>NC_141693.1:540168317-540851462 GCF_964263255.1 Lissotriton vulgaris | reverse complement strand
TGATGCAGAGGTAGTGCTGAGTGATGCTGGTGCTCAGGTGGTGCTGAGTTGGTGCTGTATTGAGGTGATGCTGCATTACTGCTAAATTGCTGCTGAGGTGGAGCTGCGCTGGTGCTGCGGTTGGACTGCGCTTGTGGTGGTGCACTGATGCGACGGTGGTGCTATGCTGATGCACAGGTGGTGCTGTGCTGATGCTGAGATGGTGTGGTGGTTCAGAAAAGGGGGTGGTGATGGACAGAGTATCTGAATTAAACAGAACACTCATACCCAGTCAACAGATCAGGGCTTGATCCATCACCGTTTTTTAGCTCACTGCACCATCCCAGCTCAGAACCTGGCTACATGCAAATTAGTCTGTGTGGTGGTGCACTTATGGTGATATGATACTGTGCTGGTGTTAAGTGATACTGAGGTTGTGGCGTGCTTGTAGGTAGGTGCTGCTCAGGTGGTGCTGCGTAATACTGAGGTGGTGGTGAGTGTTGCTGAGGTGGTGCTGAGTGATGTTAAATGGGTGCTGCGCTGGTGCTGCACTGGTGCTGAGGTGGTCCTGTACTAATGCTGAATTGGTGCTGAGTTGGTTCTGCGCTGATGGTGGTGCATTGATGAGGAGGTGGTGCTGTGCTGATGCTGTGACGGTGCTGTGCTGATGCTAAGGTGGTGCTGAGTGATGCTGTTGTGGTGCTGCGCTGGTGCTGGGTTGGTGCTGTGGTGATGCGCTGATGCTGAGGGGGTGTTGCACTGGTGGTGGTGCACTGATGCGAAGGTGGTGGTTTTCCGTCCTTCTCTTCCTCCCTCTTTCCGTTTTTGTTGTTTTTCCTTCTGTTGCTCTCTGGAAAATTCTGATGAGGAGAATAAAGTACTGGTGTCCCCCACCGGCTCAAATTAACCACTGGAAACATGTAGTAGTGGTAGCGCTTGAAGCTGCACTGGTGGACAGTTTAAGAAGCATCGACTAGCGACCAGCGCTTAGAGCTGCACTAGTGGACAGTGCAATAAAATGGCATTAGTGAGCAGTGTGAAATCCATATAGTGTGGGTATTGGTACTAGCTGACAAATTAATTGGTACTGGAGGGTATATTACATATGTCCAGAGTTCTAAATAAGGCACTCATAGGCATATTAGGTATACCCCTGATCCTTCATAGCGCCTAACGGCAACTTTGTTACCATGGGCGCTACAGAAGGACACAAGATTTTCACAGGGATTCGGCCAGGCATCAGCATGCCCCTTGAGCACCTATAGATCACTGCTGAGCACCATGGCTTGGCTATCAGGAGAGTTTAGAGAGCTCAGAAACGAATGGGGGCTTCTCAGCTTCTGTTTATAGAGCACGGAGGACAGTGGGTGAGCCATGGGCAGGCCTCGGAGATGAGTTACAGCTGCAACCCCTGCATGCCCTGTACCCCAAGCCCCTCTTCGCAGGCATACACAAGAGCTGCCAACACCTTGCAGGAATGGCTTCTACAGATGAGGCACCCTGGGTGTGGGGGTGGGGGTAGGAGGGCTACCCCTGCTTTCCATATCACTTGGAGAACCTACAATCGGAAAAAAGAATTTGCAGTGAGAAGAATTCTTTGAGCTGAACTACATTTCTTTTAATATCCCAATCGTCCGTGTTCTCTTCCACTCCAGGAGGAAATTAGGAGAACAGGCAGAGGATGTGGCGCAATGGCCAGCACTGCTGACTCAGAAGCTAGGGAACCAAGCTCCAGTCTCAGAATGGATGTTCAACATCCTGTGGGCAAACCAATAAATCTTCCAATGCCTACCAAACATTAATGTATTTTCCAGTGATGTAATTTGTGCTCATGTAAAGCACCCCAACACCTTGGGGTCGAATCCTCGCTACATAAAAGTGGGAAAAATCTGTCTTGGACATTTAAAGGAAATTTGTGATGTTGATGTGGGAAGTTCTTGATGCAATTCTTCTGGGGACCAGCGCATTTCCTGCTCGGGGACACCTTTTGTTTAGCTTTTTTGGCAGGCAGGAGTCCCCTCCCCCCAATGATTAGATTGCCATTAGCGCATCCCCAGCCCCCTCCTCCACTCAAATACACATGTGCGCATACAGTACTGTCACACTGGTTTAAATCCGTGGGACTGTGTCTAGAGGAAGAGCTGGAGGAAAGAGTGGCTTGTACCCCAAATGTGCGCCTTTCATCGTTTTCCCAAGAAGAGGAACATGGTCTTGACCCTAAATCCACGCCTCAGCGCGTGCCTGAACACGTTTGCTGCAGAGCCCACACCCCACAACCCTGAGGACAGGGTCAAGAAGACCTCAACGCAATGAAGGGAACTCATTGCTCCACCTGTTTCCAGAAGTTTGTTTGCTGTACACAATTAACGTTATTTCCTTCTACATTCAAACACTATATGAATTTAATGTGCCTCTGCAATTGCAAGCTGCACTTGTAGTCCGACAATTAGGAGGAACACCATGTTCCATTTTAACAGACACCTTATCGTTTTGAGGAGGTAATGAAGTCCCGACCCTAGCTTCATTTGTTGGCCCGTGCCCCGTAAGTAAAAGCAGCTTGCTAACATAATAAATCAGAAATATTGATACTGAAATGTAGGGCCAGAGAAGTGTGGCTCACTGGTTAGAGGAGGCGGACCTGGAAGCAGAGGTCAGCCCGGGACCAGGGTTCAATTCCTGGCTCGGCGGGGTCTTGAGTTCTAAAATGTCCATGGACTCGACAATTCTCGCTCCGGTGCCTACTCGATTCACGGGTTCACACTCTGCGACTCTGGGCAATAGCTTGCTTAATCTCCACAACTGCCCCTCGCGGCAGGATGCCTGGCTTTCACCTTGCGGATACCCTGCCGGGGTTATCTCACAGGGGAATACCAGGACGGGTTCCCTAAGCAAGCGCTTAGAAACTGCTCGGTGATTTGCGCTATATAAGTTCCTGTACATTACATTTTACATTTACATCAAATGGTTTAGCCCATTCTGTGTCTATGGGAAAATGTGTTCATGCATATGGCACGTAGTTGCCATTGACACCCAGTCAGGTAGCTTAAAGATTATGGGCCATATGTATCAACACCCTCAATTGTGATTCTCAAATAGCGATTTTTTAGAAATCGCTATTTGAGAATTGCAAAAAGGCATGTATGTAAAAAAGCGCAATTTGTTTAGCGATTTCTTAATATTCCTTAATTGTGATTAGCAAATTGCGAATACGCAATTAAAGAATACTTTGCCATTCATTTCTATGGGCCAGGAGGCCCACAGGAATGAATGGGAAATTATTCTCAATTTGCGATTCGCAATTTGAGAATCGCAAATTGAGAATAATTTCAAGGGTGTAAGGGTGTCATAAGGACACCCTGATGCACCCCTGAAATGTACATGTGTGTGCATATGGTGCACATACAGGCCCTAAGGGGAGGTATGTGCACCACATGGCACCTTCACAAATGGCAAAAAAGTGCATTCGTTAAAGCAATCGCAAATTACCACCAACTTCAAATTGGTAGTAATTTGAGATTTCTTAATGAGAAATCGCACGACTTGGGTGCTTCATACATAGTATTTCAGGAATCATAATTTGCAATTCCTTAAATGCTGACGTAAAATTAGGGAATCGCAAATTTTGCGATTCCTTATTTTTGCGATGTGATTTCAATCATACATCGCATTTTCCGAATTTTTTGTCGCAAATGATGATTTTTTGCGAATAGCAGCATTTGCGACTAAAAAAACGGATGATACATGTGCTCCTATGTGATTATTCAGTTTGTATCAAAATTAGGTTACCTGTTTTTAACCAGTGCCGCTTCCTGCCCACGACTGTTGCTTTCAATCAAGCTAGTTTACATTAATCTGAATAAACTCTTTCATCCGTTGACATCGTTCAACTGAAAATAAGAGGCAGCTACGGGTGGGGAAGGGATGGCCCGGGATATAGCAACAGGTGCTAAAGTAGTTAAAATAACAGGCAGTGAAAATGTGGAGCGGCACAGGGAAATTCCTGAAAAGAAAGATTTACAGGCATGTTTTCAAGCCGGTTTGCGCTCAGTCAGTTTTGTTTTTGATTGCAATTAGAGACAAAACTTGAAGCATGTGTCCACATGAAGAGGGCTCCCTGCTGATACACGACCTGAGTCAAACAATTAAAAAAGTAGTGCGCACAAAGGAACGTAATGTAAAAAAAGCATAAGATCAGATGTAGCAAGGGCAGTCGCCTTGGAGGGTCTGAAACACCAAAATGACGGCTTACTAACCAAACGTAAGCAGGCATTTATGAAGAGCAGGAACAGACCTCTATGAAAAACATGGGAGGTCCTTCCACTCCCGGGTCTAGATACAGCATGCCTTGCAGAGCAGCACATGTGCTGCCTAGGCTCAACCTAAAAGGGTGGTTAAGTTGAATGTGTGGATTAATATTAGTCATTAATAAGTGCTATGGGCCACTTTCTACTCCATCGTTGTGTTGCTCACTGTGCCACTGCAGACAGGCATCAACCATATGCAAAGTATCCGTGACCCACCCACACAGTCACAGGCCACCTTGAACAGCTGACATATTTTTTATCACAGCAAGGATAAGACCCTCGTCTGGGTACATCAGGGGCCGTAATATGTATTGCCATTGTTTGTGCCCTGCGCACCTTTGAAATGGTGCGCCGCATCGTGTTTTTGAAGTGCAGACGGCACCCGCCTGCACTTTCAAAGGGGATTACAAGCCCACTTTACCCCCTGCAGAGGGCTGCAGTCAGGAGGCGCACTCACAGTGCGCCACGGTTTAAATGGCGCACTGTCAGTGCACCTCCTGGGGGCGTCTTTGAATCTGCGCCTGCATCTGTAATATGACGCTGGTGCAGAGCCAAAGGAACTCCCTCGTTTACATAGGGCACACCCCTATGCAAATGAGGGAACACCCTCTGTTGATAGAGCTGGCGCTTTAAGTGCGCCAGCGCTATCGATAATATAGAAGGGGACGCACAAGCGTCTGCATTCCCTTCTATAATACCAAAGTGCCCCAGGGGTGCGCAAAGCGGGCACAATCGGCAGTTGCACCCCCGGGGCATTTTATGTAATATGGCCCCAGGTAAACTTAGGGTGTTTCACTAGATTGTTGCAATATTTGAATCAATCTCATCCCTTACAATGGCACAGTGAGCAACGAAATGAAGGATTGGATGTGGCCAATACTGTTTATAAGGAGTTAAAAGTCAAGCATTTCATCGATCGGTTTGTTTCCTCAACTGGAGGCCCCAAGTACAACAGGTATGCTCATTGAGCCATAGGAGTGCTGCTGTCTGATTTTCTCTGATTATTGTTTTTGGTTTAGAGCATGATGCAACTGACTTATGACAATGATGAATGTATGATTACAGCCATCTTAAACTCATGTCCTTCAAAACCAATGTCTTGATCTGTGGAAAATGGAACAAAAAAAACCTCCAGCAATATGGCAAAAACAACTGAAGTCTCCACCAGCAACATTGGATGAGGTAAGAAACCTTGAAGCAATCATACACTCAAACACTTTGCCCCACAGGTTAATGAAGTCAACAAGGAATACACTCTACACTATGTGAACAATGAGACATGTCCTCTCACCTATGGTACCCATAGAAAATACAGGATATTATAAAGTTGTAGTATATGGTGCAATGGAGCAGTGCACTACCAGGGTATAGTGGTATTTAATAATGAAGCAAAATCAGTTCCTTCGTGGGTATCATCTTTATTTAAATATATCCAAATGCACAGAAAAAAGCCATCAGCCAACGCGTTTCGATCTGGGAATGAACTTCGTCAGGGCATTGATTATATGACGAAATGCATCACTAAATGTAAAAGGAGGTCCAATTGCCTGTCAAGTCGTAAAGATCATAGATTGCCGGCGTGGGCCTCCTTGATAAGGGCCAATGGTAAGAAACCTATATCGGTGGTCCGAGCGTGTTGGCACTTCTTATCAAGGAGGCCCATGCTGCCCTTCTATGATCTCTACGACTTGACAGGCAATTGGACCTCATTTGGACCTCATTTTACAGTTAGTGATGCATTTCGCCATATAATCAATGCCCTGACGAAGTTAATTCCCAGAACCAAACGAGTTGGCTGACGGCTTTTTTCTGTGCATTTGGATATATTTAAATAAAGATGATACCCATGAAGGAACTGATTTTGCTTCATTATTAAATAGCACTATACCCTGGTAGTGCACCGCTCCATTGCTTTTTCAGTTTTGTTTCCCGAGCCGGCGGATTGCATCCCTTAACGGCGGATGCAGGAGCAGTCTGTGCACACCACTCATTCAATTGATATTTCGATTACACTTTGGGTTACTACACTGAGGCTTGTGCGGCACTTGGAATCCGCCGTTGGATTTCTGCTTCTATTATATGGTGTAATGAGTTGCCCCAAGTCACATTATTTTCTATTACAGAAACTATAAACACCACAGCAGGACACCAATGTGAACACATGAAACCGATGCTGAAAGTTCAACACAGGCTCAGGACACTAGGACACTTCGCCCTAAAAGCAGGTTGCATCTTTAACAAAACCATCCAAGGGAAAGGCCTGCAGTTTCTACAAGCGTAATTCAACCAATTCTCACAGAAAAAGACTTTACATTAAAGATCAGCAGCTTGACTCATTGTTCCTTCTTATCAGAAAAGGTCTGTACAGTTGACAAAACCTTGGAACTCCCTATCAGCCTAGATATGAAATATATTATATCACAAGAATGGTAGAAAGTAAGTGAAAACATCTGTCATTGCTGAAATAAAGAAGCATTTCAATATAATAACAATTACGTTATGTTTTGCAGGTCTGTAGAGTTCATTATCACCCAGGAGGGTATCCTGGCACTGAGCAAGTGTGAGTCTAGCCAAAGCTAGTGGGACTATTCAAAAAGCCAGCTATTCAGATTCTTGCAGAACTCAAGAAATGAGGAGTAGACTCATGTGTAGTGGCAGGTTGATCCACACTTTAGGAGCATTGTAGGAGAAGGCTTGACTCACCTAGTAGAGACCAGGCGAACAGAGGTGTCTGAAAGGTTTGTGAAAGCAGATGGGATTGTTGATGTATGCAGGGCCGGTATTATGTAATGCATTGAAAGTGTAGGGGAGGAGTTTGAATTGTGCTCATTTGTGTATGGGGAGCTAGTGGAGTTCCTTGAGATGTGGTGTGATATGAGTACAGCGGGGGAGGTTAAGGGTGATTCTGGCCAACAAGTTATGAATAGTTTGCAGCCCTCTGGTGAGTTTTAGTTGATCCCATCATAAAGGGTATTCAGGTAGTCCAGCCTGCTTGTGACGGACGAGGCCAAATGTGACAGTTTTCCAGGAGCTGATCTGAAACCATTTGAAAATCTTTCTCAGCATCTTCAGGGCATGGAAGCATGAGGGGGAGACAGTGTTGACTTGGGCTGGCATGTCGAGATTATTGTCTATGACGATCTTGAGGCTCATGCTGTGTGGAGGGTGGTAGGGGTGGGTGTTAGTCCTAGCTTGGTTGTCCACCACATGCAGTTCCACAGTGAAGTGCTCTTTTTGAAGATCATGATTTCTGTTGTATTCAGCTTCAGACAGTTGGTCTTCATTCAATAGGCAATGTCAGTCATGCAGGCATTGAATTTGATCTGGGTACTGGGCATCTAGTCCATGAGAGGGAGAATGAGTTGAGCATTGTAAATTTAGAAGATGATGTAGATGATATGAGAACAGATGATGCTGGCTAGTGGGATCATGTATATGTTGAAGAGGATCGGGCTCAAGGACGAACCTTGCTGCACTTCGCATATGGGTCGCAGGCATCCGAAGTGTAAGGTGCCAGGTGGATTGTCTGGGTCCTTCTAGTCAGGAAGGAACTGATCCACCAGAGTGCATTTCCTTGGATTCTGATGTCATGTAGGCATAGGATGGGATGAGAAACCATTTCAAACACTGCAGAAAGGTCCAGGAGTATGAGGTCGCCATGTCTCCTCTGTCCAGAGTCATGCAGATGTCATTCGTAGCAGCAATGAGGAAAGTTACATCCTGTGGTTGGATCTGAAACAAGACTGAGTGTTGTTGAGGAAACTGTACACTACTGATTCCTGCCCCATCTCTCATTACCTGTATACTTGCCTTTGAACCTGTACATAACTCTGTCTATGTTTGTGCTTTCTAAATACTAAATACATACATACAAGCATATAAACTCAATATGGTGTATTGGCTGAGAAAACCCAATTTACAATAAAGGTGAAATGAGAACACTTTGCCCAAATCCGCAGGAATAGCGCAGTTTATTTAAATATGGTCAGCTGTAACCAGTGAGGGCTGGACAACATGCATGCCCTCTCACAGTCATGGTAAAACATTTCTATTCAGATTGGCTACTACCAAAACAACCCAGCTCTTGCTCCATAAACCAGGCTGGTATCTGTAGAACAATCATAACAGGCAACACCCAATCCAAACCCATAGTGCACACCTGTACTTTCAGCTAAACACCATCAAACAACTAACTAAAACCTAGCCACTCAATACTAAAGAACACAGATATCTAGTGCACAAGGAGATCTGCCACATTTGGCTGGCATCTTGGAGGACTATCATTTAGTCCAACCAATAAGGTCCCACTCCTTTTTTCCCCCATTTTCAAAATTGGACATTCATCTTTTCCCTCTCTTGACCAACAAGCTTTACAGAATGGATATGTTGCACCAGAGTTCCACCCCCCCCCCCTCAAATGGCAGCTCACGAGTTGATCTCGGATGAGCGGGACACGCGGCTTCACAAGAGTATTTCAGACCAGGTTGCTACCTGTGGGCTGCCTCACGTGGCTGTTAGAGTTGCCTCCCAGCAGTCGACCCACCAGTCTGATTTCTTGAACTCTTGCTCTTCTCCTTTGGGAGAGTTTTTAAGAAAGATGCCTTTGGCATCTCCATACTGTTTACCTTCTCTTTCCAAGAAACGTCTAGTGTGGATTTCTGGGATATATCCTGCCCTTTCCAAAGATGACCACCTTACCATTAGTTGCTATAAAGTGATCCGAATCCAATATGACTGAAGCTCTCTTCCTTTGAGTTAATTCCTATCCTTAAGGTATAAAGGTCATCTGATCTGTTTCTCCTTGTGTCACAACATTTCTTGCTCCCTTGTGGTGTGTTTCCTCGTTCCTCATTAGTTTTAGGACTTCCTGGTCCTTCAGACATATTGTTCCTGCTCCCGGCATTCCTGTATGTCTTAAAGTCTCCTGTCCTTGGGTTTCTACTGTTACATGGAGCCTCGTTGTCAAGTAGGAGTGTGTTTTGCCTTTTGGCTTTTTCCTTTATCTAGGCCTCTTTCCGGAAAGCACAATTGGCTTAGGTGCTTTCATGTGTCGCTGGAAATGTGGATACTGGAAGGGGTCACCCTTACCTTGGCAGGCCAAGATGATAAAGACCTGGGCTGATCGACCTCCCCACAGTCAGAGGCTTTTCACCATGTGTCTGGCTCATGACTGGATAAACTAGTTGCTGTATCCAGAGGAGGAGTTGCATTGAAAGTATCAAGTATCACCACAAACTCAAATTAGGACCTCCAGAGTAATTTATTGCAGCCAGCTAATATAATCTGAGTGAACCCTATTTATCATTCATCTTTCCTCCATCCCACTGCCATAAAACTTTATAAATAAATAAATAAATATCCAAGACACGGCAAGAGAACCACTTGTGTCTCTCATGCACAATACCAAAATGATTCCCACATAGGCACACAGTAAGTACAACTCCCTTTCACCCAAGCACTCCACCAAGGTGTAATGTGCTGCAGACCAATAATGTCCTTTGTTGCCTCACAATCCGGTAGGATTCAATATACAAATGCCATTGTAATATAACGCAATATGACACAAGCTGTACCTCACCAGTGAGACCCAAAGAAGCAGAAATATGTGTGTGGTTGCTCATGTTCCACTTATTCATACAGGATGTCGCTGTTCAGTTCGGGCTGGACTGTCCCTTTTGAGTGGCGCTTAGACTGATTTGCAAACTGGTGGTTTCTGAGTATAGTGACATGGTGGAGAAAAAATCATGGATTGGAATATAGTCTTCAGGAATTATCAGTGGTTCAGATGAATTCAAGAATTCCATCCATCACCTTTTATTTTTCATATGGAATCCTATGTGGCTTTGCGTGTTAGGACAGTTTAAGTAGTAAGCTGGTGAAGGTGCATAAATGGGCTAAAAGTCTGAGGTTCTTTCTGTATGAATTTCTGAAGCACGCAATTTAAAATGCTACACAGCATTGATGTCTTATAAGTTTTGATAAAACAGGGGCATCATCCACAGCATTGATGTCTCATACGTTTTGATACAACAAGGGCATCATCCACAGCCCAAACATTATGGTAGAGCTTTGGTTTAAATGCATATATTTAACATGTTTTAGTACTGTTCCCTGAAGGCTTCGGTACTTTGTTTCTCCTAGACTTCTTTTTTGTCTCTGATTATCTCGCTTTTTCAGATGTCCTCTATATATGTTTGACTTATTTAGACAGATGGTCACAAATGTAATGCTCGCCTTCAGGAAAACATTTTCTAGTGTTCCCAAGGCCAGATGCTGCCCCACTGGTGACTAGTCCCTTTTGGTGAATTCCAGTTACCAGCTCTTGTTTGGATCTTGACTATACTTATATTTTCAGACATTTAAAATAAATTTCTGATGCAGAAAGAAATCAAGACAAGTTCTATTATGGGATCTAGCATAAATAATGTGTAACTGGTCAACTACAATATTCAACCAGAGTGTCGTAAAAGTTTCCAAGAGCTTTAAAGAGTGGAAGTAAGGACACCAGATGGAAAGCGCTGGATATGAATGCACTCTGGCACGCAAGTCTAACTGGGGAAAGTTGTAAGGTAAGGGTAAGGCTGGCTTTTCCAACAATAGCTTATGTATTTGATTGTATTTAATTTTTTTCTATTAGATGTAAAGTTATCAGATAAGTCCAAATTGTCAGAGAAACCATCTTCCAGGTCTAGATTTCCATTTAGCAAATTTAAAAGGAACTAAGATTACATTTCCAGAATGTGTTAGCTTATAAAAGAAAAGGTCATTGCTGCAAAATGGTGTCACAGATAACATAGGAGTCATTTGGAAATCTAAGTTCCATGATGTCTGCAAAGAGGTGAGTTGACAGAATGGAACTGATGGTATTTGAAATGTGAAGATTGCTGTTTGTCATTGGACTCTGTGAATCCTCTATGTACTCTGTCACACCTCCAAAGGTTTGCTATGGTAGATCTAAATTCAGAGCTTCAGTTACGTTTTTGCAAGAGGAAGGCATGGCATTCAACTGTTGTTAGAAATGGGGGTCTCTAGTTGGCAGTGGTTTGCACCATGTCCAAGTAGGGACTCTTCCTTCTAGTCAGGATAAGGGAGTTACACTCCTAGATAACCCCTGCTCACCCCCTTGGCAGTTTGGAACGAGCTGTCAGGCCTATCTCAGAGGCAATATGGAAAGTATTTGTACCCTAACACACAATAACAAAGTGAAAACACTACAAAAGATCACCAAACCAGGTTAGAGAAATAAAGTATCTTTATCAAAAGTAAACAAGAACAAAACGACAAAAATCCAACATACAGATATCAAAATATCACTTTTAGAAGGTGTTAGCAATTCTGTTGCTAAAAAACTATGGATGTGGATGCTTTTCACAAAATAACTGAGAATGCGACAAAATTCACCAAACAAAATAGCCGCAGATGAGCAAGATGCAGGAAAACATGAGGACGCATCGATTCTTGAATCGACAGGGAGGCAATGTGTTAGTTCTGCTGCCGGCAGGAGAAGTGTTGTGTTGAATCCTAATTGTAAGGGATAGTGAAGCGTCGATTTCTGGGGGGCCTGGGTATGCAGGTATCGAACTTAGCAAGCAAGTATGATTTGTGAAAAAATCCAGGTGCTGCAACAATTTCTGCAGCCACAGACAGGTGATGCGTTGATGGGAGTCAGAATGGGAGTATTGGATTTCAAAATGTTGGAGCCTGGGACTCGGCTGCAGCATTTTCGAGGGCCGTACATAAGCGATGCATCAATCTTTTTGGTCGCACCTCGGCTATAAGTGTGGTTTTTCAGCTGCATGGCACCTTACAGCAGGAAAAACAGCACTGGAAGGGCGATGCATGGATTTTCACCAGGAAAGATAGCAAAACAACCTTCAAGTGCCCAGTAACTGGAATAGGCACCACAAGGCAGGTCAGCACTCCCAGCAGTCCCTGTGACATCTTAGCAGGAGGCAAGTTCTACATCAAGCCCTTAGAGAATCTTCTTAAGCAGGCTACACAACAAAGTTCAGCCTTTGTCCTCTCCAAGAGAAACATCAACTGCAGCCCATTCCAGCAAAGCAACACACAGCAAAGGGGCAGTACTCCTCCTTACAGCATTTCAACCCTTGGCAGAGGTTCCTCTTCATCAAGAAGTATTCTAAAGTCCTGGGGTCAGAGCCCCCATATGTATACTATTTTTCTCCTTGAAGTCAGTACAAAGAAATGTCTTGATTGCACACAAGAACCAGTTCTGGCCTCTCTGGTCCAGTAACACCACAGTAGGTGGAGACAGCATTGTGAAAGGTAGCCACTGCCTATTCAGGTGCTAAGTGACAACTCCTCACACCACTCAAGCACTGGAAGACTGATCAGTATATGCAGGACACACCTCAGCACTCGCTGTGTGACTGTCTAGGGTGAATAAACACACCAGTCCCGTCAGATAAAAAACAGACGATTATACAGGCAGGCAGATGCACAGATGGTTAAACAAGAAAATGCGCACTTTCTTAGTCGCAATTAAGGAATGTTTAGAAATCGCTATTTTTTACGAGATTTCTACATGCATAGGGTTCTGCGATTCCTTATTTGTGATTCCTTATTTCTCGTAAATAAGGAATTGCAAAAACAAATGTTGATGCATGTGCCCTCTAATCTCTTTCATGTCCCAATTGAAAGTTACACTTGTAATATGTTACATGACAACCCTGATGTTAACCTATGGGAGAGGTAGCTGTTCAATAGTGAAAAACTAAATTGCCAATATTTCACTATCAGGACATGTAAACCACACCAACACATGTCCTACCTTTCACATACACTCTACCCTGCCCATAAGGGGAACATTGGACCTACCTTAGGGGTGACTTACATGTAAGAAAATGGAAGGTAAAGGCCTGGTATGTGGGTGCACTTGCCAGGTCAACGTGACAATTAAAAACTGCACGAGCAGACACTGCAGTGGCAGGTCTGAGACACATTTTAAAAGCTACTTGTGTGGGTGGCGCAACCAGTGCTGCAGGCCCACCAGTAGCATTTGATTTACAGGCTCTGGGCACACACAGTGTACTTTGCTAGGGAATTACCAGTAAATCAAATATGTCAATCATGGATAATCAATCATAGTCACCATTTACACAGGGAGCACTTGCACTTTGGCACTGATCAGGAGTGACCAAATGCCCAAAGCATCTAAACAATCAAAAATGAAATCCAACACAGTCAAAAATACAGGAGGTAGAGACAAAAAGTCAGGGGAGACCACGTCAAGGATGCCAGGTCTAAAAATTGCTAAATAAGTGGGCATCATTCACATTGTTGGAAGTGTGAACACTGCAAAAGTTAATGTTTTGAGACAAAATGAGCCTATGAAAAAAAGTAAAATTTTTTAGATGATTTACTTGTTGGAATGCCTCCGCCTTCTATGTTTAAATCTGAGAACATACCAGCAAAATAATCACTAAATCATGTTAGTGAGGTGCCAATCGTTTGCAACGCAAGAAGCTCAGGTAGATGTTAAGGGTAAAACAAGCATTGGCATATCCAACAAATTTACCCTTAGCAATTGTGCAATTTAATTTATTTATTTTGCAAACATATGGAATAATTTAAAAATGCAAACACATTAAAAGTATAACATTAGAGTATCCTAGTACCGCAGGAGCACCACCCCTGGCACTGAAGAGCACCCTTTTTCAGGTAGCGGCGTATAATTGATCAGGTAAAATGCTGTGAATCACAGTGCAAGACAGCCAGCGGACGAAGTGCACTGACCCTCTGCCCCATAGTGTATTCAATGGAGGGCGGAAACAAAATGTGACTGACAGCTGAACAGTCAAGTGGGTGAAGAGGACTGACCGAAAGCCAGTCTATATGTGTGTATGTATTAATATTATTATGTTTTTTTGGGAAAACGAGGCTGTTGAGACAAGCTAAAACCGACTCTAGGCCAGACCTAAAGAATCAACTGTTGCTCAGCCAGTTTGAAAACAAGGCTGAAGCATGAGCAAACACTGCATGTGATGATACAGGCCTCTGGGTGTTCCCCAGCCTTCCATCTCACAGGCGGCGTCCTTGTGAGTATTCCTTTGTGTTAACTGCCCAGGGGGGTGGCGGTGGAAATTATCTCTGAATCTCTTGCCTGCTCAACATTTACCCTTCCATTGCTCAAGGAAGAGTGAATATGAGGGGGCTTTGTGCTTTGAAGCAGGTTAAAGAACACCTGCAGGAAACACACGTATTTCGGATGATCAGAAACATCGAGCACCAAGTCACACTTCTTAAGGAAACACAAATAATCGCCTCTAACTCCATACAACATCCACTAACTCCATTACTTCCAAAGATTGATGACAAGTTTAATACCCGTAGCTGCTTAATCAATATCTGCATTCGATTATATATGATTGTTCCCCAAGCCTATACCTCTGTCCATTATTTCCTACTATGCAACTCGTTAACTGTGTAAAACATTCGCCGTTATGCGTTCACAGACAGCAAATAGACGTACAAGTATGTGTGATTTAGCTACAAATACATTGCACACATATATTTACGTTCATATTTTGCCTATAACAAATACAATATTCTCAGCTTTTAATTGTAACATAGGCCTTGACCCTTTTAAGTCAGTGGTGTTACAATAGTGAGTGTGACGTCACTTCCTGTGGGCCCCTACTTGTGATATCATCACTTGACACCACTGAGAGCTGTAGATGATAGGTCGACAATGTTGTTTTAGGACATGTGCCCTGAGACATGGCATCCGAGTTAGGTTGTGAAGCTCTCAAGAGCATTTTCCACATTTGAAGTTGCGTTTAACTAATTCGTTTTTGGGAGGACGTTTTCCTTTTTGTCTGATCCAGTGGATTAAGAGGGGAGTCCCCAAAGCTCCAGGTTTGCACGAATCTCTGTAATAGCTACAGGAAACAACTAGTGAACAGTTTTATTCCCGTCTTTTTCATTTTACCTGCCCAGGGACTCCCATAACATCCTCTGCCAGTCGAAATACGCGTTTTTATGGAAACAAATGGGCAACTGGCATTTTGAATTCGATATAACATTTGGCTGTGCCTTTCAAGGCATCCATGGTTGCGAAGTACATCATACGTTGTATACTAAACAAGTCTTCCAGCAAATAATGTGTTTCTACAGTGTGAGTGAAACTCCTTCCTACAGTACAAAAGAAGAAAGGAGTCTAATTTGTACTTTCCAGTGCCCATGTGAAAAATCCCCAGAAATGTTCTGAGGACTGAACCGTCGACTCTGTCACAGCATGAGTTTGACAAAAAATCAGTAAACTACAGCATGCATCTTTGACGCACCACCCTGCTCACCCTTCGTATTCCCCATCAACACCCCTCTCGGGTCAGAGTTGAGGCAGGAGAAGCTGGGAGCGGGAAAGTGTGTGTGTGTGTGTGGCGGAGGGGGGGGGGGTTGGGGGAGGGGGAAAGGAATGGGACCTCTGAGAAATAAATTAGGTCACCTCAGCGTGTAAAATGCCCTCAGGGCCGCAGTGGCAATTAAATACTGGGGAGACTTTCTGTAAACATTGCTTATTTTCAAACCAGGTTTTACCAAGGTCTGGCAGTTAGTTGGAAATGGTGGGTTCCCGGGCTCACTCATGGATCCATTGAAGGGATCTAAGTTTGACCTCCTGGTCACCCGCTCAAATCCCAACAGGTCTGTTCAGCCTTTTCTTCTTCAGAGGTTGATACAATGAGTACCATTGAGCTATGTTATTTTAGCGTCAAAATGCCCTTCTGAGGGGACGTGTTCTTTAGAAATGAACATGCTATGTGGGGCATATTATCAAGACAGGCGATAAAATTATTGCCGCTTTAGTAGCAGAAGTGCCGCTAAAACGGCAATAATGGGCTTGATAATATGCTCTATTGAATTCCAATTCCAATTGAAGCCCATGTTAGATGTCCTTCACATCTATGAGGCATATTAGAAAGGGCGATATCGGTGCTTTAGCGGCGATATTTTTATCACCCTATTAGCAAGCTGTCGCTAACAGCAGTTAGCGACAGCTTTTAGGCGATAGCTACAGGTTTGGGGCCCACTTTGCATGTCAGCGATATTTATTGCTAATGACATGCAAAGTGGGCGTACCCAAATTGTTAGAGACTAAAAACAGTCGCTAACACAGCTATCGCCTATTAGCAAGGCAGGCGAAGCGATAAAAAAAATTGCGCTAAGCGCGATCATCGCTAGAATCTAACGCCTGCTAAAAAGTCGACTTACCTGCATAGTCAATGGGGGATGGATTATCACACTAAGCCCCCATTGGTGTTAATGCGAGAATATCGCTGGATTTCCAGCGATATTCTCGCATTTCGCCACTATCGCTGGATATTTTAGCACAATGTAGAAAAAAGATGCTAATAGGTTTTCTCCGCAAAAATATCCAGCGATAGGCAGCGTTAAAAAAATGCGCTAAGCGCATTTAGCGTTAAATATCGCTACTCCTTGCTAATATGCCCCTATGTTCTTTGTAAAAGAGGGGCGGTTTCTGACAAACTTGTGTCCGAGATAATTAAAGTCGTGCATTGGCAACATATGGGAACAGGAAGCTAGTATAATGAACTGATCGCTCTGGTACTCTGTTTCAAAACAACTGTTAGAAAAAACATAAAAACAGCCAACATGATCTTAGTTAGGCCCCCTAAGAGCAGAACGTACTGCCTTCTACTCTACAAAGCACGCTCCCTTTCAGACGTGAACATCCGCATTAGAAAACATAGCAATACAAAACATGTAAGTGAAAACTGCAAGGGGCACTGTCGCAGCCTTAGACTGCCCTGAAATAAACACAGCAGCCAGAGAGGCCACGATTCCAAAAACAAGTCAAAGAGCTCTTTAAGAGAGCAATAAACCTGGTTAACGCATGGAGCCGCCACAATTTGGGTAACGACCCTGACCATGGGACTGCCACAGTCCCATAACTGCCCTGCTCCCAGTAGTGGCAACACTTAATAAACATCGCCTGCCAGACATGCAAAGACCTGGGGGAGGGGTAACACAGGGTCCCTGGCTTCTGACGCCGCCTCCTGCACCGAGGTTTCCAACCCTGCACCTCTGCATTTTACCCACACACGAGTCTAACAGCACACCACAGGTATACAAAGTATTTGAGGGAGTAAGGCATCTCGATGCCTAGGGGCCCTCTTGCACCGCGGCACTTTACCTGTTTAGGAGTCTACGTCCACCTTCCGGATATATACACGTCTTTGAGGGGGAGCAGGGCGCACGGATGAATTGGGGCTGCTTTTGCAACCCTCCGCTTCACCTGCTAAGCCCTTAAGGCCATCTTCCATGTATGCAAAGTCCTGGGGGTTTGTAGCCTCTAGATGCGCAGAGCCCCTCTGCACCGCAGGGTCCTCTCGTGCACATCTGCACTTTACCGGCAACCGTGTGCCAGCGCCTGGCTCAGTCCACAATCCCGCGGCCGGTGGCCGCTACCCCAGCCGGTGTTACCTGGCCCCCAGCCTCCTCCTTGACACAAAAGTGACAGGATCCTTATCGCAGACAGTCCGGCCTCGCGCTTCAGATGGTGCCTTATCGGCACGATTTCGAGCGTGGCTTAAATAAGTAGCGCTGACTCATCACAGGAGAGCTGCCGGCTGGGTTGTTGTTCAGTCCCAGCTGTTTGCGCGTCCGCACTCCCCCCCCCCCCCCCCCCCCAGTACTTTATAACAAAATGCACGCACACTCCTTCCCTCGCGGCTGGTGCCCGCACATTCTTTAAATGCACACCGCGACCAGTTAGGTTTTAACGTCCACGTTAAAAACTGCAAACGTCAGGGGCCGGCTGCTGCACTAATGCCGACTCATACTTTTTGACGAACTTTTTTTCTCGAAAGTTTCTTAATCTTGAGTCGGTCATTGCGATTTAAATTAAAGTGCCAAAAAGCCTCTGCTGCTGAGCCAACGTTCTACGCCTTGCCGTAACTGGCGCCTATTTCCACTACTGCACTGTGTAAGCAAGTTTATATTCTGCAGTCATAAATTCTGGAGGAACGCTCTCCAGTCAACAGCCCAGTGCCCCCAGAAGTGCTTATGTCAATTCGAGTCACACGAGGCACATGCCGGAGCTGTTCGCGCGCAGATCCCCTTACCTTGGTCTCCCCGCGCCAGAAGACGGCGAGGTGCGCTCGCGCCGGCCGCTACTGCGCCCAGACATGCACCCAGGCTGCGCGCCCATCCAGGAGGGCGCGTCTCCCTCACACTTCAGGTGCCCGGAGCGCTGTGTCCCCGCCCGCAGCTGGGGCCTCCCAACAACAACCCGTCCTCCTCACTGAGCTCCCGCGAAAGCAGGCATAGCAACATTGCTGGCCACCACGGGCAGTAATTCTCCGGAATCGGATTACAAGAAACTCATTGGCCATTAGCGCTGTTTTTCTTTGTTTTCGCGTCCGTGCGTTCAGTAATAGGCCAATTAAAAAAATATGCGAACGTTTTGTTGTTCAGGAATTACTTTGGTGCGCCCACTTTCGTTTATACATGCAGTAATGTAGTGGTGGCAGGCACATCATGTGTACGTTTTCTCGATCATATGATTGTGTTTAATTCCAGTTCAAACACACCCAGTCAGCCGATTTGTATTCCCCTCATTATCTCAACCCCATCACTCCTTTCATTGAAAGAAATTCTACGTTTATTAAGGTGTTTCTTTAGTGGTTAATGCTTTTTTACCTCCCTGTTCTGTCACTCTCAAGGTTTACAGTAACAGTTCATAAAGCAAACACAATGTGACGTTTGATACAGGATAATTAAATATTTAAATCCCGCCACACCGACACACTAACATTAAAACAAAACTTATGGTAGATATATTTAAAAGAAAGAAAAGGTAATCACTGCACAATTATTTTGCTTGTTCTTAAAATGTACAATTTGAGTGCCAATGCTCTACAAAAGCATCAATGTCAGTCTCAGAATGGGTTCATCGCATGAGCCATATCTTTTGTTTGCTTTTGAAGTCAGTTTTGTGTCTGTAAAAGGATCTACTATCTCAGAAGTTGGCATGTCAGTAAATCTCTTGTGTGTGGAGTCTGGAATTTCCAGGACAGGAATGCCCTTTTGGACATTCACATACTTCAATATTTTTGGTTAGTCATGTTTCACTTAATACACTCTCGCAATTCAAGAGCCATTTAATTAAATTCACATTTTCATAGGTGGACTCTCAAATATATAGGCGTACCATAGTTGGTTTGGAAAATTTGTAGATGTTATTGCCATGGCTTTGTAGTTTACCTTCAACTGGAAATACACAAGCAACATTTCATTTCTTGAAAGGATGAGTATTATGTGTTATAAAAATAGAACACACACAGCTAAATTGATCTCTACGCAATTGGTTGCTGAAAGAGACAGGTTATTGGGACCTTTGACTCCTATTTACCCAGGAGCTTTGTTATTAAGAATACTCCGTGTTTCCTACTGGAGTGTTTAAATCTCCTTGAGTGATTTCTTGATTCATACCAACAGTACTTGCAAAAATTCATTTGTATTCAATTCCTTAGAGTTGTACATAGTATGTATTACATTTAATTGAACAAATATATATTTCAATCAATTTCGTTATAATTTATGCACATCGTTTTTCTTCCTTTACACCTTACACTGTAAGGCACTCTTATTAAATTGTGATACTTCTTTTCTCTTCCATTTCACCCTTCTTCTCTTTCTTCCTCCCCCCCAACATACATAAAACTCTCTTTTCTTTTTCTATTTTAGAAAATGCTTGGCCTTAAGCTTCGTAATATATAACAGGCATTTGCAATGCAATAGGTCTTCCATTAGGAAAGTTTGAGCTATTGGTATTGTAAAAGACACATTTTTTATTTATGTTTTGTTTTTGAAAATAGCGAAATTAATAGCTTTGTCATTTACAATGTAATGTAATGTAATGTATTTATACTTGTAAAGCGCACTGTTATCCCATCACTCGGGGCATCCTGGCATTGTATACCGCTGGGGAACCCGTCCTGGCTTTCCCTGTGAGAGGGCACCCCCAAGGTGAAGCCAGGCATTCCCGGCGCTGATAGGGCCTTTGTGGAGATTAAGCAAGCTATTGCCCAGAGTTGCAGAGTGGGACCCATGGTTAGTGTAGGCACCTCAGCGAGATTTATCGAGTCCGCGGGCATTGACCCAAGACCCTGCTGCGTCCGGAATTGAACCCTGGTCCCAGGCCGACCTCTGCTTCAGGGTCTGCCGCTTCTAACCAGTGAGCTACACTTCTCCACAATGCCAATAGTTATAACTTTCGCAAATGTGACACCTATAGCATTTGTAATGCAATATGTGTTGTATTTACGTGACTTACATGTATTGATATCACAAATAACAATGGCTTTTAATTTTTTAAAATAATTAATACTTAAATAAAAGCTATTGTAATTTATAATGGCAATACCTTAAACTTTTGTAAATAACTTTGGTGAAGATTATGTTCAGTGTATTTTATTGTGATGAAAATCCAAGAACAGAAGTGAAATATTTACATCTTTTTGTTACATTTGTAATAAAGCTTGAAACATTGAGAGAACATATTCGAACCAGTTGTTGTTGAATGGTTGCACAGATTGATGCAGTGGTGGTGCTGAGTGATGTGATGGCGAACGAGTGATGCTGTAGCGTTCAGTGATGCTGTGGTAACGCATAGTGATGTTGGGGTGCCCCTGAGTGATGCTGTGGTGGTGCTGAGTGATGCTGTATGCTATGTTATGTTTTGTTTTGCTATCCTATGTTTTGTTTTGTTATGCTATGCTATGTTTTGCTATCCTATGCTTTGATTTGTTTTGTTATGCCATGCTGTGTTTTGTTTTGCTATGCTATGTTTTGTTATGCTATGTTTTGCTATGCTATGCTTTGTTATGCTATGTTTTGTTATGATATGTGTTAGACCTGACATAATTGGCTTGAGTCTCTCCTCCATTTTTTTCTGCTTGCCTCTTCTGTTTACGATGTTTTTGCTGGTATATTGCTTTGGGCACTGTGCCACTGCTGATCAGTGCCACCGTGCAAGTGCTCCCTATGTAAAATTGCTGTATTGATTGAATTCCATGTTTGGCTTATTTGGTTTAATGTCAGTCCCTAGTCTAGTGCACCAGGAGTGCTAGGGCTTGTAAATACAAATGCTGCACGTGGGCCTGCAGCACATGTTGTGCCACCCACAAGAGCGGCCTAGTAAAAGTATGTCTAAAAGTCTGCAATTGCTAGAATATACACAAGAGTTTGAGGGAGCGACAAATTCACCACAAAATCAAACGGTTCACAGAAGTGAATTCCAAGAATGTTCTTTTATTTGATGATTTTCAACAGAGATGGTGATGTTCAAAGCAGTAGCAAATCTTCATTATTTCATAAGTCAGAATTCAACACAAACAGCCGACGCGTTTCGCCCACAGACGGACATCATCAGGGCTGTAAACGCCAAAACATAGAAAAAATTATCACATTAATAGATGAATAAATAATATATGTCAGATTTACAGATTTCAAAAACATCATACAAGGGGAGTTCAGGCAAATATACTAATTTAGTGTTAATTCCAGGTGAGGTACTCTTCTGAACAGATTCTGAATTTGTAATGAACCATCATTCTCTGATGGTTATATACCTTTAGAATGTTACTGAATTGTATCTATGTGGAGCAATATTTTTGTATGTAATTTTGTATATCTATAGGATTTATTGGATATGAATTTCTCTATATATAGTACCCTAATGTCTGGTGTTTATGATCTGTTTGATTCAATATTATGTGTGTGTTAAGTTCATCTTAAAAATCTTTCTAATCAGGTTGCACTACAGTTGGATTATTCTAATACTAAGACAAGATTTCGTCATTGAAAAATACACATTTACAGGAGGTAGGGAGGATATTTTTTTACTATTAACAGTTATTTTCATTAAGAGTTCTGGGGAATGTGTAGACACTTTTATTAGTGATTTGTCCATTTATTTGTTATGCTTTATAAGGTTGTTATATAGGCAGGTGTCCTATTATTCAGTCCTGTCGTATGATGTTTTTGAAATCTGTAAATCTGACATATATTATTTATTCATCTATTAATGTGATAATTTTGTCTATGTTTTGGCGTTTACAGCCCTGATGATGTCCGTCTGTGGACGAAACGCATCAGCTGTTTGTGTTGAATTCTGACTTATGAAATAATGAAGATTTGCTACTGCTTTCAACATCACCATCTCTGTTGAAAATCATCAAATAAAAGAACATTCTTGGTTTGATTTTGTGGTGAATTTGTCGCTCCCTCAAACTCTTGTGCATATACCATTGACTTTGCTGGATTTCACCGGTGGATCCAGATGAGGTGTTGAGCTGACTGCGGAAGACTAATATTTCTTTCAATTACTGTGTTTGGAAATTTAGTTTTTTTCTGTGCTGATCTTGTACCCTCACTGTTGTTCGTATTTAAATATCTGCAATTGCTAGACCTACGTGCAGTCTGGTACTGTCACGCAGACTGCGCAAGTACACCTACTTGCCAGTCCCTAAACCTTCCCTTAGCTTCATGTTAGTCACCCCTATGGTAGGCCCGTGGGCAGGGTGCATTGTAAGCATAAGGTAGGACAAGCCTGACAAGGTTGGCATGTCCTAATAGTGAATTACAGCCATTTAGTTTTTCACTATTGTAAGGTAACCTGCTCTCCATTAGTTAGAATGGGCTGCCAGGATTATTAATGCTATAATCCTAGCTGGCTCGGGGAGCATGGTGCGATGCCGAGTTTGGTATCCCTGAACTCGGGGTTTAATCACGCATCAGTTGGTGTGGATGGTTTTTGGACTCTGGGTTTGAAAATAGCACTTTTAGAAAGTGGCTATTTTCTTGTCTAACTATTTCTGGTTTCTGCTGGTTTGGTGTGTGTGTGACAGGAGCTGGGTGGCTCCAGAGGTCTGAGTGAGTCAGTGTGGGATGAGTGGGACATTTGCATTGAGAGTAGGGGAAGAGTAGCTTCTGATAGCCTGCCCTGCCTGACACAATGCTGGCTCCACCTCCTGCCAGGCGACTGATGGCTCTGTGCCTGCCAGCGACAATCCTGGCCCCACCTCCTACCAGGAGGCTGATAGCTCTGCTCCTGCCAGTGACAATGCTGGTTCCACCTCCTGCTGGGCATCTGAGGACCCAGCCCTGCACAGTAAATAGGCCAGGTGCCTCTGCCTGGCTACTCTCACAACAAACCCAGGATGTGGGGAAATTCCCCTGCATGGACAAAGGGATCAAAGCCAAAAAGGGGTATAAGAGAAGGACCCCTGAACCAAGAATTTAGATCACTTCTGACAAGGAAACCTGAACCAAGGACAAGAAGCCTGCTGATCCAAGGACTTGCCTACCCCTTCTGCCAGTGTGCTGTTTGTTGGGGGAATCCTGCAGTTGCTTCTTTATTTTTGCCAAGGAACCAGGAGATAGGAACTGAGTGTGTACTCTCAAGCTTTGCTGTAGAAAATCTCCAAGGGCTGGAAGAGTGCCAGCCTCCTGTTGAAGTCACAGGGCTAAAGGACTTCATCTGCTAAAAGTGCTTGTTGCTGGAACCTGAAAGTCCAGCACCTCTGAAAGAAACCAGCAATCTCGACGCCGACGGACGCCGCCGAATCCAGCTCGACATCGTGAGTAACGGCTCCAGTGTCCCGCTTCCTCGACGCTGGCCGCCAGGCCCGATCGACGCCAGCAGCAACGCCAGTGAGTAGCGAGTTCGGCTCCATCTCCAAGTGACCCGTGTCTGCACCGCTGCTGATCGCATCGACTTCGAGCCCTCTTGACGCCGTGAGCGCTGCTCACTCTTGCAACATCATCATTGACATCGACGACGACACCGTATCCTCCTTCGCCTCGTGAGCGCTGCTCCTGCCTGACATCTGTCGACGCCGCTGCAGGTCGCCCCGACTCCGAGGCCCGATCGACGCCGGACATCTCGACGCCGCTGATCATCGTGTGCTTCGCTTTTCCAAGGTACTGTGTTGTGGGGGTCTGTGCGACTCCGGGCTCGACGTAGCGCTCCTCGCGGTCGACCCCGAACCTTTGGATTAACTTTGCCTCGACGTCGTGTGACTCCAGTGTGGGTTACATTGTTGCCAAGAACTGTGTTTTAAAGATGAAGAGTTGCTTTTGTTACTAAAGACTTTGTGCTAAGAAGAAACTACACTTGAACTATTATTTTTCCTTCCAAGAGTATTTATTAAAGTTGTGGTATATTTTTGTCGTTATTTGGTCTAAGAATTGGCTTGGTAGTTTAGTCTGCCCTGTTCCCATGATGCACTGGGCCAGGGACAGACTGATTTGCATATAGCCAGGTTCTGAGCTGGGATGGTGCAGTGAGATAAATAACGGTGATGGATCAAGCCCTGATCTTTGGACTGGGTAAGAGTGGTCTGCTTAATTCAGACACTCTGTTCATCACCACCCCCTTTTCTGAATCGTTTTTGGCCACTATAGGTGTGGCAGGGTATACTCAGACATGAGTCCCTTTCTCACTGCACCATCAGGATTCAAGCAAGCCGGGCCGAAGACGGCTGAAATGCCAGAAACCGGTCCCCGGTAGCTTGTCTCCTTTCTGGTGAAGAATTGGCTTGGTAGTTTAGTCTGCCCTGTTCCCATGATGCACTGGGCCAGGGACAGACTGATTTGCATATAGCCAGGTTCTGAGCTGGGATGGTGTAGTGAGATAAATAACGGTGATTGATCAAGCCCTGATCTTTGGACTGGGTAAGAGTGGTCTGCTTAATTCAGACACTCTGTTCATCACCACCCCCTTTTCTGAATCGTTTTTGGCCTCTATAGGTGTGGCAGGGTATACTCAGACATGAGTCCCTTTCTCACTGCACCATCAGGATTCAAGCAAGCCGGGCCGAAGACTGCTGAAATGCCAGAAACCGGTCCCCGGTAGCTTGTCTCCTTTCTGGTGAAGAATTGGCTTGGTAGTTTAGTCTGCCCTGTTCCCATGATGCACTGGGCCAGGGACAGACTGATTTGCATATAGCCAGGTTCTGAGCTGGGATGGTGCAGTGAGATAAATAACGGTGATAGATCAAGCCCTGATCTTTGGACTGGGTAAGAGTGGTCTGCTTAATTCAGACACTCTGTTCATCACCACCCCCTTTTCTGAATCGTTTTTGGCCACTATAGGTGTGGCAGGGTATACTCAGACATGAGTCCCTTTCTCACTGCACCATCAGGATTCAAGCAAGCCGGGCCGAAGACGGCTGAAATGCCAGAAACCGGTCCCCGGTAGCTTGTCTCCTTTCTGGTGAAGAATTGGCTTGGTAGTTTAGTCTGCCCTGTTCCCATGATGCACTGGGCCAGGGACAGACTGATTTGCATATAGCCAGGTTCTGAGCTGGGATGGTGCAGTGATATAAATAACGGTGATGGATCAAGCCCTGATCTTTGGACTGGGTAAGAGTGGTCTGCTTAATTCAGACAGGAAAAACTACCGCAAAGGTGCACCACACAACAAGAGGTAACAAAAAGATCTGTGCAGATAAAATATAAGCACAATAAAGAAATATTTTTCAGAGAGATGTTGTTGATCTTCTTTAAATCTTTATTTTCAGTTATCAGTGAAACATAAACAGCCGACGCGTTTCGTCCCAAGCTGGGACTTCTTCAGGGCTTTGGATTTGAGATGCGTCGCTTATGCGGGGGAGTATGAAAGGAACCGGGATGCAAGGAACCCCTTCCCGGAAAGTGTAGTCCTCTTGGAAATATGGATTAAACAGAGCTGGACTGTAAGCCTGCTAATACGCAATGAATGCAGTGCTTGTAGGGAATTCCGGGTGGTAAAAACGGTCTTATCACTTTAGTGTTTGTCCCAAGTCGTTTACTGAATAGATGTAGAAATTAGTAGTGGACTGAGTGTCCTGATCGTCCAAGGGAGGAGGGAGTGGGCACTGTGTATTCCAGCAGGCCGTTCCTGCTAAAACGGCCGGCACCCATCCACGTCCCTCGTCCCGATGTAGCACCCGCAGCGGCGTACTCAGACATGAGTCCCTTTCTCACTGCACCATCAGGATTCAAGCAAGCCGGGCCGAAGATGGCTGAAATGCCAGAAACCGGTCCCCGGTAGCTTGTCTCCTTTCTGGTGAAGAATTGGCTTGGTAGTTTAGTCTGCCCTGTTCCCATGATGCACTGGGCCAGGGACAGACTGGTTTGCATATTGCCAGGTTCTGAGCTGGGATGGTGCAGTGAGATAAATAACGGTGATGGATCAAGCCCTGATCTTTGGACTGGGTAAGAAAGGTCTGCTTAATTCAGACACTTTGTTCATCACCACCCCCTTTTCTGAATTGCTCAAAATATATGAACACATAAAGGTACTAGGAGATGTCCCAGAGCCCGGAGGGTTTTAAAGGAATTCTAACAAGAGTATATCCTCCCTTCTTAATACAGTAATCACAAAAAATACTTCAATTGAGCAGCCAGTGGTCAGAGTTGCTAGTAAACTAGCTGTGCCCGAGAACCGGGACAAAAGAGGAGAGAAAAATGAGGGGGGCCTCTCTAGTGAAAGGTTGTGCTAAACATAAGCATGAGTATGGGAAAAAACACTTTTTGTTTTAATTGCCCTCACACACCCTGGTGGTGTCATGCTTCATAATTGGGTCACCCCGAACCCTAGAAGTCGGGGTGGGCTCAACCACAGTGTTGGGAGCTCTTCATATAGATAAAGGCCAGGGGGGTTAAAGATTTAAATACCTTAGTCAGACCCCCGGTTTCCCTTTATTCTTGGGTCTATCTGGGTCATTAAAAAATCTAAAAGACTGGTCTTGTTGGAGTATTATGGTCCTAAGACCCTAGTGCTGACATGTTTCAGTCCTGTGTGGCCATAAAGGTCCTGGACTTTCTTCATGGCAAATGGAATACCCCCTATGTGAGGAATAATACAAGGATGGGGAGTCCCTATCCTCTCCGTGATTCGAGGGCAGAGTAGCTACTCCTCGTGGTATGTGATGTGTTAGTGTATCTGTTATCTGCCAAGCTCCATCTGAAAAAGTAAAACGCAGACAGACACCAAGTAACAACGAAAGATTCAGTAAAGCCATCGGTGCTTAGTACCATTTAGGTGTATTGTGAATACATAGTGAGTAGGCATGCCATCATGTATGTGCATGCTTTAGTTGGAGGAATCATCCCCTCATTGTGCCACTCATCTTTGTTGTTCTGTGACATACTATTTATATGTGACAGAAATTGTGAAGTGCCGAATTTCCTCGCATGCTAACACTATAAGTATATGTGGATCTAATTACATTTGGAAATGTGGTTATAAACCCACAGCTTTGCGCTCCTCAAAATATATTAACACATAAAGGTACTGGGAGATGTCCCAGTGCCCGGAGGGTTTTAGAGGAATTCTAACCTGAGTATATCCTCCATTCTTAATACATTAATCACAAAAAAAGACTCCAATTGACCCCCCAGCGGTCAGAGCTGCTAGTAAACCGAGAAAAAAAAATGAGGGGGGCCTCTCTAGTGAAAGGTTGTGCTAAACACAACCATGAGTATGGGGAAAACACTTTTTGTTTTAATTACCCTTGCACACCCTGGTGGTGTAATGCTTCATCATCGGGTCACCCCAACCCCTAGAAGTCGGGGTGGGCACAAGCATTGGCAAAGCTAATAGGTCTCGCCTATGTGAGAGCAATTGGCTTTGCCAATGTCTTTTAGCTGTGTTGTACATGAGTGTGGTTGCTGTTCGGCATGGTTAAAAATTAGTGGAGTGGCATAGAGTAGAGTGGTATAGAAGAAAGTGAATTAAGCCATATGAGAAGTAAAATGATGTAGAGTGGATCTGCTTGGAGTGGAGTGCATTAGAGTAGCGTACAGTGTTCGTGGAGGGGTGTAGAATAGAGAGGTGCAGAGTTAAGTGGTGGAGGATGGAGTGGCGTAGGGTAGAATGACATAGAGTAGAGTGGAGTGGTGTAGAGTGAAGTGGATTGGCATAGAGTGAAGTGGTATAGAGTAGAGTGGAGTGGTGTAGGATAGAATGACATAGAATAGAGTGGTATAGAGTGGAGTGTTTTGGCATAGAGTGGAGTGCCATAGAGTGACATTGTGTGAAGTTGAGATGAGTAACATAGAGTGGCATAGAGTGGAGTGGTGTAGAGTGGAGTGGGCAGAGTGGCATACAGAAAAGTGACGAAGAGTATAGTGACGTAGAGTGGAATGACATAGATTGGAGTGTCATAGGGTGCCTCAGAGTGGTACTGTGTGTAGGGGGTGCAGTTGAATGGAGTAGTGTAGAGTTGAGTGGTGTGGAGTATAGTGGCATAGAGTTGAGTGGTGTAGAGTGTTGAAGACTTGAGTGGAGTGACAGAGAGTGGTGCAGAGTAAAATGGCTTGGAGTAGAGTGGCATAGAGTAGATTGGCATAGAGTGGCGTGACAGAGAGTGTGGTGGAGTGGAGTGGCAAAGAGTAGAGTGGTGTAGAGTAGAGTGGCAGAGAGTATAGTAGAGAGGAGTGATGTAGAGTAGCGTACAGTGGAGTGGAATGGCATAAAGTAAAGAGGTGTAAAGTGGAGAGCAGTTGGATATAGTGGTGTACAGTAGAGTGAAGTGGTGTAGAGTGGAGTGTCATGCAGTAGAATGGTGTAGAGTGGAGTGGCATGGAGTAGAGTGGGATAGAGTAGAGTGGGGTGCGCATAGAGTGGCATAGAGCAGAGTGGCATAGAGTGGAGTGCACACTGGCGTAGACTGAAGTGGAGCAGGTTGGAGTAGAGTTGCATAGAGAGGAGTAGAGTGGTGCAGAGTGGCGTATAATGGAGTATTGTAGAGTGGCGTAGAGTGGAATTGAGTGGGAGGGCAAAGAGGGAGGTGGAGTGAAGTAGAATGGCGCGCAGTAGAGTGGAATGGGCTGGCGTAGAGTGAAATGGCGTTTAGTAAAAGCATAGAGTAGAGTGAAGTAGAGTGGCATAGAGTAGAATGACACAGGTTTGAGTGGCATAGAGTAGAGTGATATAGAGTGGAGTTGTGCAGAGTGCCATAGAGTGGAATTGTGTGGAGTAGAGTAGAGTGGAGTGGCGTGGACTGGCATAGAGTGAAGTGTCATAGAGGGACGTAGAGTGGAATGGCACAAAGTAATGTGGAGTGGAGTAAAGTGGCACAGAGAGTAGTGGCAGAAAGTACAGTTGAGTGGTATATGGGTAGAGTGAAGTGGCGTACATTAGAGTGAAATGAAGTAGAGTGGCTTAGAGTAGCATAGCGTGGAGTAGAATGGTGTGGCATAAAGCAGAGTGGCATAGAGTAAAGTGGCATGGAGTGAAGTGGCATAAAGTAGAGTGGAGTGTAGTAGAGTGAAGTGGAGTGGCATAGAGTAGAGTGGAGAGTAGTAGAGTGAAGTGGAGTGGCATAGAGTAGAGTGACGTATAGTAGAGTGGAAAGGAATGGAGTAGAGTGGCAAAGAGTAGAGTGGCATAGAGTAGAGTGCTTAGAAAGGCATAGAGTAGAGAGACTTAGAGTGGAGTAGAGTGAAGTGGAGTGGCATAGAGTGGAGTAGATTAGAGTGGCAAGCAGTTGAGTGGTGTAGAGTGACATGCAGTAGCATGGCCTAGAGTGACATAGAGAAGAGGGGTGTGGAGTGGCATAGCGTAGAGTGGAATGGCACAGAGTAGTGTTGAGTGGGTTGGCATATAATGGTGTAGAATAAAGTGGCAAACAGTAGATTGGTGTGGAGATGAGATGAGTGGAGTGGATGTGGTAGAGTGGAGTTGAGTAACGTAGAGTAGAGTGACAGAGTGGAGTGGCATAGAGTAAAGCAGCTTAGAGTTGAGTGGCCGAGAGTGGTGCACTGTAGAGTGGCACAAAATGGAGTGGAGTGGCGTAGAATGGAGTAGTACAGAGTAGAGTAGTAAAGTTGTGGGTGCAAGCAACTAAAGTGTGAATAGAAATTCCAGATAGGGTGGAAGCAGCATAAATAAGAAGCCCTATGCCTGTGTTCAAAGTAGATAAGCACATTGCACGTCCAGGAATAATACAGAACATTTCTTATACAATTTATAAAATAGTGAGTTGCAAAAACACTAAGAATAACACATATAGTTGGTCCATTCTTCATGGAGTAGCTAACACAAGAAATAAAGGGAAATTTACAGGAGCTAAGCAATTGAAATACTACAAATGAAAGTGACAACAAAAAGAAGTAATGGTGTGCTATGGGCAGGTTGTAAGCCTACTGAGTTGCAAATAATCTCACAGAACAATGCATGTACTGTGTAGGCGATATCTAAAAACAATTAAAAAGGTCATAAAGACAACCTGGTTGGATGCTAACTTGCAATAGTGAAGGGAAGAGTCAAGGGATTGCCTACCTAAATTAATTTGTTTTGTTCTTAACAAGTACTTTATTGGAACAATAAAAAGTAACCACTGACTACTGAATTGCAAGAATAGACATTTCCACAAAATCTACAACCAATGCAAACAGAAAGGGAACATTCCATCAAGTGAACATGGTATATGCCAATTACACATGCCTTGCCAGCCCAAATGAAAACCAAAGTCCAAAATACAGGAATATTAGGGCAGAGGGCTAGTCTGAATGGCTAATGAAATCATTAATAACATAATTCTTTAATTAGCATTTGGAATAATATTTACATTAAAAAAGAGAGAACCCTGTTCAGAGGGTCACAGGGCACGCAGGTGCTACTGGGTATAACAGTGAGGGCTGAAGCCATTTACTCTAGATGTTGAGAGGTCTGACCTACCATGGATCCTGAGCGTCTGGGCCACATACTCTCCAGCACTTGATTTTCAATGGTAGCTTGGGTAAAGCAGTCCAATGCTTCTCTGGAGGGAGGTAGACACAGGGAGGTAAAACAGGCTCACAATTCAAAATATGCTCCATAGCAGCCATAAATAATTGTTCAGTCAATAACTTGCTTTTATGAAAAAAGAAGTGTTTATATATCAACAAAAGTAAAATACAGCTTTAACAAACAATACACACAGGGCCCGATGTAGGTGCCCTAATACCGGTCGGAAGCGGCCGAATTCAGCCGTTTCCGACCGGTATTACGGTTTCCAGATGTAGGGCATGCATTTACAGAATCGGTATTTTACCGATTCTGTATTTACCGATTCGGTAAAATTACCGAATCGGTAAATACAGACTCGGTAAAATACCGATTCTGTAAATGCAGATGTAGCTGGCACATGTCAGAGTGCCACAGGGCTTTAAGAATCGGTATTTTACCACCCAATCCAGTTGGGTGGTAAAATACCGAATACAGGTGTGCATGCACATCTGTGCATGCACACCTGTGCAATGTGACACACAGACATGCCCTTAGGGCATGTCTGTGTGCCACATGGCACACAGGTCCGAAATTGGGGTGCAAGAGGGTGTCAAAGTGACACCCCCTGCACCCTTGCAAAAATCGATATTTACCGAATCGGTAAATACCGATTCGGTAATGACCATTCATTCCTATGGGCTGCAATGCCCATAGGAATCAATAGGCTTTACCGATTCGGTATTTACAGAATCGGTAAATACCGAATCTTAACGATTCGGCATTTACCGAATCTGAAATACCTACATTTCCCCCCTTCTAATTTACCACTTCTTAAATACCAAATCAGTATGATTCGGTATTTTAGAAGTGGTAAATTAGAATTACCTACATCGGGTCCACAGTCCCCTGAGGTCAGGGCTCTAGTGCTTCAATTGGCTATTCCTTTCCTGGGACCCAATCCCCTCTACTTAGCAATGCTGGTTATTCCCCATTCACTATAGCTGACATTCTGGTTCAGTCCCACTAGTAGTTCAAGTTTTATCGAGTCCGGTTAAATTAAAAAGTGTTCCAGCGCCAAAGCGCTATATGGGAGGCATGTTCCCTCCGGGTCTTCTTGCCTGTTAATTAGGCATGCCAGTGTCTGCGAGAGAGCCCCCTCATGGGTGCTGAAGCTGCTGCAATTGTCTCCAGTGAGTACTGCATATGAAGCCCTGCAGGGCAGCGGTTTGGTGCCCTCAAGTTCCTCATACGTAGTCGTGCAGAAACAGTGGCTGGAGGTTCCTCTGATGTCAGTAAGTTTCCTTAGATCTTCCTCGCCGCTTTGGGGTAGACAATTCAATGCTCCTGATGCAGATCCACAGTCAGGGCTTGGTTCCGCATGGGTTACTACAGTGGCCTCTTTCGATGACAGTCTGGATCAGACCAATCTCCTTACCCTTTTCTTACTGCCTCACCTGGCATACAGGGTCACTGTCTACACTCCCCCTACAGGCTACAGTCCGATTGGCACAGCAGCAATCTTCACTGCTATTACAACTGACATAAGGAGTTGCCAACTTCACTCCACACACTGGCTATGGACCAATGGGCATGGTAGCAATCTTAACGGCGGCCTCACCTAGCATGCGGGGTCTCTGACTTCACTCCACACACTTGCTACACCTCAATCCGTGCAACAGCTGTCTCCTCACACATTCACTTCAGGGATCAAATCACCAGGATTTTCCAATGGACCTCGATCTCTCCAGCACTCTCCTCTTCCTCATAGGGCACACTGGTCTTAACACGCAGGTAGGAACTGGTACTCCAGGGTTAGGTGGTCTTGGATTTCTTGGGTAATATCCTCTCACCCAACTGGGAGATAGGCAGGCCCTAGCCTCCAGTCCTGGCCACAAACAGAAGTCTTGCAGTGCTTCCCCTCCTACCACAGCCCAATAATTTTGGGGACCTGGAGCACCCCTTCTTATAGTAAAATTTTCAGACTCCAGGTGTGATTTAGGGTCTTTGAAGTTTATGTGGGGGCCTGCATTCCTTTGAAGAGCCCTCTCCTCTGCCCTGCCCTTCCTTCAGAAAGCAGTCGGTCACAGCAGGATTTACTCTAAATCTATATCCTCACAACACAGTTGTGACCAGAGTTTCACACTTGAATGCCAGCCTCGTTAAGGCGTATCAAACGGTTGCCCCAGGGAGTCAGTTCTATTCTTTATGATTCTCTTATCAGCCCCATTGCAGTTGGGGGCATTCAGGTCAGGGGTACACATCTAACAATGCAAAAGACCTTTCTGTCCCAACCCATGGTTACTGTATTGCCCCTTTAATCACTAATCACCTCCACAACTGATCTAGGTAACTATTCCTCTTCATCTGATGTAATATTCTGTCTTATTACAATATACATTGTATATGTTCAAAATATTTTGTTTACATTACAAATAATCTACAGCACATCCATCATATAAAGACTGCAATTGAAATACCAAATAATAAAATACCTACAAATTCAATAAATTCATGCTTTGCATAACCAAAAGGTAAAAACTAAATTTTATGTAAAGCAATTGCAAACACGCTTATCTTAAAACAAACAAACAAAGAGCTACTCACAATGAAGAATGGAGAAGTATTGTAGAAGCGTACCAAAATCACAGTGCAAAATCACAGTGCAAAATACAGAATAAGTGAACACTGAAAACAAATGAGTACACAAATCAAGGGAGCAAAACACCTACAAAAGCAAACTTATGCAACACTGCAAGATTGTTGCTTGGTCCATAAGCTCATCAACACAATCATATTCCCCAAAGCAGTACTTACACCAAGATCTCTAACTCCAACAAGAGCAGTCCTGCAAAGGAGAGCACTATGGACAATGTTGATTAGAAGAGTCTCCGAGATGATCACTACCTCCTCAAATGCACACATGCTCACGCAAGACATCAGGATAACAGTAAGAGCCACATGGAAAAGATTTATGAAAAGATCTCTCACTGTACCAGCTCCTAATACCTCCAGAGATCCAGGCAGATCAGGAAATCAGTAACAATATGCTACCCCTTGTGAACATCAATCCCTGAAAAACAAACACACCACTTGGCATGCCAGAGGATATTGCACCATTGAGTGGCTCGAAAGAGTCATTGGAGATATCAATCATTCGGGCACTACAGGCGATATGAGAAGTTTTAACTACTTTCTACAACTTCAGTGGCTTTCTCTCCATCATTGGGGACATTGGTTACACACCCTCATGAAAAAGGCATTAGACACTCAGCTACTGGATACAAACACAAAGGTTGAGCCACCCTCATCATACAGTGGATATGTGAATCCCAGCTATGCTTCATTGCATTGTAGCCCTGTACTAATATCTGGTGGGTTGCTTGCACTGTGCCTATATCTTGGATACTAGTGGAGTCTTGGCACAACCACAGGAGCTGTGTCATACTTAATGAAATGTGCACACAGCTACACAATACAGTGACCGAGTTGCTCTTGGATAGTTACTTCCTGCCACAAATGCCAGCGGCTATGCTTTGATGGCACAGTTGGTGATATCCCTCCAGAACTAGACTTGACAAAGAAACGTGCAGAAATCAGGTACAGACCACCAAAGTTGACAGTGCAAAGTAGGTGCTTTATTCCAAAATGGGCAGCAGCATGACGCGTTTCGTCCGGGAAACCCGGACTTGATCACATGACATGCCCAGAGAGACCAGGGTTTAAATACTATTAACAATCCCCTTATGCCCCACCTCCTTCATGCCATAAACATAGAAGAAATACTCAGTGTTTTCATTACAGAATGTAAAAATCTGGTGAAATAATCAAGGTAATTCGTAATCAATAGAAGAGACAAAGTAATAATTGAATACAGTCTCAAATGTAATTCTCATGATCTAGCTCCTAAAATCAATCTACATAGTGTAAAATAATAATTACGCCACAATTTACGAATCTAAAAAAGGGCATTATAACTAGATCAAGAAAATAAAAAAACAACAACAAGTATAGGGCAAGTGCCCAAATCAATATACTTAACTAATGTTTATACCAGAAACGTAAATCCCTATACAGGCTAGTTCTGGGGACACATAAGGAATTGATCACAGTAAATAAGAATAATTACAATAAAAAGTACAAAATAGTGCAATAGTTAAAATCATGATAATATGAAGAGAGCTTAAATAAATACCTAAGCATTATAAGGTATAAGTAGCAGACACTCTTAATTAGAATAAAGTGCAATGTGCTTGTGAAGTGAAAAACGTGGCAAACCGGAAAATTCATTATATTAATCATAAAGTTAGCAGCATATAATCAGATAAAGTGCAAATGACAATGTATGAATACATAAAATCATTGACCTAAAAAATGCAGTGCAATAATACAGAGTATAAATAATTAAATGCAATAACAGGAAGATAATCACAACGATGTAGAGAAAAATAGAAAAACAATATACAGGGTTTACTCCATAGTTTGGGAATTAGATTCAATAATTACTCACAAATTAGTTTAAATCCAACCAGTTCTAAAATATCATCCTCAGCACGTATAGAGACTGGTAAAACCATAAAAACAGTAAAACCAGTATAAAAAACGCACTTTAAGAACAGGGCAATAAAGGATACAACTAAGACCCAATGGACTAAAATAGTTATGAGTTCAGATATATGCAATAACAAAGGGGAGTTACATTGAGGACTAAAAGAAGGGGACAAGCCTGTCGCCTAAAAACCTACATAATAATTAAAACCCCTTAGACTAAAATACATCCTAGAAGGGTTACAAAGATTTATAAAAGTAGTTTATAAAAAGTTGTGCAAGTGCTCCCCCATGTTAAGACCATTAGGGACCTTAGTATGCAGAAGTACAATGTAGTGGCTCTCTATTGTCTTAATTTCCTTTCTCTATCTCCACCTCTTTTGGAGAAAGGAACTGCGTCAATTACATAGTATTTCAAATCATTGAGATTGTTTTTACGAACTAACTTGAAGTGACGCGCCATAGGATAATTGGAGTCGGAATTAACTCTCGCCCGAAGGTGCTGTAAAACATGATTGAACACCTGGAGCTTAGTACTCCCAATATACTGCAGATTGCAAGTACATAGTAAGACGTATACAGCATGATCTGTCTTACAGGTGAACAAACTGTTGATCTTGCAAGCGGTTCGTGAGAAGGCCTCATAATATTCCGTGGTGTTAACTCCAAACTTGCAAGCTCTACAAGAGCTGCATTTAAAAAATCCTGAACTGTTAGAGAGCCAATTAGAAGATTTGATGACTTCAGGACTGGTCTTAACAAGGGCAACCCTCATAGAGGGAGCCCGACGAAAAGTGATAGCAGGATGGTCGTCTATCAAAGGGGCTAAAGTGATGTCCGTCTTAAGAATGGGCCAGTTGGATTTCAAGATTTGTTTGATTTTTCGCTCTTGACAACTGAAAGTTGTGATGAGTCTGATTTTAGTTTTCTCTGTCGTGATAGAGTTACTTTCCTCAGGTATGACAGTGTCAATAGTAGTCACCACAGGAGAGTTTATCTGTTTGGTGACTATTTTCTTCAAACAATCGATAAGGTCAGTTTTATTATAGCCCCTAGCTAAGAACCTTTGGAAGGATTCCTCCAAACAAACCTTGAGATCTACCTCGTTATTACATATTCTTTGTATTCTTAAAAATTCCCCATACGGAATACTTTTTATCAGGTGGCGAGGGTGACTACTGTGGGCATGTAAAATAGAATTCCCTGCCGTGACCTTCCCATGCATTTTAGTCTTAATTTCATTGTCAACAATATGAATCTCAACATCAAGGAAGTCAACTTTAACATTATCAATGGTTGCTGTAAATTCAAGATTCAGTTCATTAATGTTAATCCCACTAACAAAATCTTCTGCAGACGCTCCAGATCCCTGCCATATTATGAAGACATCGTCTATAAAGCGCCACATATGAGCAATGCCTGTCTCAGTGTTCTCAACAACAGTACGGGGTGACCAAGAATATGCCTCTCCCACCAGCCCATGTGTAAACACGCGTAGCTGGGGGAGAAGCATGCCCCCATAGCCACACCCCGCAACTGTTGGAAAACTTCATTATTAAAGAGAAAAAAATTGTGGTTAAAGAAAAGTTCAATCAATTGGATCAACATTTTGCTATATTCATAGAATATTATATCCCTATCTGATAAAAAGTACTCAATTGCTCTAAGGCCATCCGTGTGATTGATGGAAGTATAGAGAGAACAAATATCCATTACAATGTAATGATACTATGGCTTCCAACATATTTCTTTCAATTTGTTCAGGAAATGACTGGTGTCCCTGATATAGGTTGGAAGAGCCTCCATGTAGTTGTGACGGAAAAAGTCCAAATAATTCGAGATGGGTTCTAACAATCCATTTTGAGCAGAAATGCCATATTGGTGAAATACCTTTGTGGATTTTGGGCAATAAATGCAAAGTAGGAGCGATGGGATAATCTTTCTTCAAGAATTCATATTCCTTTTTGCTTATTAGCCCATCCCTTTTCCACTGGGCCAAATGTTTGTGGACTAAATCCTTCACTTTATTTAGTTCATTAAAGGAGGCCTTTCTATAGCACAATGGTTCATTCAATTGTCTCTCAGTTTCCTTGATGTAGACATCACGGACCATAGAACAACATTGCCGCCCTTATCAGCTTTATTTACTACAATATTTCCTTGGTTGTTGATTTTACGGAGAAGAGCAGAATACTGTTTGTCTTTATAGCTTCATTGCTTCTGGCTTTTAGTAATTGTAAGATTCAAACTTTTGAGATCCTCAATCATTCGGTCGCTAAAGATGTCGATAGCGTCCCTGGGCATCATAGGAACGAAAGTGGATCGAGGGCAAAAAGGACTTATGGCGACACTTCCACTAATAATACCCATAGATTGTAGCACTCCTTGCGTGTTATGAACACTCTCACTTTCCAGATTTGCAAGAGAGTGGGCGGTTTTCAGTGTTGCCACATCTGATATCACAAAGTTTTTACTAGGTTGAGAGTCCAGCAAGATGTTTGTAGCCCGATTACTTGATTTATTCAAAGTATGATATTTCATCAGTTTGAGCTTACGAATAAATTTAAATACGTCGATTCTTGATTGGACGTATTTAAAACCATTTTTAGGGCAAAAAGATAAGCTCAATCCCGAAGTTGGATTTCTGCATCATTTAAATCTAAGTCTGTGAGATTGATAACAGTGTTTTCATTATTTTTATTTTCCTGATTTTTTTCTTTATTATTTTTTTCTCTTTCTTTTTATTTTTAGCGGTGGCATTAGAAGTGATGCCGGTTGTTAGTTCACCTGTAGATTCCCTTTCCCCCTTTTCTTTTTCCTCCTCCTCTGCTTGCAGCATTTGTTGCGTTCATGTCGCCTTTCACTTGCGGCGGACCCCTCGGTCTTAGGGTATTGCGTCTGTCCTCTATCATAAACCCCAATTCCGCTGATCGGGTAAAGCCACTCACAATTGGTTGTTGATCATATATTATATATATATATATATTCACTGAAAAAAACAGAGGTTTCACACCAGTTATAGTTAGGAATTAGCATTTAAAAAACCTAAGAAATTCACTGAAAAAACCATAGGTTTCACACCAGTTATAGTTAGCTGGAAATTTTACTGACATAAAACCATTGAAATTCCCACGTTATAGTTAGTTGGACTCACTATAACTTGCGCGTGTTATGCACTGCTGATGACATCACATATTACATCACTCATGACATGGTCAGTTACATCACTCATGACATCACTGATGACACCATCCAGTGAATGTGTGTCTTTCTGAAAAATAAATATGTTTTATATATGTATATGTAAAAGTTGATTGAAGAATAAATGTTTAAATAAGTGTCTAAATGGATTTAAAAAAATAATTGATTGGTTAACTGGCTTATTAAGTGTATCTCAGTGAATACATATATTAGCGAATAATGTTTAAAAATTTAAATATATGTATCAGTGTTTCGTTTTGTGTATAAGTGGCTGTATGGGTTGCTGAGTAGCTACATGTGTGTGTATATGGGTTATTAGATGTTTTTTTTAGTATCAGTATGAGTGTCTGTATGGTTTGGTGGGGGTGTTACTTAGCACATAGATGCATCAATGACTGACTCACTGTTTGTATGTTTTTTGAAAACAGCATATGTGCAGGACTGTATGAGTGGATGAGTGTGTATATGTGTGTGTTAGTGATTTAATGCCTATCTCACTAGTGTGTTTATCAGTAACACAATATATTTTAATCTAGTATATGTGAGTATTGATGTATATAAGTCAGTATATGTGAAAGTGAGAGATTGTAAGAGTTCCTATTTAAATAAGTATGTGTTTTTATAAGTGATTGTTTAAAAGAGTACATATGTGTAAGTTTCCTTAGAAGTAAGGTGGTAGTGTGTGTATATCTGTATATGCAAATAAATGGATGTTTATTAGTTTATTTGCATATGTGAGTATATGTGTGAGTAACTTTTTGATGACTGTCGGTGTGTAACAGGATGAATAGGTGTATCACTACATATGATGAGTGAGTATATGTATGAGTGACTATATAAAACTGTTGGTGAATGTGTGAATGTGTACATAGATGGTGAAATTACTGAATTGGTTGTTGTAACTGGTATGGGTATATCCACTTTTTTGAAAATGTTAGTTTCTATTTTTGAATATGTGTTTCAAGGGTTACTTTACAGTGAAAGGAGATCAGTCACTGTGTCACAAGGATGGTGTCATCAGTGATGTCAAGAGTGATGTAACTGACCATGTCATGAGTGATGTAATATGTGATGTCATCAGCAGTGCATTACACGCGCAAGTTATAGTGAGTCCAACTAACTATAACGTGGGAATTTCAATGGTTTTATGTCAGTAAAATTTCCAGCTAACTATAACTGGTGTGAAACCTATGGTTTTTTCAGTGAATTTCTTAGGTTTTTTAAATGCTAATTCCTAACTATAACTGGTGTGAAACCTCTGGTTTTTTCAGTGAATTTCATAGGTTTTTTAAATGCTAATTCCTTTCTATATCGAGTTTCTAACCTTTTTTTTTTTTCAATTTGCTGTTTTGTGTAAGTATTCATTTTTTTTTTATATATAATTTTTTTCTTTTGCGCTCTGGGTGCGCGCTCCAGTAAGCTCTCCGGTGAGCTTTCCGGTAAGCTAACCGGTGAGCTCACCTGAAAGCGCACCCAGAGCGCTACTTTCGTTCGTGAAAAAAAATATGAATGAAAAGTTAATAATAATGCAAAACATTACGTACCATACAAATAAAATCAGTTTTTTTAATAAGGAAAATGATTATGCATTTCCGTAAAAGTTTGATGACGTCACTTCGGCGCGCAACGTAAGTGCCCTCGGAAGCTACTACGTTCAGGCCGCGTAAACACACCCGGAAGCGCCTACGTTCGCGCCACGTTTGCGCCCTGGAAGCGCCTACCTTCGTGCCGCGTAAACGCACCCGGAAGCGCTCCGGAGCGCGCAGCGTAAGCGCGTCGGGTCATGTGACCTTAAAATAACACTTTTCATTGGTTGCTAACAGTTTTTTTTTACAAAGAATGAAATCCCCACCCATTTCCTTCACTTCTTCTTTCACTTTTGTGACTGAAAGACCTGCCTTTTTGCTCCAGGATATTTCTTGGTTTTTCAATGGCTGCCAGACAATCCAGCAGTGAGGATGACTCCAATGAATTCATCAATGAAGAGCCTCCTCAACGAAAAGTTAAGGAACATTTCATTTGGAAATTTTTTATAATCCCACCTGGACTAAAAAATGTAAATGCTCCAAAAGTGCAGTGCAAGATCTGCAAAGAAGAGCTGTCACGAGGAAACCCTTTGAAAAAGTACTCTTTTGGGAACTTCACAATGATCCGGCATGTGGAGAGGAAGCACCCCCAGAATTTTGCCCGGGAAAGTGTCAGGGCTCTGGCACAAGAGGTTCCCAGAGATGGGGCCTCTACATCAACCGGAGGAGCAACTTCTTCTGGGAGGGGGCAATCACAGGAGCAGGTGCCAAACATTCAACCTGCATTTAACCATGATGTCCTCAGATGCAGATACAGCAATCAACTCCTCACCTTTGGGGAGCAAAGTGTCCAGCTCATGGTTCGAGCATTGGAGAACCATCGCTCCCCTTCCCACCCCTAATTTTTTTTGTTTTATTTTGCTCCTGTTGAGCAGTTTCCATTCCCTGTTTTTGTTCCTGTTTTGAAAAAAAAAGAAAACCAAAAGTTCTTTTCAGATCTACCTCCAATTCTCATCAAAGAGCTATATTCTTAAAAAAATGAAAAAGAGTAAGTGAAATAGAGTGCATTGATAATTGAAAGGAGAATGAGTAAGAAAGAACAGAAAGGTATGAGAGGAAAAAAGAAGTGAAGTAGGAGGACTGAAAGAAGGTGAGTGTTAGTAAAGAAAGTTATAAGAAGAAGAGTGAATATGGGGAATATTGTTATTCAATGAAAATGTTGAAAAAGAACAGGAGTGTTGAAGGATAAGAAAAGATGCATTGCTGGAGTTGAAGGTAGAAGGCCTCATTTATGAAGCCATGCGTCACTTTAACGCCACCAAAGCATCACTTTTTGTGACACAACATTCCAATAAAAAATGCACCTTATTTATTCATATTTACAAAGTGGCGTTTCTTGGTAAATACATCACTTTGTAAACCCCTGTGCCACATTATTCCTACGTCAGGTGTAATGTATGCAAAAGGGACGTATTGACGCAAGAAAGGGTCGTAGAGGTGACACAGTGAATAAACTGGAGGCCTCATTTCTGAAAAGTGACGCATCGCTACGTGAAAACAGCAATGCATCACTTTTCTAGGCGCACTCCTTATGACATTCCAGATATGTCATATTTAATTTATGACTAATCAATTCGCAAGGAGTTACAGATACGTCAGTATTTCTGACGTATCTGTAAACACAAAAGTAACGCATTGCTGGAGTGCGTCACAAAAGTGACGCAACTCCAGTAATGCGTCCTTTCACATGGGAAAAGCACCATGTGAAAGGTCTTGCGTCAGTCTTACACCTGCTGTGAGACAGGCACAAGATTTTGACGCAACAGCATCCTAAAAGTGACGCAGTGAAATCTCATAGATTTCACTGCGTCGCTATTACCAAGCTTTTTGCGGGGGAACGCCCCCTCTGCATACATTATACCTAACGCAGATATAATGTGGCGCAGGATTTTAAAAAGTGACCCATCTACCTAGATGCGTCACTTTTTAAATATAGCGCAACAAGGCGCATTTTTTTACACCGCTGGTGCGATGCGTCACTTTTCTGTGCGCACTCCTTACGACATTCCAGATGTGTCATATTTAATGTATGAGGAATCATGTCGCAAGGAGTTACAGATACGTCCGTATTTCTGACGTATCTGTAAACACAAAAGTGACGCATTGCTGGAGTGCGTCACAAAAGTGACGCAACTCCAGTAATGCGTCCTTTCACATGGGGAAAGCACCATGTGAAAGGTCTTGCGTCAGTCTTACACCTGCTGTGAGGCAGGCGCAAGATTTTGACGCAACAGCATCCTAAAAGTGACGCAGTGAAATCTCATATATTTCACTGCGTCGCTATTACCAAGCTTTTTGCGGGGGAACGCCCCCTCTGCATACATTATACCTGACGCAGATATAATGTGGCGCAGGGTTTTAAAAAGTGACCCATCTACCTAGATGCGTCACTTTTTAAATATAGCGCAACGAGGCGCATTTTTTTACACCGCTGGTGCGATGCGTCACTTTCCTGTGCGCACTCCTTACGACATTCCAGATGTGTCATATTTAATGTATGACGAATCATGTCACAAGGAGTTACAGATACGTCAGTATTTCTGACGTATCTGTAAACACAAAAGTGACGCATTGCTGGAGTGCGTCACAAAAGTGACGCAACTCCAGTAATGCGTCCTTTCACATGGGGAAAGCACCATGCGAAAGGTCTTGCGTCAGTCTTACACCTGCTGTGAGGCAGGCGCAAGATTTTGACGCAACAGCATCCTAAAAGTGACGCAGTGAAATCTCATATATTTCACTGCGTCGCTATTACCAAGCTTTTTACGGGGGAACGCCCCCTCTGCATACATTATACCTGACGCAGATATAATGTGGCGCAGGGTTTTAAAAAGTGACCCATCTACCTAGATGCGTCACTTTTTAAATACAGCGCAACGAGGCGCATTTTTTTACACCGCTGGTGCGATGCGTCACTTTTCTGTGCGCACTCCTTACGACATTCCAGATGTGTCATATTTAATGTATTACGAATCATGTCGCAAGGAGTTACAGATACGTCAGTATTTCTGACGTATCTGTAAACACAAAAGTGACGCATTGCTGGAGTGCGTCACAAAAGTGACGCAACTCCAGTAATGCGTCCTTTCACATGTGGAAAGCACCATGTGAAAGGTCTTGTGTCAGTCTTACACTTGCTGTGAGGCAGGCGCAAGATTTTGACACAACAGCATCCTAAAAGTGACGCAGTGAAATCTCATTTATTTCACTGCGTCGCTATTGCCAAGCTTTTTGCGGGGGAACGCCCCCTCTGCATACATTATACCTCACGCAGATATAATGTGGCGCAGGGTTTTAAAAAGTGACCCATCTACCTAGATGCGTCACTATTTAAATATAGCGCAACGAGGCGCATTTTTTTACACTGCTGGTGCGATGGTGCTTTCCCCTTGTGAAAGGACGCATTACTGGAGTTGTGTCACTTTTGTGACGCACTCCAGCAATGCGTCACTTTTATGTTTACTTTTATGTCAGAAATACTGACGTATCTGTTACTCCTTGGGACATGATTCGTCATACATTAAATATGTCACATCTGGAATGTCGTAAGGAGTGCGCACAGAAAAGTGACGCATCGCACCAGCGGTGTAAAAAAATGCGCCTCATTGCGCTATTTTTAAAAAGTGACGCATCTAGGTACATGGGTCACTTTTTAAAACACTGCGCCACATTATATCTGCATCAGGTATAATGTATGCAGAGGGGGCGTTCCCCCGCAAAAAGCTTGGTAATAACGACGCAGTGAAATCTATGAGATTTCACTGCGTCACTTTTAGGATGCTGTTGCGTCAAAATCTTGCGCCTGCCTCGCGTCACTTTTATTTTTACAGATATGTCAGAAATACTGACGTATCTGTGACTCCTTGCGACATGATTCGTCATACATTAAATATGACACATTTGGAATGTCATAAGGAGTGTGCACAGAAAAGTGACGCATCGCACCAGCGGTGTAAAAAAATGCGCCTCGTTGCGCTATATTTAAAAAGTGACGCATCTAGGTAGATGCGTCACTTTTTAAATATAGCGTAACAAGGCGCATTTTTTTACACCGCTGGTGCGTCACAAAAAGTGACGCACAGGCGGCGCAAAACTGGCAGCACAAGGCCTTCATAAATATGGTCCTGGATTTTCCCCGTGCTTCGCTCCCCGGTGTGCTTCCCGGTGCGCGTACCGGGCGCTTCCCCCGCGCAAATCAATTTTGTTTTTTTTAAATGCTCCGCAGGACCCTATTTTAGCCCCCACATCAAACCTAGGGGGTCAGAGGGGGTCTACTCTGCCCCCTTATGGTCATTTGCCCCTTTGTTTTTGCCACCTCTTGTGTCTCGATTTTACCGAGACACAAGATGGCGGCCGCTCCAGACTGTTTAGAATGTTTACGGACACCCGTGAGCCAATCAGCTTTCCGTGCGCAAGTCGCGTGTCGCGCCTGGTGCGCTCCCCGGTGCGTGCACCGGAGAGCGCCTATAGATATATATATTTTTTTTAACCTAAATTACTCAAAATCCACGGGAGCACATATCTTGAGACATAGCAAAGGCACATCGGGCTACCAGTCCCTACAATTTTGCCAAGTTTGGTGTAAATCCATTCAGCCGTTCGGGCTAAAAGTGAAATCGACCGCCCTATGGAAATTAACATGGAGAAAATGTGTTTTGGGACCCCCTTTTATCTCGGCCCCCGCTTGCAGAATCCCCCCCAGACTTTCAGGGAAGGACCGGGGCGCCGCGAGGCCATTTTCAGGAAATTTTCAGGCAGATTCGTCAACCGGCGCCAAAGTTATTCCAAATAGAATTTTGAGATTTAACATTGAAAAAAATCCTAACTATAACTACCTACTGGCGACCGCCAGTAGGTAATATATATATATATTACCTACTGACGGTCGCCAGCAGGTAGTTATAGTTAGGACCTACTTTCCATAGGAAAACCACAACATTCTATTTAGAATAACTTTGGTGCTGGTGGATGAATCTTCGTGAATTTCCTCAAGAAAATGGCCTGCTCCGCTCTGCTCCTTCCCTGAAAGTTTGGGGGTGATTCATCAAGTGGGGGCCGTGAAAAAAGGGGGTCCCAAAACGTGTTTTCCCCATGCAATTATCCATATCGACCTTTATCCAGGGCTACAGCCCGAACGGCTGAACGGGATTACACTAAATTTGGCAGAGAGTTAGAGTTCGGTTTGCAGATTGTGCTTTTGTTAAATGGTGTAAATCCGTTCAGCTCCGGGAACTGACACCCTCTCGGGTTTATTTAATTTTTTTTTTTTAAGTATGTTTTCAGCCGCCCCCAACGCGTACAGTAAGTGTATCGAAAACCGTACAATTACGAGCACGAGCTGCATGTTGATTGGATGTCAACTGTCTGTCAACACACCAAACCAGGAAGTTTTGGCAGCCATCTTGTGCCTCGGTAGAACCGAGTGAGAAGAAAACAGTAAAACAAAGTTGAAAAATAAGGAAAGGGGGCAGGGTAGAAACACCTTGACCCTTTAGGCCTGCTCAGGGGGTGCCACATGGATCTTTCAGCCCAATTTTTTTTTTACATTAAAAATCGCAGGGTACACGTATGGTATGCGTGCGGGGTGGCCATGGAATAAAAAAACTAGAAGTCCGTTTTATTCTTAATTAGCCACCGGGGGTGCCAAATCCCGGGGACAATTTTTTTCCATAGTGGGAGGCTTGCAAGGCTCTCGGAGCCCCGGGGAACGCCACCCTGGGATTTTATTTTGAGTTGTGTGTGGGGGGGGACTCACTGCCCCCCTCGTAGCCCTGGGGACTGCCACCCCCTTGGGGCTTTTTTTTAAAAAAAGCCCCCCTACACGCCCCGGGGACCGCCACCTTCCTGGGGTAGAAATATTTAAAATAGGGGGGTCGACACTGCTCCCGCAGATTCTGTACCTGTTCCAGACGCTCCCCCTGGACCCCCCAACGGGTTGGCTCCAGCAAACGCAATCGGACCTGTCCCGGTTTATTTGGAACGGCCGACGACCCAGGTTCAAGCATACCCTCGCCGCTCTACCCCCCGCGAACGGAGGCGTCGGGGTGCCAGACCTCACACTGTATTTCCAGGCAGCCCAATTGCGCACCTTCGTGGAATGGTTCCAGCTAGAGTCCGGTAAGCACTGGCTCTTCCTCGACCAGGCTGTAGCCGGCCGTACCCTCCAGGGTGTGCCCTTCCTCCCGCGCCGACACCGCCCTCGCAACTTGTATGCCTCTGCAATCACCAGCACAGCCCTGCGAGTGTGGGATAGAGTGGCCGTGTCCAAGGGGCTGACCACCTTTCCCTCACCCATGACCCCCATCTTTGAGAACCCCGACTTCACCCCGGGCCTGGACGCCGGCACGTTCACGACGTGGCGGACGACGCCCTGTCGCGCGGCGGGACACATGTTCGACCTTAGGGGCGTACTGTCGTTCCAGCAGGTCAAGGCGGATTACGGTGTGGCCGAATCAGAACGTTTGCAGTACCTGCAGGTGCGCCACTGGGTGCTTCACCCTTCGATCCAGCCCGGAGCCCAACGGCACCTCACGCCTTACGAGCGGTGGCTGCTGACGCGCACCTCCGACAAGAAGTTGATATCGGATCTCTACCAGCAGCTGCTGCTCACGCAGGCACACACATACAATGCAGGCCAGGTCCGATGGGAACGGGACTTGGGGAGGCAGCTCACTAGGAAGGAATGGGAAGGGATATACCATAGAGCCAGACACTCGGCACACCACACTGGTCTTACCGAGACCTTGACGAAGGTGGCGACATACTGGTACCACACCCCTGAGAGACTTCACCAATGGGATGCCCGGATCAGTGACAGATGCTGGAGGGGGTGTGGGGAACTAGGGACACTGGAGCATCTGCTTTGGAGCTGTGAGGCGCTGCGCCCCTACTGGGACCCTATCCTGGATCTTATAGATGCGCACCTAGACACACAACTGCCGCGCTTCCCTGCGTACATCCTGCTGGGCCTCCCGAACGCCCTCATGTATCCTCTGAAATCCTGGCGCGGGCGCCTGATCGCGCTTGCACTGGGGGCTGCAGTCCAGAATATTGTGGCGCACTGGAGGGCGACCCAGGCTCCGCAACAGTTGGGGTGGCTTCATCGGCTATGGGCAATCCTGGGGATGGAGAAACTGTCGCTGGCGGCAGCAGGGAGGGGGGCGGACTTTGCGGAACTTTGGCAGCCATTCCTCACCTTGCTTACTGGTGAGTTCCGAGAGGTGAGCTGTCCACGCTACCTGCGACTGCTCCGCTTGGCGGACACGCCCCGCCCGGACCCCAAACCACACGCTCGCAAGCGCACTGGCCCTGCGCGCGCGGCATCCACTGACTGTTGAGAGGGGTTCCCGATCTATCGCTAAAGCCCGGACATGGACAAGGAGAGGGGTGGGGTGGGGGGGGGGGGGGGGGTGGGCTGTGGAGTTGTTTACAGTTCTTTGATTCTCGTTTCCTTGCAATGTAATAGCACTGCTTAGCCTGCACCGTTGTAGCACCTCTTAAGACGCGGCCGGCCCTTTTTGGGTTGTAGGCGGCTTGCTGTGTTAATGAGAGGGATTCTCCGTGGGCCCTAGACGAGGTGTCCGCGTGGCCACTGATTTCGGCCTCCCTGGACTGGGCGCGGCCATTGCAGAATTGGATGGGGTGCATTTTTTGCTTATGCTCAATAAAATATTTAATACATAAAATAGGGGGGTCCGTGATGGCATGGACCCCCCAGCCCCGGGGACCACCTCTCCGGGCTTTTTATTGTTGGGAGAGGGTTGCGCGGCCTCCCTCCAGGAGCCCTTGATGGCCCTGGGGACCACCACCTCCCAGGGCCGGCTCTTGCAGTGTCTCTGGGTGCCTACCTCTGGGACACTGCTGTTTGCTATGGTAGGGCAGGAGTGTCACGGCTCCCACTTTACCACAGCAAACCGCTTTCCTATTTGAAAGTAAGAGGAAGTTAATCTGCTCTCTTTTTCAAGTAGGAAAGCAGATTGCTTTTCGTTAGAGAGAGCAGCATATAAGCTGTTCTCTCTGACAAAGTAATGCCGGCTCTCGAAGGATGCGGGGAGCCGGCTGGGACCGTGGGTGTATTGGGGTTCCCCCCACGGTCCCCAATGTTATTTTTGGAGTCCTGGGGGATGGGGTCCCTTTGCAGCTCCTTAAACATTCGTACATATAATTTCTGCAAACATTTTTGTGTGTTGGGGAACAGAGTATTACCCCAGTGACTTTGTCCTCCATGTATCTTTTTTACTTTTTCTTTATTTGAATTCCGCTTTATTTACAGTATCTTTCTACCTCTCATCACAATGAGATCCACAGCGTAGCGTTCGTTGCAGTGTTCTTAGCCTTTTTGTTCTTTTGCTGACTTACTAGTTTGTGTTCAAGATTCGCCGTCTTATTTGTGTAGATTTCCTTTGTGTATCTTTTGTGCATCTTCTTTTGTATCTGACTTTGTTTATTCGTTGCTTGATCCAGTGTCCTGAACATAGCAGTACATCTGTAGACATAAAGTTTAATCCTTTCCTTTCCCTCCCTCCACCCTAATTGACAACGTAATAGGGGGAGTCAAAGTAAGGCACTCCTGTCGTCACTTTTAAGTTTGCAACATAGTAGGTAGGACATGGTTTAAGAAACCCAGCCTCCACCACTCTTGGACCCTCCTGGCCCTTGTTGCCACCTCTTTTGCTATGTCTTAAGTATTTAATTATTGCACTTGACCGTGGTCCTCCTATAGTGTATTATCATCATAGTACAAGCACTTACAATCCATCATTTTATCTGTTCTTGCCCATTCTGTGTGATGGTATCGTCACCACTTATTGCACATTATAGAATACCTTGAGTGTACCCGCCCTCAAAACGTCTCCGCTGGCCATTGTACATGCAGACCTTGGACCACCCTTTTCATTCATTCTTGCATCCTGAGATGCAACCTCTTACCTCTGTTCTTCACCTCCTACTTTACCCTTTTAAATATTCAAATCTTCTTGGAAAGACATTACTAATCCTTATCATCGAAAAAGTAACACGTTTCTGAAATCATTTTATATGTGAGTTGTGTATGTTATCCTAATACCCAACATTCCAATGACATGCTTTGTACTTATATGTAATGTGCTTTAGTTGCAGTTTTCTATCTTGTTTTGGTTCGTATGTCATTACAATCAAAGGTAACATATTCCTGTATATTCTAAATAAAGCACTTGACACAATGCATAGTGACACTGTATTTATTGGATTTATTTTTCGAATGTTTTCAAAATAATATACACTCAAGTACAAAACATTGTTGCTTCATTTCCAAGATAAATATTTTATGAGAATCACCACATATGCTGATATTACAGTAACGATAAAATGAAGTGTTTATTTTTTTGTACAAGGACCTACAACATAAGAAATTCAGAATGGAAAATCAACAAAATAATTTGGAAGATGGTTTCGAAATTAGTAACAGTGTCATAGAAGAGCTCAACATACTTTTTACAAGTAGCGGGAATGAAGAGGAAGATATGAATGCTGCAGATATCAGTTGTGATTTCCTAGACGAAATCTTGGATGCTGATTTTGTGGAAGCATTAGATGACATAGAGTATGATCATATGACTTTTGAAATTGATAATCAGGAAAATTAAATACATGATGAAATTATTTTAGAAGCTCTATTAAATTATGAGATGTTACAAGAATAACATTATTATTATATGATAATAATGGTTTGAGACACTCTTCTTACAGAATTATAATCATTCAGCTAGTACTGAAGTACTCATGATCTAAAGTGGGCCTTAGGGAATGGACTGATTCAAACCCCTATAGACTATGTATGCACTCTTCCATGCACCATCAAACTTGTGTTTTATACCTTCAATACCCCAGTCTGTATCTTTACATTTCCAGCAAACACTATCACACTTCTGTTTTATTATTGTAGTGAGCCACACAGCACAATGTAACATATTTATTTTCTGTTACCACCTCAAACATTGATATTACAGTAAAGAATTTTTAGAATAGTTGCAATGTATTCAAAAATGGTTTATGGAAGCAGTTGAAACACTGATATTATAGTAAACAAGTTTTAAAAATAGTTTCAAAGTATCACAAAATATTTTATGTGAGCACCACAAACTTCAATATTACAGTAATAAAGTTGTGAAAATAGTTGCAGTTTAGCTTAAAATATTGAACTTGAGGAGCAAAAATGCACTGTAACAACAAACAACAGTAAAGAAGTTGTGAACATAGTTTCAATATATCACAAAAACGAATTTCACTTCACTGAGAACATGTTTCTTTTCTATTGACAGATCTTATATCTTACAGATGGAAAATGTCACTTACACAATAAGCATTTCTTTTTGGCATGTAGTGCTGTACATTTAGATGCTTTCATAGTCCTGCCATGTTGTGTTGTTTTTGGCCGGGGTAGTAGCTACAACAAAAAGGCTCGATAAAGAACCTGTTCTTTGAATCAGAATATGAAATTGAACAGTAATTGATAACCCCTGCGAAGAAAGGCAGCAAGTGCGCACATTTTCACTGCCTTTTGCCGGGTTAGTATCTACATGAAAAAGACTCAATAAAGGGCCTTGAATTTGAATCAGAATATGAAATTGAAGAGTAATTGATAACCCCAGCCAAGAAAGGCAGCAAGTAAGTGTGTGTATGTGTGGATGATGAGTTCATTGAATGGAAGATGAATAAGGTAAAAAGTAAGAAAGCCTGCAGATGCGCAAAGTAACCACTGCCTTATCAGGGAAGTAGATCTTTGGATACCCAGCTCATTACACAGACTGTGTGTCGCAAGAAAGGATGCAAGTGTGGAAATTACACAGTGCTATTCACGGGAATTAGTTACCAAGAAGGCTGAATAAAGGGCCTGCACTTTGAATTTGTATTACAAGAAGAAGAATTGAAAACCCCAGCAAAGAAAGGCAGCAAGTGTGAAAATTTCCTACTGCCTTCGGCCGGGGTAGTAGCTACAACAAATAGGCTCGATAAAGGGTATTGACTTTGAATCAGAATATGAAATTTAGGAATAGTTGATAACCCCAGTCAAGAAAGGTAGCAAGTGTGCAAATTTCTCACTGGTTTTGGCCGGGGTAGTTGTTATAACAAAAAGGATCAATAAAGGGCCTTGACTTTGAATCAGAATATGAAATTGAAGAAAAATTGATAACCCCAGCCAAGAAAGGCATCAAGTAAGTGTGTGTATGTGTGGATGATGTGTTGATTGAGTGGAAGATGAATAAGGTAAAAGGTAAGAAAGGCTGCAGACGCGCAAAGTAACCACTGCCTTATCAGGGAAATAGATCTTTGGATACCCAGCTCATTACACAGACTGTGCGTCGCAAGAAAGGATGCAAGTGTGGAAATTACCTACTGCTATTCACGGGAATTAGTTACCAAGAAGGCTGAATAAAGGGCCTGCACTTTGAATACGGATATGAAATAGAAGAATAGTTGATAACCATAGCCAAGAAAGGCAGCAAGGAGGTGCGTGTATGTGTAGATGATGTGTTAATTGAGTGGAAGATGAATAATGTAAAAATAAGAAAGGCTGAAAGTGTGCAAATTACCCACAGCCTTTAGCCGGGGAAGTAATTTAAACAAAAAGGCTCGAAAAGTTTGAATCAGAATATGAAATTGAACAATAATTGATAACCCCAGCCAAGAAAGGCATCAATTGCCCTAATTTCCAACTGCCATTGGCCGGGGTAGTAGCCTCAACAAAAAGGCTCGATAAAGGGCCATGACTTTGAATCAGAATATGAAATTGAACAATAATTGATAACCCCTGCGAAGAAAGGCAGCAAGTGCGCACATTTTCCAATGCCTTCTGCCGCGGTAGTATCTACATTAAAAAGGCTGGATAAAGGGCCTTGAATTTGAATCAGAATATGAAATTGAAGAGTAATTGAAATCCCCACCACAGAAAGGCAGCAAGTAAGTGTGTGTATGTGTGGATGATGTGTTCATTGAATGGGAGATGAATAAGGTAAAAAAGTAAGAAAGGCTGCAGACGCACAAAGTAACCTCTGCCTTATCAGGGAAGTAGATGTTTGGATACCCAGCTCATTACACAGACTGTGCGTTGCAAGAAAGAATGCAAGTGTGGAAATTATCCACTGGTATTCACGGCCATTAGTTACCAAGAAGGCTGAATAAAGGGCCTGCACTTTGAATTGTATTACAAGAAGAATAATTGATAACCCCAGCCAAGACAGGCAGCAAGTGTGAAAATTTCCTACTGCCTTCGGCTGGGATAGTAGCTACAACAAAAAGGCCTGATAAAGGGCTGTGACTTTGAATCAGAATATGAAATTCAACAATAATTGATAACCCTAACCAAGAAAGGCAGCAAGTGCGCTAATTTCCCACTGCCTTTGGCCGGGGTAGTAGCTACAACAAAAAGGCTCAATAATGGCCTGCACTTTGAATAGGAATATGAAATTGAACAATAATTGATAACCCCTGTCAAAAAAGGCAGTAAGTAGATGTGTGTATGTGTGGATGATGTGTTTATTGAGTGGAAGATAAATAATGTAAAAAATAAGAAAGGCTGCAAGTGTGCAAATTACCCACTTGCTTTAGCCGGGGAAGTGTTTACAACAAAAAGGCTCGATAAAGGGCCTTGACTTTGAATCAGAATATGAAATTGAATTATAATTGATAACCCCAGCCAAGAAAGGCAGCAAGTGTGCAAATTTCCCACTGCCTTCAGCCGGGGTAGTTGTTACAACAAAAAAGCTCGATATATGTCTGATGACTAATGTTGAGGATAGCGGTGCTCCTGTTTCCTGTTTTTTATGAGGTTGATAGACTGTTTCACGTAATACAAACGTTCATCGCAATAAATGCATAGAAATTTAGGTTTACCAAAATCAAGATCAATATGTGAGTATGGACTGCTTGCGGAAGATGCTGTTGCAGCAGTTGATGTGCTCCGTGAAGCAGCAAGTGGGTTGTCCTGCAATCTCTGTGTTGCAGATCAAGCAAAGTTGTTGGGGTGCAAGTTCTTCACATGTCACACTATATTTGCTGTGCCAAAGGAGTATTTTATGGATGGATCACCCCTTGAAAGAGTTGTTTGGCAAATTTGACAGATTACTTTTGGAGCATTAACCTTATGTTGGGGTAGTAGCTACAACAAAAAGGCTCGATAAAGGGCCTTGAATTTGAATCAGAGTATGACATTGAACAATAATTGATAACCCCTGCGAAGAAAGGCAGCACGTGCGCACATTTTCCACTGCCTTCTGCCGGGGTAGTATCTAAATAAAAAAGGCTCAATAAAGGGCCTTGATTTGGAATCAGAATATGAAATTGAAGAGTAATTGATAACACCAGCCAAGAAAGGAATCAAGTAAGTGTGTGTATGTGTGGATGATGTGTTGATTGAGTGGAAGATGAATAAGGTAAAAGGTAAGAAAGGCTGCAGACGCGCAAAGTAACCATTGCCTTATCAGGGAAGTAGATCTTTGGATACCCAGCTCATTACACAGACTGTACGTCGCAAGAAAGGATACATGTGTGGAAATTACCTACTGCTATTCACGGGAATTAGTTACCAAGAAGGCTAAATAAAGGGCCTGCACTTTGAATACGGATATGAAATAGAAGAATAGTTGATAACCATAGCCAAGAAAGGCAGCAAGTAGGTGTGTGTATGTGAAGATGATGTGTTGATTGAGTGGAAGATGAATAATGTAAAAAATAAGAAAGGCTGCAAGTGTGCAAATTCCCCACTGCCTTTAGCCGGGGAAGTAGGTAAAACAAAAAGGCTCGATAAAGGGCCATGAGTTTGAATCAGAATATGAAATTGAACAATAATTGATAACCCCAGCAAAGAAAGGCAGCAAGTGCGCTAATTTCCAACGGCCTTTGGCCGGGGTAGTAGCTACAACAAAAAGGCTTGATAAAGGGCCATGACTTTGAATCAGAATATGAAATTGAACAATAATTGATAACCGCAGCCAAGAAAGGCAGCAAGTGCGCTAATTTCCAACTGCCTTTGGCCAGGGTAGTAGCTACAACAAAAAGGCTCGATAAAGGGCCATGACTTTGAATCAGAATATGAAATTGAACAATAATTGATAACCCCTGCAAAGAAAGGCAGCAAGTCCGCACATTTTCCACAGCCTTCTGCCGGGGTAGTATCTACATGAAAAGGCTCGATAAAGGGCCTTAACTTTGAATCAGAATATGAAATTGAAGAGTAATTGATAACCCCAGCCAAGAAAGGCAGCAAGTAAGTGTGTGCATGTGTGGATGATGTGTTCATTGAATGGAAGATGAATAAGATAAAAAAGTAAGAAAGGCTGCAGACGCACAAAGTAACCACTGCCTTATCAGGGAAGTAGATGTTTGGATACTCAGCTCATTACAGAGACTGTGCGTCGCAAGAAAGGATGCAAGTGAGGAAATTATCCACTGGTATTCATGGGCATTAATTACCAAGAAGGCTGAATAAAGGGCCTGCACTTTGAATTTGTATTACAAGAAGAATAATGGATAACCCCAGCCAAGAAAGGCAGCAAGTGTGCTAATTTCCCACTGCATTTGGCCTGGGTAGTAACTACAACAAAAAGGCTCTATAATGGCCTGCACTTTGAATAGGAATACGAAATTGAACAATAATTGATAACCCCTGTCAAAAAAGGCAGTAAGTAGATGTGTGTATGTGTGGATGATGTGTTGATTGAGTGGAAGATAAATAATGTAAAAAATAAGAAAGGCTGCAAGTGTGCAAATTACCCACTTGCTTTAGCCGGGGAAGTGTTTACAACAAAAAGGCTCGATAAAGGGCCTTGACTTTGAATCAGAATATGAAATTGAACAATAATTGATAACCCCAGCCAAGAAAGGCATCAAGTTAGTGAGTGTATGTGTGGATGATGTGTTGATTGAGTGGAAGATGAATAATGTAAAAAATAAGAAAGGCTGCAAGTGTGCAAATTCCCCACTGCCATTAGCCGGGGAAGTAGGTAAAACAAAAAGGCTCGATAAAGGGCCATGAGTTTGAATCAGAATATGAAATTGAACAATAATTGATAACCCCAGCCAAGAAAGGGAGCAAGTGTGCAAATTTCCCACTGCCTTCAGCCGGGGTAGTTGTTACAACAAATTAGCTCGATATATGTCTAATGACTAATGTTGAGGATAGCGATGCTCCTGTTTCCTGTTTTTTATGAGGTTGACAGACTGTTTCACGTAATACAAACGTTCATCGCAATAAATGCATAGAAATTTAGGTTTACCAAATATCAAGATCAATATGTGAGTATGGACTGCTTGAGGAAGATGCTGTTGCAGCAGTCGATGTGCTTTGTGAAGCAGCAAGTGAGTTGTCCTGCAATCGCTGTGTTGCAGCTCAAGCAAAGTTGTTGGGGTGCAAGTTCTTCACGTGTCACACTATATTTGCTGTGTCAAAGGAGTATTTTATGGATGGATCACCCCTTGAAAGAGTTGTTTGGCAAATTTTACAGATTACTTTTGGAGCATTAACCTTCGGTTGGGGTAGTAGCCACAACAAAAAGGCTCGATAAAGGGCCTTGACTTTGAAACAGAGTATGACATTGAACAATAATTGATAACCCCTGCGAAGAAAGGCAGCACGTGCGCACATTTTCCACTGCCTTCTGCCGGGTTAGTATCTACATAAAAAAGCCTTGGTAAAGGGCCTTGATTTGGAATCAGAATATGAAATTGAAGAGTAACTGATAACCCGAGCCAAGAAAGGTAGCAAGTAAGTGTGTGTAAGTATGGATGATGTGTTCATTGAATGGAAGATGAATAAGGTATAATGTAAGAAAGGCTGCAAACGCGCAAAGTAACCACTGCCTTATCAGGGAAGTAGATCTTTGGATACCCAGCTCATTTCACAGACTGTGTGTAGCAAGAAAGGATGCAAGTGCGAAAATTACCCACTGCTATTCAAGGGAATTCGTTACCAAGAAGGCTGAATGAAGGGCCTGCACTTTGAATTTCTATTACAAGAGGAATAATTGATAACCCCAGCCAAGAAAGGCAGCAAGTGTGCAAATTTCCTACTTCCTTCGGCCGGGCTAGTAGCTGAGACAAAAAGGCTCGATAAAGGGTCTTGACTTTAAATCAGAATATGAAATTCAAGAATAAATGATAACCCCAGCCAAGAAAGGCAGCAAGTGTGCAAATTTCTCACTGGTTTTGGCCGGGATAGGTGTTACAACAAAAAGGCCCAATAAAGGGCCTTGACTTTGAATCAGAATATGAAATTGAAGAATAATTGATAACCCCAGCCAAGAAAGGAATCAAGTAAGTGTGTGTATGTGTGGATGATGTGTTGATTGAGTGGAAGATGAATAAGGTAAAAGGTAAGAAAGGCTGCAGACGCGCAAAGTAACCACTGCCTTATCAGGGAAGTAGATCTTTGGTTACCCTGCTCATTACACCAACTGTGTGTTGCAAGAAAGGATGCATGTGTGGAAATTACCTACTGCTATTCACAGGAATTAGTTACCAAGAAGGCTGAATAAAGGGCCTGCACTTTGAATACGGATATGAAATAGCAGAATAGTTGATAATCATAGCCAAGAAAGGCAGCAAGTAGGTGTGTGTATGTGTAGATGATGTGTTGATTGAGTGGAAGATGAATAATGTAAAAAATAAGAAAGGCTGCAAGTGTGCATATTCCCCACTGCCTTTAGCCGGGGAAGTAGTTAAAACAAAAAGGCTCGATAAAGGGCCATGAGTTTAAATCAGAATATAAAATTGAACAATAATTGATAACCCCAGCCAAGAAAGGCAGCAAGTGCGCTAATTTCCAACTACCTTTGGCCAGAGTAGGAGCTACAACAGAAAGGCTCGATAAAGGGCCATGATATTGAATCAGAATATGAAATTAAACAATAATTGATAACCCCTGCGAAGAAAGGCAGCAAGTGCACACATTTTCCACTGCCTTCTGCCGGGGTAGAATCTACATGAAAAAGGCTCGATAAAGGGCCTTGACTTTGAATCAGAATATGAAATTGAAGAGTAATTGATAACCCCATCCAAGAAAGGCAGCAAGTTAGTGTGTGTATGTGTGGATGATGTGTTCATTGAATGGAAGATGAATAAGGTAAAAAAGTAAGAAAGGCTGCAGACACGCAAAGTAACCACTGCCTTATCAGGGAAGTAGATGTTTGGATAACCAGCTCATTACACAGACTGTGCATCGCAAGGAAGGATGCACGTGTGGAAATTATCCACTGGTATTCACGGGCATTAGTTACCAAGAAGGCTGAATAAAGGGTCTGCACTTTGAATTTGTATTACAAGAAGAATAATTGATAACCCCAGCCAAGAAAGGCAGCAAGTGCGCTAATTTCCCACTGCCTTTGGCTGGGGTAGTAGCTACAACAAAAAGGCTCGATAAAAGGCCTGCACTTTGAATAAGAATATGAAATTGAACAATAATTGATAACCCCTGTCAGAAAAGGCAGTAAGTAGATGTGTGTATGTGTGGATGATGTGTTGATTGAGTGGAAGACGAATAATGTAAAAAATAAGAAAGGCTGCAAATGTGCAAATTACCCACTGCCTTTAGCCGGGGAAGTATTTACAAGAAAAAGGCTCGATACAGGGCCTTTACTTTGAATCAGTATATGAAATTGAATTATAATTGATAACCCCAGCGGAGAAAGGCAGCAAGTGTGCAAATTTCCCACTGCCTTCAGCCGGGGTAGTTGTTACAACAAAAAAGCTTGATAAATGTCTAATGACTAATGTTGAGGATAGCAATGCTCCTGTTTCCTGTTTTTCATGAGGTTGATAGACTGTTTCACGTAATACAAAAGTTCATCGCAATAAATGCATAGAATTTTAGGTTTTCCAAAATCAAGATCAATATGTGAGTATGGACTGCTTGCGGAAGATGCTGTTGCAGCAGTTGATGTGTTTGGTGAAGCAGCAAGTGGGTTGTTCTGCAATCTCTGTGTTGCAGCTCAAGCAAAGTTGTTGGGGTGCAAGTTATTCACGTGTCACACTATATTTGCTGTGCCAAAGGAGTATTTTATGGATGGATCACCCCTTGAAAGAGATGTTTGGAAAATTTTACAGATTACTTTTGGAGCTACAACAAAAAGGCTCGATAAAGGGCCTTGACTTTGAATCAGAGTATAACATTGAACAATAATTGATAACCACTGCGAAGAAAGGCAGCACATGCGCACATTTTCCACTGCCTTCTGCTGGGTTAGTATCTACATAAAAAAGGCTTGATAAAGGGCCTTGATTTGGAATCAGAATATGAAATTGAAGAGTAATTGATAACCCGAGCCAAGAAAGGCAGCAAGTAAGTTTGTGTAAGTATGCATGATGTGTTCATTGAATGGAAGATGAATAAGGTATAATGTAAGAAAGGCTGCAAACGCGCAAAGTAACCACTGCCTTATCAGGGAAGTAGATCTTTGGATACCCAGCTCATTTCAAAGACTGTGCGTAGCAAGAAAGGATGCAAGTGCGAAAATTACCCACTGCTATTCACGGGAATTAGTTACCAAGAAGGCTGAATAAAGGGCCTGCACTTTGAATTTGTATTACAAGAAGAATAATTGATAACCCCAGCCAAGAAAGGCAGCAAGTGTGCAAATTTCCTACTTCCTTCGGCCGGGGTGGTAGCTACAACAAAAAGGCTCAATAAAGGGTCTTGACTTTAAATCAGAATATGAAATTCAAGAATAAATGATAACCCCAGCCAAGAAAGGCAGCAAATGTGCACATTTCTCACTGGTTTTGGCCGGGGTAGTTGTTACAACAAAAAGGCTCAATAAAGGGCCTTGACTTTGAATCAGAATATGAAATTGAAGAATAATTGATAACCCCAGCCAAGAAAGGCATCATGTTAGTGTGTGTATGTGTGGATGATGTGTTGATTGAGTGGAAGATGAATAAGGTAAAAGTTAAGAAAGGCTGCAGACGCGCAAAGTAACCACTGCCTTATCAGGTAAGTAGATCTTTGGATACCCAGCTCATTACACAGACTGTGAGTCACAAGAAAGGCTGCAATTGTGGACATCACCTACTGCTATTCAAGGGAATTAGTTACCAAGAAGGCTGAATAAAGGGCCTGCACTTTGAATACGTATATGAAATAGAAGAATAGTTGATAACCATAGCCAAGAAAGGCAGCAAGTAGGTGTGTGTATGTGTAGATGATGTGTTGATTGAGTGGAAGATGTATAATGTAAAAAATAAGAAAGGCTGCAAGTGTGCAAATTCCCCACTGCCTTTAGCCGGGGAAGTAGTTAAAACAAAAAGGCTCGATAAAGGGCCATGAGTTTGAATCAGAATATGAAATTGAATAATAATTGATAACCCCAGCTAAGAAAGGCAGCAAGTGCGCTAATTTCCAACTGCCTTTGGCCGGGGTAGTAGCTACAACAAAAAGGCTCGATAAAGGGCCATGACTTTGAATCAGAATATGAAATTGAACAATAATTGATAACCCCTGCGAAGAAAGGCAGCAAGTGCGCACATTTTCCACTGCCTTCTGCGGGGGTAGTATCTACATGAAAAAGGCTAGATAAAGGGCCTTGACTTTGAATCAGAATATGACATTGAAGAGTAATTGATAATCCCAGCCAAGAAAGCCATCAAGTAAGTGTGTGTATGTGTGGATGATGTGTTCATTGAATGGAAGATGAATAAGATAAAAAAGTCAGAAAGGCTGCAGATGCGCAAAGTAACCACTGCCTTATCAGGGAAGTAGATGTTTGGATAACCAGCTCATTACACAGACTGTGCGTCGCAAGAAAGGATGCAAGTGTGTAACTTTTCCACTGGTATTCACGGGCATTAGTTACCAAGAAGGCTGAATAAAGGGTCTGCACTTTGAATTTGTATTACAAGAAGAATAATTGATAACCCCAGCCAAGAAAGGCAAAAAGTGCACTAATTTCCCACTGCCTTTGGCTTGGGTAGTAGCTACAACAAAAAGGCTCAATAAAGGGCATGCACTTTGAATAGGAATATGAAACTGAACAATAATTGATAACCCCTGTCAAAAAAGGCAGTAGGTAGATGTGTGTATGTGTGGATGATGTGTTGATTGAGTGGAAGATGAATAATGTAAAAAATAAGAAAGGCTGCAAGTGTGCAAATTACCCACTGCCTTTAGCCGGGGAAGTATTTACAACAAAAAAGGCCCGATAAAGGGCCTTGACTTTGAATCAGAATATGAAATTGAATTATAATTGATAAACCCAGCCAAGAAAGGCAGCACGTGTGCAAATTTCCCACTGCCTTCAGCCGGGGTAGTTGTTACAACAAAAAAGCTCGATATATGTCTAATGACTAATGTTGAGGATATCAATGCTCCTGTTTCCTGTTTTTTGTGAGGATGATAGACTGTTTCACATAATACAAAAGTTCATCGCAATAAATGCATAGAAATTTAGGTTTACCAAAATCAAGATCAATATGTGAGTATGGACTGCTTGCGGAAGATGCTGTTGCAGCAGTTGATGTGCTTTGTGAAGCAGCAAGTGGGTTGTCCTGCAATCTCTGTGTTACAGCTCAAGCAAAGTTCTTGGGGTGCAAGTTCTTCACGTGTCACACTATATTTGCTGTGCCAAAGGAGTATTTTATGGATGGATCACCCTTGAAAGAGTTGTTTGGCAAATTTTACAGATTACTTTTGGAGCATTAACCTTCGGTTGGGGTTGTAGCTACAACAAAAAGGCTTGATAAAGGGCCTTGACTTTGAATCAGAATATGAAATTGAAGAGTAATTGATAACCCGAGCCGAGAAAAGCAGCAAGTAAGTGTGTGTAAGTATGGATGATGTGTTCATTGAATGGAAGATGAATACGGTATAATGTAAGAAAGGCTGCAAACGCACAAAGTAACCACAGCCTAATCAGGGAAGTAGATCTTTGGATACCCAGCTCATTTCACAGACTGTGCGTAGCAAGAAAGGATGCAAGTGCGAAAATTAGCCACTGCTATTCACGGGAATTAGTTACCAAGAAGGCTGAATAAAGGGCTTGCGCTTTGAATTTGTATTACAAGAAGAATAATTGATCACCCCAGCCAAGAAAGGCAGTAAGTGTGCAAATGTCCTACTTCCTTCGGCCGGGGAGGTAGCTACAACTAAAAGGGTCGATAAAGGGTCTTTACTTTGAATCAGAATATGAAATTCAAGAATAAATTATAAGCCCGGCCAAGAAAGGCAGCAAGTGTGCAAATTTCTAACTGGTTTTGGCCGGGGTAGTTGTTACAACAAAAAGGCTCAATAAAGGGCCTTGAATTTGAATCAGAATATGAAATTGAAGAATAATTGATAACCCCAGCCAAGTAAGGAATCAAGTAAGTGTGTGTATGTGTGGATGATGTGTTGAATGAGTGAACGATGAATATGGTAAAAGGTAAGAAAGGCTGCAGACGCACAAAGTAACCACTGCCTTATCAGGGAAGTAGATCTTTGGATACCCTGCTCATTACACAGACTGTGTGTCGCAAGAAAGGATGCAAGTGTGGAAATTACCTACTGCTATTCACGGGAATTAGTTACCAAGAAGGCTGAATAAAGGGCCTGCACTTTAAATACGGATATGAAATAGAAGAATAGTTGATAACCATAGCCAAGAAAGGCAGCAAGTAGGTGTGTGTATGTGTAGATGATGTGTTGATTGAGTGGAAGATGAATAATGTAAAAAAAAAAGAAAGGCTGCAAGTGTGCAAATTACCCGCGACCTTTAGCTGGGGAACTAGTTAAAACAAAAAGGCTCGATAAAGGGCCATGAGTTTGAATCAGAATATGAAATTGAACAATAATTGATAACCCCAGCCAAGAATGGCAGCAAGTGCCCTAATTTCCAACTGCCATTGGCTGGGGTAGTAGCTACAACTAAAAAGGCTCGATAAAGGGCCATGACTTTGAATCAGAATATGAAATTGAACAATAATTGATAACCCCTGCGAAGAAAGGCAGCAAGTGCGCACATTTTCCAATGCCTTTTGCCAGGGTAGTATCTACATTAAAAAGGCTCGATAAAGGGCCTTGACTTTGAATCAGAATATGAAATCGAAGAGTAATTGATAACTCCAGCCAAGAAAGGCAGCAAGTAAGTGTGTGAATGATGTGTTCATTGAATGGAAGATGAATAAGGTAAAAAGTAAGAAAGGCTGCAGACGCGCAAAGTAACCACTGCCTTATCAGGGAATTAGATGTTTGGATACCCAGCTCATTACACAGACTGTGCGTCGCAAGAAAGGATGCAAGTGTGTAAATTATCCACTGGTATTCACGGGCATTAGTTACCAAGAAGGCTGAATAAAGGTCCTGCACTTGGAATTTGTATTACAAGAAGAAGAATTGATAACCCGAGCCAAGAAAGGCAGCAAGTTCTCTGATTTCCCACTGCCTTCGGCCGGGATAGTAGCTACAACAAAAAGGCTCGATAAAGGGCCTTGACTTTGAATCAGAATATGAAATTCAACATTAATTGATAACCCCAGCCAAGAAAGGCAGCAAGTTCTCTGATTTCCCACTGCCTTCGGCCGGGGTAGTTGTTACAACAAAAAGGCTCGAAAAAGGGCCTGCACTTTGAATACGGATATGAAATAGAAGAACAGTTGATAACCATAGCCAAGAAAGGCAGCAAGTAGGTGTGTGTATGTGTAGATGATGTGTTGATTGAGTGGAAGATGAATAATGTAAAAAATAAGAAAGGCTGCAAGTGTTCAAATTCCCCACTGCCTTTAGCGGGGGAAGGAGTTAAAACAAAAAGGCTCGATAAAGGGCCATGAGTTTGAATCAGAATATGAAATTGAAGAATAATTGATAACCCCAGCCAAGAAAGGCAGCAAGTGAGCTAATTCCCAACTGCCTTTGGCCGGGGTAGTACCTACAACAAAAAGGCTTGATAAAGGGCCATGACTGTGAATCAGAGTTTGAAATTGAACAATAATTGATAACCCTGCGAAGAAAGGCAGCAAGTGCGCACATTTTCCACTGCCTTCTGCCGGGGTAGTATCTACATGAAAAAGGCTCGATAAAGGGCCTTGACTTTGAATCAGAATATGAAAATGAAGAGTAATTGATAACCCCAGCCAAGAAAGGCAGCAAGTAAGTGTGTGTATGTGTAGATGATGTGTTCATTGAATGGAAAATGAATAAGGTAACAAAGTAAGAAAGGCTGCACACGTGCAAAGTAACCACTGCCTTATCAGGGAAGTAGATGTTTGGATACCAAGCTCATTACACAGAATGTGCGTCGCAAGAAAGGATGCAAGTGTGGCAATTATCCACTGGTATTCACGGGCATTAGTTACCAAGAAGGCTGAATGAAGGGCCTGCACTTTGAATTTGTATTACAGGAAGAATAATTGATAAGCCCAGCCAAGAAAGGCAGCAAGTGCGCTAATTTCCCACTGCCTTTGGCCGGGGTAGTAGCTATAACAAAAAGGCTCGATAAAGGGCCTGCACTTTGAATAGGAATATGAAATTGAACAATAATTGATAACCCCTGTCAAAAAAGGCAGTAAGTAGATGTGTGTATGTGTGGATGATGTGCTGATTGAGTGGAAGATGAATAATGTAAAAAATAAGAAAGGCTGCAAGTGTGCAAATTACCCACTGCCTTTAGCCGGGGAAGTAGTTAAAACAAAAGGCTTGAGAAAGGGCCTTGACTTGAATAAGAATATGAAATTAAATTATAATTGATAACCCCAGCCAAGAAAGGCAGCAAGTATGCAAATTTCCCACTGCCTTCAGCCGGGGTAGTTGTTACAACAGAAAAGCTCGATAAATGTCCATTGACTAATGTTGAGGATAGCGATGCTCTTGTTTCCTGTTTTTTTATGAGGTTGATTGACTGTTTCACGTAATACAAAAGTTCATCGCAATAAATGCATAGAAATTTAGGTTTACCAAAATCAAGATCAATATGTCAGTATGGACTGCTTGCAGAAGATGCTGTTGCAGCAGTTGATGTGCTTGGTGAAGCAGCAAGTGGGTTGACCTGCAATCTCTGTGTTGCAGCTCAAGCAAAGTTGTTGGGGTGCAAGTTCTTTACGTGTCACACTATATTTGCTGTGCCAAAGGAGTATTTTATGAATGGACCACCCCTTGAAAGAGTTGTTTGGCAAATTTTACAGATTACTTTTGAAGCATTAACCTTCTGTTGGGGTAGTAGCTACAACAAAAAGGCTCGATAAAGGGCCTTGACTTTGAATCATAGTATGACTTTGAACAATAATTGATAACCCCTGCGAAGAAAGGCAGTACGTGCGCACATTTTCCACTGCCTTCTGCCGGGATAGTATCTACATAAAAAAGGATTGATAAAGGGCCTTGATTTGGAATCAGAATATGAAATTGAAGAGTAATTGATAACCCCAGCCAAGAAAAGCAGCAAGTAAGTGTATGTATGTATGGATGATGTGTTCATCGAATGGAAGATGAATAAGGTAAAATCTAAGAAAGGCTGCAAACGCGCAAAGTAACCACTGCCTTATCAGGGAAGTAGATCTTTGCATACCCAGCTCATTTCACAGACTGTGCGTAGCAAGAAAGGATGCAAATGTGAGAAAAACCCACTACTAATCACGGGATTTAGTTACCAAGAAGGCTGAATAAAGGGCCTGCACTTTGAATTTGTATTACAAGAAGAATAATTGATAACCCTAGCCAAGAAAGGCAGCAAGTGTGCAAATTTCCTACTGCCTTTGGCCGGCGTAGTAGCTACAACAAAAAGGCTAGATAAAGGGTCTTGACTTTGAATCAGAATATGAAATCCAAGAATAATTGATAAACCCAGCCAAGAAAGGTAGCAAGTGTGCAAATTTCTCACTGGTTTTGGCCGGGGTAGTTGTTACAACAACAAGGCTCGATAAAGGGCCTTGACTTTGAATCAGAATATGAAATTGAAGAGTAATTGATAACTCCAGCCAAGAAAGGCAGCAAGTAAGTCTGTGTATGTGTGGATGATGTGTTCACTGAATGGAAGATGAATAAAGTAAAAAAGTAAGAAAGGCTGCAGATGCGCAAAGTAACCACTGCCTTATCAGGGAAGTAGATGTTTGGATACCCAGCTCATTACACAGACTGTGCGTCGCAAGAAAGGATGCAAGTGTGGAAATTATCCATTGGTATTCACAGGCATTAATTACCAAGAAGGCTGAATAAAGGGCCTGCACTTTGAATTGTATTACAAGAAGAATAATTGATAACCCCAGCCAAGAAAGGCAGCAAGCTTGCAAATTTCCTACTGCCTTCGGCCGGGATAGTAGCTACAACAAAAAGGCTCTATAAAGGGCCTTGACTTTGAATCAGAATATGAAATTCAACAATAATTAATAACCCCAGGCAAGAAAGGCAGCAAGTGCGCTAATTTCATACTGCCTTTGGCCGGGGTAGTTGTTACCAATTCCAAGATAATGTCAAAAAAACGAATGTCGAGGATAGCGATGCTCCTTTTACCTGCATTTTATCAGGTCGATAGACTGTTCCCCGTAACAGAAAAGTTCATCGCAATAAATGCATAGAATTTGAACTTCACCGAAATAAGGATCAATCTTTGGGGGTGGACTGCTTGCTGAATAAGCTGCTCCGGCAGTTGATATGCTTGGTGCACCAGCAGGTGGGTTCTCCTGTAACCTCCGTGTTGGAGCTCGAGCAAAGTTATTGGGGTCCAAGTTCTTGATATGCTGCACCATACTTAGGGTGGCAAAGAAGTATATTTTGGGTGGATAACCCTTTGAAAGATTTGTTTGGCAAATTTTAAAGGTTACTAATAGAGCATTAACCTTTTTTTGCCCTTCAGGGAAAGTAAATAACTTCCAAATTAGAGCTTCTTTTTTCTTCTTTGGAGGCTCTTCAGGAATGAAATCTTCTGAAGAATAGCTGGAAGATGAGTCCATTGCTGTTATTATGGTGATCTTCTTTCTAGTTGACAGGATTCTCAGAAGAGATGGTTCTTCTTAGAAAGTCAAAGTAGAATAAATACAATGGGAGGGATCTTTCAACAGTTGGAATAGGATGTGTTATTAACCAATGCACTACAATACATATACTTTCTGGCTCTTTTTCAGCTAAATATTCAATTTCTTATACAGATTTAAGTACTTGATTTCGTGTTACAGCAAGACCCAGACTCACCCAAATGATTCTTTTAGATTTGGAGTAAAGACTTGCAGATGATAAGTGATCTGAACATTCATAAGCTCCAATTTCTTGATGAGATAACATCTTTAACCTGAAACTGTATAAAAGAGCACAATTCTCCAGGTGTTTTGTATTCAGTATTTAGTATATTTGGATTTGCCTCTCGAAGAAATTGAAGTAAATCATCCCAGGCATATTCAGCACAGCTTAGATTAAGGAACCATGTAGGAGTTCCTAAGTTCCTTAGCATGCATTTAAGTTCTCCATGACGATGGCACCAGTACTCATTAGTACCACACTGACATGCCATGAGATTAATTAGCTGAGATTCCAAAACATCTTTCTGCTGTACTTTATCCATGTATTCCTTTGCCGGAACAATTTGCAGATGTACACCTGTTTTCAATATATGATTCACTGCATAAGAAAGTCCAGACAAGTCACTCTCAAACAAAAGATGAAACAAATATGGAATACATTGTTGAAATCTTGGATTTCTGCATACAACCTTGATGTCCGGTATTCAGATGCAGGAATCTGCACAGGTCTGTCATCATATCGTCCTCCTTTTCCTGTGGGAAACAACTGAGGGAAACAACGATCTTCCAAGCTTTTTTCCCATACACTAATGGGACTACTCTTTGCAGCGATGATAAGTGGTGGAACGAGTTAGTGGCACCTGAAGCAACAAAGGTCTGTGGAGTCTGTGATGATGCGTGGTCCAAGCAGGACGCATTGGTAGCAAAGTCTTTAAAATTATGTTTTCTAATAAATATTGGTTGTCCATTCACCGAAGTAAGTTGAAGTATATCTACAAAAAGTATGATATATTTATTTCTAAATAAGTCATCTCATTCAATGCGGTCACGTGGTGATGATTTCTGGTGCCCTGAGTTAGTAATACCTTTAGCGCTGAGCTTGAACGTACTCTGTGATGATGTGTGGTCGGGGGAGGCACTGTAATTGAAGTAATTTCTTTTGTAGATTGAATTCTGCATCAATTCCATTTAAAAGGCACAGTATGTCTCACTGTGACATAAAACTGTTCACTCTTCTTTGTGATGATTTATGGTGCACTGAGTAAGTAGTATCTTTGGCGCTGAGCTTGTACGTTCCTTGCGCAGTGTAAATTGAAGGCAGTTGTTAAAGGACATAGATGAATGCTTTCTGCCACTTATTTAAACAAAATGTGAAGACATATAGTAGAATTGTCTCTGCATTAAATAAATGAAGAGTGAATTTCCTACTGTTTAAACTTTAAGAAAATCTGAGGACATTGTGCAATTGTCTCTGTTTTAAATAAATCAAGATTGTATTGAATGTTTTCTGTAGTGCTGGCGCTCTTCGTATCTAGTTGTCAACTCTACTGAGCGCAGAATTTATTGAAGGCACTTCTAAGCACACATACTGAAGGGAAATTTACATCCAAAGCTGAATTGAAGTTGTGAACCCTTCTGTCCGCAATGTAGATCGAAGGTACTACTCGACACAAAGTTCTATTTTGTACAGTTAACAGAATATGAGGACATAGTACAATTGTCTCTGCCTTAAATAAATCGAGACTAAATTCCATGTTGTCTGTAGTACTAATGCGCTCCTGGTATCAAGCCATAAACTCTGTTGAGCGCAGTGTACATTTGAAGGCTGTACTTAGTACAGACATTGAGGAACGTTTTTTGTGGCATCCATTAACAAAATTGTTTCTGCCTTACATAAATCAAGTTGTGTCCAATTGTCTCTGTCTTAAATAAATTGAGACTAAATTACATGTTGTCTGCAGTACTGATGCGCTCCTGGTATCAAGCAGTGAACTCTGTTGATCGCAGTGTATATTTGAAGGCATTACTCAGTACAGCCATTGAGGAACATTTTTTGTGGCATCCATTAACAAAATTGTCTCTGCCTTACATAAATGAAGGCTAACTTGAATGCTGTTCATAGTGTAAATGGAAAACTGAATTCAAGTTGTGAACCCTGCTGTCTGCAGTGTAGATTGAAGGCAGTTGTTGACACAGACGAATGCTTTTTGTCACTTATTTAAACAAAATGTGAAGACATATAGTAGAATTGTCTCTGCATTAAATAAATGAAGGTTGAATTTCCTACTGTTCAAACTTTAAGAAAATCTGAGGACATTGTGCAATTGTCTCTGTTTTAAATAAATGAAAATTGTATTGAATCTTTTCTGTAGTGCTGGCTGTCTTGGTATCTAGTTGTCAACTCTACTGAGCGCAGAATTGAATGAAGGCAGTTTTCAGCACAGATACTGAAGACAAATTTACATTCAAAGTTAAATTGAAGTTGTGAATCCTGCTGTCCGCAATGTAGATCGAAGGTACTACTCGACACAAACATCGATGAATGCTATTTTGTACAGTTAATAGAATCTGAGGGCATAGTACAATTGTCTCTGCCTTAAATAAATCGAGACTAAATTCCATGTTGTCTGTAGTACTGATGCGGTCCTGGTATCAAGCAGTAAACTCTGTTGATCGCAGTGTACATTTGAAGGCAGTACTTAGTACAGCCATTGAGGAACGTTTGTGGCATCCATTAACAAAATTGTCTCTGCTTTACATAAATCAATTGCAACTTGAATGCTGTCTGTAGTGTAGATGTAAAGCTGAATTCAAGTTGTGAACCCTTCTGTCCGCAGAGGAGATCGAAGGCACTAGTCGATATAGACATAAGTCTGCGATGGTGTGGCATAACATAATGTCTCTTTAGTTGTAATAGATCTCCAAAAACTATGACGTGTTTTCCTTCAAATAATACGTCACATCTCCGTTTTAAAAATTTGCTGCATTCTTAAATGCACAAAGGCAAGCATTAAGTTTGGTACTATGCTTACCTCATCAATAATGAGAAGTTTGATTTTCTTCAAGACTCTTGAAACTTCACAACAAGCTTCTCCAGATAGCTTGTGGTATTCCAATTTGTTTTCATGCTCTACTGGTAGCATTAATAGACGGTGTAAAGTAATTCCTTTAATATTGTGTGCTGCCAACCCAGTTGGAGCACTGACAACACAAGACAAATGTGACTCAGTTGTTTTCTGTAGATAAGTTGTAATTAGTTTAATTAAAAAACGTATTCCTGTTCCAGCTTGTCCACTCACGTACATTCGGATAGGTTGAAATGATGAGCAAGAGCACTCTTGCTTTTCATGAAGTAATGAAGTAAATGGTCAATCTGTTCTTTCACTTGCTCATATATTTGTTTCTGCTCAACATTTAGTTGTTCTTCTAAGTTTCCTAAGTTTGTTACATCTTCTTGAGTTTGATACATTGCTGCTTCCACCTCTTCAATAGCAATTGCTGCTTTATTTTGAACAACTGGTTCTCCTAGTGGATCCTGACTCACCGGAGCAGAAGTTTGACTTTTTTGAGAACTGTCTCTAGCAATCTCAGCTGCAATTGTAGCTTCTTGCTCAATTTTGTCGTTCAACATTTTCACATAATTAGCAAAAACAGGACATTCTATAAAATCTTTAGTTGTGTTGAACAAATCTTTGTAGCTCTGAAAATCTCAAGTAATTCCTATTCTGGAAGCCATGGCTTGAAGAGTTGCAAAAGAGATAAATAGTAAAATTCTCTTTTGTTAGGAGTATCGCAACTCAGTTTTCGGTGATTAATCAAATTTCCTTTTATTTGTTTCACCAAACATCCTTCAGAACCAATCACAGCATATATACCATCATTGATGTTTTCTGTAATATTCCGTTTAAAGGTATAGTTTTGCAGCATTTTATAGAGAAATGTTCTCAAGATGATGACTTCTATTTCGATAATAAGTTTCCAATATATTTGTTTTCACAATATCTGTACATTCTGGCTTTTTTCATCTAAATATTCAATTTCTTTAACAGATTTAAGTACTTTATTTCGTGTTAGAGCAAGACCTAGACTCACTCAAATGATTCTTTTACATTTGGAGTAAAGACTTGCAGATGATAAGTGATCTGAACATTCATAAGCTCCAATTTCTCAATGAGATAACATTCTAGATTTTGAGATGTACTACAACTTCCTCCGGTAAAAGGACAACCAGTATTTAAAACACTTGCACATGAAGATACCAGAAAGTCTTTGGGTAGCATTGGAAATGTTAACATTTGGTCATATTTTGAATATAAGGAAGTTATTACAAATATGCGACAAGCAAATGATGCGGATTATGGAAATATTCTACGTGATATAAGAATTGGAAAAATGACTGAACATGGCAAAGACGTTTTACAAAGACGATTACTTTCCAATTTGTTTCCAAATGAAAATATTGTTCCTGAGCTTGTAGCTACTTTTAGAATAATTGATAACCCCAGCCAAGAAAGGCAGCAAGTGTGCTGCCTTTGGTCGGTGTAGTAGCTGCAACAAAAAGCTCGATAAAGGGCCATGAGTTTGAATCAGAATATGAAATTCAATAATAATTGATAACCCCACCCAAAAAAAGGCTGAAAGTTGGTGTGTGTATGTGTAGATGATGTGTTGATTGAGTGGAAGATAAAAAAAGGTGAAAAATTAGAAATGCTGCAGATGTGCAAAGTACCCACTGCCTTGTAAGGGAAGTGGGGCTTTGGATACCTAGCTTATTACACAGACTGTGCGTCGGATTTCGCAGCGGGAGCCTGAGAAATGGCTACCACATCGAAGCAATCAATGTTAGTGCACTAAGTTCCCACTGTGGGCACTAGGGCTTAAAAATTACAACACCTGGCCCATTTCAGGGCCTCTATTTTGAATTAGAATAATACTTGGCAAAGGCAGCAAGAAAGTCAGCAGGTAGGTGTGTTTCAGGTAGGGGATGCAGAATAAGATGAAAATTAAGAAAGGTGGCAGACGCGCAAACAACCCACTGACTTGTAAAGGAAATGGGTGTTTGGTTTTCCTGTCCATTACAGACTGCAAATCGGATTTCGCAGTGGGAGCCTGAGAAATGGGTATCTCATCTAAGGAGTTAAGCAAGTGCACAAAGTACACACACTGTGCGGTGGAAAGGACGCAAGAAAGGATGCAAGTGTGCAAATTACCCACTGCCATTCATAAGTAGTACTTACCAAGAAGGTTTAATAAAGGGCCTGGAATTTGAATTTAAATTACTTGAAGAATAATTGATAACCCCAGCCAAGAAAGGCAGCAAGTGTGCAAATTTCCTACTGCCTTTGGACGGGTAGTAGCTACAACAAAAAGGCTCTATAAAAGGTCTTTGACTTTGAATCACAATATGAAATTCAAGAATAATTGATAACCCCAGCCAAGAAAGGCACCAAGTATGCAAATTTCTTACTGCCTCTGGCTGGGGTAGTTGTTACAATAAAAAGGCTTGATAAAGGGCCTGCACTTTGAATACGAATATGAAATAGAAGAACAGTTGATAACCATAGCCAAGAAAGGCAGCAAGTAGGTGTGTGTAGGTGTAGATGATGTGTGGATTGAGTGGAAGATGAACAAGTTAAAAAAATAAGAAAGGCTGCAAGTGTGCAAATTACCCACTGCCTTTAGCTGGGGAAGTAGTTACAACAAAAATGCTTGATAAAGGGCCTTGACTTTTAATCAGAATATGACATTGAACAATAATTGATAATACCAGTCAAAAAAGGCAGCAAGTGCGCAAATTTACCAATGCGTTTGGCTGGGGTAGTAGCTACAACAAAAAGGCTCGATAAAGGGCCATGAGTTTGAATCAGAATCTGAAATTCAAGAATACTTGATAAAGCCAACAAGAAAGGCAGCAAGTGTGTAAATTTCCCACTGCCTTCGGCCGGGATAGTTGATACAACAAAAAGGCTTGTTAAAGGGCCCGCACTTTGAACAGGAATATGAAATTGATCAATAGTTCATAACGCCTGTGAAGAAACGCAGCAAGTGCGCAAATTTCCCACTGTCTTCTGCTTGGATAGTATCTACATGAAATAGGCCTGATAAAGGGCCATGAGTTTGAATCAGAATATGAAATTCAAGAGTAATTGATAACCCCAGCCAAGAAAGGCTGCAAGTGTGCAAATTTCCCACTGCCTTTGGCCGGGGTAGTAGTAAAGGACATGCGCTTTGAATATGGATATGAAATAGAAATAGAAGATTAGTTAATAACCATAGTCAACAAAGGTAGCAAGTAGATGTGTATACGTGTAGATGATGTGTTGATTGAGTGGAAGATGAGTAATGTAAAAAATAAGAAAGGCTGCAAGTGTGCGAATTACCCACTGCCCTTCAAGGATAGTAGTCACCAAAAAAGCTCAATAAAGGGCCTGCACTTTGAATTTGTATTACAAGAAGAATAATTGATAATCCTAACCAAGAAAGGCAGCAAGTGTGCAAATTTCCCACTGCCTTCGGCCGGAGTAGTATCTACAAGAAAAAAGCTTGATAAAGGGCCTCGACTTTGAATCAGAATATGAAATTCAAGAATAATTGATAACCCCAGCCAAGAATGGCAACAAGTGCGCAAAATTCCCACAGCCTTTGGCCGGGGTAGGAGCTACAACAAAAAGGCTCGATAAAGGGCCTTGACTTTGAATCAGAATATGAAATTCAAGAATAATTGATAACCCCAGCCAAGAAAGGCAGCAAGTGTGCAAATTTCTTACTGCCGTCGGCCGGGGTAGTTTTTACAACAAAAAGGCTTGATAAAGGGCCTGCACTTTGAATACGAATATGAAATAGAATAGTTGATAACCATAGCCAATAAAGGCAGCAAGTAGTTGTGTGTACGTGTGGATAATGTGTTGATTGAGTGGAAGATGAATAATAAAAAATAAGAAAGGCTGCAAGTGTGCAAATTACCCACTGCCTTTAGCTTGGGAAGTAGTTACAACAAAAAGGATCGATAAACGGCCTTGACTTTGAATCAGAATATAAAATTGAACAATAATTGATAACCCCAGCCAAGAAAGGCAGCAAGTGTGCAGTTTTCACACTGCCTTCGGCCAGGGTAGTATTTACAACAAAAAAGCTCGATAAATGTCTAATGACTAATGTGGAAGATAGCGATGCTCCTGTTTCCTGTTTTTTATCAGGTCGATAGACTGCTGCACGTAACACAAAAGTTAATTTCAATAAATGCATAGAAAGTTAAGTTTACCAAAATCAAGATCAATATGTGAGTATGGACTGTTTGTCGAAGATGCTGTTGCAGCAGTTGATGTGCTTGGTGCAGCAGCAAGTGGGTTGTCCTGCAATCTCTGTGTTGCAGCTCAAGCAAAGTTGTTGGGGTGCAAGTTGTGTACGTGTTGCATCATATTCGCTGTGCCAAAAGAGTATTTTTGGTATTGATCACCCCTTGAAAGAGTTGTTTGGCAAATTTTACAGGTTACTAATGGTTGGTGTGTTTCAGTGAGTATGTGTGTGGACTTTACTGGAATCTTCAAGGGACACATTAGGGCTTGCATAATACAGAAATACTTTGTACTTAGTGACATCCAATTCTATTTTATGTATAACGGTTGAATTCTACATCCGCCTTTAGGACTAGTGGGAGGGTAGCATTTCAAAGCGTTTGACAGGCTACACTACATGTTTCCATGCAGCCAAAGAAAACTTAGCATGCTTATGCATGGACACCCTCTCACACAAAACCCAGCACTGAGCATTCAGGATTGTAAAAGCTTGCCATAGGAGAGGCTGATGAGTTTATATATGTCAGTGACAAAAGAAAAGAAAAACAAGTACACTTGTTTTACATTACAGATATACAGACCTGAAAGACTATGCATGTAAATCCATGAAATCTTTTTTGAAGGTATGAAAGAAAGCAGTGAAAGGGTGTTTAGAAGCAATACTGTCCAGCATAACATGTGCATAATTGTTCTTTTTGGTGACCCAAAACACACCTTTTGGATTATGACCATGGAATAGTGGTGTAACTATATCATAGTTTCTATTGTCAGACGTCTACCTTAGTGATAGTGGAATTACCACTACTTTTTGGACTACCATTGAACAATAATGTGTGGGGGAGCGGTATTGCTTTTTGACCTTCAAAGAGGAGGAAGATTTAAATTTATATTTCAACACCTTAACAAAATAGTTGCTTGATTTGAAAAAGAAAATAAGTAGGAATGTTAGTGGAAGTCTGGCTCAACTCTAAAAGGATTGTGCCAATGGGGACAGCTGAAGGAAGTGTGTCTCAACATTACTTCTTATGATAATCCGGACACAACACTAGATCGCAGGAGTATGCAAAACATCTAATTAGACATCTTGCATGCGATCACATCTTTACTTCAAGACATACATTTTGTACATTTGTAACCAGTAAAAGGTAATCCAGATGTTACATTTGGTTTGATACATTCAAGGTGGACCCATTTGCTGCATTCGAAACATTGGGCCTGTTGGGAAGATAGCGAAAAATAACTTGTTATTAACATTGCATTGTTTAAAGGTCAATAGCTTTTTGAAATGAAAACTTTATATGTATTTCATAGTAAACATAGTGAACTCTCAAAGTGGTAATGAGTCCATAACTAGGAAGGGTGCATAGCCAGGTAAGCAACATGGCGGACGTAACTCTGAAAAGACCCTTGCAAATGTGTCAGTTATCTGAGTCATTCTAAGGTACATGCTGCTTCAGACGAATGTGATTTGGTGACTTAATGCCTCCAAAACACCCCAAGGACTTATAACACCTAATTTTGATCTTCAGCATCTATAGTCATTGAGGGTACTTACCATTAAGTTTTGCATATAAATTGAGGAAGTATCCTGGTTGCAGACACCACAATACTTTTCAACAGACTCTAAATGTAAATAAAGATGTACATTAGCACATCATAACAGCAATGCTAACAATTCCAAACTTATTTTGCAATATATCATGCATGATTCTAGGTATTTTCAGATCTAAGAATAGAGACAGTCACAACTGTTGCAAACATATTCAAATGGCTTCACTACGAACATTATTGAAAATTCACAACTATAATGACAATATCTTACTATACTATGTTAAAAATTAATGATATGTCTTTATCTATAAAAGACCATCTACGAAAAAAGAAAATACAGAATATTCCAATGTTCAGGACAACACCACAGTGTGACACCTTATTTATCATTGAAATGTTAAAGTCAAACTTGATGACTCCATTAGGTCCATTGCAATTTTCAGTAGATAATTCCCTAGAAATATTACATTAGTAAAAATCTCGGCAACTCGCTGCTGAGTTAAGTAACATTCTTCAAACTGAAAACATAATAAGCAACGTATATGTTGAGCAAAAGTCCAGCCTGAATGTTAATGTACATAAAAACAATTAATCACAAAAAGTTTGAGGTTGAAAAGCAATCATAGGTTTCAGTGCTCTAGATACATTACAAAATCATTTAGAAAAATTAGCATTTAAAATATTTGAAATATATTTCTTTGTCAATTTGAAGTATTGCAACTAGTCATTTTCGAACAAGAACTTTCAAAATAGATTGATAAATGCACTTTATTTAAAAAAGGCCTAGAAGGGCCCCGTGACGCAGAAGGAAATATTACGATCAACCATATACCATCAATAAGAATAGAGGCCTGGGAAGGCCACGTGAGGCAGCAATAAATATTAAAAGACACAGGAGGATTAGGAGGGAGCAAATACAATGAAGCACAAAGCATGTGGCGCACAAAAATAAAGTAAAACAGAGCTGGGAGGGCAATGTGACAAAGTAAAAAAAATACTTTGATACAGGTACAATTTACAGCAGAAGCTGATGTTGTGACGGCTTTTCCTACCTTTGCATCTGTTGTCACTTGTCTTGTCTTCAAAGCCTGGGACTTTGGCTGGGCCTGGGGTGGGCTGGGCGCGGGCACCGCCGCCACTGCACATATGGTGGCCTGGCTGGGCAGCAGCAGCAGTGACGCTGCCTTCGACACGGTCTGCCATAGCACTCTTTTACAACGCCTCAGAAACGTCGGAATCCAAGGAAAAGCACTGGAATGGATCACCTCGTTCCTCACCGGAAGAACCCAGAGAGTCCGCCTTCCACCATTCAAGTCAGAGGCCACTGAAGTCATCTGCGGCGTCCCACAAGGATCCTCACTCAGCCCCACCCTCTTCAACGTATACATGAGCCCCCTCGCGGTCATCGCACGCCAACACAACCTCAACATCATCTCCTACGCCGACGACACTCAACTGATCCTATCACTCACCAGAGACCCTAACACTGCCAAAACCAACCTGCATGAAGGAATGAAAGAAGTAGCAGAATGGATGAAGCACAGCCGTCTGAAACTGAACTCAGACAAAACAGAAGTCCTCATCCTAGGCACCTCCCCCTCCGCCTGGGATGACTCTTGGTGGCCAGAGGCCCTTGGAAAAGCACCCATCCCGACGGACCACGCACAGAACCTGGGCGTCATCCTGGATTCCTCACTCTCGATGAACAGACAAGTCAACGCCGTTTCTTCCTCTTGCTTCAACATTCTTCGCATGCTCAAAAAAACATTTTGCTGGATCCCCACCGAAACTAGTAAAACAGTCACACACGCTCTGGTCACGAGCCGATTGGACTACGGAAACACCCTCTACGCCGGTACCACCGCAAAACTCCAGAAAAAACTCCAACGCATCCAGAACGCTTCAGCCAGGCTCATATTAGACATCCCGCGTAAAGAACACATCTCTGGTCACCTGAAAAACCTCCACTGGCTCCCCGTCAATAAGAGGATTACTTTCCGGCTCCTTACCCACGCACACAAAGCACTCTACGAAATCGGACCTGAATGCCTCAACACACGACTGTCCTTCTACTCCCCCCCCCGCCAGCTACGATCCTCCAACCAAGCCCTTACCACTGTACCTCGCATCAACAAAACCACCATGGGAGGTAGATCCTTCTCCTACCTGGCAGCTAAAACCTGGAACTCACTTCCCACTCACCTTCGCCTTACTCAGAACCACCTAGCATTCAGAAAGCAACTCAAAACGTGGTTATTTGACAAGTAATTCACCATCCTTCTTCAAGCGCCTTGAGACCCTCTGGGTATGTAGCGCGCTATATAAATTTATTGACTTGACTTGACTTGACTTGACACCACATTGAGTGCCACGAGTCCTCCTCCGCTCGAGCAAAAAGTTTGTAGTACAATCAACGACAACAAGAGTCTAACTGTTACCGCAGCACAGGCAGGCGAAAGATAGCGTGCTCATGTCAGTCCCCGCAATATATGGGAACCGCCGGAGCTGACCAAACCAAGCCCAGGGCTGTCATTGTTAGCGTTTTCGCGCTCTACAAGAATGACGGCCCTGGGGGACCTCCCATTGGCTAATGTATTGGCTTCCAGGCTTTGTAATAGAAAGAAAGCTAGGTGGTGACATCTTGGAAATGTGGGCGGGCGTGCACCATGCATGTGCAAGTGTGAGTGTGTGCTCCAACAATTAACAACAGAGAGAGATAGGGGCGGGGTTATCTTGTGCGCAGAGGCAGGCCCAGAATCGGATCTCCAATGAGTGACCACTTGTAACCATTCCCGTAGCGCGCCCTGTGCTCTGATTTGACACTGAGAGGGTGATCGTATCATACTTTGTACTGCTAATCATTTTCAGCGCGCACCCGAGCATATGCTATGAATACGCTTTGACGTTACGCGTCGCATCAAAGCTTCCATGTGACGTCATGTACGGCGCCCCATACGTGAAAGGCGCAAATGTTTTTAATTGTTTAAAAACATATATTTATGTATTTAATGTACATACTAACAGAACACATTATCTAGGGTAATTATGAAAATAGTTTTTTAAAACTTTTAACAATCGTATATTACTTTTAAAAGCAATTGCACAAATCGTGGTGGAACGTCATGCATACTCGCATCATAAGAGCACCGTAAGCACACCGTAAGAGTACGCAAAGCCATGTGACTTTAAAAGAAGAGATTTGATTGGTTCATAACACTTCCTATTGCAACTGTTGAAAGTTCCGTCCCATTTTAATCATTCTACTTTGACTTTCTAGGAAGAAGCATCTCTTCTGAGAATCCTGTCAAATAGAAGGAAGATCACCATAATAACAGCAATGGACTCATCTTCAAGCAAATTCTTCAGAGGGATATTTCATACCTGAAGAACCTCCAAAGAAGAGGAAAGAAGCTCTAATTTGGAAGTTTTTTACTTTTCCAGAAGGGCAAAAAAAGGTTAATGCTTCAAAAGTAACCTGTAAAATTTGCCAAACAACTCTTTCAAGGGGTGATCCATCTAAAGAATACTCCTTTGGCACAGCAAATCTGGTGCGACACGTGAAGAACTTGCACCCCAACAACTTTGCTCGAGCTGCAAGACAGAGGTTGCAGGACAACCCACCTGCTACTGCACCAAGCACATAAACTGTGCAGCAGCATTTTCAGCATACAGTCCACATCCACAAATTGATCCTGATTTTGGTGAAATAAAAATTCTATGCATTTATTGCGATAAACTTTTGTGTTATGGGGAACAGTCTATTGACATGATAAAAAGCAGGAAGCAGGAGCATCGCTGTCCTCGACATTAGGTTGTTTTTCATTCTTTAGTTCCTGATGGACACTTTTTGGGTTCCAGTTCCATTTTTTTGGTTTTAAAAAAAACTTGTTGACAAAACACAAAAAAAATAGAAAACTGAAAAAAAACAATTCTTTTTATAACTACCTTCACTGCTCAAGAAAGAACTATGGGGCATAGTACCAACAAGTAGCGATATTTATCGCTAAATAGGCTTAGCAATGATTTTTTTATCGCTGCCTATCGCTGGATACGTTAGCGGAGAAAACATGCTATTAGCAACGTTTTTCCCCATTGTGCTAAAATATCCAGCGATAGCGGCGAAATGCGTGAATATCGCTGAGAATACAGCGATATTCACCGATTAGCGACGAAATGCTCTTAGCCATGTTATCCACCTCCCATTGGATAACATGGCTAAGAACTGGTCTGGGCAGGTGTTATTATTTGAAGCTTAGCGCGAATATTTCCAACGCTACGCCTGCCTTGCTAATAGGTGATAGCGACGTTAGCGACTGCTTTCAGTCGCTAACTGGTTGGGTACACCCACTTTGCATGTCATTAGCGATAAACATCGCTGACATGCAAAGCGGGCCCCAAAGCTCTTTCTATCGCCTAAAAGCTGTTGCTAACATCAGTTAGCGACAGCTTGCTAATAGGGCGATAGAATTATCGCTGCTTAGCAGCCAAAAACGGCCGCTAAATCGGCGATAATTGCCTATCGCCCCCCTTGGTAATATGCCCCTATATTTCTATGTTAGTGTATTAAAGTTTCTCAGAATGAATGTGTAGTTCATAAATGAATGAATGAATACATTACTAGTTTATGCTGAATGTGAAAGTGCAGAACTATAAGGAATTGCTACAACATGAATCTATAAGCAATTTACATATAGTATACTGTTCTACCTCCGAAGCACTTAAATGTAACATATGCACCTAAATATGTTATAAGTCTATGCTTCAAATTGCACTGCTGGTGAAACTGTCTGGATACATTTCTATGTGTTACGGGTGGATTTACAACTGCCTTGTGCCTCTTTTAACACATCTGTTGCGTCACTTTTGTGATGCACTGGTAGTGCAAAAGATGTGCCATGGTGTGTGGAAGGTGCATCACATTATAAAGTCCTGCGGCAGAAGAAGGTGATATCACAGTACACAATAACTGTCATATCTCTGGGGATGTACCACTTATTGTACATCTGCTGATTAGTGTTTTAATGTAGTGAATTAATTATTTTAGAATAGTAAATAGATAAGCACATAGTGCTGTACGGTCACTACAATACTGAAACAGAAGTGTGATAGTGTTTACTGGAAGTGTATGGATGCAGATTGGGGAATTGAAGGTATAAAAGACAAGTTTGCCGATGCATAGAAGACTACATGCATTATCTATAGGGGTTTTCTCATGAACTAGTGAACAAATTTACACCATTTAACAAAAAGCACAATCTGCAAACCGAACTCTAACTTTCTGCCAAATTTGGTGTAATTCCGTTAGTATACGGTATGATTACCAAACAAAACAATGATAAAGGAATTATATATAAGTCAATTTTAATATATTGGAGAAAAAAATTATAAAACAAAAAATTCAATTTAGTTTTGTTATTATTTTACATTAAGAATATGAAATATAATTTAAAAAATAAAATAAATACAAATACTTATATTAAAAATGTAAGAAAGTAGCATAAAAAGAAAAAATATAATAATTAATACATTTAATAACTATGATTTACAAAACCTTAGAAATTCACTGAAAAAACCATAGGTTTCACACATGTTATAGTTAGCTGGACATTTCACTCATATAAAACCATTGAAATTCGCCCGTTATAGTTAGTTCAGCCAACTATAACTCGCGCTCCCGCAATACACTGCTGATGACGTCACATATTACATCACTCATGACATGGTCAGTGACATCACTCATGACATCACGGATGATATCTCAAATGACATCACTGATGACATCACTGATAACATCATCCTTGTGAAAGAGTGGCAGACCTCATCTCAGCGTAATATAACCTTTGATACACACATTCAAAAATAGAAACAAAAAATTTCAAAACAATGGAGATACCAATACCAGTTACAACAACCTATTCAGTAATTTCAAAATCTACACATACACATCCACTCATTCACCAACAGTTCTATATAGTCACTCATACATGTACTCACTCATCATATGTACTCATACACCTATACATCCTGTTACACACCGATACTCATCCATAGAGTTACTCACACACATACTCACACATGCAAATAAACTATCAAACATCCATTTACTTGCATATACAGGTATACACACACCACTACACTTACTTCTACAGAAACGTACACATGCTTACTTTCTTAAACAATCACTTATGGAAACACATACTTATTTATACAGGAACTCTTCCAATCTCTCACTCTCACATATACTCACTTCTATACATCAATACTCGCATATACTAGTTTAAAACATATGTACTTACTAGGCATGGGCGGATTTTGCGGATCCACGATCCGCGGATTTTGCGGATTTGCGGATCGTAGATCCGCAAAATCGGCGGATTTGCGGATCCGCGGATTTGCCCTGCTGAATGAGTCACTGCATTTGAGCTTCAACTAGTTTCAGTGACCATGTGTGTGTTACTATGCAATCACCCCAAGAGGCGCAGGGGTCCCTTGGGTGAGCTGTCCATCATAGTGGGTCAATGGCGGGAAGACGGTGCACACTGCGAGTGTGTGTGGGGGGGGGCTTCCAAGCCCAAAGTCTGGCGCTCACAAAGCTTCTGAAAAATGCATGAAGCACTGCCGAGCTGCGTTTCTGGCTGAAGAGAAGCAGATAAAGGTGCTATAAGTGTCATCTGCCTTTAAACTGTATTTCATGTTAAGCTTCAGACTCCAGGTGGCATGGCTGACATGTACTTTTTGGGCAGATGAATGAGTCACCGCATTTGAGCTTCAACTAGTTTCGGTAAGGGACACCTCCTGCGACTGAAGCAAGATGGCGGCGGAGTGAGAGGAGCCGTGGAGCAGTAGCGCGGAGTGGTGCAACGGAATCCCCCAGTTCCCTCAATCCCCGTATGGCAGTTACTCTCCTCACCTCTGGTTTACGGGACAGGAGTTGGCTACCTATGTTAGGCTGTCGATGCCATGGTGAAACGGTAGCAAGATCCGCAGAAGCCCGCAGGTGGAAGCAATCCTCTGGAGCAGTCGGGATCCTGTGGCTACTGATGACAGCATTGGGCTTCTGGGCTCATTCTCAGCGTCGGCGTGCAGGGCGGAGCTCGGCTCAATACCGAGCGGAGAAAGTGCTTGGTAACGGATTTTGCCTGCTGGGTCAGTGGGTGAAACGGACGGCGGGCACAATGGCTCCAAAGTCAGCTTCCAATGCAGCGGCAAAAGTGGCAGCCACGAAGAGGAAAGCTCAGGCTACACAGGCCGCCCACAACGCAGTGATGAATCCCGGACACCTGCCGGAAACCATTACGGAGAGCGAAGGTTTAGCTGAATCAGCAGAGCAGGCTGAAACACAGGTCGAAACCCCGGAACAAAACAAAGGAGTTAACTGGGTCACGATGCGATCTAAGCAGACTCCGTCAATCTCAGAACTGCTTGCTCGCAGCGGTAAAAATCAGAAAATCACAACGACTACAGCGTGTCAGTCACCGGTCAGGGAAGCAATTCCAGGTAACAGCGCTGTACACGCACCATTGCCGGGGGGTACTGAAAGCATACTCACCGAGCAGGCTGTGGGGATGTCAGGTGAGATCTCTGAGGATCAGTTGGCTGTAAGAGGCGAGGATGGGACAAGGGAGACCCTCAAGCTGGCTGGTGCAGGTCTGGCTGAGCAGGATCATTACAGCAGGGCTATAACTAACAAAGATGCTAATATTGGCGCTATATCCAAAGCAACATGCACAATGGTATTGACAAGCAATGAGTTACTGGAAGCTGATGTAGGTGGGGATCAGGTGACAGAGGCTGGCATCGATAAAGACGCTATACTTTTATGCCCTCCTCTAGCCCTAATGTCCCTAGCAGAAGGATGTGAAAGTGAGCAGGAGAAAGAAAAGGACAGTAGCGATTGCTTCTATTCCCTAACTGAAGAGGCAGAGTGGTCCGTCGAAGAAAGGAGCTCCTCTCAAGATGGTAGCGTCATAGAGACGGATAGCGATCTGGACCATACCCCCCTAACACAGCTAAAAGAACTGCTGGTAACGATAGGGTCCACACCCAATCACATATGGATCTAACTTGGGATCATTCCTCAGCCAGACCACTACAGGGGACCCAAGACACTGAGGCACCTACCACCCACCCTCCTCTATTGGATGTTACATATCAAACCATTCTCACACACAGGGAAGCTAGACAAGATACTAAGAAATCACAATCAGCTATGCGCAAACTACAGGGTGTAGTAAGAAAACTGTCTAAAGCACATGCTAATGTGGGGGACAGGGTCTCTAATCTAGAGGAATGGATTGTGGCGACTGAGTCAGAAGCAGCTGCTGCCTCACTTAAGGTTGATTCTCAGGACACGCAGGTTGTCGACATCCAGTGGAAGCTGGAAGATATGGAAAATAGAATGAGACGCAACAACCTACGGGTTCTGGGGGTTCCAGAGGGGGTCGAGGGGTCAGATATCAGGTCCTATATGATCACTTTATTTAAAAATGCATTCCCGGAGCTGTCAGATTGGAACTGGCCATCTGAGATCCAGAGAGCCCATCGGACCCCTTTCAAAATCCGCCCAGGTGCAGCAAGTGACAAGCCAAGGGCAGTTCTAATTTTTCTGGGAAATTATGTCCTTAGACAAACTATCTCGGATAAGGCTAGACCAGATGCAAAAAGAACTAGTGAGGGTCTATCCTTCTTTGTTAGACCGGACTTGTGCCACGCAACGGTCGAGAGGCGATGGCGACTTCGGCAGCTGATCAAGCCCTTTCAGGATAAGCATATACAGGTCTATTTAGTAAATCCAGCTCAGCTTAAAGTAGTGAGGGAGGGCAAGACTCAATACTTTTCATCCGAGGTGAAAGCAAAGGAGTTTCTGGACTCAGTGTGAACAATAAAAATCGAGGGGGGAAAAAAAATGAGGAGGAATATAAAGATGGAATAATATTGGCTTTTCTCTCTGATTAGAACTGTATTATCTGCTGAGTTTGTTGAAGGGGTTGGGGGGTCCAGGGGGAAGGGTAAGGTATTTAAGTGGTTTTGTTGTTTAAAGTACAGTTGCTCCACGCTGCTGCACCTTTCCATCAACGCACAGACCTAGGTCTGTGCGCTTCAAAGGGGAGAGGGAGAGGGAGGGGAGCGAGGCGAGAGAGGGTGGGTCAAGTCACAAGGGTGGGAGAAGGGGTCACGGGTGGTGGGGGATGGGGCGGGGGAAGCATAAAAAAGAAAAAATTGAGAATAGGTGGTAAAAAAATTGTGTGGTGCAATCTCTATAAAATGACCAATGCTAGCAATCAATTTCAGGCACTAAGGAAGACAATTGAAGAGTAAAGATGTCAAGTCTTAGTATATATTCAATTAACATAGGGGGGTGGAATGACTGGGAGAAAAGAGCGAGATTGGCAGAGTTTGTTAAATCCGAGTCTATTGATATCTTGTGTATGCAGGAAATACATCTGCCATGGGCAAAAAGAAAGCTGTTAAGGGCCGGGGGCCTTGAGATATTATCGTGTTCCTCCCAGTCTTCAACAATAAGGGGAGTGGTAATCCTGGGTAAAACAATTCTGGGGGGGGGCTAAACGTGCCAAATCGGATCCCTTTGGGAAGATGGGCAATAAAGGAACTAGGTTGTGGCCTAACAATCTGTGGGATCTACGGATCAAATCAGGATGACCCAGCAGAATTTCATATACTGGAGGGGGAACTGTCAACCTGGCCAGATCCCCTTTTGGTGTGTGGTGACTTTAACATCTCATTAGATCTGACAAAAAGCGTACCTTACACTGGCAGAAAACCAAAAGTCTCCAGGGCACTCTTATCAATGATGCAATCACATGGCTTAATCGATATCTGGGGGACAAAGCATCCGGATGATCCAGACTTCACTTATTTCTCATGCCCTCACCAAAAGTATTTTAGATTAGATTACTTTTTAATATCATCGGGCGAAATTGGGAAGGTTAATATCACGAAGCTCCCTAAGGTCCTCTCGGACCATAGCCCATTGGTAATCAGATACAATGGTTTGGGAGTGGCTAGAAGGAGAAGGCCCTGGACATTTAATCGAAAACTACTGGCCGATGTTCTATTTGTGGAACACCTACGAACATGGGCTCACGAGTTTTTTGATACAAATCAATATAGCACCTCAAGAAACTCGGTCTGGGATTGTTTCAAGGCAGCATTAAGAGGGGAAGTCATCAGCTATACCTCCCAGGCAAGGAAAAAACAACAGGATGGGAGGATTAAACTCCTAGCTAATTTGGTTAGGGCAGAAGAGCAGCATTGCTCTGATCTGTCAAATGGGAGAGAGGTAAGTGAGAGCCAAACCAAAATCTGCCTGATCAAAGCAGAACTACAGAAACAAATGGCGGAAAATGCTTCAGCAGAGTATTGGACTTATAGGAAGAAAATGAATGAGACAGGGGAACAGGCTGGGAGGGCACTGGCTCTAAGAATTAGGCAAGACAGTGTCAAAAATACAATAACTAGCATACACCACGAGGGACAGGATTTTACTGAATCTCAAGATATTGTGTCAGTATTTGCAAAATTTTATCAGCAACTATATAGGGAAGAAACAGGGGATGCATGTCTTGTTGGCTCGGATGGTTACCATCCGGACCCAGGTCCGAAGTTGGATACAGTTGAGGCGGCAAACTTAGAGTGTAATATAACAACCGAAGAGGTACGGGGAGCACTATCTAATTTGGCCGCAGGCAAAGCTGCTGGCCCTGATAGCATCCCCCTAGAGCTCTACAAATGTTTGTCGGCTGAAGTCATCCCACTACTACTAAATTTGTTTAATGGAATCATCTGTACGGGTAAAATCCCTGAAACATGGAGGGATACTAACATAGTCGTCTTTCATAAAAAGGGTAAGCCAAAAGAGAGTACTGGATCATACAGGCCGATCTCTCTCATAAACTCTGACAATAAGATATACGCAAAAACTTTGGCCACAAGGATGGGGAGGATCATTGGTGGAATCGTCTCCCCCTGGCAGCATGGGTTCATTCCAGGTCGTGGTACCACGGACCATGTTAGAAGAGCTATATCGTTTTTTCGAGTAGCCATGATCCTCCTCGTTGCAGAGAAAGCATTTGACTGCATCAGATGGCAATATCTCTGGGATGTACTCCTGGAGAGAGGGTTCGGTCCCAAGACTTTGATGGCTATTAAGGCCATGTATTGTGACCCGGTGGCCCGCATTCAGATGATGGGACAAAGCTCTGATAGAATAATGATAAGCAGGGGTATCCATCAGGGGTGTCCCTGTTCACCTATTTTATTTGCATTATACATCGACCCATTGGTTAGGCAGATATTGGGGAATAACAGCATCAAACCCGCAATAACCAACGGGTTCGAGAGCAAAATTCTAGCATACGCCGATGATTTGGCAATCATCACGCCAGATCCTGAAGAGACTATGCGAATCTTAGTTGAGGTCACCAAGCAATTTGGACTTCACTCTGGGTATCGCTTAAATGAGGCTAAAACGCAGGTTATATGCTCCAAGAATATAGTAAAAATGGATCAGCGATATGTCAATTCTGCCACCTATCTTGGAGTAATTATCAATGCAGATACGGGGTTAATCAGACAAGATAATTTTAATCCACTCCTCAAAAAAATTGAGGCAGACCTAAAGCATATGGATTCGCTGCATCTATCCCTTATAGGTAGGACAAATGTCTTAAAAATGACGATGCTACCCAAACTTTTGTATTTATATAGATCCATCCCCTATTTAATCGAGGAGGGAGTTTTAAAAAAGACTGAGTCTATTTTCAATAGCTTCTTATGGCAATATGGCAAGATAAGGCGGGCAGCTAAATATATACCTCTCCCTCAGGAACATGGAGGCTTGGGAGTCCCAAACATAAGATTTTATCATTGGGCTTGTTTATTGACACAGATGTCTGTTTTTTTCGAGCCTACACTCAGGGAGAGACACACACCGGATTCGACCTCTGATCTATACATCCTCCCCGCAATCTATGATCTATTAATGGGGAAGGAAGCTGTTGGTGCATTATTAAGAAAAACAGGGCGTAGATTTTTTTTAAAAAACAGGCTTAAGGTCCCTCTTAGTGCATGGGACCTTTGGAAAAAACTACAAAAATCCCTACAGATTCCTACAATCAACATACATACGCCACTGTGGAGGTCAGGGTTCTTCCCAAGTTTGAGTGTTGATGGGGCTTGGAGAATATGGGAACAACAGGGCATCCAGACAGTGGGGGATATATTATGTAACGGTAAAATTTTGACCCTGGATGCCATCCAACAGAAATACGATCTGCCCTGTGGCTACAGCTTCAAGTACCTTCAGATTTCGCAAGCGCTTAAGGCGGTTGTATCCGCCGATGCTTGGGGCGCACGTAGCATTCTACTTGAATACCTATTGAGGGGCGGAGATAGGATCAGGGTTATTTATCAGAATTTTATTGAAAAGGTGCCAGATGATTTGGAGAAACACGAGGCAGCATGGGCAGCTAAACTACAAGATCCAGATGTAGATTTAGATAAAGCGCTATCTCTGAATAATCAGGTGCTCAGGTCCTCCAATCTGAAGGCACAACATTTTAAAACCCTTTTTAATTTATATTATACTCCTTCTAAGCTACACAATTGGGGACTGAGGATGGATAGTAATTGCCCGAGATGCCAACAAGGCCCGGCGGGCCTGTTACATATGTTCTACTCCTGTGATAAACTAACTGTAATTAAAACGGAGATTGAGAAATTCCTGGAGGGGCTGCTAGGATCTAAGATCAGTCTATCCCCATCAGTGATGATTCTCGGAATCGATGGTAGGTTGGGTCTCAGTAGCAGAGAAAATGAGGCTTTTATTTTCTTGGCTGTGGCAGTTTTACGGATCCTGCTCTCGGCTGCATGGAAAGATCCCTCCACACCAATCTTTTCAATGTGGTTGGCCAGGTTTTTTGCAATTCATAATATAGAATCTACACTTTATTTATATAAATGTAGGAAAATGCGAGATTTTGGACACAAAATGTGGGCCCCACTGAATGAATGGAGGGAGGGCAGAGTATCCTAAACTCCTCGATTTAGCCAGGTTAGACTGTTATAATAATTTTGTCTTGATAGTAACCTCAAGGGGCCAGTAGGCTTGAGAGCAATGATGAGTTAATCTTTTATCTTTTCTACATATTTGTATATTTATGCATGATGCCGGTTATTTATATTGTGTGTATTAATGACCTTGACTTATATGTATGAATAGATTTGATCTCTCTTATGAATTTTGCTGTATTAACTACTGTATAATAATGTGAAAAAATAAAAGAGCTTCAACTAGTTTCAGCGACCATGTGTGTGTTACTATGCAATCGCCCCGAGGGGCGCAGGGGTCCCTTCAGCTCCTGGCCACAGGAACAGCACGAGGATTGCGCCCGTGAAAGTCAAGGATGCAAAGGCCTCTATCACAGCTGATTTTCGATGGTAGATTTGGGAAGAAGGCACACCTGCCTCGACGACACTCACGATTGTTTTTGGGCTGATGAATGAGTCACTGAAGTCACAGGAAGGGCATGTTGTAAATATTTTACGATGGCGCCGGCAAGCTGCCAGCGCCATCCTAAAATAGTTACTAAATTAGCTTCAACAGGAAGCTCTAATAGATAAAATAAAGCAGATGCTCGAGCACCTGCTTTATTTTATCTATTAGAGCTTCCTGTTGAAGCTAACTTAGTAACTATTTTAGGATGGCGCTGACAGCTTGCCGGCGCCATCGTAAAATAGTTGCAACAGGCCAGCCAGGCTTCAACTTTTGCCCCTGGAATCCGCCGCTCGCAGATTTGCGAATTCGCGGTAAATTTGCGGGAGTTCGTGGACCGCAAATTTACCGAAAATTCGCAAAATCCGCAAGCGGAACGGATTTTGCGCTCATCCTTAGTACTTACTCATAAAGACACTATTGAGACAGTCATTCACTCACTAACACACCCATACACACACTCATCCACCCATACACTCCTGCACACATGCTGTTTTCAAAACACATACAAACAGTGAGTCAGTCATTCCTGAATCTATGCGCTAAGTAACACACCCTACCAAACCATACAGACACTCATACTGATACTCAAAAAACCTACTAATAACCCATATAGACACTCATGTAGCTATTCACCAACCCATGCAGCCACTTATACACAAAGTGAGACACTGATACAGATATTTAAATATTTAAACATTTCTCGCTAATACATGTATTCAGTAAGATACATTAAATAAGTCAGTTATAGAATCAATTTTACAAAACAAAACATCCATTTAGACACTTATTTACCCATTTAGATATACATATATAAAAAATATTTATTTTTCAGAAAGACACACATTCACTGGATGATGTCATCAGTGATGTCATTTGAGATGTCATCAGTGATGTCTCTGACCATGTCATGAGTGATGTAATATGTGACATCATCAGCAGTGCATTGCAGGCGCGTGAGTTATAGTTAGCTGAACTAGCTATAACGGGGGAATTTCAATGGTTTTGTACGAGTGAAATGTCCAGCTAACTATAACGTGGTTGAAACCTATGTTTTTTTCAGTGAATATATATATATATTTATATTACCTACTGGCGGTCGCCAGTATGTAGTTATAGTTAGGACCTAGTTACCATAGGAAAATCGCAACATTCTATCCTCAATAACTTTGGGGCCGATTAAAGAATCTTCGCAAAAGTTTTGAAACTAGTGAGGCTCTCCAGTAGGCTCCCATCTTAAAACTTTCGGGGTGATACGGCAAGTGGGGACCGAGAAAAAAGGGGGTTCCCAAAACATGTTTTCCCCATGCAATTTTCCATAGTAAACTTTAGTTGCGGCTACAGCCCGAACTGCTGAACGGAATTACACCAAATTTGGCAAAAAGGTAGCCCTTGGTCCAGAAAGAACTCTTTTTGTTAAATGGTGTTTGAAGGGTGGAGTAAGCCTGAGGGCACGGCACTTTGTAAATGCGATGATATGTCTATACAGGATACAATGCACTTTACTTTCTTTTGCGGATATTATTACGAGAGCAGGTCAACATTTTTAAAACCCCTGTTAAGGTGTTCAGGGATTGCCCAGGCAAAGCCCTGCTTTATTATATTTACAGTTGCTTGATACTCCCTGGGTATTTTTTAATGTGGCTAGTTATTTGGTTGCTGCTATTCGTGCAAAGAAGTTAAGATGTATAAACAATGTTGCTGATATGGATATTTTGTGCTCATGATCACTCCTACTGAATCTCTATTCAGGATAAGCTACTTCGTCTCCACAATTTTATCTACCTCATGGCCTTAAAGTATGCCCTCTGATAAATTTTGAATACACTGTTAATGACGATTTTTTAAAAAAAATTATGAGCTTTGTACAGAGTATAATGAATGAAATTTTTTATGTGTGTGTGTACTTTGTATGCTTTTAAATAATCGAATAAAGTTGTATTGACTTGACTTGATAAATGGTGTAAATCGGTTCAGTGGTTCCTGGGAAATTAAAAAAAGAGAAAATATCAATATCTGGGCGGAGCCTAACCACGCATGTCATCGTGAGATCTGATTGGCTGTCAGCACTTCCTCCTGGAATTGCTGGCAGCCACCATGGGACCAATATACATGATAGTACCCCATTAAAATGCATTGTAGTGAATCGAAGATTTTGAGGGTTACCAAAAGGAGAACTATAAAGGGTGATAACAGACTTTAGTTACATTAGAATTCATTTGTTAATGGTACCATACAAATTGCAGGAATTGTGGTGTGTTCTAAGGTGATTTTACCCTGTGAAAACCCTTCTGCTAGGATATCATGAATCATGTTTTAGAGAAAACTATTTTCACATACTTGTCCAATGGAGTTTTGGAAGGTGCTCCAGAAGCTAAAATAAGAGCATATTTTCTGTAAATTCACATTATTCTTCTTAGTTATGTGAGAATGAAGTCTGACATTCTCAGTAAAACATGTACATCCAACAAGGGCAGAGACTGTCAGTAGATTCCTTTGTGTTCTCCTGCAGCTTCCCAGAGTGTTCTAAAGAACAACTAGAGAGCTAACAGTCTTACTTGTGACAAAAGTATGGTACACCTGAAGCCATCTTGATTGGAATAAACTGGTAACACTTAAAACATTTAATTTAAAAAGAAACAAAATGATGGGGTTCATTTCGTCATAGAAATTATGGTTAGTGCTGTAGTAATAGTAGTAGATATTTATTAAGCGCATATTTCACCCTTAGGTCTCATAGCTCTTTGCCAACACAAGGAAACTAGAGGGGGGAGACAGAGATTAAAATAACCATGTTTTGAGATCTTTTCAAAAATTATTATGGTACATTTCCTGGCAACGTTGCATCGGCAATGAGTTGCTTAGCTCAGGGGGAATTTTGGAGAAAGACCTATCCCCATTTTTTACTATGCAAACCTTGGGGATCTTCAGGAGGTGCTTATTGGACAAGCGGAGGGGGCGCCCTGTCTGATATGTGACCAGTTTCTTTGCTAGATAGACAGGCCCCTGATTGTTCAAGGTTTTATGAGTCAGGCAACATATTTTAAAAGAGACCCTCTTTTTTGTCGGTAGCCAGTGTAGGGTCTTAAGGCTAGGAGCTGAAGGAGATTGAAAAGGCAGATTCAGGACCAGTCTTGGTCGCAGTGTTTTGCAACACTTGCAATTTTGACAAGAGTCTTTCATTTATGGATGCAAACAGTGTATTGCCATAATCCAATCAGTTGATGATTAGGCCCTGTACTTGGTGCAGCCTAGCACAGAGGGGAATCCATTCAAAGATTTTTGTCAAAGAGCGCATTAATCCGTAACTAGTTTATATGGTCCTTCATGGACAGATTATTGTCTATGATAACTCTCGGGTTATGAATTATTGTTCTGAGCGAAGGGCAAGAACCGAGTGAGAGAGGCCACCAGTCCGTGGTCCTTATGTGTTGTGCGTCTCCAAAGAGCATAATCTCTGTTTTGCTCGCGTTAAGGAGCAGCTGATTTGTTGACATCCATTTGTTTACTGATGATATCCATTGTATGAATCTGCGCTGTGTATCAGTTGGGTCTGGGTCGAGAGTAATCAACAATTGCGTTTCGTCAGTGTAAGAAATTGTGCCAAAGCCATGGTCTCTGATAATTTTGGCCAGAGGCGACACATAGAGGTTGGAAAGTGTGGGACTTAAAATGGATCCCTGAGGGACACCCTTATCAATGATTTGGCTATTGGAACAAAAATCCCCTAATTGTACTTTTGTGGTCCGTTCCAATAGGTAGCTCTTTAGCCATTTCAGACCTGGGCCCTCGACACCAAACTCCCCTAGACGTTCCAAAAGGATGCAATGAGAGATGGTGTTGAAGGCTGTCGACAAGTCAGGCAAAATGAGAATGACTGGCTGTCTGGCATCTAGGGAAAGCTTAATTTTGTCAATAATCTCTACTAGGGCTGTCTCTGTACCATGATAAGACGGGAAGCCTGATTGGGATGAGTCCAGTGGTTATTTTTTTCCAGATAAGTTGATAATTGCTGGTTCACTGCTTCTTCCATTACTTTGCCAAACAGTGGTAGAAGAGAGATAGGCCTATAGTTGGCGAGTTGTTTGCGGTCAGCCGTAGTTTTTTTAGAATCGGTGTAATAATAGCTTTCTTCCAGTGTGAGAGGTTCAGTATATGGGTTAAGTTGGAGATGAGTGCTGACCCAATTTTGAGTAGGATATGTGCCGATGCAGGGTCAGTTGGTGAACCAGATTTCATCCTATTGAGCAAAGTGGAGGTGTCTTCTTCTGTAAGTTTCCTAATTTCTTTGAGAGAAGAGGTGTCTGGAGGGATGGTTTTATTCTGACTATGCAGTGTGTTGGTGACATGTGGAAAGCATTTATGGATGCCGTTGATTTTATTTACAAAGAATGTTGAGAGTGAGTCTGCCCACTACTGTGAGATGGCATGTGTAGGTGTGTCTGAGGCGGGGTGTGTGAATTCCTTCTCAATTTTGTAAAGTTCCTTGTGGGAATTAGAGGCTTGATTGATACGGTTTCCAAGATAGGTTTTTCGGCAGTTGCAATGTTATTCATATATTGTTAGTGAAGGATTTTGTATGATATCTGTCTGATGTACTTTTTGTTCATCTCCATTTACATTCTGCCTTTCTGACGGCTGTCTTAGTGTTTTTTAAGTCAGAAGTGAACCAGGGGGGTAATTTTATGGGGCAGGTAGTTTTCTTCTTCAGGGCAATAGAGTCTAGTGATCTGACAATGGCCGCATCAAGTTTCATCACAGCCTCATTTACGTTAGTCATTTCGGAAAGGGGAATAGGGACAAAGGCTGTTAGAAATGATTCCAGATTAATCTTTTCCATGGTAGACTAAGCTTTTGCTCTTTTTTTGGGGCCAATTGAGACATTCTTTTGGCCCAATTGAAAGCTTATAAGGCGATGGTCTGACCATAGGATGGGGAGAATTTGATTGATCTTTATGAGATGTGAGTTAGTAAATAACAAGGTATGACCAGCCTTGTGCGTAGGGCCTATTATCATTTGTTTTAAGACCAGTGATGCCAGGTGGTGATGAGGTCTCTAGTATAAGGGTAATTTAGAAGCTCGGCATGATAATTAAAATCTCCAAGGAGTATAAACTTATCTGATGCGAGAACATGTGGCGCGATCATTTCCATTAGATTATTCAAGAATTGGTGTTTTTTTCCTGCGGGTCTGTATAGGAGTGCACCTTTCCATGTTTCGTTTCTTGTGCCTTCTATTCTAAAAACACAGATTTGGCCCCAGTCAACCTCGATGGCCTCTATAGTGTGTAATTTCATGTTAGACTTAAACGCAATAGCTAACCCTCCTCCTTTCTTCCTAGTCCTGTCATGCCTGATCATCTGGTAATCGAGGGGGAGTGCTGTCGCTAGGTCGGGCTGTGAGGACTCATTCAGCCATGTTTCAGTAAAGAAACAAAGGTCTGGCTTCACCGAGTCTAGTAAAGACCAGATTTAGCGTGAGTGTTTGAGGAGGAAGCGTATATTACAATATAGTGCTTTTACAAACTCTGACCCTGAATTCGGATTTGTAGGCAGTGGGAGAGTGGTGTTGTTCACTGTTGGTACAACTGCCTTAGTGATGTATAGGCATTCTGGAGTATTTGGAAAATTGGTGGTCGAGGAAGGAATGGTACAAGCTCTGTTTAAGGAGTGTAGCTCCTGGCTGGTGTATTTGATGATAGTCATTACTGGTATCTGATGAGGGGGTAGTGTTAAGGAGGAGACAGAAAGGAGAAAGGGCAGCGTGACTGGTGACGGTCAGGCGCAGACGAGCGCAAACAGGTTTGCCTTTGGTGCGCCTTTGACACTCCGCCAGCGTGTCCGCTCTGTGCACTTCTTTTTGTCTTCAGGAAGGTGGCAGTACTGCCGCAGAAGCTTGAATGCTAACCTCCCCTGAGTCTGAGGGGGAGAGGAAATGGAGGAGTCGGTCCCCTCTGCACAAACAGCACCAGCCGCCGCGGACCAAGGGAGCCTTCAGCGGTTAGGGGGAATGCAGTGCAGATTTTAAAAAACAGGTACTTGAAAGCAGTGACCATATGTAGCAATTTGAAAAAGACCAAAACAGAGTGCGGGCATTACCGTAGTCTAGACAGAGCTCTGGCTTGCTGCCCTCATAGTGTTTTGTGTTGGCTGCGCGTCCGCTCTGCACACTCCCTTTTGTCTTCAGGAAGTAGGTGGGACTGCCGCAGAAGCTTGAATGCTAACCTCCTCCGAGTCTGAAGGGGAGAGGAAATGTTGGAGTCGGTCCCCTCCGCACAAACGGCACCAGCCGTGGCGGACCATGGGAGACTTCAGCAATAAGGGGGAATGCAGCGCAGAAAGAAAAATTAGGACATGTTTCAAGTGTGATCTCAAATATCTTCCTGTTATATTTCAACAGGAGCAGCCTGTCAGTTGATGCCTTTGTGTTCTACTTTATAAATAAATACTGCAGCTTCCCAGAGTGTTCTAAAGATCAACTAGAGCGCTAACAGTCTTACTTATGACAACATTATGGCACACCTGAAGCCATCTTGATTGGAATAAACTGGTAACTCTTAAAACATTGAATTTAAAAAGGAACAACATGAGGGGGTTCATTTTGTCATGGAAATTATGGTTAGTGCTGTGGAAAGAAAAATTAGGACATGTTTTAAGTGAGATCTCAAATCCTCTTCTATTTCATTAGAAAATTCTGACATGCAGACTGAAACAATCACTTTCAATACCAGCAGTAGACTTCCAGTTAACCCCCTGGTGATCAGCAGCTTTACTACAGTGATCTAATGAACAACTAGAGTGCTAACATTCTAAATTTATGGCAAATTTGTGACACATCAAATGCCTTCTTGATGGAATCAAAGTAAAAAACTGAAAGCATTTCCTACTACCCAAAATACTACCCTGCACTACCCCTACACTACCCTAAACCCTAAAACACTACCACCAGCACGACTCCCTACACTACCCGAACACCACTGCACTACCCTAAACCATAAATCTATCACCAGCACAAACCCCTACACTACACAAACACCACTGCACTACCCTAAACCCTAAAACACTACCCCCAAGTACAACCCCCTACACTACACAAAAACACCACTGCGCTACCCTTAACCCTAAAATGCTACCCCAGGCATGACCCCTACACTACACAAACATCACTGCACTACCCTAAACCCTAAAACACTACCCCAGCATGACTTCATAAAATACCCAAACACCACTGCACTACACTAAAGCCTGAATCTACCCCAGAATGACCTCTCACACTTCACAAACACCACCACACTACCCTAAACCTTAAAACACTACCCCCAGCATGACCTCCTACACTACTCAAACACCACTGCACTACCTAAACCCTAAAACACTAACCCCAGCATGACCCCTTTACACTACCCAAACACCACTGCTGAGAAGCGTGGCTCAATGGTTAGAGCGGCAGACCCTGATGCAGAGGTCTGGCCCGTGACCAGGGTTCAATTCCCGCCTCGGCGGCTCTCGGACTTAATCTCTCCGGACCTGATAATTCTCGCCTCGGTGCCTAGTCTAATCATGGGTCCCACTCTGTGACTCTGGGCAATAGCTTGCTTAATCTCCACAACGGCCCCAGCAGCGCTTGGATACCTGGCTTCACCTTGGGGGTGCCCAGGAGTGGAAATCTCACAGGAAAGCTAGGAAGGGTTCCACAGAGGTATGAATACAGCACTACGAGATCTCTGGGTAGAAGGCGCTATATAAATACAAACACATTTACATTTACACTGCACTACCCTATTGCCTAAAACACAGCCCCCTACACTACACAAACACGAATGCACTACCCTAAACCATAAAACACTTCCCACTGTAAGACCCCCTACAGTACACAAACAGCACTGCACTACCCTAAACCCTAAATCGCAACCCCCTACACTATACAAAACCCACTGGACTACCCTAAACCGTAAAACACTACCCCTAGCATGACCCCCTACACTACACAAACACCACTGCACCACTCTAAACCCCCTATACTATACAAACACCACTGCACTACCCTAAACCCTAAAATGCAACCCCCTACACTACAAAAACACCACTGCACTACCCTAAACCCTAAAACGCAACCCCCTACACTACAAAAATACCACAGCACTACCCTAAACCCTAAATCTACCTGCAGCATGACCCCCTACACTATCCAAACACCACTGCCATACCCTAAAACCTATAAAACTACCCCCAGCTCAACCCCCTACACTACCCAAACACCACTGCACAACCCTAAACCCTAAAACATGACCCCCAACACTACAAAATACACCACTGCACTACCCTAAACCCTAAAACACTACAACTCAGTACGACCCTCTACAGTACACAAACACCACTGCACTACCCTAAACCCTAAAACACTACCCCCTACACTACACAAACACCACTGCACTACCCTAAACCCTAAAACACTACCCGGAGCACGCCCCACTACACTATAAAAATACAGCTGCACTACCGTAAACCCAAAACACTACCCCAGCACTACCCCTACACTACCCAAACACCACTGTTATACCCTAAACTCTAACCTACCCCAGCACAACCTGTACACTACCCAAACACCACTGCACTACCCTAAACCTTAAATCTACCCCAGCATGACCGGTACACTACACAAACACCTCTGCACTACCCTAAATACTAAATCTACCCCAGCATGACCCCATACACTACACAAACACCACTGCAATACCCTAAACCTAAAATCACTACCCCCAGCACGCCCGGCACACTACACAAACACCACTGCACTACCCTAAACACTAAATCTACCCCCAGCATAAACCCCTACACTACACAAACAAAACTGCACTACCCTAAACCCTAAAAAACTACCTCCAGCACGACCCCCTTTACTACCTAAACACAACTGCACTACCCTAAACCCTAAAACACTACCCCAGCACGACCCCCTTCACTACTGAAACACAATTGCACTACCCTAAACCCGAAAACACTACCCCCAGCACGACCCCCTACACTACCCAAACACCACTGCACAACTCTAAACCCCAAAATACCCCCCACACTACAAAAACACAACTGCACTACCCTAAACCCTAAAACACTACCCCAACACGACCTCCTTCACTACTGAAACACAACTGCACTACCCTAAACCCCAAAACACTACCCCCAGCATGACCCCCTACACTACCCAAACACCACTGCGCAACTCTAAACCCCAAAATACCCCCCTACTGTACACAAACACCACTGCACTACCCTAACTCCTAAAACACTACCCCTACACTACACAAACACCACTGCACTACCCTAAACCCTAAAACACTACCCCCAGCACAACCCTCTATACTACAAAAACACCCCTGCACTACAGTAAACCCAAAACACTACCCACTACACTAATCAAACACCACTGCACTACCCTAAACACTAAACCACTACCCCCAACATGATCCGCTACACTACACAAACACCACTGCACTACACTATATCCTAAATCTATCCCCAGCATGACCTCCAACACTACATAAACACCACTGTACTACCCTAAACCCTAAGACACTACCACCAGCACAGCCCCTACACTACCCAAACACCACTGCAGTACCCTAAACCTAAAGCACTAACCCCAGCATGACCCCCTACACGGCCCAAACACTACTGCAATACCCTATACCCTAAAACATGACCCACTACACAGCACAAACTCGACTGCACCACCCTAAACCCTAAAACGCTACGCACAGCATGACCCCCTATAATATACAAACACCACTGCACTACCCTAAACCCTGAACACTACCCACTACACTATACAAACACCACTGCACTACCCTACACCCTAAACACTACCCCCAGCATGACCCCCTACACTACACAAACACCACTGCACTACCCTAACCCCCTATACTATACAAACACCACTGCACTACTCTAATCCCTAAAACACTACCCCGGCACAACCCCTCGCAACACAAACACCACTGCACTACCCTAAAACCTAAATCTACCCCCAGCATGAACCCCTACACTACCCAACCACCACTGCCATACCCTACAACACTATCCCTAGCACGACCCCATTCACTACCTAAACACAACTGCACTACCTTAAACCCTAAAAGACCACCCCAGCACGACCCCCTTCACTACTCAAACACCACTGTACTACCCTAAACTCTAAAACACTACCCCCAGCACAACCCCCTTCAATACACAAACACCACTGCACTGCCTTCAACCTTAAAACCCTACCCCCAGCACAACTCCCTTCACTACCCAAACACAACGCACTACCCTAAACCCAAATACACTACCCCCAGCACGACCCCCTACAATACCTAAACAACACTGCACAACCCTAAACCCTAGAACACAAGCCCCACACTACAAAAACACCACTGCACTACCCTAAACCCTAAAACATTAGAACCCAGCACAACCACCTGCAGTACACAAACACCACTGCACTACCCTAAACCCTAAAACACTACCCCCTACACTACTCAAACACCACTGCACTATCCTAAACCCTAAAACACTACCCTCAGCATGACCCCCTACACTACAAAAACACCACTGCACTACTGTAAACCCTAAATCGCAACCCCCTACATTATACAAAACCCACTGCACTACCCTAAACCGTAAAACACTACCCCTAGCATGACCCCCTACACTACACAAACACCACTGCACCACTCTAAACCCCCTATACTATACAAACACCACTGCACTACCCTAAACCATAAAATGCAACCCCCTACACTACAAAAACACCACTGCACTACCCTAAACCCTAAAACACTACCCCCAGCATGACCCCCTACACTACACAAACACCACTGCACCACCCTTAGCCCCCCTACACTATACAAACACCACTGCCCTACCTAAACCCTAAAACGCAACTCCCTACACTACATAAACACCACTGCACTACCCTAAACCCTAAAACGCAACCCCCTACACTACAAAAATACCACAGCTCTACCCTAAACCCTAAATCTACCAGCGGCATGACCCCCTACACTATCCAAACACCACTGCCATACCCTAAAACCTATAAAACTACCCCCAGCTCAACCCCCTACACTACCCAAACACCACTGCACAACCCTAAACCCTAAAACATGACCCCCAACACTACAAAATACACCACTGCACTACCCTAAACCCTAAAACACTACAACTCAGTACGACCCTCTACAGTACACAAACACCACTGCACTACCCTAAACCCTAAAACACTACCCCCTACACTACACAAACACCACTGCACTACCCTAAACCCTAAAACACTACCCGGAGCACGCCCCCCTACACTACAAAAACACAGCTGCACTACCGTAAACCCAAAACACTACCCCAGCACTACTCCTACACTACCCAAACACCACTGTTATACCCTAAACTCTAACCCTACCCCAGCACAACCCGTACACTACCCAAACACCACTGCACTACCCTAAACCCTAAATCTACCCCAGCATGACCGGTACACTACACAAACACCTCTGCACTACCCTAAATACTAAATCTACCCCAGCATGACCCCATACACTACACAAACACCATTGCACTACCCTAAACCCAAAATCACTACCCCCAGCACACCCGGCACACTACACAAACACCACTGCACTACCCTAAAACTACCCCCAGCATAACCCCCTACACTACACAAACAAAACTGCACTACCCTAAACCCTAAAACACTACCCCAGCACGACCCCCTTCACTACTGAAACACAACTGCACTACCCTAAACCCAAAAACACTACCCCCAGCATGACCCCCTACACTACCCAAACACCACTGCCCAACTCTAAACCCCCAAATACCCCTCACACTACAAAAACACAACTGCACTACCCTAAACCCTAAAACACTACCCCTACACTACACAAACACCACTGCACTACCCTAAACCCTAAAACACTACCCCCAGCACAACCCTCTATACTACAAAAACACCCCTGCACTACAGTAAACCCAAAACACTACCCACTACACTACTCAAACACCACTGCACTACCCTAAATACTAAACCACTACCCCCAGCATGATCCGCTACACTACACAAACACCACTGCACTACACTATATCCTAAATCTATCCGCAGCAGGACCTCCAACACTACATAAACACCACTGCACTACCCTAAACCCTAAGACACTACCACCAGCACAGCCCCTACATTACCCAAACACCACTGCAGTACCCTAAACCTAAAGCACTAACCCCAGCATGACCCCCTACACTACCCAAACACTACTGCACTACCCTATACCCTAAAACATGACCCACTACACAGCACAAACTCGACTGCACCACCCTAAGCCCTAAAACGCTACCCACAGCATGACCCCCTATAATACACAAACACCACTGCACTACCCTAAACCCTGAACACAACCCCCTACACTACACAAACACCACTGCACTACCTTAAACCCTAAAACACTACCCCCAGCATGACCCCTTCACAACACAAACACCACTGCACTGCTTTAAACCCTAAAACACTACCCCAAGTACGACCCCCTACACTACACAAACACCACTGCACTACCCTAAACCCAAAAACACTAACCCCAGCGTGACCCCTAAACTATCCAAACACCACGGCACGACCCTAAACCCTAAAACACGACCCCCCAAACTAGAAAAAACAGCACTGCACCACCGTAAACCCAAAACACTACCTCAGAACTACCCCCTACACCACCTAAACACCACTGAACTACCCTAAACCCTAAAATGCTACCCCCAGCATGACACCCTACACTACACAAACATCAATGCACTATCCTAAGTCCTAAAACACTACCCCAGCACGACTCCCTAAACTACCCAAACACTCTTGCACTACACTAAAGCATAGATCTACCCCCAGCATGACCTCTCATTCTACACAAACACCACCGCACTACCCTAAACCTTAAAACACTACCCCAGCACGACCTCCTACACTACCCAAACACCACGGCACTACCTAAACCCTAAAACACTAACCCCAGCATGACCCATTACACTACCCAAACACCTCTGTACTACCCTATAGCCTAAAACACGACCCCCTACACTACACAAAAACAACTGCACTACCCTAAACCTTAAAACACTTACCACAGCATGACCCCCTACACTACACAAAACCACTGCACTACCCTAAACACTAAAAGGCAACCCCCTACACTATACAAAAACCACTTCACTACCCTAACCTGTAAAACACTACCCCTAGCATGACACCCTACACTACACAAACACCACTACACCACCCTAAACCCCCTACACTATACAAACACAACTGCACCACCCTAAACCTCCCTACTCTATACAAACACCACTGCACTACCCTAAACCCTGAATCTACCCGCAGCACGACCCCCTACATTACCCAAACACCACTGCCATATCCTAAGCCCTATAAAACTACCCCCAGATTGAACCCCTACACTACCCAAACACCACTGCCATACCCTAAACCCTAAAACATTACCACCATCATGATCTCCTTCACTATCCAAACACAATTGCACTACCCTATACCCAAAAACTCTACCCCCAGCACAACCCCCTACACTACCCAAACACCACTGCACTACCCTAAACCCTAAAACACTACCCCAGCACGACCCCTTCACTACTCACATATAACTGCACTACAATAAACCCTAAAACACTACCACCAGCATGACTCCCTACACTACCCAAACACCACCACACTACCCTAAACCCTAAATCTACCCCCAGCGCAACCCCCTTCACTACATACCACACAGGGTTTAGGGTAGCGCAGTGGTGTTTGTATGGTGTAGGGTGGTTTAGGGTGGTGCAGTGGTGCTTGTGTAGTGTAGGGGTAGTGCTGCGGTAGTATATTAGGGTTTAGGGTAGTGCTGTGGTGTTTGTGTAGTGTAGTGGGTAGTGCTGGGGCTAGTGTTTAGGCTTTAGGGTAGTGCAGTGGTGTTTGGGTAGTGTAGGGGTTCATGCTGGGGGTAGTGTTTTAGGGTTTAGGATATGGCAGTGGTGGTTGGGTAGTGTAGGGGTTCATGCTGGGGGTAGTGTTTTAGGGTTTAGGGTATGGCAGTGGTGGTTGGGTAGTGTAGGGGTTTGTGCTGGGGTAGATTTAGCATTTAGGGTAGTGCAGTGGTGTTTGTGTTGTGAGGGGTCATGCTGGGGGTAGTGTGTCAGGGTTTAGAGTAGTGCAGTGGTGTTTGTATAGTATATGGGGTGTAGGGTAGTGCAGTGGGGTTTGTGTAGTGTAGGGCGTCATGCTGGTGGTAGTGTTTTAGGTTTTAGGGTTGTGCAGTGGTGTTTGTGTAGTGTAGGGGGTAGTGTTTAGGGTTTAGAGTAGTGCAGTGGTGTTTGTGTAGTATATGGGGTCATGCTTTGGGTAGTGTTTTAGGGTTTAGGGTAGTACAGTTAAGTGTGTGTAGTATAGGGGTAATGTTTTAGGGTATTGGGTAGTGCAGTGGTGTTTGGGTAGTGTAGAGGGTCATGCTGGGGTTAGTGTTTTAGGTTTAGGGTAGTGCAGTGGTGTTTGGGTAGTGTAGGGTGCCGTGCTGGAGGTAATGTTTTAGGGTAGTGCAGTGGTGTTTATGTAGTATGGGAGGTCATGCTGGGGGTAGATTTAGGGTATAGTATAGTGCAGTGGTGTTTGGGTAGTGTAGGGCGTCTTGCTGTGGGTAGTGCTTCAAGATAGTTTGGGTAGTATAGGGGGTAGTGCTGGGGTAGTGTTTTGGGTTTACGGTAGTGCAGTGGTGTTTTTTTAGTGTAGGGTCAAGCTGGGGGTAGTGTTTTAGGGTTTAGGGTAGTGCAGTGGTGTTTGTGTAGTGTAGGGTTAGGGTTTTAGGGTTTAGGGTAGTGCAGTGGTGTTTGTGTACTGTAGGGGGTCATGCTGGGTTCTAGTGTTTTAGGGTTTAGGTAGTGCAGTGTTTTTTTTGTAGTGTGGGCGGGTCATGTTTTAGGGTTTTGGGTCGTGCAGTGGTGTTTGGGTAGTGTAGTGGGTCGTGATGGGGGTAGTGTTTTGGGGTTTAGGGTAGTGCAGTTGTGTTTAGGTACTGAAGGGGGTGGTGCTTGGGCAGTGTAGGGGCTCGTGCTGGGGCACCGCAGCAGGACAACAGGTCTATGGAGCACACAGATCGGCAATTCCGGTATTTTCTCCATGCCAGGTGACCCAAGGAAGCTTAAACAGCAAGTTAAAGTAGAGGGAATCCCCCTCTTACACGTAACGCACCTTAGCGAGTGCGACACTTTTAATTACACCACAATTCACTTAAAATATTTATTGTCACCTTCACATACTCATTGGTCCTGAGGAAAGCCAGTTTTAATCAAAAGGCCTGGCTGAAATATTTAGACCACACAGGACGAAGGAGGTCATAATTTACTCCAACGCGTCCGTTTGCCTTTCTAGTTGCTAACAGGGGCCCAGTAATTAAAGTCTATCCATATACCCTCGGGTACTGGGACTCACTGTATAGCTTTTAATTGTCACTTTCACATCCACCAACACTGCACACTCAGCGAGTATACCAGCTCCCCAGTAATCTGGAGTCGCAGCACACCCGGGACACATTCAGTGTCACTGTGGTGGGCCCGATGATGAAGCATGCCACCAACTAGGTTGGTGGGTGAGGGCTTCATGACCAAACCAAATGGTTTGCCAACATACGTACCCATTGAGTCCTTTCACACAACTGAGATGTCCTCAGTGATGTCATGAGGGATGTCACTGACCATGTCATGAGAAATGTAATATGTGACGTCATCAGCAGTGCATTGCGGGGGAGCGAGTTGTAGTTAGCTGAACTAACTATAACGGGGGAATTTCTATGGTTTTGTACGTGTGAAATGTCCAGCTAACTATAACGCCCCTGAAACCTTTGTTTTTTTCAGTTAATATATAGATATATATCTATATCCTTCAGCCTTAATCAAGTAATCTGTCAAAGGCAAGTTTAACTACAGAAGGCAAAGTAACTCTGGATCTGCCTCAGGCTACAACACTGAGCCATCAACAGACATTCTTTCACTGTCTCTTGCATAGGGATGTTAGTGAGGCCAGTGTGTGATGGACGGTGCAGAAACAGAATATCGAGTACAAATATCAAATTGCACAAATATCCAGTTGCAAATATGATGGGTCAGAAATTTCAGCAGCAAAACTATCAAGGTCAAGAATATCAAATTAAGGTAAGTAATATCGATTTAAAAAATATTAAAGTGTTTAATATCGTTTGCAAAAATATTGTTGTTAAAAATATAGTTTTTTATTATTGTTATTCATTTTAGTAAATCTTTTATATGTATGTGATGTCTGTTTTTGTGCATGAGAATTGTTTCTATTTTTAATATATATGTTACATTTTTAGTAGTTATAAAAAAAAATTAATTTTGCGTTTTTAGTTCCGTATCGGGCTGTGGGGTTTTAGGGGAATAGGGTGGGAAGTAATTTAATTATATAACATTTATAAATTTTTTTAATTTAAATTTTGTGCTTTTATTGCCTGATTCACAGAATGAACTTAAGGCAAAATCCCAAACTTACTACCATTTTGGTAATCACAGAATGCACTTATTATTTTTGGCATTCACAGAATGAACTTACTACTTTTGGTATTCACAGAATGAGCTTACTACTTTAGGTATTCACTGAATAGACTTACGACTACTAACTTTACGTCTGCACCCGGGCCGGATTTTCCGCTTCCGGGTTGGAATTTCCGGCTCTGTCGGAAATTCCGATTCCGGCCCGGATTTTCTGCCTCTGTGTCGGAATTTCCGATTCAGGGCCGGAATTTCTGATTACGGGCCAGAATATACGATCTGTGGCCGTTGATCATTTTAGCCAAGGGTAAACACCTGTCCAAGTGCCTACCATCCCCCACCAGGGATCCGCTGATACACTGCAGCCAATCTCAGCTAATAGCTCAATTTTGCCATGATGAATGTTGCAAGTGCCTACCATCCCCCACCACTCTCCAGCTGAAGCCAATGAACACTAATTGAGATGCACCACAAAACACATAAAAGCAGCACACATTGAAGGAACAAGTTTGGCCACAGAGAGTTCGTGTCCACAACGCTCACATTGCCAGAGAAAAATTGAACTAATGAGGAGAAAAAGAAACTTTACAGCAGAGGAGACCACCATGCGTGTGTAGTTTATAGTGAGGCACCACAAACGCCTATATGGACTCCCACCGTACTGCACCAGTGGGACACAGAAGGTAGCCCTATGGCAGCAATTAGCCACTGCTGTCACAGCATTGGAGGAGGAGAGGCGCACAGTACAGGACATCAAGACGAAGTGGCAGGATGAAAGGCAGAGGGTTAAGGAGAAGTACTCCTGAATCAAATTAAGCAGGATCCTATCTGCTGCATACCCGGGACCCGCATCCGTCTCAACCCACTGGAGGAGGCTATCCTTACCACAATACACCCCGACTTGGTCCATGGGCTGCCTGTCAGTGACGTCCGCTACGTGGTACGCGGCAGGGTCTTGAGCCCAATTGTCCACGGACTCGATAATTCTCGCTTCGGTGCCCACTCTAATCACGGGTTCACACTCTGCAACTCTGGGCATTAGCTTGCTTAATCTCCACAACGGCCCCCCGCGGCGGGATGCCTGGATTTCACCTTGGGGATGCCCAGTATGGGTTATCTCACAGGGAAAAGCCTGGATGGGTTCCCAAGGCAAGCGCCGAGATGCCCTAGGGTAAGTCGAGCGCTATATAAGAACACACATACATACATACATACATACATACATTTTGTTCCTCTACCGATAAAAAACCCTCATTCACGTACTTGGGGGGCGGTATATCTTGGTTCTCCACCTATCTGGAATTCCAGCTACGTGATAGCATCATCTTAGGGTCAAGTGGTGTGCTTCCTCCACCCGGAGGTGAACCCCTGGTTATTACAGTAGCGATTTAGTGATGAAAAAAGTTGGTGAAATAATACAGAATGGGTGTTCATTGATAAAAAATGTAAAGTTGGAAAACACACTTATCATTGTAGGTACAATGCTGTCCTCCCAGAATCAAAGACACACACTAACTTCTGCTGCAAGGTTGGATGTGACATCTGTTCAGGGACCACACACTGTTCCGGTCCTGGGCCAAGGTAAGTCAACCCTAGAATAATTCTGAAAGAATGCTCATTAATTGGGCCTTTCACCTCCACCGTATGTTGTATGTGTTGTACAGCACTGTTGTCCTGCATCACAATATGCCCACATATGGCATTTGAACACATGGCAGATCAGGCCCTGGTGGCAAATGAGAGGATGACACAAAATGTATGCCAAGTGAGCGCAAAATGGACATACAATAGAACAATGTGTCATATGAACTGACAAAAACCCAACAGGCTTGCAATTTAATAATAGGATAAATCCCTGGCAAAATATACATTGTTAAATCATACTGAAATTGGTATGGCTGAGGCACACACTGATGCCAGTTGTGTACCTTAGAGATGGGTGTAGGGGCTACTAAGGTGAATCTTCTTGCAGTAGCACCTGCAAAATAACTTGGCTGAAGAGCAACACGATAATCCAGTGCAGGCGGGAAGCCTCAAAGCTTCTAAGCTTATCTGCAATGTGTGATTGTTAGAACCGGCTGTCTCTAGTTGGCAGAGGTATGCACTTCTGACAAATAGGGACACACCTTTTCTAGTCAGGGCAAGGGGATCACCCTTTGATAACCCCTGCTCACCCCCTTGGTAGCTTGGCAGAGCAGAACAGGCTTATCTCAGAGGCTGTGTGTTAAGCATTTATGACCACATACAGTAACTAAGTGAATACACTACAAATAGACACGACACAGTAGTATTATAAAAATAAGTATTTTTATATAAGGCTTAGCACAAGACCAGATAACGACAAAAATGTACACAATCTTAATAAATACGCTGGGAAGGGGGAAAAATAGTTCAAGGTAATTTCTTCTTTAGCACAAAGTCTTTAGTATCAAAGCAAATCTTCTTCTTGGAAACACAGTTCTTAGCAACAGGGTAACTCACACGGGAGCTACACGACGTCGAGGTAAAGTTAATCCAAAGGTTCGGCGTCGACCGCGAGGAGCGCTACGTCGAGCCCGGAGTCACACGGACCCCCAACAACACAGTACCTTTGGTTAATGAAGCACACGATGATCAGCGGCGTCGAGCAATCCGGCGTCGCGTCTTCGGTGTCGATCAGGCCTCAGCAGGCGTCGTCGATGATGCGGTTGCACAGAGTGAGCAGCGCTCACGGCGTCGAGAGGGCACGAGGCGATGCGATCAGCAGCGGTGCAGACACGAGGTCCCTTGGAGCTGGAGCCGTACTCCCACTCACTGGCGTTGCTGCTGGCGTCGATCGGGCCCGGCGTCAGGCGTCGAGGAAGCGGGACACTGGGGCCGTTACCCACTATGTCGAGCTGGATTCGGCGACGTCCGTCGGCGTCGAGATTGCTGGCTCTTTCAGAAGTGCTGGATTCACGGTTCCAGCAAATAGCACTTTAAGCAGATGAAGTCCTTTAGCCCTGTGACTTCAGCAGGAGACTGGCACTCTTCCAGTCCTTGGAGATTTTCTTAACAAGCGTGAGAGTACACACACAGTTCCTCTCTCCTGGTTCCTAGGCAAAAATAAAGAAGCACTGCAGGATTCCCCCCAGCAAACAGCACACTGGCAGAAGGGGTAGGCAAGTCCTCAGATCAGCAGGCCTCTTGTCCTTGGTTACAGGGTTCCTTGTCAGAAGTGATCTAATTTCTTGGTTCAGGGGTCCTTCTCTTATACCCCTTTTTGGCTTTGATCCCTTTGTCCATGCAGGGGAACTTCCCAACATCCTGGGTCTGTTGTGGGTGGAGCCAGGCAGAAACACCTGGCCTATTCATTGCGCAGGGCTGGGTCCTCAGACGCCCAGAAGGAGATGGAGCCAGCATTGACACTGGCAGGAGCAGAGCTATCGGCCTCCTGGCAGGAGGTGGGGCTAGGATCGTCCATGGCAGGCACAGAGCCATCAGTCGCTTGGCAGGAGGTGGAGCCAGCATTGTACCAGGCAGGGCAGGCTATCAACAACTACTCTCCCCCTACTCTCAACGCAAATGTCCCACTCATCCCACACTGACTCATCCAGACCTCTGGAGCCACCCAGCTCCTGTCACACACACGCAAGACCAGCAGAAACCAGAAATGGTTAGACAAGAAAATAGACACTTTCTAAAAGTGCTATTTTCGAACCCAGAGTCCAAAAACCATCCACACCAACGGATGCGTAATTAAACCCCGAGTTCAGGGATACCAAACTCGACATTGCACCATGCTCCCCGAGCCAGCTAGGATCATAGCATTTATAATCCCGGCCGCCCATTCTAACTAATGGAGAGCAGGCTACCTCGCAATAGTGAAGAACGAAGATGGCGGTAATTCACTATTTAGGACATGCCAACTTTGTCAGGCGTGTCCTACCTTATACTTACAATGCACCCTGCCCGTGGGCCTACCATAGGGGTGACTAACATGAAGTCAAGGGAAGGTTTGAGGGGCTGGCAAGTAGGTATACTTGCGCAGCCTGCGTGACAGCACTAGGCTGCACGTGGGTCTCGCAATGACCGACCCATAGACATTCTTTTACGAGGCCGCTCCTGTGGGTGGCACAACGCGTGCTGCAAGCCCACGAGCGGCATTTGTATTTACAAGCCCCGGCACTCCGGGTGCACTAGACTAGGGACTGACAGTAAACCAAATAAGCCAAACATGGATACAATCGATACATCAATTTAACATCAGGAGCACTTGCGCTGTGGCACTGATCAGCAGTGGCACGGCGCCCAAAGCATATACCAGCAAAACATCGTAAAACAGTGGAGGCAAACAGAAAAAATGGAGGAGAGACTCAAGCCAAAGATGTCAGGTCTAACACGTGTCCCCTCCAGCTGAAATGTGGGGAGAACTACCCTTGACCGAGGGAGTCCTCATCACTAAGGCGGAAAAATCTGGACAGACCATCAGCATTGGCGTGATCTGTACTAGGGCGGTGTTCCACCGTGAAGTCCATCCCCTGTAGGGAAATGGACCACCTTAACAGTTTCGGATTCTCACCCCTCATCTGCATCAACCATCTGAGGGGCCTGTGGTCTGTCTGAACCCGGAAGTGAGTCCCAAACAGGTAGGGTCTTAGCTTCTTCAGCGCCCAGACCACAGCAAATGCTTCTCTCTCTATCGCACTCCACCTCGTTTCTCTGGGAAGTAACCTTCGACTGATGAAGGCTACAGGCAAGTCTCGGCCCTCTTCATTCACCTGAGCTAGAACAGCCCCCACGTCATGCTCTGAAGCGTCCGTCTGGACAATAAATTCTTTTGAAAAGTCGGGTGCCTGGAGTATAGGTGCTGTGCACATTGCAGTTTTCAGGGTGTCGAAGGCCGTTTGACAGGCATCAGTCCAGATCACATTTCGTGGCTGCTTCCTGGAAGTCAGCGAAGTCAAGGGGTGCACAATGTTACCGTAATCCTTGACAAACCTCCTGTAATAACCCGTGAGTCCTAAGAAGGCTCTCACCTGAGTTTGGGTTTTGGGCGGCGCCCAAGCCAGGATGGTATCAATCTTGGGTTGCAGGGGGGCAACCTTGCCGCTCCCTAATTGGTACCCCAAGTACACCACAGAACCCTGCCCAATCTGGCACTTACTGGCTTTGATTGTGAGTCCTGCTCTGCGCAGGGCCAACAACACTTCCTGGAGGTGGCGCAAGTGTTCCTCCCAGCTGGCGCTGAACACTGCGATGTCGTCCAGGTAGGCGGCACTGAAATCCTCCAGTCCAGCCAAGACCTGGTTGACCAACCTCTGGAAGGTGGCAGGGGCATTCTTCATCCCAAAGGGCATCGCCCGGAACTGGTATAGCCCATCTGGTGTGGAGAATGCTGACCTCTCCTTTGCCCCATCGGTTAAGGCGATCTGCCAGTACCCAGACGTTAAATCAAACGTACTAAGGTACCGGGCAGCCCCCAATCGATCGATGAGCTCATCAGCTCTGGGGATGGGGTGCGCGTCAGTCTTCGTGACTGAATTGAGTCCTCGGTAGTCCACACAGAACCGAAGTTCCGGTGAAGCACCAGGCGCTGCAGCCTTTGGGACCAAGACCACTGGGCTGGCCCAAGGACTGCTAGAGGACTCAACCACCCCTAACGCAAACATTTTGGAGACCTCCTCCTTAATGTAAGCTCGGACCTTGTCAGTCACCCTGTAAGCCTTGTGCTTCACAGGAGGGCTGTCTCCGGTGTCAACGTCATGGACACACCAATGAGTGACACCCGGAACCAAGGAAAACAGATCCGGGAATTGTCCCAACAGGTGGCGACAATCCTGTTTCTGTTCAAGGGTCAGTGTGTCAGAGAGGACAACACCATCCACTGACCCATCTTGGTCTTTAGCACACAGGAGGTCAGGAAGAGGCTCACTCTCCTCCTCCATTCTAGCATCTGTATCTAGGAGCATGCCCACTTCGGACCTTTCTAAGTGGGGCTTCAAACGGTTGACATGCAGGACCCGCAAGGGGTTCCTGGGAGATTTCAAGTCCACCAGGTAGGTGACATCGCTCTTCTTCTCCACAACCTTAAACGGTCCAGTCCACCTGTCCTTGAGCGCACAAGGTTCCACAGGGGACATGACCCACACTTCCTGACCAGGCTGAAGCTCTACCAGAGTGGCATTCCGGTCGTACCATCGCTTCATCTCCTCCTGGCTGGCCTCCAGATTTGCCTGAGCAAGTTCTCTGAAGTGCCGAGTCTGGTTCCGAAAGGCCAGAATGTAGCTGTATACATCCTGGGGAGGTTTCCTGGGAGATTGCTCCCAGCCTTCCTTGACCAGACTCAAAGGCCCTCTTACCGGGTGACCGTATAAGAGCTCAAAGGGGCTGAACCCTAGAGACTTTTGCGGCACCTCACGGTAAGCAAACAACAGGCATGGCAAGAGGACGTCCCATTTTCGCCTCATTGGTTCTTCAAGACCCATAATCATGCCTTTCAGGGTCCGGTTGAATCTCACAACCAGCCCGTTTCCTTGAGGGTGGTAAGGAGTGGTGAACTTGTAGGTTACCCCACACTCCTTCCACAGAGACTTCATATAGTTAGAAATGAAGTTGGTGCCTCGGTCTGACACCACCTCTCTGGGGAACCCCATCCGGGAGAAAACACCCATCAGTGCCCGTCCCACCACGGGGGCCGTCACTGTTCGGAGAGGGATGGCTTCCGGGTACCGTGTGGCATGGTCCACCAAGACCAGGATGAACCTGTTGCCCAGGGCTGTCTTGGGGTCCAGGGGCCCAACAATGTCAATACCCACCCGGTCAAAGGGGGTGCTGACCACTGGAAAAGGTTGGAGGGGAGCCTTCTGCTTCCTTCCGCTTTTCCCACTTGCCTGGCAAGTGTGACAAGTCTTGCAATGGATGTCTACATCCCTTCGCATCTGAGGCCAATAAACATGGGTGACAAGCCTGTCATAGGTCTTGTCCTGCCCCAGATGTCCAGGTAACGGAACGTCATGAGCCAAACCCAGTAGGAAGGCTCTGAAGCGCTGGGGTACCACCAGCACACGGGCTGACCCAGGCTCAGCAGCCTTAGGCTCACTATACAGGAGTTCGTTCTCCCAGTACACAAAATGTGACCCTGACTGATCACCTGAGGATTGGGCTGAGGCCTGCTGCCTCATGCCCACAAGAGAAGGGCACACCTTCTGTTCGGCACAAAATTCCTCCCTGGAGGGACCACCATCCTGCTGCCAATGGGTCAGCTCGGGCAGGTCTCCCAGTTCGGCAATTTGTTCCCCTGTGGGTTCCAGGGCATCCCCCTCAGGGTCTACCTCCTCCTGGACCACGGGAACTATGGACCACGGGAACTACGGGGCAGGTTTCCCGCACCTCCTGCCTCTTCTCTTCACAGCTGGGTCCTAGGCCGTATTTTCAGGCTCCGGGACCAAATCAACACCCTTACTCGCTGTCATCGATCGAGTGGTTGCACACACCCACTCTGGCACACCCAACATTTTCAAGTGCGCCTCTCTCTCCACCTTAGCCCAAGGGGAGTCTTCTAAATCATTGCCCAGGAGACAATCGACAGGCATGGCGGGCCTCACAGCAACCTGAAGAGTACCTGAAACTCCCCCCCATTCAAAGGAAACCTGAGCTACCTCACACTCTTTCTGGGAGTTGTCAGCAGCTATCACAGGGTAGAATGCGTGGGGAACCACCTGCTCTCTGGACACTAGGTGATACTTGACAGCTGTCACACTCGCTCCGGTGTCTCTGAGAGCTTCCACTCTATGGCCATTAATGGTCACCCACTGCCTATATTTACTAGTGTTACTAGGCAGAGGGGGTGGAGGGACCATTTGCATGTCTCCTAGCGAGACCAGGGACATTTCTGCGGGACCCCTCCCACCAGGGACAACCATCTCCTCCCCTCCCAGGGCTACACTCGCCAACTGACGGGGGGGTGCACTCGGCGGTGCATTCGATTTCTTCATGGGACACTGGGGGTCGTAATACCGGTGTCCAACCTGCCCGCAAACGTAGAAGGTTAGGGGGCCCCTATGAACAGGTTTACCCGTCGGGGCCCCTGGCTTTTTCTCAGGGGGAGGCTGGGAACCTTTTCCTTGGTTCCCTTGGGGATTACTTTGGGGCCCTTTCTGAGACTCCTTCTGTTTACCCTTGTCCCCCCCACTCTTCTGCTGGGGACCCTGCCCACCTTTGGCTGAGTCTCCCACTGGACCCTTGTGGACCCTTGTGGACCCTGGTACTGACCCAGCGGTCCGCCTCCTCAGCAAGTTTTCTAGGGTTAGATATCTTGCTATCAATAAGGTGCTGGCGCAGCTCTGGAAAACAGTTGTTAGACAAATGCTCCCAAGCAAACAAATCATAAAGAGCTTCATAACTGTCTACTTTGCTGCCCTTTACCCAACCATCCATGGCTCTGCAAAAATAAGACACATATTCAACCCACGTCGTACCAGGCAATTTCTTACATTCTCTAAAAGTTTGTCTGTACTTCTCGGGGGTTAGGCCATACCGCAACATTAAAGCATCTTTCATATGAGCATACGACATCCTATCCTCAACAGGCATGTCTAACAGGGTATCTCTCCCCTCATTCACAAAGCGACCCCACAACCCCGCTCCCCAATTCTTCTCAGGGACCTGGTGGGCCAACAATGCTAACTCATATGCTTTAAACCACTGACCAATATCTTCGTTCCTATGATAATCTTTTATCACATCTTTGGGAAAATAAAACCTACTTTCTGCAGGCACAGATGGGATGCTGCCACCAGAGGGATTCAATTCTAACTTTTTAGCTTGGATCTCCAACTCCCTCAACTTGGTATCACGCTCCAAAGCTAACTTCTCTCTTTCGAAATCCAGCCTTTTGGTCTCCAAATCAGCTTCTCTCCTAGCTCTTGCATTTTCTAACTCCAACTGCCCATTTATCTTTAGCCTTGCCATTTCCATGTTGTATGCCCGTTCCTTCGCCCTTTCTTCTCGCTCTTCAGGGGAAAGACCTTTGGAGGAAACACTGCTTCCGGGAGAGGACTCAGGCCCATTCGCTGGCGCCTCCTCTTCCCCTTCCACTGGCGGTACCACCACCGGATCAGTGGGATCTCTGGATTCCAACCAAGCCTACAAAGCTTTGAGATATTCCTCTTTCGACGAGAGGCCTTTGGTAGGAACTTTAAACTGCTTGCAGAAGGATTTCAGTTTCTTCAAGCCGTAGTCGTTTATCTTCGCTCTGTCGAACTCCTCCACGCCAACAACAGGGGTAGTGACTCCGGTGTCACTCATTGTCAAAAACTGGCAGTGTTCAAAAAATCAAGTTTCAGAAAAGCGGAGAACCAAAAATAGGATCCTTCCAAACTAGATTGTGGCTGCGCTATGGTCTGCTTTCACTATGTAGCGCACACTAATCACTGTACATGGGTCATAAATGCAAGGTTCAAATCCTCACCGCTGCGTCCAATGTTAGAACCGGCTGTCTCTAGTTGGCAGAGGTATGCACTTCTGACAAATAGGGACACACCTTTTCTAGTCAGGGCAAGGGGATCACCCTTTGATAACCCCTGCTCACCCCCTTGGTAGCTTGGCAGAGCAGAACAGGCTTATCTCAGAGGCTGTGTGTTAAGCATTTATGACCACATACAGTAACTAAGTGAATACACTACAAATGGACACGACACAGTAGTATTATAAAAATAAGTATTTTTATATAAGGCTTAGCACAAGACCAGATAACGACAAAAATGTACACAATCTTAATAAATACGCTGGGAAGGGGGAAAAATAGTTCAAGGTAATTTCTTCTTTAGCACAAAGTCTTTAGTATCAAAGCAAATCTTCTTCTTGGAAACACAGTTCTTAGCAACAGGGTAACTCACACGGGAGCTACACGACGTCGAGGTAAAGTTAATCCAAAGGTTCGGCGTCGACCGCGAGGAGCGCTACGTCGAGCCCGGAGTCACACGGACCCCCAACAACACAGTACCTTTGGTTAATGAAGCACACGATGATCAGCGGCGTCGAGCAATCCGGCGTCGCGTCTTCGGTGTCGATCAGGCCTCAGCAGGCGTCGTCGATGATGCGGTTGCACAGAGTGAGCAGCGCTCACGGCGTCGAGAGGGCACGAGGCGATGCGATCAGCAGCGGTGCAGACACGAGGTCCCTTGGAGCTGGAGCCGTACTCCCACTCACTGGCGTTGCTGCTGGCGTCGATCGGGCCCGGCGTCAGGCGTCGAGGAAGCGGGACACTGGGGCCGTTACCCACTATGTCGAGCTGGATTCGGCGACGTCCGTCGGCGTCGAGATTGCTGGCTCTTTCAGAAGTGCTGGATTCACGGTTCCAGCAAATAGCACTTTAAGCAGATGAAGTCCTTTAGCCCTGTGACTTCAGCAGGAGACTGGCACTCTTCCAGTCCTTGGAGATTTTCTTAACAAGCGTGAGAGTACACACACAGTTCCTCTCTCCTGGTTCCTAGGCAAAAATAAAGAAGCACTGCAGGATTCCCCCCAGCAAACAGCACACTGGCAGAAGGGGTAGGCAAGTCCTCAGATCAGCAGGCCTCTTGTCCTTGGTTACAGGGTTCCTTGTCAGAAGTGATCTAATTTCTTGGTTCAGGGGTCCTTCTCTTATACCCCTTTTTGGCTTTGATCCCTTTGTCCATGCAGGGGAACTTCCCAACATCCTGGGTCTGTTGTGGGTGGAGCCAGGCAGAAACACCTGGCCTATTCATTGCGCAGGGCTGGGTCCTCAGACGCCCAGAAGGAGATGGAGCCAGCATTGACACTGGCAGGAGCAGAGCTATCGGCCTCCTGGCAGGAGGTGGGGCTAGGATCGTCCATGGCAGGCACAGAGCCATCAGTCGCTTGGCAGGAGGTGGAGCCAGCATTGTACCAGGCAGGGCAGGCTATCAACAACTACTCTCCCCCTACTCTCAACGCAAATGTCCCACTCATCCCACACTGACTCATCCAGACCTCTGGAGCCACCCAGCTCCTGTCACACACACGCAAGACCAGCAGAAACCAGAAATGGTTAGACAAGAAAATAGACACTTTCTAAAAGTGCTATTTTCGAACCCAGAGTCCAAAAACCATCCACACCAACGGATGCGTAATTAAACCCCGAGTTCAGGGATACCAAACTCGACATTGCACCATGCTCCCCGAGCCAGCTAGGATCATAGCATTTATAATCCCGGCCGCCCATTCTAACTAATGGAGAGCAGGCTACCTCGCAATAGTGAAGAACGAAGATGGCGGTAATTCACTATTTAGGACATGCCAACTTTGTCAGGCGTGTCCTACCTTATACTTACAATGCACCCTGCCCGTGGGCCTACCATAGGGGTGACTAACATGAAGTCAAGGGAAGGTTTGAGGGGCTGGCAAGTAGGTATACTTGCGCAGCCTGCGTGACAGCACTAGGCTGCACGTGGGTCTCGCAATGACCGACCCATAGACATTCTTTTACGAGGCCGCTCCTGTGGGTGGCACAACGCGTGCTGCAAGCCCACGAGCGGCATTTGTATTTACAAGCCCCGGCACTCCGGGTGCACTAGACTAGGGACTGACAGTAAACCAAATAAGCCAAACATGGATACAATCGATACATCAATTTAACATCAGGAGCACTTGCGCTGTGGCACTGATCAGCAGTGGCACGGCGCCCAAAGCATATACCAGCAAAACATCGTAAAACAGTGGAGGCAAACAGAAAAAATGGAGGAGAGACTCAAGCCAAAGATGTCAGGTCTAACACGTGTCCCCTCCAGCTGAAATGTGGGGAGAACTACCCTTGACCGAGGGAGTCCTCATCACTAAGGCGGAAAAATCTGGACAGACCATCAGCATTGGCGTGATCTGTACTAGGGCGGTGTTCCACCGTGAAGTCCATCCCCTGTAGGGAAATGGACCACCTTAACAGTTTCGGATTCTCACCCCTCATCTGCATCAACCATCTGAGGGGCCTGTGGTCTGTCTGAACCCGGAAGTGAGTCCCAAACAGGTAGGGTCTTAGCTTCTTCAGCGCCCAGACCACAGCAAATGCTTCTCTCTCTATCGCACTCCACCTCGTTTCCCTGGGAAGTAACCTTCGACTGATGAAGGCTACAGGCAAGTCTCGGCCCTCTTCATTCACCTGAGCTAGAACAGCCCCCACGTCATGCTCTGAAGCGTCCGTCTGGACAATAAATTCTTTTGAAAAGTCGGGTGCCTGGAGTATAGGTGCTGTGCACATTGCAGTTTTCAGGGTGTCGAAGGCCGTTTGACAGGCATCAGTCCAGATCACATTTCGTGGCTGCTTCCTGGAAGTCAGCGAAGTCAAGGGGTGCACAATGTTACCGTAATCCTTGACAAACCTCCTGTAATAACCCGTGAGTCCTAAGAAGGCTCTCACCTGAGTTTGGGTTTTGGGCGGCGCCCAAGCCAGGATGGTATCAATCTTGGGTTGCAGGGGGGCAACCTTGCCGCTCCCTAATTGGTACCCCAAGTACACCACAGAACCCTGCCCAATCTGGCACTTACTGGCTTTGATTGTGAGTCCTGCTCTGCGCAGGGCCAACAACACTTCCTGGAGGTGGCGCAAGTGTTCCTCCCAGCTGGCGCTGAACACTGCGATGTCGTCCAGGTAGGCGGCACTGAAATCCTCCAGTCCAGCCAAGACCTGGTTGACCAACCTCTGGAAGGTGGCAGGGGCATTCTTCATCCCAAAGGGCATCGCCCGGAACTGGTATAGCCCATCTGGTGTGGAGAATGCTGACCTCTCCTTTGCCCCATCGGTTAAGGCGATCTGCCAGTACCCAGACGTTAAATCAAACGTACTAAGGTACCGGGCAGCCCCCAATCGATCGATGAGCTCATCAGCTCTGGGGATGGGGTGCGCGTCAGTCTTCGTGACTGAATTGAGTCCTCGGTAGTCCACACAGAACCGAAGTTCCGGTGAAGCACCAGGCGCTGCAGCCTTTGGGACCAAGACCACTGGGCTGGCCCAAGGACTGCTAGAGGACTCAACCACCCCTAACGCAAACATTTTGGAGACCTCCTCCTTAATGTAAGCTCGGACCTTGTCAGTCACCCTGTAAGCCTTGTGCTTCACAGGAGGGCTGTCTCCGGTGTCAACGTCATGGACACACCAATGAGTGACACCCGGAACCAAGGAAAACAGATCCGGGAATTGTCCCAACAGGTGGCGACAATCCTGTTTCTGTTCAAGGGTCAGTGTGTCAGAGAGGACAACACCATCCACTGACCCATCTTGGTCTTTAGCACACAGGAGGTCAGGAAGAGGCTCACTCTCCTCCTCCATTCTAGCATCTGTATCTAGGAGCATGCCCACTTCGGACCTTTCTAAGTGGGGCTTCAAACGGTTGACATGCAGGACCCGCAAGGGGTTCCTGGGAGATTTCAAGTCCACCAGGTAGGTGACATCGCTCTTCTTCTCCACAACCTTAAACGGTCCAGTCCACCTGTCCTTGAGCGCACAAGGTTCCACAGGGGACATGACCCACACTTCCTGACCAGGCTGAAGCTCTACCAGAGTGGCATTCCGGTCGTACCATCGCTTCATCTCCTCCTGGCTGGCCTCCAGATTTGCCTGAGCAAGTTCTCTGAAGTGCCGAGTCTGGTTCCGAAAGGCCAGAATGTAGCTGTATACATCCTGGGGAGGTTTCCTGGGAGATTGCTCCCAGCCTTCCTTGACCAGACTCAAAGGCCCTCTTACCGGGTGACCGTATAAGAGCTCAAAGGGGCTGAACCCTAGAGACTTTTGCGGCACCTCACGGTAAGCAAACAACAGGCATGGCAAGAGGACGTCCCATTTTCGCCTCATTGGTTCTTCAAGACCCATAATCATGCCTTTCAGGGTCCGGTTGAATCTCACAACCAGCCCGTTTCCTTGAGGGTGGTAAGGAGTGGTGAACTTGTAGGTTACCCCACACTCCTTCCACAGAGACTTCATATAGTTAGAAATGAAGTTGGTGCCTCGGTCTGACACCACCTCTCTGGGGAACCCCATCCGGGAGAAAACACCCATCAGTGCCCGTCCCACCACGGGGGCCGTCACTGTTCGGAGAGGGATGGCTTCCGGGTACCGTGTGGCATGGTCCACCAAGACCAGGATGAACCTGTTGCCCAGGGCTGTCTTGGGGTCCAGGGGCCCAACAATGTCAATACCCACCCGGTCAAAGGGGGTGCTGACCACTGGAAAAGGTTGGAGGGGAGCCTTCTGCTTCCTTCCGCTTTTCCCACTTGCCTGGCAAGTGTGACAAGTCTTGCAATGGATGTCTACATCCCTTCGCATCTGAGGCCAATAAACATGGGTGACAAGCCTGTCATAGGTCTTGTCCTGCCCCAGATGTCCAGCTAACGGAACGTCATGAGCCAAACCCAGTAGGAAGGCTCTGAAGCGCTGGGGTACCACCAGCACACGGGCTGACCCAGGCTCAGCAGCCTTAGGCTCACTATACAGGAGTTCGTTCTCCCAGTACACAAAATGTGACCCTGACTGATCACCTGAGGATTGGGCTGAGGCCTGCTGCCTCATGCCCACAAGAGAAGGGCACACCTTCTGTTCGGCACAAAATTCCTCCCTGGAGGGACCACCATCCTGCTGCCAATGGGTCAGCTCGGGCAGGTCTCCCAGTTCGGCAATTTGTTCCCCTGTGGGTTCCAGGGCATCCCCCTCAGGGTCTACCTCCTCCTGGACCACGGGAACTATGGACCACGGGAACTACGGGGCAGGTTTCCCGCACCTCCTGCCTCTTCTCTTCACAGCTGGGTCCTAGGCCGTATTTTCAGGCTCCGGGACCAAATCAACACCCTTACTCGCTGTCATCGATCGAGTGGTTGCACACACCCACTCTGGCACACCCAACATTTTCAAGTGCGCCTCTCTCTCCACCTTAGCCCAAGGGGAGTCTTCTAAATCATTGCCCAGGAGACAATCGACAGGCATGGCGGGCCTCACAGCAACCTGAAGAGTACCTGAAACTCCCCCCCATTCAAAGGAAACCTGAGCTACCTCACACTCTTTCTGGGAGTTGTCAGCAGCTATCACAGGGTAGAATGCGTGGGGAACCACCTGCTCTCTGGACACTAGGTGATACTTGACAGCTGTCACACTCGCTCCGGTGTCTCTGAGAGCTTCCACTCTATGGCCATTAATGGTCACCCACTGCCTATATTTACTAGTGTTACTAGGCAGAGGGGGTGGAGGGACCATTTGCATGTCTCCTAGCGAGACCAGGGACATTTCTGCGGGACCCCTCCCACCAGGGACAACCATCTCCTCCCCTCCCAGGGCTACACTCGCCAACTGACGGGGGGGTGCACTCGGCGGTGCATTCGATTTCTTCATGGGACACTGGGGGTCGTAATACCGGTGTCCAACCTGCCCGCAAACGTAGAAGGTTAGGGGGCCCCTATGAACAGGTTTACCCGTCGGGGCCCCTGGCTTTTTCTCAGGGGGAGGCTGGGAACCTTTTCCTTGGTTCCCTTGGGGATTACTTTGGGGCCCTTTCTGAGACTCCTTCTGTTTACCCTTGTCCCCCCCACTCTTCTGCTGGGGACCCTGCCCACCTTTGGCTGAGTCTCCCACTGGACCCTTGTGGACCCTTGTGGACCCTGGTACTGACCCAGCGGTCCGCCTCCTCAGCAAGTTTTCTAGGGTTAGATATCTTGCTATCAATAAGGTGCTGGCGCAGCTCTGGAAAACAGTTGTTAGACAAATGCTCCCAAGCAAACAAATCATAAAGAGCTTCATAACTGTCTACTTTGCTGCCCTTTACCCAACCATCCATGGCTCTGCAAAAATAAGACACATATTCAACCCACGTCGTACCAGGCAATTTCTTACATTCTCTAAAAGTTTGTCTGTACTTCTCGGGGGTTAGGCCATACCGCAACATTAAAGCATCTTTCATATGAGCATACGACATCCTATCCTCAACAGGCATGTCTAACAGGGTATCTCTCCCCTCATTCACAAAGCGACCCCACAACCCCGCTCCCCAATTCTTCTCAGGGACCTGGTGGGCCAACAATGCTAACTCATATGCTTTAAACCACTGACCAATATCTTCGTTCCTATGATAATCTTTTATCACATCTTTGGGAAAATAAAACCTACTTTCTGCAGGCACAGATGGGATGCTGCCACCAGAGGGATTCAATTCTAACTTTTTAGCTTGGATCTCCAACTCCCTCAACTTGGTATCACGCTCCAAAGCTAACTTCTCTCTTTCGAAATCCAGCCTTTTGGTCTCCAAATCAGCTTCTCTCCTAGCTCTTGCATTTTCTAACTCCAACTGCCCATTTATCTTTAGCCTTGCCATTTCCATGTTGTATGCCCGTTCCTTCGCCCTTTCTTCTCGCTCTTCAGGGGAAAGACCTTTGGAGGAAACACTGCTTCCGGGAGAGGACTCAGGCCCATTCGCTGGCGCCTCCTCTTCCCCTTCCACTGGCGGTACCACCACCGGATCAGTGGGATCTCTGGATTCCAACCAAGCCTACAAAGCTTTGAGATATTCCTCTTTCGACGAGAGGCCTTTGGTAGGAACTTTAAACTGCTTGCAGAAGGATTTCAGTTTCTTCAAGCCGTAGTCGTTTATCTTCGCTCTGTCGAACTCCTCCACGCCAACAACAGGGGTAGTGACTCCGGTGTCACTCATTGTCAAAAACTGGCAGTGTTCAAAAAATCAAGTTTCAGAAAAGCGGAGAACCAAAAATAGGATCCTTCCAAACTAGATTGTGGCTGCGCTATGGTCTGCTTTCACTATGTAGCGCACACTAATCACTGTACATGGGTCATAAATGCAAGGTTCAAATCCTCACCGCTGCGTCCAATGTTAGAACCGGCTGTCTCTAGTTGGCAGAGGTATGCACTTCTGACAAATAGGGACACACCTTTTCTAGTCAGGGCAAGGGGATCACCCTTTGATAACCCCTGCTCACCCCCTTGGTAGCTTGGCAGAGCAGAACAGGCTTATCTCAGAGGCTGTGTGTTAAGCATTTATGACCACATACAGTAACCAAGTGAATACACTACAAATGGACACGACACAGTAGTATTATAAAAATAAGTATTTTTATATAAGGCTTAGCACAAGACCAGATAACGACAAAAATGTACACAATCTTAATAAATACGCTGGGAAGGGGGAAAAATAGTTCAAGGTAATTTCTTCTTTAGCACAAAGTCTTTAGTATCCAAGCAAATCTTCTTCTTGGAAACACAGTTCTTAGCAACAGGGTAACTCACACGGGAGCTACACGACGTCGAGGTAAAGTTAATCCAAACTTTCGGCGTTGACCGCGAGGAGCGCTACGTCGAGCCCGAAGTCACACGGACCCCCAACAACACAGTACCTTTGGTTAATGAAGCACACGATGATCAGTGGCGTCGAGCAATCCAGCATCGCGTCTTCGTTGTCGATCAGGCCTCAGCAGGCGTCGTCGATGATGCGGTTGCACAGAGTGAGCAGCGCTCACGGCGTCGAGAGGGCACGAGGCGATGCGATCAGCAGCGGTGCCGACACGAGGTCCCTTGGAGCTGGAGCCGTACTCCCACTCACTGGCGTTGCTGCTGGCGTCGATCGGGCCCGGCGGCCGGCGTCGAGGAAGCGGGACACTGGGGCCGTTACCCACTATGTCGAGCTGGATTCGGCGACGTCCGTCGGCGTCGAGATTGCTGGCTCTTTCAGAAGTGCTGGATTCACGGTTCCAGCAAATAGCACTTTAAGCAGATGAAGTCCTTTAGCCCTGTGACTTCAGCAGGAGACTGGCACTCTTCCAGTCCTTGGAGATTTTCTTAGCAAGTGTGAGAGTACACACACAGTTCCTCTCTCCTGGTTCCTAGGCAAAAATAAAGAAGCACTGCAGGATTCCCCCCAGCAAACAGCACACTGGCAGAAGGGGTAGGCAAGTCCTCAGATCAGCAGGCCTCTTGTCCTTGGTTACAGGGTTCCTTGTCAGAAGTGATCTAAATTCTTGGTTCAGGGGTCCTTCTCTTATACCCCTTTTTGGCTCTGATCCCTTTGTCCATGCAGGGGAACTTCCCAACATCCTGGGTCTGTTGTGGGTGGAGCCAGGCAGAAACACCTGGCCTATTCATTGCGCAGGGCTGGGTCCTCAGACGCCCAGCAGGAGGTGGAGCCAGCATTGACACTGGCAGGAGCAGAGCTGTCAGCCTCCTGGCAGGAGGTGGGGCTAGGATCGTCCATGGCAGGCACAGAGCCATCAGCCGCTTGGCAGGAGGTGGAGCCAGCATTGTACCAGGCAGGGCAGGCTATCAACAACTACTCTCCCCCTACTCTCAACGCAAATGTCCCACTCATCCCACACTGACTCATCCAGACCTCTGGAGCCACCCAGCTCCTGTCACATACACGCAAGACCAGCAGAAACCAGAAATGGTTAGACAAGAAAATAGACACTTTCTAAAAGTGCTATTTTCGAACCCAGAGTCCAAAAACCATCCACACCAACGGATGCGTAATTAAACCCCGAGTTCAGGGATACCAAACTCGACATTGCACCATGCTCCCCGAGCCAGCTCGGATCATAGCATTAATAATCCCGGCGGCCCATTCTAACTAATGGAGAGCAGGCTACCTTGCAATAGTGAAGAACGAAGATGGCGGTAATTCACTATTTAGGACATGCCAACTTGGTCAGGCGTGTCCTACCTTATACTTACAATGCACCCTGCCCGTGGGCCTACCATAGGGGTGACTGACATGAAGTCAAGGGAAGGTTTGAGGGGCTGGCAAGTAGGTATACTTGCGCAGCCTGCGTGACAGCACTAGGCTGCACGTGGGTCTCGCAATGACCGACCCGTAGACATTCTTTTACGAGGCCGCTCCTGTGGGTGGCACAACACGTGCTGCAAGCCCACGAGCGGCATTTGTATTTACAAGCCCCGGCACTCCGAGTGCACTAGACTAGGGACTGACAGTAAACCAAATAAGCCAAACATGGATACAATTGATACATCAATTTAACATCGGGAGCACTTGCGCTGTGGCACTGATCAGCAGTGGCACGGCGCCCAAAGCATATACCAGCAAAACATTGTAAAACAGTGGAGGCAAACAGAAAAAATGGAGGAGAGACTCAAGCCAATGATGTCAGGTCTAACAGTGATCATAACCAAATGCGGTTTTCTGCTCGCCTCCTCTTCTACCGTATTCACATGTATAGGTTTGACATATGAGGTTTGGATGTCTGCTGTACAAGACACCTTCTGTTGTCAGCTAAGTAGTACCATGATGTTGGAAATAGAGGGCCCGATTCACAGAACTAACTTAAGGCAAAATCGTAAACTTACTACCATTTTGGTATTCACAGAAGGCACTTATTCATGTTGGTATTCACAGTAGGCACTTACTCATTTCGGTATTCACAGAAGTTAGTAGTCCTAACATTAGGACTTCTAAATGCCTTCTGTGAATACCGAAAGTCTTAAAGTTAGGATTTTTCTCAGTTTAGGAGTAGTAAAGTTAGGACTCCTAACTTTTGGACTCCTAAATGCCTTCTTTGAATACCGAAAGTCTAAAAGTTACAATTTTTCTCAGTTTAGGAGTAGTAAAGTTAACTTTAGGACTCCGAAACTGAGAAAAATCCTAACTTTAAGACTTTCAGTATTCACAGATGGCATTTAGGAGTCCTAAAGTTCGGAGTCCTAACTTTACTACACCTAAACTTAGAAAAATCCTAACTTTAAGACTTTCGGTATTCACAGAAGGCATTTAGGAGTCCTAAAGTTAGGACTACTAACTTCTGTGAATACTGAAATGAGTAAGTGCCTTCTGTGATTACGAAAATGAGTAAGTGCCTTTTGTGAATACCAAAATGGCATTAAGTTTAGGATTTTGCCTTAAGTTATTTCTGTGAATCGGGCCCAGATTTTGGGAATAGAGGACACTCAAAGGATGGACATAAGAAATCTGTGTTCTCTCATTCAAAAATTAGCTGTGTGACCTAATGGGTAGGGAAGCCCAAATGAGCAACATCATGTCCCTGACTACTGCACATCTCACACATAAACTCCTTTCTGACTTGTCAACAGACAACATTACACTCATGAAAAATGTTAGTCTCAATGGTAAAGGTGAAATCAGTGTAATGCGGAGCAGTCCAGGTCATTTATCCCCTTCCTTGAAATATCAGTCACCTTCTCACACAAGTTTGTCAGTTGATATGTCATCTTATTGATGTCTGTGCTGCATGGAGGTAACAGCTGGCAAATGCTGCATGTGAGCAGGTGCCCACATGTAAAGTCCATGAGGTAAACATGCTGCACATTGTCCTGGATTATCTGCAAATGGTTATTGAGAATGACATGTTGGCTCATAGCTACCATCTGTTGTACTAAAATATGGACATGTATGTGTCATCACAGTTGCTGACAGGATGATACCACAGCAGCGGACACCATCCCGGGGGATGCATGACATCCTGGCTGCAGCAGTGAAACCCTCGTGCACCTGTCCAGCAGGTAATTCTGGCATGAGGTGTGTTACTAGCTTATATCACCAAGCCATGACAGAGATCGAGATCCCCTTCTGCATGGAATCAACAGTTGTTGTTCACAAAGTGAAATACAAATCAGGAGTGTCACATGTGCCTGTCTGTCAATTGGTGATGCAGATCATTGAGAATGTTGTCTCTACCCTCTACAGCTATGTCTACAACATCTATGAGGAGACAGGTTCAGCAGATTACACCAGGGGGGAACGCGAAGGGGCATAAAGTTGTGGCTGGAGCTGGTGAGTTTGCTAGTATTATGTACATCTGCGTGTAACACCTCAGTGCTATGGTGTGAGCGGTCATTTGTGGTGGTACCCTAACTAGGTCATATGATCCTCATCTGCTGCTGCAAAGTACAGTTAATGCAACCCTGGTGTTGCAGCACATGTAATACCAGGTCAATCACTAATACAGTTGCAACCTCTCTGCTCCAGATGATGCTGAGGAAGAGGATGACAGACCTACGACCAGTGCTGGCCGACTGGGAATCAGAGGGGAGAATCCCCTGATCCTCCAGTCCAGGCAGATTTGTCTGCAGCAAGTCATACTCAAGAGGAGGAAGTTCCTGAGGACGTTGACTTTGTGGGTGATGATGACTACATGTTCATCCACTCTGTGGATGACGAATCTGAAGCCAATGAGAGCTATCTTGCCAGATTGCAAAAATAAGTCACAGCATCACATCCTCCGCCAAGCAACGTTTGTCAGCCTCCTGCCAAACAAACAATATCCTGTCCTCAGCATAGATAAAACCAGCCACCGCTTCCACGCATCCCAACACAGACATCACTCCCTCACAGCCCTCACGTCCAGGACCGACATGGTGGTTCCCCTACCCACTCTTTCCTACACAGTGTATTCCTGCCATCCTCTCCACCATCTGTGAGAAGTATCAGTCCTGTTGTGGTACAGGTATCCCCTGGGCACCATTCCACTGCCCACAGGCTTCTACCTGCCACACCCCCTGTTGTTGGACCTGCTCATCCCATCCATGGCAGCCACCTGCAGAGGGGGCCTGCACCTGGCTATGGTGACCAGTGGGAGCAGGACTTCTTTCAACAGCAGGCAGATGTGAGGCAGGACATTCGTGCCATAGAGGCTACCCTGTCAGACATGTCTAAGTCCGTGCAGGACATGGTCCAATTCCCTCAGGTGGTGGACAGGGTGAGCCAAGCTTTGGATAGAATGGTTAGAACTTGGCAGGAAATGTCCAGGAATATGAGAGACCTGATATCCATTCAAAGGGAAGAGAGTGCAAGACACCATGCATTGGCCATGAAGATGATGGAGGGCTTGCTGAAAGTGATACAAAGTCTCCTACATGGTCAACGCAGAGAGGGGAGTTATCATATCTGCCGGCAGGACTGCAAATCCACACAGCCGTACCACCAACTGCACAACGCCACGTTAAAGGTACACATCCAAACTGGCACCCTGAACAGGCACCCCACCACCTCCCCAACAACCATCATCCATTTTACAGTCACTCCCACCACCTCCAACCACAATCAACCCCTGTATAGACACTCCCACCACTTGCACAACCACCACCAACCCCTGTATAGTCACTCCCACCACCTGCCCCACCACCACCAACCCCACTGTACAATCACTCCCAACACCTGCACAACCAGCCCTTGTCCAGGCACAGACACCAAATATGCAGACACCATCTGCCCCTGCACATGTAGATCACCCTGTACAACACCCACATACACATAGGTGACAAGCTCAACCTGACCCCTCACAGCGATCATCAGCTCCCAAATTGCGACGTCGCAAGCATGATCGCCAGTGACATTCACATGGTCAATTTGTCTTGGGGTTCTTATGTGTATAGTAAAAATAAAGATCTACAAATGTAAGATTCTGTTGTGTATCATGTTCTGTCTAATAATGTAGGTAAGTGTTTGTGTATGTGTGAGACACAGTTACAAGTGTAACCCATCATTGCAACAAGCTATTATATGCATAGCAGATGACTCACAAAATAAGTGTCCATATTCTGAACCACACATTCAAATTGAAGTCAAACAAGTAAAAGTAAGTAGAATTCCTAAAAGATATTTATGTATGAACAGAAAACAACCTTCCGTTTGGAAGGGAGAAAGGAAAACAAATGATGATCTTAATGCAGATGGAGAAGGGAACTTGGATTGGGGTGGGGCAACACAAATATAATACGCCAGGGAGCGTAGGGAAACCAGACTATTTACAAGGGGTAATTAAATCTTTGTCCAAACCAACTTCTCAGTCAAAAAGTCAAGTGCCCTTCTGTTCATCCTCCAGGACCACAATGTCCAGATCCTCAGAGTCCGATGAAGGCACAAGGCTGGCTGGTGGAGGAACAGTCACCATATGGGATTGTGACACATGAGGAGTACGGGGGAAACAGTGTGGGGCAAAGGACAGGGGGAGACATTGGCGGTGGTATGGGAAGGGATTTGGGAGACAACAGACGACATGGCTTTGGCCATGGAATTGACACTGGTAGTGGGGTTGTCCAGAGATCGGACAATGTCCTCTTGCATTGTGCATATCTCCAGACACACTTGTAGCATAATGCAAGCAGACACGTCTGGTTGACCCTCAAACATCGAACTCAAGTCCCCTGGCACAGCAACAGGAGAAACAACACCTGGAGGGGGCTGGGGGAGATGGGAGGGATATGGTGCCTCAGGTCCAGAGCAGATGTTGCGTTTGAGTTGGTGGCTACGAGGAGGGGGACACGTTGCAGGGGATGCAGCTGGAGCCCCCGATGGCATGGGGGACTCTGAAGGTAGGGAGGGGCTGATGACAGGCCCAGATTGAGTATTGGCCTGCTCCGGGGACACCTCTTCAGGAGCCACTGGTGAAGAGTCTGGGAGTGTGTGGCTCTCCACCACATCATGGTCAGAGGTGTCGGTCCTCCCCCCCACCTTCAATGTCCACAGACTCCACCCGGGAGGTAGCACCAGAGTAGTGTTCTTTCTCAGTCCGGGTGGGCACAATCCCCTTGCCTCCTGATGTTGAGGGTCCCTACTCATCCTCTTCTTCCACGCTGCTGCTGAAAAGAAGCAGTAGATGCCGGCACACTGATGGCCTTCTGCTCCGGACCTGTTCCTGCAGTTCTTCGGTTTTGCCAGCTGTGCCTGCTGAAATGTAAGCAAAATCCTGATGTGGTGGTTGTTTCATGCAGGACGAGACACATACATAGATGAGCCAAGGCCAGACTTTGTTTTCCTCTGATCACACTCAACAGATGTCAGTGTTTATGAACTTACATTACATGTATATTCACTGTCATTTACTGAATTTAGTCTGACATGGACATCTCATGTGTATTTTTGTGGCTTACACAACTGTATTGGCCAACCCTCAACCTTGACATTCTAGTGATCTGTGTGTCCTGTCACTGCTACATGTGCCAGTTAAGCATGGGCGAATTTTGCGAATCTGGCGTTCGCGAATTTGCGTATTTGCGAACTCGCAATCCGCAAAATCCGTGAATTCTCGCAAATTTGCGGATTTTTTTTTGTGTGTTCGCAAGGGTTTCTGCCAGTTCGGGAGGGTTTGGTACCAGTTCACAATTGCAAACTTACTTGTCGGCTCGCAACGGTCGCGACTATGTTGTTTCTACGTCTGGTTCATCATCACAGGTTCCCAGCACCCTCTGTTTCACCGCTGTCACCCTCTGTTTCACCCATGCCACCCTCTGGTACATCAATCCCACCCTCTGGTTCATCATTACTGTAGATTATGGGGGGAAAAGCAAGCACTCCTGCCCTCCTTCAACTGACATGAATTAATTTGGGGTTGGTTTATTAATGTGTCACTGTTTTAAAATTCCAGTCTGGCACCTGCTTCCTTATCAGTAATTTGCTTTCTGTTGCAGTGCAATTTTTTTTTCCAGGACCTTTGTGGCCCACTTGTAGCTGTTCTATGAGCCTGCTGTGAGGGTCAGAGCAGGGTCATACAATTGTTGCAACTAGCAACTGAACTCTGGAGGGGCCCCAGTCAGGAAGCACTACAGGGAATGGTTACTAATGATGAGTTTGAACTTTTGCACCTGCTGAGTGCTTTCAGTTTTGAAAAACTAGTTTTTCTGCAATTTCGCGGGATTCGTGGGGCGCGAACTTGCGCGAGATCGAATTCGGAAGCCGCGAATTCATGCGAATATGCGATTTGTTTTTTTGCGGCGTGTTAGTTCACAAGATTTTGTGCGTTTTAGCGAGCCACTTGTAGCGCAACGGCGCAAAGTTACCCTCGCGGTCGTTCACGGGCGCGGCCATCTTGTTTGCATGACGTATTTCCGTTTCCGGGCGCGATGTGTAATCTCGCAAAGTGTGCGGCTCGCTAGTACAATTTCGCGTTGTTCGCGAGGAAAATCTTGCGCGAACTTACCCACAAGGTCGTGAACGGGCGCAGCCATCTTGTTTTTCATTCATTGCTATGGTTCTGGGCATGCTTTTTCTATCCTCTCTGAATCTCTGCCATCCTTTGCTTGTTCGAAGTTTTTTTTAATCTATTTTACCTATTATCTATCCCTCTATTTTTTTAGCTCTATATTTTTGTGTTTTCTGCTACTTTTGGTTAATTTTAAACTACTTTTTTACACTCTTTTCTTTTCTTCTCTTCTCTATTCTATTTTTTTTTATTACTTAGCTTCCTTTCTGCCCAGACCATGGTAAAGGGAGCCGGGAAGCATCCCAAGAAGGAGAAGGGTCCCGCACCCCGTGCCCGGCTCCCGTGCGGGCGTTTGAGGGGGGAGCAGGTCGCACCCCGGGAGATCTTCAGCCCGGAGGAGGTGGCCACACTAATTTTTTATGTTCCGCGCCGCCTCCCCAGGCCCATCATGGCAGGCGGCAAGATCGCTAGCGGGTACGGGATCCAGGAGCGCCAGAAGCAGTGGGAGAAGGTGTGCCGGGCCATGTACCACCACTCTCGGGTCCGGCACACCTACAACCAGGCCACCCACCGCTGGGCGGATGTCCTGGACCGGGAACGCGATCTGCTCGACCTGCTCGGTCTTGAGATCGCCGGGCTTAGTGAGTAGTAGTAGCTATTTCTTTACTATGTTTTCTCCTGCTCTGTGTGTTATTATCTTGCAAATTTTTGTTTTTTACCAAGAGCAATAATGCTGCTGATTACATTGTAGGTAAATTATATTTCAAAATCTTCTGTGCATTTCAGGTGCACTGCTCTCCTTCTCAGTAGCGCTGCTACTATGCTTATTTGTTTTCGATTTTGTGCTCATTTCATTGGCCTGTGAAATTATGCATGAGTGTAGTTTAAAGAACTGCCTAATGCTAGACACTAAGAGTCAGATTTTTATTTACCGGCATATCCCTGCAAAGTAGCAGGGATGCGCCAGTAATTGTGCGCCACGCCACCACCACCCATGGTGCGCCGTATTTACAATGCGGCGCACCATGGGCCCAAAACGTCAATTAAGCGTTACGCATCTGTGCCGTAAAGGCGGCGCATTGCTGGAGTTGCGTCGCATCGATGGCGCAGCTCCAGCAATGCTCTGGGGTGCCCTATCTCCCCAATGCTGCGTCAAGCCGTACGTCTGCTTCAAGCAGGTGCAGGGTTTAAGTCACTCTTCATTGTCCTCAAAGTGACTGATTGAAATCTTGTAGATTTCCCTCAGCCACTTTTAGGATGCGTTCCTGCGCAGGAACGCCCTCCCTTGCGCCGGAACGCCCCCTGATGGCGCAGGGCTTTACAACGTGATGCATCTCCCATATGCGTCACGTTGTTAATATACGCCGCACCATGGCGCCTCTTTTGTTCTGCCGCTGCATCACAAAAGTCACGCAACAATGGAGCAAAAGAGCCGCAAGGGGCTTCTAAATCAGCCCCTACAGACTCAAGTCCAGTCCTTCCTCTGTACACATGGCGATAAGAAGAAATAGTGGTGGTGGATTGATAGTTTGAGTATTTTAATGACTGGTTAATGTAGTAGGAAACTTTAGTGTTGTCGCTGATCTGCAATCACGATGGACTTTGTCTGTCACTTCGCGTGCTGCAGACTGCTGCCTGCCAGTCCTAGGCAAACCTTTTTAGTACTTTGTTTAGTGAGCTACATAAGAACTTTCCAAGTCGACGGTCCGCAAATCAAGCAATACTAATAACGTAGTAGACCACATGAGATCGGTCAATATATCCCGTGGAATTGTTGTCTATTTGTTATTTCGCCAAAATATATATATATATTTTTTTAAATGTTTGATTTGGTTGACAAATCTCATCTATGTTTTCTGGTCTTTCTTTCTTTCATGTTGTACATCAGCTCCCCCAGGGGCAAGAGGACACAGGAGGAGGAGGCTACTGTTCGCCAGGATGCAGGCCAGGATCGGGCAGGCGAGGGCTCCTTTGCTAGCCCCGGTAAGTTTTAATTTTAATATAGAGTACCTATTTTTTCCTAGCGTTCCTCATTCGATTTTTTCTAAATCGTCTTTGATCTTCTTTTAGACTGGATCTAAATTCTTATCCTGCCTCGACTATGACTCCCTGTGGTATTACTAGATTATTCTTATTAGTCTGTCTGTGTAGCTAACTAAGATTGCACATTTGGCAATTCCATTGGACTCCCATTCTAGTCAGCAATAGCTCTATGCACTGAGTGCAGTTCTCTGGGATTGTCCATACTGTCTTTTCAAGTCTTCTAAATGTTTATGCTTTGACAATTGCCAACAATAAAAAGGTGAATGACCACCAAGAAAGAATAAGATACTACTTTACTTTTGGTTTGGATAGGAGGACAATCCATTCTACTACTGTTGCAGGGACAAATCTGCACAAACAGAACTATGGACACTAAATAATGCTTTGCTTAGCTTATGAATTATAATAGGCGCTGTTAGACTTTCCACATACCTCAGTGATAACAGACTTTGTAGTTGAACCCCCAATCTTTTTACTGACTAGATAGTGTGGCAGAGTCATTTAGCTCCTAAAGTCACCGATGATCGATCCCCAATGATGATTAGATTATCCAACGCAGGACAAGAGTACGGAGTCAGAGTCAAGAAGTGTCAGAGGCACAGACTCATGCTTGCAAAAATTCCAAAACCTTTAGCTCAGCCACTCTATTCTGGAGGACCAAAAACCACAGAGTCTATTTAAGTTTAAAAGCTTTATTAAAAGTAAACACATTTATTAAAATCAAGTTTGTCATAAAAGTAAACGTTTAACTGAAAATGGAAAAGTGCTTAGTGCTGACCATTAATTGGACACATTTCTTGTGGTCGAGCCGAGCTCTCACCTGGTATGAACTTGATCTTGCTTGTGTTCTTAGAAGTCAAGCTTCTGTCTGTTAGGAGAAAAAGTGGTGTGTGTTAAAAATAAAAAGCAAGCATTCATCAGCTGTGCCAAAAAGTGCAGCAAGACAACAGCCTTCCCTGGAAAAAGGGACATTTTTACTTTAGAGTATACAGCCACAAATTATTACATTGTTTGCTGTTTTTTTAACATTTCTTTATTCCTAGACCAAATATTATAAAGTAGTGAGTGGTGTATTCTAACATTCTTAAATGTTCTTTGTAGGTGGAACATCTGGTGGCGGGGCCAGCGCGGAGGTGGTGGTGGTGGATGAGGGGAACACTTCTGGGGAGGATGCGGTGCTAGTGCCGGATGACACCAGTGTGCCTGTGAGGGTTCACACAGTGGTGGCGGGCAGAGGTAAGCTATATATTCCTTACTTATTGAGATTGAAGACTGCAGAGTATGCTATCTGGGGCTCCGGGAGGGGGAGGGGGTGCACCAGCAAGTGCAAGGAGCCTGCGCCCGCTATCTGCACAGGTGTATTATAAATCAACCAGGTAGTAGCCTCCTCTAAATGTACTTCGACTTAGCTGTGTAGTTTTTGGCGAGAAGAATCCCAATCAGATCTGAGATGAACTTGATGGATGGGATGAACGAAAAGCGAAAGAAGGGTGTAAGTAAGTGTGGAAGGACGAGAAATTTAATGATGACTGGCAAAGAAGAATGATATGTGTTTGCTTGGTCCCCGAGGTTGCTGGGAAGGAAAGAATATGGTATGGTGCATGGCTGGGTGAATGATGAAGCAAGGATGGGTGGAAGGAGAACAGCCTGGGTGGGTGAAACAGAAAATGTATGTGTGCATATACTTTGAATGGATGGATGCCTGGATCATGGTACTATCTGACTCTTAGATAGCATATACTCTTAGATAGCATATGTGTATCTAGAGAGAGTAGACGGTCACTGGATGAACTAAGAGTTACTTTGAAGAGCATGTAACACCGCACCCGCACGCCCATTCCAGTGTATGAAAGGCAAGGAAAAGAAGTTGTAATTTTGTCCAAATACTACCATGAATAGTAGCAGTAGTTTGTATTGCAACTGCAAGCACAGCATATATCCGGTTCTTACGGTGGACACTCTCTACCTCTCTTAATAACTTTAGTTTAGTAGTAGTAAGTCATTCATGTGTGGGTGTATCACTTTTCACTCAATAATAAGCAAAGCACCTAAAGTCATCTCATATGTAATCAAATACATACCATGTGAAGTGATAGATAATCAGATTATTTAGCTTCTTCATTTTCCTTTTCTAGTACTCATTTGCACTGTAGGGTGAAAGCTAAATTAATTAAGCAGTAGCCCTTTTAACAGAGTATTCTCAGTGCCCCCCGTAATAGAAAAGTAAGAGCTTCACCACCTGCATGTACTGGACCGGTACAGTAACGCAAGTCTGTCTCACTCATCATGGTGTGCGTCTATTTTTCTCGGGTGCAAGTTCACTGCGCTGGCATTATGCCGGCTTGCATAAGATAACATACCAATTTTCCTTAACAAGAGAGAAGAAGAAGAATAAGACTGGTGTACTGTCATAGTCGACTGTAATGGAAGTCCATAGTGCTCGTAGAATTTGTTCCTTGAACTCCCACTAATGATAGAGCAAGGATGAAGAAGTGGGAGGTTAGATAGATACTGTCCTCAATAGTTATGTACTGTGCTTTCAATTTGCTACTTGTGCTGTGACACAATTTTCTGCTCAATCATTTTGTGTTAATCTTAAGGAGCATTGGTTACAGACTATGTCTTTCTTTCTTCATATAGTTGCTCCTTCCAAATCAAACAGACCATCAAGGAAGGAGCTGGCTCGAATGGCCCGGCAATGGAGGCTGGATGCCACTGTCGCCGAATATCGGCAGCTGGTGGCCCTGGAGGAGGAGGACATGCAGTCTACCGGTACAACATCCACTGGGACAGCTGCATCCTCCTCTGTGCCCCCACGGGCTGCCAGCCAGCGCAGTGCTCCAGCGGTACGGAGCCGGACTACCAAAGCCAACCGCCACCGCCGAGCAGCAAAGACAGCAGCTGCCCCCCACAGGAGTTGCAAGGCACGCCAGCACCGCTTATGCCTCAGAGTGTCCTACCTGGAGCAGGAGGTACTAACGTATAAGACCTTGGTGGAGGGCCTCCGCTCCGAACATGCCACCCTCCGCAAGGAGTAGGATGCCCTGGCCACAAAAGTGAACAGCAGCCTGCCGTAGTGTCCCTTGCCCCTTTTTTAGAGACTTTTGGGGGTTGGGAATTGGGAGTTGGGTTGTTTTTGGGACTTTTGAAGGACAATCGTTGGGGTTAGGGAGGGTCTTGCGGGAGATTATTTTGTTAGGGCTACAAAAATATACTTTTTGAAACTTTATCTGAGCATACCTGTTTTTTACTGCTTTTGAGTCTGGTGGGTGGGGGTTTAACAGAAAGTTTGTGTTCCTGAAACTTAAGTCTGTGTCATTTTCTTCCTTTAAGTGTAAATGGCTAAATGTTTTCAACACTAAGTGCCTCTCACAGAGTAAGTGAATTCAAGAGTCCTAGGACTTTAGTAGTACTACCGTCAATCTCTCGTCTCTCCTAATACTCCATTATACTACCTCCCACCAAACGCTTATCTTACCTGTAATTTGTGTTTGAAAGTAGGGCTTGGCCCAGGGCTGGCTCCACGGGAAATGGCGATTAAGGTTGGCAATCCTGGGCGGATGAAATGTCCTCCTCATTGCGGTGGTATTAGTGGTGTGACACAGTGGCAGTTGCATGCCTATGGAAAAAAAGAAAATGAAACCTGGTTTGTCCTTACTGTAGCATTACAACGGTACGATAGAGAATATAGCAGGTGACAGTACACTAGAACAGTGCCACAATGTAGCCTAACAAATGGTAAAATATTGAAAGTACAACTATTACTTGCGTTTAATTTCTTTGACATTGGCTACTACTACAAGAAATAGTACTGAAGCTGAGTAAGTCTAGAATATATCCTCTGATTCCTTCACCAGCCTGTTGCTATGACCTTTTCCCCCCCAGCAAGTGTGTGGAATCATTTATGTCATTTAGTCATACATCAATCAAAACCACACAGCCCGGGGGAAGAGGGTTAGGGTTTGGAAAATGGATGGGAATGGGGGGTTTCTTTTTGGGTAGGTTTTGTTGATATAAGAAAAAAAAAGCACAGCATAGACAAACAATAATTGAAGATAAAGAAATCTTTGGGTACAAAGCTAACCATAAATCTTTTAAGTGACATAAAGGAAGTGCATGCACTACTGCATGCATTGTTACTGAAAAGTAAGTTGTACTTTCGACAACTGTGAATGACAGAATGCGACAGTACAGGGCTGCAGCGTTTTCGCTTGCCTATCTCTGCACTCAGAGAACACTTCTTACATTAAATTAGGTTTAAAAAATAGCCAAAGTAAAACCTATAGAATGGCTGTAGGGATCAATTTAGAAGCAGAGAGAGATCCAAGAAATGCAGTCACACTCATAGAAGAAAACAATGGATACTGTATCTGTATGTTGTTGTAGTTGTCCTGTTGAATTTGGTAAGTAAGTTGCATGCAACAAACAATTCCTCTTAATAGCGGCACTCCTCCATTCCAGCTGACGCTTCGTCCATCAATGTTGGTGACCAGAAGACACCCTGTCCACTGCCTGCCTGGCGGATGCTGAATTGCGGCTCGCTAATGTGAAGCCTGACTCCATCCTTTTTTTCCCCATTGCACAGACTGAAACCCGGCCTGTAATTATTGAACGAAAAACAGGTAGTGATATTACAACACCACTGATAAATAAATATAAGGTATGTACGCTGTGTAGTGCAAAAAGTCAAACTTTGAGTTTCCTAATAGACAGTACAATATTTTTTAAAGTGCGTACTCTGTCTGAGTCTCCTTTTGAAGGATAAATAAGTATGGGCAAATTAATTTAGCAGATCTTTCCCCTCAAGCTGGGTGTACTGTAAACTGTGTTTTAGAACAAAATTAGACCTTTCCAGCAGTGCTCCCACCCAGACCCCACTAAAGCCAGTCGCAAAAATATAGAAGACCCCCAATTAGATCTCACAAAACAAGGTCTAGCAGAAAACTGGTGACAAAACGTACTTTGAAAGTAAAAGTAGGCCCAAATACCCCCTTACCCACCGTGGATTGTATCCATAGCCAGCATCGCTCCAAGACTCGAAAACCCCCCCACCCAAACACATGCAATAGAAATACTGCTAACCCTAACGAGCCCTAAGTTAAGAATAGTGGCAAAGGCTTTCTTTAACTATGCCAAATCCCCCCTTTCCCACCATGGATTTTCTTCAAATGACTTGCAACCAAAATTACACATTCCCACGAGTGCTCTAAGACCCTAGAACTCAGTTGCAAAAATCTAGAACACCCCGAAACACATGCAATCCTGCTGCTAGGGCTAACCCTAAGTTATAAAAAGTGCCAAAAAGCTTTTCCCTATGGATTTTGTCCAAACCACTTCTATCCGGTGTTAGAACTTCCCAGCAATGCCCCAAGACCCGCCAACCCACCCGCAAAATAGCACAACACCCCCAAACAGCCAAAAAGGAAAATCTCATGCAATCAAAATTAGACTGTCCCAGCAGTGCTCCCAGACCCCAAAACTCACCCACAAAAACCCGGAACCCCCCCAAAGAGCACCTCAAAGGCAATCAAGTCAGCAAAAACGCAAAAACATTTTCGCCTCCGTTTTGGTCCAAACCACTTGTATCCGGTATTAGAGCTTCCGAGCAATGGCACCAGAGCCGTCAACCCAGGAAAAAACTAGTAGAAGACCCCCAAACAGCCAAAAAGCAAAAGTACAAAAATGGGGACTTAGTCATTTTCTTGGCAATTTCCAAAATCACTCAGCGCGCGCTCTGCAGCTAGGCCCTAACTCCCCTCTGCCACCATGGATTTGCTTCAGACCTCTTGCAATCTAAAGTATCCATAGCCGCCAGTGCTCACAGACCCCGAAACCCACCCACAAACACCAGGAAGCCCCCCAAACAGGCCCCCGAAAACGCTACATTGAGCAAAATTTCAGAAATAGCAAAAAAAAATTCTGCATGGATATTGTCCAAACCACTTCTATCCGGTATTAGACCTTCCCAGCAATGCCCCAAGACCCGCCAATCCACCCACAAAAAAGCACAACACCCCCAAACAGCCAAAAAGGAAAATCTCATACTTACAATATTTATCGGCCTTTGGTCCAAACGCGCTGTGCAGCTAGGTCATAACTCCCGTTTTCCACCACGGATTTCCTGAAAGGCAAATGCAATCAAAATTAGAGTGTCCCAGCAGTGCTCCCAGACCCCGAAACTCACCCACAAACACCCGGAACCCCCCCAAAGAGCAACTCAAAGGCAAGCAAGTCAGCAAAAACGCAAAAAAAAATTCGCCTCCGATTTGGTCCAAACCACTTGTATCCGGTATTAGAGCTTCCCAGCAATGGCACCAGAGCCGTCAACCCAGGCAAAAACTAGTAGAAGACCCCCAAACAGCCAAAAAGCAAAAGTACAAAAATGGGGACTTAGTCATTTTCTTGGCAATTTCCAAAATCATTCCGCGCGCGCTCTGCAGATAGGCCCTAACTCCTCTCTGCCACCATGGATTTCCTTCAAACCTCTTGCAATCTAAAGTATCCATAGCCACCAGTGCTCCCAGACGCCGAAACCCACCCACAAACACCATGAAGGCCCCCAAACAGGCCCCCGAAAACGCTACATTGAGCAAAATGTCAGAAATAGCAACAACAAAAAATCTGCATGGATTTTGTCCAAACCACTTCTATCCGGTATTAGACCTTCCCAGCAATGCCCCAAGACCCGACAACCCACCCGCAAAAAAGCACAACACCCCCAAGCAGCCAAAAAGGAAAATCTCATACTTACAATATTTCTCGGCCTTCGGTCCAAACGCGCTGTGCAGCTAGGTCATAACTCCGGTTTTCCACCACGGATTTCCTGAAAAGCAAATGCAATCAAAATTAGACTGTCCAAGCAGTGCTCCCAGACCCCAAAACTAACCCACAAACACCCGGAACCCCCACAAAGAGCACCTCAAAGGCAAGCAAGTCAGCAAAAACAAAAAAAATGTTGCCTCTGATTTGGTCCAAACCACTTGTATCCGGTATTAGAGCTTCCCAGCAATGGCCCCAGAGACGTCAACTCACCGCAAAGAAGTAGAACACCTCCACAAGTGCAGAGTCTTTCTTCATTGGGCGTAATCCAGCCCTCTGCTTTGAGGGAAATAGGAGTCTGGAGGAGGAGGATAGAGGAGCATGTTCTTGTGAACTTGTGAACCTGAGGAATGCAGACTGCGGCACCTTCAAATCAATAAGCAAACAAGTGAAGACAGTTCTGCTGATGGGCTTGTTTTTGTGATTAGGTGATTAAAGTTTGAATTATATTAACTGTGCACAACAAAGAAAGACAGACACACAGGAATAAAAGCGAATAAGGACGAAAAAGAAAGTTATTGATTCATTGTTTCATTTTCAGGGCTCGGTGTCAGTGAATAAGAATAAGGCTTCGTCATCATACTCTGTGAATTCAGGCAGGGTGAGGTCAGTGTCACCTAACAGAGAATAAATTCCCTCATCTACGTTGCTGTCCACCTCGTCTTCATCCGGCGTGCTTTCTCATACTTTCTAATCTGGTGGTATGAGGTGCTGATTCATCTTGATCATTGTTAACCTCTTCACATTTTTGGGCGAGAGGCGGCTCCGTTTGGAAGTTACACTGCCACCAGCAGCACTGAAAACACGTTCAGAAGACACACTTGCGAGTAGGCAAGACAAGTAGTTTATAGCCAGGTTGGAGAGCTGTGCCCACAATTCTTTTTTCCCATGCCAATACGCCAATGGGTCCTCCAAGGTTCCTCCACTTTGCTTACTTTTTGCTGTGACCTTTTGAGAACCAAACCCAAGCCGAGTTAGCCAATCCTCTTCTACATCCAATGTTACGGTTGTGTCTGGTGCAGATGATCCGGTTGCCAGTGTCTTTAACGGCTGAGAGGTCACTTGTGCCACAGCCACAGGTGCAGAAGTGGATTCTTTTGACTTGGGATGGCCTGCTGATGCTGATGTACTGCCTTTTCCTTCAATTTGCTGCCGTTCTCTTTCAAACCTCTTGGCTGACAAGGCTAGCCAACGTTTGTACTTTGTAACATCTTGATCACCAAAAGGAAAGAATGCTTGGCCTGCCAGCGCCTTTTTGTAGCGTGGATCCAGAATAGTAGCACAAATGTAATGCTGTTATGAGTGGATCATTTTAAGACGTTCATCACCAAGTAGGCACTCTAATAATTTCTCCACCAAAAGAAAAGCGTCTTTCTTTTCTTCATCTTTTTGAAACATAGAAGACACCGCCTTCAGTTGGTGCTCCAGCATGCGCAACAATGGGATAGCTTTTCCCAAATTACAGTCCTCCTTGCTGACTGCACGCGTGAAGACCTCAAAAGGACGAAGCATGTCTGTCAGGCTTTTAACTAGGTTCCATTGTGCCGCATCTAGCCTCAGGTCCTTCTGAGCTGTACCCAGTGTTAAGAAATAGTGATTGAGTACCGTATACTTCTCATACAGACGCTCAAGCATGTAGAAGGTTGAGTTCCAACGTGTTGCCACCTCCTGGATGAGTGCTTTCACTGGCATTCGACGTTCATGTAGCAGGCTCCTCAGATGCTTCCGGGCCTTTAAAGAATGGCTGAAATGGTTGCACATTCTTCGGCAGGTGGCCACTAACGCGCACGCTGGACTGTCTTTATCACTCAAGAATTTTTTAACAACCAGGTTTATACAGTGCGCCAAACACGGCACTCTGAAATATTGACCCAGCTCCATGGCCTTAACTACATTGGGGCCATTATCCGTGGAAACATAACCAATCTGGCGTTTTTTGGGGGACAGCGAGTGAAAGACCTTTGTGTTAAACTCATTCAAAATGTTTTCTGCTGTGTGACGTTTCTCCAAGCCAAACATGGCTAGTGTTGCATGTTTCCGAGCAGCTTTAAAAACTTGGTCCGGGTCAACACCTGCGTTTAGCTTTGCTTTAACCCCTGAAAAGAGACCCAGTGTGCAGTGATGCACATGTAATCAGCGCCTGCGCCACTGGTCCACATGTCTGTTGTCAGATGTATAGTGTGAACAGCACTCTTCTGCAAAGCTGCCCCAATCACCTCCAGCACATCTTCATGTAGTGCTGGAACCGCAACTCTGGCAAAATAGAACCGGCTAGGAACCTTCCATTTAGGGCAGAGCGCTGCCACTAATTCTAGAAAACCAATCCCTTCTACAAAAGAAAAAGGGAGAAGGTCCAGAGCTAGCATTTTAGCCAGCTTAGTGTTATACAGACGCGTCAGTGGGTGGTTGCGTTCATATGGTGCTTCTGTAAGCAACATGGTTCTAATGTGACCCTGGACCAAGCATTTACGGGATGATGATGATGACTTCTTCGACCCAGTTACGCTCGCTGATGAACTTTTTCGCATTGGTGTCTCACTCTCTCCCACACTCTTAGTGTGGCTCACAAGGGGTGTGCTGCTGACAGGGGTACTGGGTGTAAGTGAAGTGTTTGACACATCTTCTTCCTCCTCGTCATCATCAGATGAAACATCAATGTTTTCTTGACTTGCAATTCGGGCTTCCTTGATCTCGTTTAGGTGCGCAAACCATTGGACAGCGTGCTGTATCTTAAGATGACCTCTCTAGTCTCGGGTACAATAGTTGGTACCAAACTTACCACGACTAACTGCAAGCTTACAAATGCTACAAAAGGCGAAGTTTTCCTTTTTTGGGCAAACACTAAAGAAGTCCCAAACTGCGGACTTGAAATGTCTTTGGGGGCCGGAGGAGGCGGCGATACTGGTGGTGGTGGTCCTGCTGCTAATGCCAGATGAAGTGGAGGATGTGGATTGCCGAACTTTAGTACGTTTTGCACTTTCACCACCACTAATTGAGGTCGAGGTGGATGGAGGTTCCTTCTGGCGAGGAAGAAATATGGAAGCGGTACGTGTTGGTGTACTAGATAACTCCAATGATTGTGGTGTTTCTTCCATTGCCTCCTCGTCGACAACGTCATCAAGCTCAGCAGCTTCTCGGGCTAGGGTCAAAATGTCTGTTTGCTGCATGCCCGCTGGGGCTGCAGTGACCTTTATGATGACTGGGTCGTCGTCGTGAGAGTCTTCATCAGCAGCAGTATCCGCCACTTCTTGTTGAGCCTCATCACACTCCATAACTATGAGACGTTGGACGAGCTTCCTTTTATGCTTAACTACCTTTGTCAGATCATGGTGTGTCTCACTCTCAGACGGCAGTGGTGCTGGTTCCCGATTTTGATCCGTATCATCAGAAGGAGGTGTGCTTGAAGAAGATGTAGACACCACCCTTGATCTTTTCCTTGCTAGGGATGAGGAAGACAATGAATGATCAGGAGGAGAGCTTCCTCAAATGATACCTCGGCTTGATTGTCGATTTCCTGATGTCCCCCTACTTCTGGAGGAACAACTATTGTGGGCACTTGTGACCCTCCATGCACCTCTGCTTGCGCATCTCCTTGCGCTGCCTCTCCTTCCACAAGTACTTGGGCTTGTACTTGCACATGTGGTTGATGTTGCGGCTGTGGTTGTTCAACACTCGTCAGATGAGTTACAACAACTTGTGTTGATTGAGGGACATTGCTGCTACTTTCTTGCAATGAGCCAACATCACTGGTCAATGGTGATTGAACAACTAGACTAAGTGCCTCTGCAGCACTCAAGGGCTTGGACTTCAGTTGGCGTGGTGGTGGTGGTGGCACTGAGCCCAATGGAGCAGGGGTGCTGCTCCCAACTTGGTCCCCAGCAGATCCAGCTGCTGCTGCAGGCGTACCTTTTTTTTTACTCCCAAAAACTGTGGCAGGCGGCACGCCAGTCTCCTTGGTAACTTGCTTCTTCTGCTCCTTACTGGCAACTTTCTTGCTAGAGGAGCTACGGGAACTTTTTTGGGGGCCATCTTCTTCAGAGGTCAGAACAGCAGGCCGCAGTTGCACGAGTTGCCGAGTTGTCTGTGGCCAGACGTGACGTCGCGTGACGTTATGCTGCACACACACACCGCGGCAGGACTTCTTCCTGGCACTGGTGGTTCTCTTGAGTCTTGTGCACCTAAAAGCAATGGAAGACAGAGGAACATCACTTCAGTTATACACCCCAAAAAATCGAAAAACACAGAAAAATCAGCACAATCCAATGCCATCCATGATGTATAAAAATTCAAGACACCCCACAGAAAGACTAGGCCCATGCACCACTCACTACCCCTGGTGAAAAGGCCACAACAACAGCCCAAAAAAAACGAAAATCACAGAAAAATCAGCACAATCCCAAGCTATCCATGATGTTTAAATTCAAGACACCCCACAGAAAGACTAGGCCCATGCACCACTCACTAACCCTGGGCATGAAGGTTGAAAGCTAGGCAAAATGGTTGCAGATCTAAGAACACTGCCTGCATTCAAAATGGCCCTCTGCCTCCCAGCACATGGCCAGGGCCTGCCTGTAGCAGCCCTCAAAATGGCCCCCACCCACATGGCCTGTCCCCATGAACACCCCAAAAAATCGAAAAACACAGAAAAATCAGCACAATCCCATGCCATCCAGGCCCTCCATGATGTTTAAATTCAAGACACCCCACAGAAAGACTAGGCCCATGCACCACTCACTACCCCTGGTGAAAAGGCCACAACAACAGCCCAAAAAAACGAAAATCACAGAACAATCAGCACAATCCCAAGCCATCCATGGTGTTTAAATTAAAGACACCCCACAGAAAGACTAAGCCCATGCACCACTCACTTCCCCTGGGCATAAAGGTTGAAATCTAGGCAAAATGGTTGCAGACCTAAGAACACTGCCTGCATTCAAATGGCCCCCTGCCTCCCAGCACATGGGCAGGGCCTGCCTGTAGCAGCACTCAAAATGGCCCCCACCCACATGGCCTGTCCCCATGAACACCCCAAAAAATCGAAAAACACAGAAAAATCAGCACAATCCCATGCCATCCAGGCCCTCCATGATGTTTAAATTCAAGACACCCCACAGAAAGACTAGGCCCATGCACCACTCACTACCCCTGGTGAAAAGGCCACAACAATAGCCCAAAAAAACGAAAATCACAGAACAATCAGCACAATCCCAAGCCATCCATGATGTTTAAATTCAAGACACCCCACAGAAAGACTAGGCCCATGCACCACTCACTACCCCTGGGCATAAAGGTTGAAATCTAGGCAAAATGGTTGCAGACCTAAGAACACTGCCTGCATTCAAAATGGCCCCCTGCCTCCCAGCACATGGCCAGGGCCTGCCTGTAGCAGCACTCAAAATGGCCCCCACCCACATGGCCTGTCCCCATGAACACCCCAAAAAAGTCGAAAAACACTGACAAATCAGCACAATCCCATGCCATCCAGGCCCTCCATGATGTTTAAATTCAAGACACCCCACAGAAAGACTAGGCCCATGCACCACTCACTACCCCTGGTGAAAAGGCCACAACAACAGCCCAAAAAAACGAAAATCACAGAAAAATCAGCACAATCCCAAGCCATCCATGATGTTTAAATTCAAGACACCCCACAGAAAGACTAGGCCCACGCACCACTCCCTACCCCTGGGCATAAAGGTTGAAAGCTAGGCAAAATGGTTGCAGACCTAAGAACACTGCCTACATTCAAACTAGCCCCCTGCCTCCCAGCACCTGGCCAGGGCCTGCCTGTAGCAGCACTCAAAATGGCCCCCACCCACATGGCCTGTCCCCATGAACACCCAAAAAAATCGAAAAACACAGAAAAATCAGCACAATCCCATGCCATCCAGGCCCTCCATGATGTTTAAATTCAAGACACCCCACAGAAAGACTAGGCCCATGCACCACTCACTACCCCTGGTGAAAAGGCCACAACAACAGCCCAAAAAAACGAAAATCACGAAAAATCAGCACAATCCCAAGCCATCCATGATGTTTAAATTCAAGACACCCCACAGAAAGACTAGGCCCATGCACCACTCACTACCCCTGGGCATAAAGGTTGAAAGCTAGGCAAAATGGTTGCAGACCTAAGAACACTGCCTGCATTCAAAATGGCCCCCTGCCTCCCAGCACATGGCCAGGGCCTGCCTGTAGCAGCACTCAAAATGGCCCCCACCCACATGGCCTGTCCCCATGAACACCCCAAAAAATCGAAAAACACAGAAAAATCAGCACAATCCCATGCCATCCAGGCCCTCCATGATGTTTAAATTCAAGACACCCCACAGAAAGACTAGGCCCATGCACCACTCAATACCCCTGGTGAAAAGGCCACAACAACAGCCCAAAACAACGAAAATCACAGAAAAATCAGCACAATCCCAAGCCATCCAGGCCCTCCATGATGTTTAAATTCAAGACACCCCACAGAAAGACTAGGCCCATGCACCACTCACTACCCCTGGGCAAAAGGCCACAACAACAGCCCAAAAAAACGAAAATCACAGAAAAATCAGCACAATCCCAAGCCATCCAGGCCCTTCATGATGTTTTTATTAAAGAGACCCCACAGAAAGACTCAGTCCATCCACCACTGAGTACCCCTGGGCAAAAGGCCCCAACAACAGCCCAAAAATCGAAAATTCCAAAATTGTAGTTGCAGCAACTGTAATGCCCCAAACAAACTTACTTGTGAAATTTCTAATCCAAACGTGATCCAAAGAAAGTCAAGAAGGCCTCAAATCCAAATATCCAGCAGCATCCACAAAAAGTAATCCTTCCAGGTGAAGAATCCGAATGAAAGTGACCAGCACATGAAGAAAGCACTGGGAGGAGCCTGCTGGACAGGAACAGGAAGTTGGAGACTGTGGGGCACTTCCTCCCCCCCCCAAAAAAAATGGACTCCTTGCAAAAAAAAGTGGTGGCAAATGTCAACCTGAGGAGTTATTCTGATAAAAATCATCATTTCCAGAAGGTTTATGCTGCTTGCTGGTGGATTTCTTGTGCAGAATTGCAAATTTTGTAGTTTTGCAAGTGCGAGATTGTTGCTGCCCGCCGAATCTACGTGTTCGCAATTGCGAACTCCCGCGATACGTGATCACGGCGTACTCGCGTTGACAAACTCTCGCTGTGCAAGGTGGCAAGCCGCGATGACGTAATCGCGGTCGCCAAACTCCCGCGGGATCCCGCAGCAAGATCCAAAATGGAGCAGCACTCGCAAAATATCGAGAAAAACAACTCGGCAAACGCTGAATGACGGTAAGTGAACGCCGCAAAATTGTATCACCAAGAAAAAAAAATCCGCTGCGTGCGAATTTGCGGATTTTGCGGGACATTCGCGAATCTCGCGGATTGCGAATTTACCAAAAATCCGCAAAATCCGCGAACGCAACGGATTTTCCACCCATGGTTAGTGCCAGTTCCAAAACCAGTCCACCAAAAGAGAACTTGAAGAGTCCAGTTTAATTGAATTTGGCTATTGATATGGAGTTGCAGCTATTTAATGTCTGGACAAGTGTCATCTGCTTTGTAGCATTATATGGGACAAGACAAATGCCGAATGTGGGTCACACATCCACATAGGGTCTGTGCTACTTCTCTAGCTACTTTGTGAGTCTAGCCTTTTGCCGTCCCCACACATAATCTGACAATATAGTGCCACATATTGACTTTGATGACTTAAAAGGTAGTGCAGCACACTGATGAACAGTGGTAGGTCATTGTGACAACTACCTGTACATGTGAAATGTAATACGGGCCAATGAGGGTGTGAAGTCTGTCAGTGGACACACCTTGCAAATTTCAAAACTCTTAAGAGTGATGCAAGGATCTCAAAGTCTGTCTTGACTCCATGGCACATGATGATCTGTCTCAATTGGACCCAAACTCTACAAATGCAAAGCAAGTCACAGCATCCAATACCCTTTGGCCTGCCATGCACACACTGGACAGTGTCTGTACTATTGCTTATCCAATGCACACATCAGTTTTGATTTCCGTGGTTCAATGGTATTGGTGCTGGCAGAGCAGACTTCAATATGAATGCACAAGTGTGGCTCATTTACCCAGTTGTCATGAAGAAACTACAATTCCCAAAATGCACTCTTCCCTGTACATTCCATATGCCACAGTGTGCCTTTTTAATCTTGGTGACTGCTGCATGGACACGGAATTGGTGAATGGAGGCAAGGGACACACAATGGTACAGCACTGTTTCACTCACATCATACTCCCAGACACTTATTGCATATGATGCACTTACCAGGTCGCTGCTGCTCATGCTCCTCCAGCTGAGCATGGCGGGTCGGCCAAGCTGCTCGCAGGACCCTCCTATACAGTGGGGAGAGGCGAAGACGATGCACATGGTGCTAGGAAGACAGGCCCACCAGCTCCATAGCCTTGTGGCAGGAACAGGGTTTTAGGTCCTCCCAGTGCTTGCAGCATGCCCTAGCGCTCCTGGTGTAGACTCCACTGCATTGCAGTGCTCACCGATGTTGGCCCATAGCCAGGCCCGGGCTGCAGTGCTCAGCTGCTACTCAGGGTCCCCATATAGCTGACGAAATTTGTCCAGCAACCCCCTCTACCAAGATGTCTAATTCCCTTTCGGTGAAAGGGGGTGCTCTCTCTTTATACTTCACAACCATTTTAGGGGAAATAAGTGAGTTGAGAGCAGCAGGATGTCAGAGGATCTGACCAGTGAGAGAGGAGGGCTCAGAATGAACACAAAATGGCTTCCAACTACTTCCTGTGATGTATTTCCTCTCTCCTACTTCCTGTATAACATTGTATGTATGAAATAATGTGTTCTGGTTTATTTTCGGAGGTTAAGGCCCGAAAACTTAGTTTCTGGTTCCGGAGCGTCGGGTACGCGCATGCGCATTACGATTCAATAACAGAACTTACGTTTTTGGGCCGTAACCTCCGAAAATAACCCGGAACACATAATTTCATACAGGAAATGTTTTACAGGAAGTTGGAGGCAGGAAATACATCACAGGAAATAGTGTATTTTGTATTCATCCTGATCCATCCACAATCAGTACTCAAATCCACTGCCATCCTGCTGTTCTGTTGTAGAAAAAACTGAAATGACAGTGCAGGTGAGAATCATGAATATGTAACAAAAGGGAGAACATACCATTTAATGACATTTCTGCACGGACAGGGGTGGGGGGCTGACACAACATCAAGCTCCAGTTTAATTTTCTCCTACTTTGTATTATGGTACATGTAGTCCATATTGAGTGCTCATTACCAGAGTTGTGTGATCTGTTACGTAACATTGGGGTGGAGCAGTGTGGATATATCACAGACACATGGGGGCAGATTTACAAGCCCCGTACGCCACATTAGCGCCACCGTAGCGTCACTTTTGTGACACAGCGGCAGCGCAAAGCCAGCACCATGCTGCGGGGTATTTACAACATGACGCATCTTGGAGATGTGTCACGTTGTAAAGCCCTGCGCCACATGTGGGCGTTCTGGCACAGGGGGGGCGTTCCGGCGCAGGAACGCCTCCAAAAAGCGGCTGAGTGAAATCTATAAGATTTCACTTAGTCACTTTTATAGCCATGCAGCATCAAAACCATGCGCCTGCTTGAAGCAGGTGTAAGGATTGACGCAGCATGTTAGGCATAAGGTCACCACAAGCCTAGCTGGAGCTGCGTTCCGCTTGCGACGCGACGCCAGCAATACATCACCTTTACGGCAGCAGATGTGTCACGCATCTGTCTATTCTTGCCCCATTGTGCGCCACATTTTAAATGCGGCACATCCATGGTGGCGCAAGAGGTGTCTGCCGTGACGCACAATAACTGGAGCATCCCTGGTAATATGCAAGGATGCGCCAGTCATTGCAAATCTGCCCCATGGTGCCTGATTCACCCATGACATCATCACTCACGTTCTAGGCCCATCATTTGTGGGGGAGTCAAATCTGTTGAGGTCACAGGCCTGAGTATGCAATGGTTCTGGCCTTTTGTGATTAAGTGACCCATCCTCATGAGGTCCAGCTGGGTCTTTCAGGACATGTATTGTTTGTCATCAGCGTGAATAGCTGTTTTTAGGGACATCCACTACACTGATCGCTGACATGGGCACATGACCTGAGGCACACTCCACCTTTTGACTACTTTCAGCAGCTGTGATTTACATGCAGCTAGTGTGGCTTGCAAAGTCATCTCACAATGGAATTTATTGACACAGTCATGTCTATCCAAGTTTCATCATTGACAACAGACAGCAAACCACATTTTGTCTATGACAATACAGGTTGCTCATGTGAAAAACGTGGCAACGAGCTGATCACGGACTTGCATGCCCTGACCTCGGTTATGTGCAATGACCCGGTTTCCCAGACAGATTTAGAGCTAGCCGAAGTTCCAGAGGTATGTATAAGCCAAGTGTTAAAACAATGTTGTGCAAAACACAAGAGGCTAATATGATCTTGCGCACGACTTCTGGGGAGTACAGCAGCACACCCCCTGTACGGTCGAGACATCTGAATCGCAACTTCAACAGACCAAAAGTACGCTCTATGATGGCTCGAGTCTGTATGTGTGCCCTATTGTACCTATGCTGAGGTATAGTGTTTGCACGCTTGTTAGGGGTGAGGAGATGTGGGGAGAGTGCATATGTGAAATCAAAAAATTCCCTTGGCAAAATTACTGAGAAATTAAGTCAAAATGTTAGTATTGGACACTACTCCTAATCAATCATAAACAAAACATTTTTATATATAAAATATTTGAAATGTATTTGTATATTAAAATCAAGGCCAATAACACATTAAAAAACCAATTATCATTCCATAAACATTTTATACAATATCATCACAATCACAGTTCATCTAAAATTCTTCTACAATTTACAAGTTCTCATGCCACACCTATTATTACAAACACAAAGTGTCAACTAAATTAAAATAATAACATGAAAAAGTTTTATGATTAAAAAAGGGGGGAGAGACAAACATAGACAGTACAATTTGTCATGAAAGTTTGCACATCAAGACCATAATTAAAGACTAAATCCTAGACGCGCTTGATTCGTGTTGTTCACAGGATGAGCTTGATTGCTCGATTATGCAGTTTTTGGGCGTCGACGCGTTTCGATGGCTTTTTTTCAATAATATGCCATCTTTCTCCAGACTGAAAATTGAGTCTCTCCTATTAAGCGGCACTGGGTGGTTGCCTCATACATAAGAATCCTGTTGGTAAACATATTTGAGTCAGTATCTTTCACAGAGACCACAAATTCACATTCTTAGATAACATATTTTTTCCATTGGCGCTCTATAGGCTTACACTTTTTCTCTTAATAAGTACAGAGGACCAAAGGTTCTTCAACTATTAAATTGTCTACCTTCACATGTCTAGACTCTGTTTTTGCAAACACATGCTCAGACCATCATCTAAGTCATATTACTTTGCCCCATTTCCTCAGCCTACTACTGTTCTTCATATATATCGCCAGAACATGCATGGTTTGGGCATATCTCATATTCACAGTTCTTTTTCTCTATCTATGTCCAATGCTACTATGTGGACTTCAAGACTCGCATTAAAGCTCGCATTTTGGAAAGTCCTCACATCCTCCTTACTGGATGGCTGGTTAAGAAATATCCCGTTTGTATTGTGGCATCGTCTCATATGATTGCCATGTTGGGGTATTGACTTATATACTCTCAAATATTATGATGAATTACCTTATTTCATGTCCTTTTCACACTGCTCTGGATTTATAGATGTGTGCATTCTAGTTTGGGATGGGTCTGCAATGTGAGTTGGTTTAAAAGTTTAACGATATTTGATCTATCTACTTTCAATTAATTTATACATTTGTTGTGTTATTTAGTTACCTGAGTGTATTATTGTTCACTCTATAGCACCCTCGCTACTTCCTTCGGAATTCGCACAGTAAAATATCTATAGAAAAAATGTGCAATTAGCTCTCTTTTGTTATATTTAAAACAAAGCCTGCATTAGACCTTTTTACATCCAACGGTCCTACTATTAGGTATTGAAGCTATACCTACTTAAAATGGTAACTCGTCCGTTCTGTCTGTTCTTTAACCAGACAGTGGGGCACACCATCTACACCTCGAAGGTCGTTGGGCCTCCACCTTTACTGCACTTGATTCTTTTCCTAAGTGGGGAAATAGACGCTGAGTAATTGCCATCTGGAAAAACTATTCTCCACCTCTACGAATGTCATTCTGTGTACCCAGCGCCCCCTGAGGAGGGAAGTAAGGGCAGTTGGTTACATTTCCCCCTTTGATTTGCACAGGACATGGTCTATACGTTAGTACATGCAGTGTCTGTTGGTCCATGATACTTATTGTACAATGGTTAATATTGGGGGGGAATTCAGACATTTCAATTACACATATCACTCATTTTTAGTGCTTGGTACTTACCCTGTAGCCACATGTTGGCAAATTCTCCAGCCCATGCTCCGGGCAATCGGTGACATGTGGAATATGAAGCTGTCATGGGTACTGCCTGGGAACACTGCATGCACATTAATGAACCTCCCACTTGCATCACAGACAGCTTGCACATTGATGGAATACCATTGGTGTCTGCTGCAGAAGATGTGTGCAATGTGGCGGGGTGGCTGAAGGGCCACATGGGTACAATCAATTGCAGCCAGCACATGTGGTAATTGTGCAAGGAGATAGAAATCTCTTGCTGTCCTTTGTCTCATGGCAATTGTATGTGGCATTTGTATGTGATTGTGGGCTCTAGCAGTGATGCATCTCAGTACCTGATGCAGGCACAGAGACTGGATCGCCTGGGAAATGCCCACATGGTCACTGGAGAACCTTTGGAAAGACCCAGTGGCAAAGAAATGGAGAGCAGAAAGGATCTTGAGATGTGCTGGTATTGCATGTGAGCAGCAGGTCGCAGAGTCAAGTTCCTGCTCTCACTCACATACCATATCGAAGATGACTTCTGGAGGGAAACGGTACCTGGCCCTTACATCTTGGCTGGACATTCCAAATAGGTTGATCCTCTGTCTGAAGATCCTCTCTGCTCTCCTCCTCCTCCTCAAGTAGTTTTGCCGCATGGCAGGGGCATGCAACAAACACAATCAGTGAAATGTTGAAAGGGTTTGTGTGTGTCTGCTCTGCATTTATACATGCTGCAGGGCTAGGATTGGCTGCTGTGTGTCAGCTGATCCATGGTGGGGGATGGTAGACACTTGGACAGGTGTTTACGCTTGGTTAAAATGATCAATGGCCACAGATCGTATCTTCCGGCCCCGAATCGGAAATTCCGACGCAGAGCCGGAAATTCCAAACCGGAATCGGAATTTCTGACGCTGAGCTGGAAATTCAGGCCAGGAAGCGGAAATTCCGGCCCCAGTGCAGACGTAAAGTTAGTAGTCGTAAGTCTATTCTGTGAATACATAAAGTAGGAAGTTCATTCTGTGAATACCCAAAGTAGTAAGTTCATTCTGTGAATGCCAAAAGTAGTAAGTGCCTTCTGTGAATACCAAAATGGTAGTAAGTTTACGATTTTGTTTTAAGCTCATTCTGTGAATCTGGCTCCTAGTTCTGTAGTGGGTTGTGGGAATATAGGAGAATATGGTGGGAAGTATTTTAATCATATTTAATTTATTTATTTCTTTTTTATTTGAATTTTGCATTTTTAGTTCCGTAGTGGGTTGTAGATATTTAGGGGAATAGGGTAGGAAGTAATTTTTATATTACATTTATTGATTAATTTGTATTTATTAATATTTCTTTATTTATGGCACGTTTTAAGTTGGGGAAATAATTCCCCTTCAACCTTGAGGGCCCCTGGGGGCCAACTAGCCCACCAGGTGCCTCCAGTAAGCGCCACAGGCCTGTGTTGCAGAGCGGTGGTCCAGGCCATGCCCCTTTTTACACCTCTCTGCAATGCAGTTCTTTGGTGCTTACTGGAGGTACCTAGCGGGCTAGGTGAACGCCAGGGACACCCAGGATTCAAGGGGGCTTAATCCCCCAATTTACAACTTGACAGGGGGCGTGTTTGCAGAGTGGCAGAGAAAGAGGCATGACCTTTGTCTACCTCTCACCAATCCCACTTGCTGGGGCTTACTGGAGGTAAAAGGTAGGCTAGTTGACCCCTAAAGGACCCCCAGCAGTGAAGGGGACTTTATGCCCCATCCAAGAGCATGCCAGGCAGCGCGTTTGTAGAGTGGTGGGCAAAGTGGGCATGGCCTGGTACAAGTACTTACCAATGCTGCTGTGTGGGACTGACTGGCGGTAATAGTTTGGGAAGTTGGCCCCCAAGGATATCCTTGGGGACCAACTACCCCTCTGTTACCTCCAGTAAGTCCCACATAGTGGGATTGCTAGGACGTCTTCGGAGGCCATGGCCCCCTTTCTCTACCACTCTGTAAACGTGCCTCGTGGCAGACTACAGGATGGGGGATGAAGTCTAATTTAGTCCTGAGGGAGTTTGGAGGCCAAAAATCCCTGCTGCTACCTCCTGTAAGTCCGACACAGCGGAATTCCTGAGCGTTGGTTGGACGCCCAGCACCCTTTCTCCACCACCTTGCAAATGCGACTACTAGTTTAAGTAGCATATTTCTCCACCTCTGAATTAGGGGTAGTTTTAATCCCTTGACCTATTATGTACTAGGGCCTTACAGAGGAGGTCATGCTAATCACAGGGGTAACCCAACGCATAGTGTTCCCTAGTGTATGTAGGTGTTTTCACTTTATTTTAAGTGTCTTTTAACATAGGCTCTTGCACTCTTGAACCTATACACCCAGTCAAAACAACCACTCACATATCTATGCACAGAATCACACTCCCCCCACAAAGACACTCGGGCACCCATACAGATACTCAGACAACCAATAAATAACCCATATAGACACTCATGTAGCTACTCACCAAGTCATGCAGCCGCTTACACACTAACAGACTAATAAAGACATTCAAAGAGGTCAGTCTCTAACCAATGCATTCAGTAACACACATTTAATCACTCACTTATGCAGTCAGTCACACGCCTACTAAATCATCCATTCAGACACACATACACCCACTCATACTTCAATACATCTTGGCGCATATATATATATATATATATATATGTCTGTCAACACTTGAAACCAGGAAGTGTTGGAGGCCATCTTGTGCCTCTGTAGAACCGAGTCACAAGAAAACAGTAAAAGAAAGTTGAGAAATAAGGGAAGGGGGCAGGCTAGAAACATTCTGAACCTCTAGGCTTGCTCAGGGGGTCGAACATGGATGTTTAGGCTCTATTTATTTTTTATATAAAGAAAAATCATGGCGTACACGTACGGAAATCCGTACAAATCCGAGCAGGAGCTGGATGCTGATTGGCTGTCAATACTCCAAACCAGGAAGTTTTGGCAGCCATCTTATTTGTCACGAGAGGCGAGTCACAAGTAAACAGTAAAACAAAGTTGAGAGATAAGGAAAGGGGGCAGGGTAGAAACATTCTGAACCTATATGGTTGGTCAGGGGGTGGTACATGGATCTTTATGCTCAATTTTTATGTTTTTTGTAAATAAAAAATCACGGGGTACTCGTTCAGTACTCGTACGGGGTGGGAAAAAAACTAGAAGTCTGTTTTATTCATTAGGTCCAAGGGGCAAATTACAGGGTCAAATATTTTGCATAATGGGGGCTTGTAAGGTGCCTCGAGCACTGGGGAACGGCACTGCTGTGGTTTTATTTTGAAGCATGCGGGGGGTTACGGTCCAACTCCCAGGAATCTCAGGTGGCGGCAACCCCCAGGTCTTTTAAAAAATATATGTTTTGAGTTCTCCCTCCCTCTATCCCCGTACACATCGCGGGTAATAAGGGCAGTAATATGTGAAATGATCTCCTAGCTACGGCTATCTGCACTGTCTGTTTTTTTTTTATTAATGTTGGGAGGGTGGGCTTGATAACACGTCTTTGTTAATTCCCATAGAAGCCCATGTTCTGGTGTTAACATGGGTTTCTATGGGAAATAACAAGGCCGTATTATCAAGCTCATTATCGCCGTTTTATCCGCAGTTTCCTGCCAATAAAAGGGCGATAATTTTTACACCGGTATTTGATAATATGCACCTGTTTACTAGTCAAAAAAAAGCAAAGGGCCATATTATCAACAAAAGGCGATACATTATCGCCGCTTTTATTGGCAGGAGACTGCCGATAAAGTGGCGATAATGAGCTTGATAATATGCCCTTGTGAATCGCCATAGCAGCCCATGTTAATACCAGAACCTGGGCTGCTATGGGAATTTACCAAGGCCTATTATCATCCCATTAGTGCCGCTTTATCGGCAGTTCCTGGCGATAAAAGTGGCGATAATGTATCGCCTTTTGTTGATAATGTGCCCCTTCATTTCTATGATAGTATGTAAAACTTTCCATCTTTTTGTATAGCACGTATGCGCAGCCTCGTTTCGAAGCCCACGTTTTTTTCTTTTTCTTCAAGTTCAACAAACAAACCTTTCTTTAATTCAGGTATTAAATTTGCCGCTTTGTTTTCCGGGTCATGTGTGTCATTCGCTGCTGTACTTTTGAAATATATTAATAATCGTATTTTATTTAGATTTATTTGGAACGTAGTGCCGAGGCGCCAAACATTGATCACATACTCAGTCCACCGCCATTTTAGTAGTTTTTCAACGTTGTTTTTATTATATCTGTTACTTTCATTTTATCGTCCTTCTATTTTCTTTGTGATCAACGGGATTTTGAGGCACAGACACCACGTGTTTGTCCTTAAACTCTGATGTTATCAGACTTGGTCACACGTATACCTAAAAACTAATTTGAAGGACATAAGTCACAGCCATTACAACTCGTGTTCGTCAACACAAAGACATTATTAATATTATGCGTGGTAAATGGATAGTACTTGTAAATCATGCGTGGTAAAACTATGGTGCATATTAGATTATCGCCGATTTTATCGGCAGGAAAACTGCAGATAAAGTGGCAATAAAGGGCTTGATAATAGGCCCTTGTGAATTCCCATAACAGCACAAGTTAACACCAGAACCTGGGCTGCTATGGGAATTTCCAAGGCCCTATTATCAAGCCCATTATCGCCGCTTTATCAGCAGTTTCCTGCCAATAAAAGCCTTTTGTTGATAATATGCCTCTTCGTTCCATGCCCTGCATCGCATGTTGCGATGCAGGGCCCAGGATACGAAATTCATTTTATTAATTTAATTGTTTACTTACCTGCAATCATCCAGATTCTGCTGTTTATAACCCCCCACCCTGCCCCTCCCCTGCTCCACCTGCGTACCCCACCACAACTCCCTCCACGGGCCGCGGCTGAGTCAGTTACTTGTACTTACCTTAAGCATAATAAATAATAAAAAAATTATATATTATAAAATTATCACCTGTGGAAGATACAAAAAAACACAGTTACAATATATATTTGACAACACAAAATAATTTGTAAAACTTTTAATTTGCCTTTTTTACTGTTCTCAGAATATATTGAATTTCACTACAAATAGTTAATATAATAGTACTCATCACATAACAGCGGGCAAAAAAAAACACAATCCATAACGATATCTTAAAAAAATCCAGTCAAAATTCTCAATAACAATATAAAAAATAGACATAAAACATATCTTAAATGTTTTTTTCTAAGAGCAATTTCTTACTTAAATATAACACATCTCAAACAATCATAAAATAACAAAACATTATGATTAATTTTCTTACACTGTAAATAATGTTACTTACAAATATATGCTGACAAAATACACAGCAAAAAGTCCTTCATGGTTTCACACACTTTTCCTTACGGCCAAATAGTATGCATCAAGTCCTTTGTTTAGAAGTTGTTCAATAGTAATTCTGAGTGTCTGCTTCCCAGCCTTCTGATCCAAAACCACCAACATCATCTATGGGTCCCCCAGGACTCATCCATCAGTCCAACGCTGTTCAACATCTATATGGCCACCCTAACACAAGTAGCCCACCATCACAACTTCAACAACATCTCCCACAGAAAGGACACCCAGCTCATCCTCTTTCTCACCAAGAAGCCACATACCACCAAAAGCAACCTCCACGACACAATGAAGGACGTCACCAACTACATAAAGAGCAGCACTGTAAACACAAACTGGCACAAGATGAAGGTACTGATCCTCAGACCCACCCCCTCAGCCCCAGACAACTCCTGCTACCTGACTGCACTGTGAACAGTACCAACACCTACCAACCCTGTCCACAACGTAGGATTCAACCTCAGCTCCTCCCTCTCCATGTGTAACCAAGTCTACACCGTCTCCTCGTACTGCTATAACACCCTCCACATGCTCCGCAACATTTACAAGTGGATCCTAACCAAAAGAAGAAGAACAGTGACACAGGCCTTCATCAGCAGCAGACTACGCTGTGGCAAAACACTCTTCACATGAATTCCAGACAAACACCTACAACAACTACAACAAATCCAAAAGACCTCCACCTGAGTGATCATCAATGTCCCTGGCTGCACCCACATCATCCACCACCTGATACACCGACACTGCCTCAATATCAACAAAAGGATCACCTCCAACCTCCTCACCCTCACTTACAAAATACTCTACAACACCAGACTAATCTACCTTAACAGCACTAATCCTAAAGGGCAAATTCTGATCTTAAACTTTTGCCTTTAAATATATTAGGTAAGAGTTTGGTAACTCTTTGGGCAAACGTTGCTTAAAAACTAATTGAGTATCATTACAATGTATCCAACCTTTCAGACATTTAAAATAAACAATGTAATGTCCAGATGTGGTAGAAGGTCCATCATGAAAAATAATAGCAACTGCTACAAAAGTTCTTCCTGATATTGAACATTGACCAGCTACAACATTTTTAATTAAAGTTTTTAATTTTCTTCCATCAGCTCTACAACGTTGCAGCAATAAAATAACATACTGTCCATATCTTTGTATAAGTAATGTTGATGTCATTTCGGATTTACATTGGCTACACTCCATGTTTTGACTTGCTCCTCTAATTAGATTGTTAAAAGACACGGATTCACAGTCAGGCAAAGTCAAATATATGAATCGTTCAGTGTCTATGTCAGTGCTACATGTAAACAAATAATTTCGACAGTCATGATGCCATTTATAAGACAGGCCAAAAAGGTTTTCAACATCTATACCTTCATCTTCCAGTACACCAAGCATAAACGTTAAAAATTCCTGACAATCTTGCTAAATATTCTGCATAAATTGAGTACAACCAGAACATATGTCCAAAACATTTTGAATATCAGAAACACTTTGTATTTTACTTTTATCACTACTACATTTCTCATAAACAGAATTCAACAATGAACAGAATCTTTTGTCCCGATTTTCTACAATTTGCTGTTGCAAACTTTCAAGAAAAAAACAACATTAACAACTACATTACCATAGCAGTTGACACCACAACTATTTTCAAACCGATAACCAACATTCTCTTCAACACTGTCCTTTTTCTTTTTGCTTGCAAGCGCAACTTCATCTTGTTTTTTTCTTTCTGTACAGTTTCACAAGAGATATTCTCAAATCTTCTTTTTCTACCTACCACACGCTTTTCAACTACTGTTCAGTTCAATAAACTTTATTCGGTTAAAAAGCGAGTAACCATAAAAGTAACAGACATATAAACAAAATACAATGATTACAGGAAATACAATAATTACTTCTCATAAATAGTAGTACAGTGAGGTAGGTCGATGGGGAGCCTAGGATGTTTCAGTTTGAATTTGTTTCCTAAATTTAAAAACAGTTTTTAAATAATTTAAAATCACAGTAACAGTTAAAATCGTGTCCATTTTCTGTACTTCTAAAAAAGCTGGGCGGCATCTGGTTAAATTCATGTTTTTTAAAAAAGGGACTATTGTTTTCCTACGTATAGCAGTATAAAATTTGCAGAAAAAAAGGATATGCATATCAGATTGTTGTGACGTGCCGTCACACAAACAAGCGGGCAAAATGTGATTCCAAGAGTTCATGGATGGAAAAGACACTAATCTAAAATATATACAAAATCTAAAACGGGTTAAAAGAAAACGATCATAATTAGTCATGGACAGGGATAAATATGGCTGTACAGTATTAGTCTCACAGATGGTAAAAAGGTGAGAGTGTACTGTGGGTTTCAAAATTTCGACTCTCTTCCTCTTATCCAGCAAGTGGTTCAGACAGATGGTTTTTAATGTCTTCCTGGGAATAGTGTCCATTGTGGATGGGTCCGAGAAATATGAATGTAAACCAATCTCGGTCAAGAAGTGCTTAACATATCTCAACCATTCCATTCTGTCCGCATGGTCCAAACTGAGGGTGTCACGTAGCAGGGCCCGATTCATAACACATTCGTTAGTAGTCCATACCCTGTGCCACAATAGGATAGGTTGAATTCTGATAATATCCGTTATGTAGGGTTGGCCAAGTTCAGCGTGGCAATTAAATGTGGCAGCACACTGTGGAACTGCTAGAACTCCCCTCAGAAATGTATTCTCTACCAGCTGGATTTGGTCAACATTTGCATATCCCCACAGACCTGAGCCATACATAGCCACGGACAAGCATGTAGCTTTATAGATGGTTAGCATTTCCTTTATCGGTTTAATGCCCAATTTTCAAACAAAATTCTGTAGAGCCATGATCGTTTTCATAAATAAAAGAGTTCTAGCCTTAATAGCGCTTGTCCAAGAACCTGACTCATGGAATAGAATGCCCAGATAAGAGAAGGTTGGGGTGTTATCCAGCGGCACATTTTTTAAGAAGATACGCTTCATTAATTTACCTGGTTTTAGGCCGCAATTCATTGTGAAGGTCTTGCTACAGTTTACTAGTAGGTCCAGGTTCAACATAAATTTCTCGAAGCTAACCACTAGTTTCTGCAGGGCACGTGGAGTGCGTGCCATGAGTACTGCGTCATCCGCATACATGAGCGCAGGGATTTCCCTCCTCCCCACCCTGGGCATATCCCTACACTCCAGCAGCAGATGACGCTCGAGCCCATTAATATATAAGAGGAACAGAAAAGGTGCCAATACGCAACCTTGCCGCACTCCACGGCCTACGCTAAATTGTCTGGAGCATTCACCTCCCCTGCCATAGCGAACAGAGGCTGTGGCTCCACTGTAGAGTTCCCTCAAAAAACAAATGATGTTATTGTCCACCCCCAAACCTTTCATTATGTCCCACAATTTTGAGTGTGATACACAGTCGAACGCTGAAGAAAGGTCGACAAAAGTAAAATACAAGCGTTCAGATTTGATCCTTATATATTTATGCTGCAAGAGCATTAGGTTTAACCCTTGCTCAATTGTACCAATCCCTTTTTGAAAACCAAATTGCAAATCACTAATAATATCATTTTCCTCTGCCCAGCTTTGGAGTCTTGCCAACACAACACGTCCTAAGATCTTTACTGAAGAATCAAGAAGGGAGATTGGTCTGTAACAAGCACAGCTATTCCTATCCCCCTTCTTGTAGATGGGAACAATGACTGAGGTGAACCAAGATTCTTTCAGACCCAGTGAGAGAGCTGCATTAAAAAGTTGTACTAACATTGGCCCCCAGATTTCAGTATTAGCTTTAAAAAGGTCTGCCGGAATCCCGTCGGGTCCGGCAGCCTTACCGCATTTTGTAGATCCCAAGGCTAAGAGCACTACATCAATTGTTATGACCAGGTTGTAACTCTGTTGTACATCCAGGGTAGAGTTAAGACCCCAACCATGGATGTCTTCCTGTGCTTTGTAAAGGTTTGAAAAATGATCTACCCATTTGTCCTCGTCTATTGCAATCTCGATTCGCGCCGTGTGAGTTTCATAAGGGAAAGGGGTGTTTATTGCTTTCCAAAATGCAGCGGAATCTTTAGATTGCGCAGCCTCACAAAGGGAATCTAAGGCATCTTTATTCAGCGCGGTTTTCCTTGCTCTCAGGGCCTGAGTATATGTGTTCCTGCACTCTCTTATTTCATTTTTATCCCTAGGGGATCTGTGTACTGCATGTTTTAGGTTTTTCAAAGCCCTTGTACATGCAGTATTAAACCAGGTTCTGGGCCCCTTGGCTCTGCGTTTTGCCTCCACCCTTAGGCTACTTTTTATGTTTGCAGCTATTGTTCCAAAGTGCTCAATAATTTGATCGTTAGTGGAGCTGTCACTTAGGCAAATCCTAAAATTATTTGAGCACGCCTCCCAGAGTTTCTCAAAGAAGATTGTGGGGATTACTTTACTCCATTTTAATGTGTACCCATTTTGTCTCCCAAGGACGACATCAACCGCTGTCTCTACTCGAGACGCGGCCGTCGATGGGTCTGGGAACAAATACGCTACCTTAAGAGATTGTGGAAGGTGGTCACTTATGGGTAATTGGATATTCGTAACCCCCAGAAGTCTATGATTGAGGTTACTGGAGGTAATAATAAAATCAATAGTTGTCGATGAGCCTCTCCCAACAAAAGTAGGAGCAAACGGTGTGGGTTCTGGAACAAATTCATTAGCAAACCCCAGATCAAACATGAATAATAATTCATTAAGTAAATCCCCCATCAGGGTATGTTCAAAGTGTGTTAAGTGCATGTCTCTTTCTGTCACTAGGCCACATAGGCCCTGATTCCTTTTAGTACATAATGAACAATTAAAATCCCCCCCCCATATAATTATCAACTCCCTTTCATTTCTATCTACCTCTAACTGAATTTCATCTTTAAGCTGCTTCATTACGACCAGAATATCGTCTCTTGGGACATTATTATAAAAATTAATAATTAATACCACAGCTCCTTTATAATTCCCTAGAGTAATGATTTGGAAGTAACAGGAATTTAAATGACAGTGAGCTTGTTTAATTTTAAGTTGATTTGAAACAAGCGTTGTCAACCCACCCTTAGCTCTTCCAAAATGACCTCCAACTGCTGGAGTAAAAAAGGTTCTATAGCCATTTACATGGATTGATTCCTGTATCCAAGTTTCTTGCAGGGCCACTATATCCTGACCATCTATTACTAACTCCCATGCTGGATTTGTGATTTTTTGCCTAAACCCTGCTATATTCCAGTACAACAGTGCACAAGAATCATTATCTTTCTGGATCAAGCCTTTCCCTAGCTGTTCCCCTCCCCTGTTGACATCAACTGTGGGGGATTGCATCTGTTCCAGGATGTTACTGTTACATGGTTACAAACTGTCAGTGCTAGGGGCCTTTTGTAAGGTTGGCTGATCTTGGGGATGGCCACACAAAATCTCGGTATTTTCAGGGGGAACCAACTCCTTAATAAAGGAGTGATTAACTGGAGGAAGAACCTTAATCCCAACCAAAATTTCTTGAGATGTCTGAACTTGTTGTCAATCTACCCCGTCCAGACCACTAAAAATCTGGAAGCGATTTTGGATAGGTAGATTGTACATGGGTGGGAAATACTCTCTGTTAATCCACGGTCTCCCTTGCAAATGGTTGGGCTCGGGATATGATGGGTATTGGCTATTTATAGGGGGGTATTGGTAATCTGTTACCTGGTATCTGGGTTAGGGCTCCCCCGCCCTTTGTATATGATTATGGGGGTCCTGAGCATTTACATAAGCAGGATAACCCATCAAAGGTGGTGGCCCCATTAAACCGGACATATCCCATGGTCCCATTTTTCTAAAACCCCGCGGTCGGTATGGTGTTTTTTTTAAATAGCTGCCTGTTCCGACCCTGTTTATTATAGTCTTTAGATGGAGCATAGGGATAGAAGTAGGATAAAAGATGTGTGGAGATGGCATCGCTGCTACTGGCATCGAACCAATCTCCAATGTGCCTCACGGCCCTATAATCCTTAAAATTGATGACTATTACATCCCCCCTTCTATCCTTAGGTCTAACTCCCACCCAATGGGCACGCCTTACACTTAGAATTTCTCCATTGATGGATGCAGGAAGCGGTCTGTTGTCTCGGAGCCAGAATGTAACCTTGTTCCGTAAGGCAACGTGATCTTCCCATTTACCTGCAGGTAGTTCAGGGACCCCTGCCATTACGATGACAAAAGGGGCAGAATCTGGGGGTAAGTCTATAGTGTGGCTTGTTTTTTCTACAGGAGTAGCTGGTGGATTCATATTTCTCGGGTTAGTTGTTAAGGGGTCTTTCCTACCTCCCTGATTCTGAGAACCCCGAGGTTTTTGATTTTGTTCTTTAGTTACTGGGGCCGCCGGCTGGATAGCAGGCGGTTGCAGTGTGGGAGTTGATGGCAGAATCATTGGGCTATCCACTCTTCTCTTTCCTTGCACTAATTTCTTTTTTAAGACAGGTGCTGGCGTCTTAATTACTGGGGTTATAGGAGCTGGCGTTATAAGGGGCTCTGCAGCTTTAGGTTTTATGGGAGGGTTAGTTTTAACTACGGGATTTGCCTTAGCTTTTACCGGGCCTTTTATTAGGTCATGTAGGAGGAGGGAGTTCTGTTCAACCTTTTTCTCTATGATGTCCAAATGTGTGGACATCAAGTCAGTCTTTTCTAGAATTGGTTGCATCACCCCCCTGATTAAATCAAGGATTTTAGCCAACATGGCCTCTTCACCTACTAAGATCTGACCAGTTTGTGGCTGTGGGGTCTGAACCACCCCTTTCCTTATCTTATAGGGCCGATTAGACAGTGGCTCACCCCCCCTTTTTTTACTTGTTCTAGTAGTGAGGGGTGAGATAGAAGACCTGGTAGATGCCTCAATGGGCATTTTTGGTGATCCTGATAACCTTTCATTATCATTCCCTGTAGATGAGTCTAGTAATGATAAACTAGTTGGCGTACTAGACAGAAGATGCTTACTCATTAAAGTGGGATCAAGGGGAAAATTATCAGTATTATCTGCGACCCCTGATTGTGAAAAATCTATAAGCAACACAGAATCTAGGGGTCGACTCTGAGAAATAACTTCCCCCCCTTCTCCCAGATTTGAGGATCTCAACTCATACAATAAAGGTGTTATTTCAGGCACACTCCCCCCCCCTTGTGTAGTTTTATAACCTGTCTTACTTTGCTTCCCCCTCCGTCTCACTCGGGCTTTCTTGAATTTTCTAGGGGATTCTTTATTTACAGGATCATTTAGACCTGTAGATGAAATGGCCAACACTGTGGGACATGGAGCACAAGGGATGTCATCATACTGGCCAGCGTGGACCATAGCTGTTACAATAGTTACTTTGCCTCCAGAGACCAAGTGTTCCTTAGCCACAGAATTATCAGAAACAATAACTGGTGGTTCTGGTTCAATAGTGATAGCAGGTGAATGTTCCAGGCCCAATGAGGCCCTCCTATTACTGTTAATTTGCGCTACCTTCTTAATAAGAAAATTGTCCATAGTCACCAGTTTAGTAGTCATAATGGCTGAAAGTGAAATGCTAGCTTAAAACGAGAAGTAAAATTAAAATAATGAATGATTCTCACTCACATAAATGGAGACTGCACAAATGGTGGATTGAAAGGCGATAAGAGTATGGCCCCGGCCCGGCTCCTCGGTCCCCGGAGGGCCACAGAGGGCCCGCCCTTTGCCCGGGCTTAGCCCGGCGCGGTCCGCGCGTGGTCCCGCGACGCGGGGGCCCTCGTCACTTTTGAGCGCCTCCGGGCGCCAATCTCGCGTCAGCAGCCGCAAAGGATCCTGGGGATGGTAGTTCTCCCTCCACCCGGCGGCCGCAAGATGGTGTGCTGCGGCGGCGGGAGGGAGAACACAGGAGCCTACAGGGGTCCGATGGCCAAAAGTTCCGCTATAACGAGGTAAGTGCGTCTCGTTTTCCTCCCTGTGTACTGTTTGCAGAGTGCGCCCGCTCCCCCGGGGCCCTCGTCACTTTTGAGCGCCTCCGGGCGCCAATCTCGCGTCAGCAGCTGCAAAGGATCCTGGGGATGGTAGTTCTCCCTCCACCCGGCGGCTGCAAGATGGTGTGCTGCGGCGGCGGGAGGGAGAACACAGGAGCCTACAGGGGTCCGATGGCCAAAAGTTCCGCTATAACGAGGTAAGTGCGTCTCGTTTTCCTCCCTGTGTACTGTTTGCAGAGTGCGCCCGCTCCCCCGGGGCCCTCGTCACTTTTGAGCGCCTCCGGGCGCCAATCTCGCGTCAGCAGCCGCAAAGGATCCTGGGGATGGTAGTTCTCCCTCCACCCGGCGGCCGCAAGATGGTGTGCTGCGGCGGCGGGAGGGAGAACACAGGAGCCTACAGGGGTCCGATGGCCAAAAGTTCCGCTATAACGAGGTAAGTGCGTCTCGTTTTCCTCCCTGTGTACTGTTTGCAGAGTGCGCCCCAACTACTGGATATTGACCTAAATTGGGTGCATATTATCTTCTTAACCTATTATACTCTTTCACACAATTTGCATCTGCACAAACCTTTGTCTCGTCAAAATCAATCAAGTGCAATCCAGATAAAGTTCTGATTCAAGACAAAGCAACATATGCCATACCTTTTTTTAAACACGATACTTCCAATATTCACGAAAGCACGATCTACACTTAAACCTTGAGATTTATGAATGGTCACCGCGTATGCAAAACAAACAGGAAACTGTTTTCTGCAGACATACAAATCTTTTACAAGCAAAAAACGAACTGCACAATAACTAACTTGTTGTACTTCAGCAATTTCATCAAATTTGATTTTCAAAAATTAAATCCCACCTCTATGTACATAATTAACAAAATCAACAATTTTAACCATTGCTCCATTTACTAAACCTTTTTCCACATTCAAATTACGTCGCAAAATTACCCTACAATTTACACATGCATACAAATTATTTTCTAAACCAGCAGTTTTACTTATTGATTTCTCTAAACAATCCTATTTCCTCTTCCACTTTTCACTCAAAATAATACTGATTCCTTCATGTTCTATTTTATCAATTGCTTCGATTTTACAATTTCCTCATTTTCCAAGTTTAACATTTCTTCATTGAATATAGAACATTCACACAGTGTTGGCATTAAGCAGAGCACAGATTTGTTTTCTGCAATTCTCATGTATATTTTCTCTGGAACAATATTTGCATTCGGAAAGAAATTGGAAAGTAACCGTCTCTGTAAAGCTTGTTTGCCATGTTTGGTCAATTGCCCAATTCTTATATCTTGAAGAATAGTTCCATAATCAACATCATTTGCCTGCTGCATATTTGTAGTAAGTTCTTTATACTGAAAATATAACCAAATGTTTACATTGCCAATACTCCCCAAAGACTTTCTAGTATCTTCATGCGCCAGTGTTTTAAACACTGGCTGTCCTTTTACAGGAGTAAGTTGTAGAAGATCTCCAAAAACTATGACGTGTTTTCCAGTAATAATACGTCATACTCTGTTTTAAGAATTTGCAGCATTCTTAAATGCACAAAGGCAAGCATTAAGTTGGAGACCATGCTTACCTCATCAATAATGAGAAGCTTCATTTTCCTCAATACTCTTGAAACTTCACAAGAAGCTTCTCCAGATATCTTGTGGTATTCTAATTTGTTGTCAAGCTCTACTGGTAGCATTAATAAACAATGTAAAGTAATTCCTTTAATATATTGAGCTGCTAATCCAGTCAGAGCAGTGACAACACAAGACAAATGTGACTTAGTTCTTTTCTCTAGAAAACTTGTGATTACTTTAATTAAAAAAACGTTTTCCTGTTCCAGCTTGTCAACTTACATACATACGGATAGGTTCAAATGATGAGCAAGAGCACTCTTTCTTCTCATGAAGTAATACATGGTCAATCTGTTCTCCCACTTGCTCATATACTTCTTTCTGCTCCAGATTTAGTGGTTCTTCCAAGTTTCCTAAGTTTCTCAGATCTTCTTGACCTTGATACATTACTGTTTCCACCTCTTCCATAGTTGTTGCTGCTTCATTTAGAACAATTGGTTCTCCTAATGGGTCCTGACTCAATAGAACAGAAGTTTGACTATCTTGAGAACTGTCTCTAGCAATCTCAGCTGCAATTGCCATGGCTTGAAAAGTTGCAAAAGAGCTAAATAGTAAAATTCCCCTTTGTCAGGTGTTTCGCAACTCAGTTTACGGTGATTAATCAAATGTCCTTTTCTTTGTTTCACCAGACATCCTTCAGAACCAATAACGGCATATATACCATTATTAAAGTTTTCGGTAATATTCCCGATTAAAAATATAGTTTTGCAGCACTTCATAGAGACAAATGTTCTCAAGATGATGACTTCTTTTTGGATAATATGTATCCAACATATTTGTTTTCACAATATCAGTACTTTCTAGCTCTTTTTCAGCTAAATATTCAATTTCTTGTACAGATTTAAGAACTCGGTTTCGTGTTGCAGCAAGATTTAGACTCACCCAAATGATTCTTCTAGATTTAGAGTACAGACTTGCAGATGATAAGCGATCCGAGCATTCATAAGCTCCAATTTCTCGATGAGATAACATCTTCAAACTGTAACTGTATAATTTCTTACTTAGACTCTTCACATAGGAAATCTCTTCCCACATTTCGTTCAATTCCGCCTTTTCTGACTTTGTTATGTATGATGTCACTTATTGAGCAACAGCAATAGAATTGTCTGCAACATATTGAATATCCATATTAGCATTCCACATAGACAAAATTACTGAGTTATAGTCATTTATGTATTTTTGACTCTTCATTTCTTCTTAAGTTGTAGGTATTTTTTGGAGACTTTTTTGTGATATTATGTCGCAAAGATGACATAAAACTGTTCACTCTTCCTTTCGATATTACAGATCGAGAAATGCAAAATGGCATTTGCTGTAGAATTTGTCCTTAGACTTGTACTTTCGACGACAGTATTTCCCACAACGATGGCTTTGGAATCGGAAGACTTGTTGTCTTAAGTCCTTACCTTGTGTACTTTTGGGTACTTCACATGTAGCATATTCTTCAATAAAAGACAACACAGTATCATCTGAGTCTGTTCCAAATTTGGGAGCATCTTTGATCCATAATAGCATATGTATGTGAGGAGCACCTCTCGCTTGATACTCCTTTCTCCAAAAGATATCCAGAACCTCTCCAAGAGGAGGATTTTTTTTATTGGTGATAAAAGACATCATAGCTTCGAATCTATGATTGAAATACCTGCATACATTAACAGGATCCAAAGCGCACAATTCTCCAGATGTCTTGTATTCAATATTTAGTATATTTGGATTTGCCTCTCGAAGAAATTGATGTAAATCATCCCAAGCATATTCAGCACAGCTTAGAGTAAGGAACCATGTAGGAGTTCCTAAGTTCCTTAGCATACATTTTGTGACGACGGTACCAGTACTCATTAGTACCATGTTGAAATGCCATCAGATTAATCAGCTGAGATTCCAAAACATTATCTTTCTGCTGTACTTTAACCATAAATCCCTTTGCAAAAATATTTTGCAGATATACACCTGTTTTCAATATATGGTTTACTGCATAAGAAAGTCCAGACAAATCACTCTCAAACAAAAGATTAAACAAATACGGAATACATTGTCGAAATCTTGGATCTTGTGCATATAATCTTGATGTCCGGTATTCAGATGCAGGAATCTGCACAGGTCGTTCATCATATCTTCCTCCTTTTCCTGTAGGAAACAACTGAGGGAAACAACGAGCTTCCAAGCTTTTTTCTCATACACTAATGGGATTTCCTTTTGCTTCTTTCATTTGAAATAACTCTTTAGCATTCCCCATCATTTCTTTGGAATGCAATGGATGAACACTGTAATGTTCGTAGATTTCTTCAGTTCTGGACATATCCACTTTTTCAATTTGCCCAGATGGCAAGTCACTATCTTCTTGTACAGTTATTTCTTCTTCTCCCACATACACATTTTTTTAATATTGATTATTTTTTACCAGATACAATGTTGCCTTTTCCTACCATCCACAAATTCTTGCCAGATTTTCTCACTCTTAGTAGGAACGCCATTAGCAAGAATAACTAAAGGTTCATCCTCTACATTTTCTACACCAATAGTTTCAATATTTTTCTTTAAATCTAGAGGCAAATATACAACTCTTCCCTTTAATCCTCTCTGTAAATCAGAAGGAGGCAATATTCCTGTCTTAGGCTCCATACGAACAATAGCCTGCAATGGATGCACACATTGAATGAGAATAGACTCATAGGTATTTAAATCCAGCAGTTCCGAAGGAATATTTACCAGCTCAAGATTATTATGCAGAGCTCTAGCAGGCATTTTGTTCTCATCTAATTTGTTATAACAATATTTACAAATATGCTGATCAGAACCCAAATCAAAACAATTCTGTACCAATAAACAAGTTGCAAAATCCTTCCACTCATTATTATTTTCCTTTTCACTTTTTAAATACAGATCAACAGTCCTGGTCTGATTTTTATAATGAATTCGTCGACAACAGATACAAGAATAATTTGGCCTTTCACCTGAAATCACCTTAAACTGTATAATTTCTTGCTCAAAATTTTCTGCACTGCACTTTCCTACATTCTATTCCACATTTTCTTCTATTAATATCTCACTTTCTCCACTGTCTTCCTGAGGACCAAAGTAACTAATCTGAATTTCATCACAAACATTTGTTACATCTGATACAGATCCACGCAAAAGAGTACTGTTCAACTTTTTTAACATTAGTGCTAGACTTTTCGCGTAATACAATGTTCTGACTAATTTCCTCATCTGAGTATGATGAACTGCTAACATCCTGAAATGGTGGAAAACACTTCAACATACTTTTTTAGAAACACAAGGCAGAGAATGACCTTGCAAACCAGTATTTTCTCTCACGCTGCAAGGGTCTAGTCCTTGCAACATCTTAATCTTTTGTTTAACACTTTTCTTAGTATAATTTCGTAAGAAATTGCGTAAAAAATCAATAGATTCTTGCCGCACACTGCAAATACTACTAATTCTAGTAATAAATACTATACTATTTATAGTTGAATACTTTGCAGAGACGTGTAAAGAGGCCATGCGCCTTTTTACACCTATCTGCAATGCAGCTCCCTGGCGCATACTGGAGGTTCCTGTGGGCTAGTTGGCCCCCAGGGACCCCCAGTATTCAAGGGGAATTAGTTCCCCCTCTGCAAATGCGCCAGGAGGCTGCGCTGCAGAGAGGTGTAACGATGCCACACCGCTTTTTACACCTCTCTGCAACGCAGCCCCATGGCACATACTGGAGGTTCCTGGTGGGCTACTTGGCCCCAGGGACCCCCAGTGTCAAGGGGATTTAGTTCCCCCTCTGCAAACGAGCCAGGGGGCTGTATTGCAGAGACGTTTAACAAGGCCATGCCCCTTTTTACACCTCTCTGCAACTGAACCACCTGGCGCATACTGGAGGTTCCTGGTGGGCTACTTGGCCCCCAGGGACCCCCAGTATTCAAGGGGAATTAATTTCCCCTCTGCAAACGCGCCAGGGGGCTGCCTTGCAGAGACGTCTAAAGAGGCCACGCCCCTTTTTACACCTCTCTGCAACGTAGCCCCCTGGTGCATACTGGAGGTTCCTGGTGGGCTAGTTGGCCCCCAGGGACCCCCAGTATGCAAGGGGACTTAATCCCCCAACTAAGAACACGCTACGGGGCATGTTTGCACAAAGGTAGGTGGCGGGGCTTGAGGTGATATGTGTGCAAACATGCCCTGTGGCAAGTTTTAGGTTGGGGAATTAATTCCTCTTCAATCCAGAGGTCCCCTAAGGACCAACTAGCCCACCAGGTACCTCCAGTAAGCGCCACAGAGCTGCTCCCTGGCGCATACTGGAGGTACCTGGGGGGCTAGTTGGCCCACAGGGGACCTCAGGATTGAAGAGGAATGAATTTCCCAACTTAAAACACGCCACAGAGCGTGTTTGCACACATGTCAACTCAGGCCCTGCCCCCTTCCTTCACTATGGAGCAAAATATTCCTCTAAAATCAGGCAAACTACGAATTCCAATTTACTCACCTGTTATCAGGAGAGACCTCAGTGCTGCATCTTTCAGCCCACTACTGATCCTGAAAAGTAATTCTAACCATACTTACAGTAACTTGAATTTCCTTCCATAGGCTAACATTGACTGTTTTCACTTGGAAATTCCTATAAGTGTGGAGTTTTGGAACTTTAAAAAATTCCTCTAAAATCAGCCGGACTACGAATTCCGATTTACTCACCTGTTATCAGGAGAGACCTTAGTGCTGCATCTTTCAGCCCTGTACTGATCCTGAAAAGTAATTTGTACCGTACTTACCAGTAACTTGAATTTCCTTCCATAGGATATCATTGCCTGCAATATAAAATATATATAAATTAAAAAAATATAAAATTAAAAAAATATTAAAATTTTAAGATTTTTAAACACATTTTTTTTCAATTTAAATTACAAATATATAATGTAATAAAAAATATCTAAAAATAAATAGTTTTAAACAATGTAGTAAATCAGTATAAAAAGTATAACAATAAATACATATTTAAATTATCATTTACAAAACCTTTGAAATTCACTTAAAAACCATAGATTTCAGCCACATTATAGTTAGGAATTAGCATTTAAAAGACCTTAGAAATTCACTGAAAAAAACATAGGTTTCACACATGTTATAGTTAGGAATTAGCATTTAAAAAACCTTAGAAATTCATTGAAAAAAGCATAGGTTTCACACATGTTATAGTTAGGAATTTGCATTTAAAAAACCTTAGAAATTCATTGAAAAAAACATAGGTTTCATACATGTTATAGTTAGCTGGACATTTCACTCATACAAAACCATTGAAATTCTCCCGTTATAGTAAGTTCAGCTAACTATAACTCGCGCACCCGCAATGCACTGCTGATGACGTCACATATTACATCACTCATGACATGGTCAGTGACATCACTCATGACATCACTGATGATATCTCAAATGACATCACTGATGACATCATCCTTATAAAAGAGTGGCAGACCTCCTCTCACCCTAATATAATCTTTGATACACACAGTCAAAAAGAGAAACTAACATTTTCAATAAAATGGAGATACCAATACCTGTTACAACAACCTATTCAGTAATTTCAACATCTACATACACATCCACTCATTCACCAACAGTTCTATATAGTCACTCATACATGTACTCACTCATCATATGTACTCATACACCTATACATCCTGTTACACACCGAAGCTCATCCATAGAGTTACTCACACACATACTCACACATGCAAATAAACTATCAAACATCCATGTACTTGCATATACAGCTATACGCACACCACTACACTTACTTCTACAGAAACGTACACATACTTACTCTCTTACACAATAACTTATAGAAACACATACTTATTTATACAGGAAGTCTTCCAATCTCTCACTCTCATATATACTCACTTATATACATCAATACTCACATATACTAGTTTAAAACATATGTAGTTACTCATAAAGATACTATTGAGACAGTCATTCACTCACTAACACACCCATACACACACTCATTCACCCATAGAGTCCTGTACACATGGTGTCTTCAAATCACATACAAACAGTGAGTCAATCATTCATGCATCTGTGCACTAAGTAATACCCCCACCAAACCATACAAACACTCATTCTGATACTCAAAAAAACAACTAATAACCCATATACACACTCATGTAGCCACTCACCAAACCCATGCAGCCATTTGTACACAAAGTGAGACACTGATACAGATATTTAAATATTTAAACATTACTCGTTAATACATGTATTCAGTTAGATACACTTAATAAGTCAGTTATACAATCAATTTTACAAACAAAAACATCCATTTAGACACGTATTTAACCGTTTATTCTTCCATTAACGTTTAGGTATACATATATAAAAAATATTTATTTTTCAGAAATACACACATTCACTGGATGATGTCATCGGTGATGTCATGAGTGATGTCATTTGAGATGTCATCAGTGATGTAATGAGTGATGTCACTGACCATGTCATGAGTGATGTAATATGTGACGTCATCAGCAGGCATTGCTGGCGCACGAGTTACAGTTAGCTGTACTAACTATAACGGGGGAATTTCCATGGTTTTGTATGAGTGAAATGTCCAGCTAACTATAACATGTATGAAACCTATGTTTTTTTCCAATAATTTCTAAGGTTTTTTAAATGCTAATTCCTAACTATTCAGAAAAGGGGGTGGTGATGAACAGAGTGTCTGAATTAAACAGACCACTCTTACCCAGTCCAAAGATCAGGGCTTGATCCATCACCGTTATTTATCTCACTGCACCATCCCAGCTCAGAACCTGGCTATATGCAAATCAGTCTGTCCCTGGCCCAGTGCATCATGGGAACAGGGCAGACTAAACTACCAAGCCAATTCTTCACCAGAAAGGAGACAAGCTACCGGGGACCGGTTTCTGGCATTTCAGCCGTCTTCGGCCCGGCTTGCTTGAATCCTGATGGTGCAGTGAGAAAGGGATTCATGTCTGAGTATACCCTGCCACACCTATAGTGGCCAAAAACGATTCAGAAAAGGAGGTGGTGATGAACAGAGTGTCTGAATTAAGCACTCTGCCAGAAACCGGTCCCCGGAAGCTTGTTTCCTTCCCAGTATAAGAATTGGCTTGGTAGTCTGGTCTGCCCTGTTCCCATGATGCACTGGGCCAGGGACAGACTAATTTGCATGTAGCCAGGTTCTGAGCTGGGATGGTGCAGTGAGCTAAAAAACGGTGATGGATCAAGCCCTGATCTTGGACTGGGTAAGAGTGGTCTGCTTAATTCAGACACTCTGCTCATCACCACCCCCCTTTTCTGAATCAATTCCTAACTATAACATGTGTGAAACCTATGTTTTTTTCAATGAATATATATATATATATATATATATATATATATATATATATATATATATATATATATATATATATATATATATTACTGCTCCGATTGTCTCTCGTTTCACAAGAAAGAAAATCCGGCACTCACAGGGGAAGTGTTCAGGTTAGTTTAATCTCCAACACTCAGCAGACAAGTGTCTACCATTGACACGGAAGGAAACTCGCTTCCTTCCGTGTCAATGGTAGACACTTGTCTGCTGAGTGTTTGAGATTAAACTAACCTGAACACTTCCCCTGTGAGTGCCGGATTTTCTTTCTTGTGAAACAAGAGATTATCGGAGCAGTAATTTGTGACGTGGAGCGCCACCACGAGAGGCACCCGACTGCGAGTGACCCGGTCATTTTGGTGCAACGGAGCTGTGATATATATATATATATAAAACTTATGTTTATACTTTATAGAAACTCACATTCACTGGATGATGTCATCAGTGATGTCATTTCAGATGTCATCAGTGATGTCATGAGTGATGTTACTGAGCATGTCATGAGTGATGTAATATGTGATGTCATCAGCAGTGCATTGCGGGGTCTTGAGTTATGGTTTGGTTTACTAACTATAACAACCGAATTTCTATGGTTTTATACAAGTGAAATCTCCAACTAAATATAACGTCCCTGAAACCTATGGTTTTTTCAGTGAATATATTTATATATATATCCTTCTGTCTTAATCAAGTAATCTGTCAAAGGCAAGTTTAACTACAGAAGGCAAAGTAACTTTCTAGATCTGCCTCAGGCTACAACCATGAGCCATTAACAGACATTCTTTCACTGTGTCTTACATAGGAATGTTAGTGGGGCCAGTGTGTGTTGGACGGTGCAGAAACAGAAGATCGAGCACAAAATATGGAATTGCCCAATTATCGAGTTGCAAATATCGTGGGGCAGAAATATCGACAGCAAAAATATTGAGGTAAAGAATATCGAATTAAGGTAAGTAATATCAATTTTAAAATTACTGAAGTGTTTATTATCGTTCGCAAAAATATCGTTGTTAAAAATATAGTTTTTTATTATTATTCTTTATTTTTTTTGTATGTCTTTTATACGTATGTGATGTATTTTTTTGTTTATAAGAATTGTTTCTATTTTTAATACAAATGTTACATTTTTTGTATTATAAAAAAAATTATTTTAATTTTGCGCTTTTAGTTCCGTATCGGGGTGTGGGTTTATAGGGGAATAGGGTGGGAAATATTTGAAATATATTAAATCTATTAATTTTTTTATTTGAATTTTGCGCTTTTAGTTCTGTAGTGGGTTGTGGCATTTTAGGGGAATAGGGTGGGAAGTAATTTAATTATATTCAATTTATTAATTTCTTTTTTATTTGAATTTTGCGTTTTTAGTTCTGTAGCGGGATGTGGGAATATAGGGGAAAAGGGTAGGAAGTAATTTAATTATATTCAATTTATTAATTTCTTTTTTATTTGAATTTTATTTGAATTTTGCATTTTTAGTTTGTAGCGGGTTGTGGGATTATAGGGGAAAAGGGTAAGAAGTAATTTAATTTTATTACATTTATTGATTAATTTGTATTTAATAATATTTCTTTAATTTATATTTTATAGTGTGAAATGTGTAAAGTAATGTATTATTAATGAATGAATAATTGGTTGTTAATTAAGTTTTAATTATTTAATTGTTAATTAATTATGGTAATTGTCTAATTAATTTTAGGTGTGTGTTGTGGGGGTTATAGGTGTAAAGGGTGGGAAGTAATTTATTTTTTATTTAGGAATTAATAATTGGTTGTTAATTCATTTTAATTAATTAATTTGTTTGTTTTTTAAATAATCTTTATTGTGAATTTTCGACCTTTTATAACAACAATCAAGAAGAGAAAAACACACATACCCACCCACCCCACCCACCCAGTCAGGGTAGAATATCATCAAACCGTACACATTCATTTTGATCAATTTGAAAGAGAGCAGAGGACAATAAGCAGTAATAAAGCACAATTGTCAACACAAAACCATTATTTAAAGTGCAATGTGCAGACTGACAATATTAATAATTGACCGAGGTAAAAACCGGCAGTAGTACAGCACAAAATGTAAACAACAGTCCATTCTTCAAAGTGCAAGTGTGCAAAATAAATATAATTGCAAGGCTAACAGTCATAAATACTAACAATACTCCCAACTTTGCAGGTACCCTTACCCTAGCCTTCCGTCACAGGAATGCGGTTCAAATGCACTATACCTCGAGACCTACGATAATTGACCTAAGTCTGTAATTTAAAGTGCAAAGTACAGATAAAGAAGGGAGAGCCAGGGCAATCCCTCCTTTAATTTCAAACCCCCTCAAATTTCTAATCTAGATAAGGGCGCTCATATTAGCAGTCCTTTTTTCTTTGTTTTAGCACCTTTTCTGGCATAAATTACTTTCCCTACACTGGAAATAGCTACAGTCGAGGAAGCCAGTGTTGGAACTGCGGGGTTTGTGGATCTAACCATGCTGTAGCTAATACCAAGTTTAAAAATTGTCATAGCAACCGCAATAAAATAATCTATCTCTGGGGTCGATTTTTCATCCACAACTCCAAGCAAGATTACCTTTGAGCTCGGTGCAACATTAATATCTACCTTGGTGCGAAAAAAGTTTTGTATTTCATTCTTAAAAGGATTCAAAGAAGAACGTGTTGCAAACATTTGCGCAATGTCGGCACTAAACGTGGAACAACCCGGGCACTTAGTACCATGCCCCGAGCTCCACTTGGCAATTCCTGCAGGGGTATAATAAAGCAAGTTTTAAAAAACTGCACTTGCAGATTGGCGGACATTAACACTGTTTGGGATAAGTTGAGGGCTTTCGCAAATTAATTTTCAGTCACCGTCAGCGTATACTGCCATTTCTTGTACTGTGTGTCAAGATCATCTTTCATTTCACAATTACACATCTGACAGATTGACCCGATGCAGATTGTGTCCTCGGCTATTAGCCGATCCACCATAGCATTCTTATCAAAGCCGCTCGGGTCCCCGCTTTCCACTTAAAAACTCTTTGTTGTTTTTGCCGAAATTTGTTTTTAATTCTTCAAACGAGACAAGGCCAGCTGAGGAGAAAAGAAACCTAGTTTATCTATACCTACCCCAAACCACACATGCATATAGCTGTCATTGAAGATTCCAGGTAGGTTTGGATTATTTAAAATCGGGGTATAAAAATCCAATCTCCCCATGCCCCGCATCTTCCGTATTGCAACTTTGGCCTTTGCCATGCCCAAAAGGCACTTGAACTTAACTTTTTTATAGTAACTATATTCGACTTGCCTTAGCAAACACCTCCAAGCTTCCGCCCCAAGCAATAATTTGTATATGGAAGGCGTAGTATTTAAGCATGGGCGGAAAATCCGTTTCGCTCGCGGATTTTGCGGATTTTCGGTAAATTCGCAATCCACGAGATTCGCGAATCTCCCGCAAAATCCGCAAATCCGCGAGCAGCGGATTTTGCTCGCACTGCTTGCGTGAGTTCGCGGCTTCCCAGTACAACTTCGCGCCCCGCGAATAAGCGCTAAATTGCAGAAATACGATTTTAGCAAAACTGAAACTACTTACCAGGTTCAAAAGTTCAGGCTCATCATTAGTAGCCATTTCCTGTAGTGCTTCCTGAGGGGCCCCTCCAGAGTTCAGTTGCCAGTTGCAACTATTATGTGACCCTGCTCTGAACCTCAGAATAGTTACACATATGCCACAAATGTCCTGAATTACAGCTAAGGGAGACAAGCAGGAGCCAGGCTGGAAGTTCAAATCCATTAATCAGCCCCTAATTCATTATTGTCAGTTGGGGCAGGGCAGGTGTTGTAACTAATTTTGCAACAATGAAAGCACTTAGCAAGTGCAAAAGATCACTAATCAGGAAGCACTAAGGAAGCAGGTGCCAGCTAAAAAAATATTCTGTGACACATTAATCAGCCCCAAATTAATTCAGGTCACTTGAGGCAGGGAAGGTGTGCTTGCGTTGCCACAATAATGTACACTGACTGGACAACCAGAGGGTGCTGTGATGAAACAGAGGGTGGCATGGGTGGGCCAGAGGGTGGCATGAGTAGTCAGAGAGTGGCAGTGGTGACAGAGAGTGGCAGTGATGAAGAAGAGTGTCCCAAACAAGCTGGACACGTAGAAACAACAAGTTCGCGAAACTTGCGACCCGACAGGTAAGTTCGCGTTTTGCGAAATTGTACAAAACCCTCGCGAACTGGCAGAAACCCGCGCGAACACACAAAAAAAATCCGCAAATTCGCGAGAATTCGTGGATTTTGCGGATTGCGAGTTCGCAAATCCGCAAAATTCGCGAACGCGAGATTCGCAAAATTCGCCCATGCTTAGTAGTATTGCGCACTGCCGCTTGAGGTGGTTCCATCAGTAGAAACCGGGTATATTTCAATAGTGAAGCCCAGTAGTACTACCTGAGGTTTGGTAGAGCCCACCCCCTTTCTCTTGGAAGTGAAAGATACCTCAGCTCTCTTTTTGGCTTACAATAGGCCCATAAAAATATAGTAAACACAGCACAAAGATTTAAAAACATTAACTAGGGAATTCTAAAATGATTGCTCTGAAAAAGTACAAGATTTTTGGGAAATAAATCATCTTTATCAGATTGCAGAGGCCTATCATAATAAGGTGCAAATTAGTTAATCTTGCCAAACCTTTCTTAGTACTATCTGCCAAAGCATCTAGATTAATATTGTCGATAGATTCAAGTTTTGAGGAGATATCAACAATCAAAAATAGTGCTTTCTCCACCACTCTGTTATATACTAGTACAATCTTTTAATTAACAACAAAATGTGTCTTTTCTTTGTTTAGCGAGAAACCAGACATACCCCCAAACATAGCGGTTTCTAACTCTATTGCCTTAATGGCAACCCCTGGATTAGGTGTTAAGACTGTCACGTCATCTGCATTAGCCAGGATCTTAGTCTCTTGGCCATGCATAATTATTGGTGGAATTACAGTACTTTGCGTTAATTTTCTTAGAAAAGGATCAATAGACAATGCAAACAGGAGTGAGGAGCAAGGGCACCCCTGCCAGGTTCCCCAAGTAATCAGCACTGTTCCTGTCAAGCTACCCAATATACAAACCCTAGCCATAGGGTTGTGATACATTTAATATATGATTAAAAAGTGGCACCGGGGGGAAATAGGTGGTGGACGGGCACGGATGGCAGACGGATCGCCACCGCCTGCATGGCGGTGGCGATCCGTCCACCATCCTAATCGGCCCCTAAGTTGGGATCCACCTACTGATATACTCACAATACTCCTTTTTGGTTAAAAGCGCACGTTCAAAGCTCCATGAGATAGCCTGCTTCCCCCCTATTCCCTGCAGCACTTAGACAAGAGGATTCTGGTCTGAGAGGAACCGGGGTATCATTCAGTCCGGCAGGTCGTGATCAGCTCGTTGGACACAAAAAAGAATCTAGGCGGGCATGTGTGCCGTGTGTAGCTGAAAAGAATGTATACCCATCTGCAATTTGGTTCTTTTCATGACAGACATCGACCAAGCCGTAATCCTTGTATACCCCTTTGAGGGCTTGATACACCTTAGGCTTCCTCCCTGTGCACAGTAACTGTCCACCTATATCAAAACTCCATGGGAGATTGAGATTCAAATCGCTGCACAGAATCACAGCTAGTGGGCGGCCTGTTAACTCCTTAGGTACCTGAATTAGGGTGGAGGGATCATCGAGCACGCGGCCATAAACTGAACATAGAGTGAACTTGCCTCCACAGGGTGAGTGACAAACTGCAGCTACCCATCTTCCCCTTGGATCATATCCTACTTGTGAGAATTTCAGCAGGCTTCCTCCGGCTAAAACTGCCACACCAGCAGTATGCACACATTGGGAGGTGCCAGCTACCAGTCTATGCCGCTACAATACAATGTTTCCCCCAGAGCATAAATTACAGTTAGTTCTTGAGTAGGGATCCACATGAGTCTCTCTACTCCGGTTCAAAGGATGAACATTCCTGTTGGACTAGGGAACACCCAAGTCACATAGGGTAGCTTGGCACTAAGAGGCAAGGGCTAATTCCAAAGTACATGTGCTAAGTTTGCGTCACACCCATCAGTAACATCACCTCCATCCACTCAAAAAGGACACTACACCAAAATTTTGTATGAACATACGTGCTGGTTTATAAAAATAATACTTTGCTCTCTTTCCACTGTATATCCGTTGTCAGTACAGAAATACACATCTAAACATTGTTATTACAAACTACTAAATGTTGGAGATTAGTTCTCACTTCTCAATTTACAAGCAATAGGGTTCAATACAAGGACTCTCAGAGAGCACTGTCTGACCACTTTGTAAGCTCAGGTAACCTTTGGGCCTCCAAGAAAGGTTGGTACCGATTATTTCCCTGCAGCACCAAGGAACAATGGCTATTAACCCCCAATTTACTGTTCCATGAAAGCTCTCCTTTATTCCTGAAAGAACAAGGATTATTTACCAACACATCAATAAGTAGCTTTCAATATCTGCATTGGGGTGATTGGGTCACTTGTGGAAGTCTTGAAGGCTTCTGGCTTATATTATCCGCTCTTTAATTAGAACAGTAGAAAGGAACCGCTCTTCAGGCCCCTTGGTCGGTAGTACTCCGATCTTTAGCTTCCCCCAACACACACTCCTTACTTTTCAGAGAAGGGCCCTCAGTGGCCAAAGTCTCGGATCGCCGGGGGGAGGGGAAGACCACACCAGTGGACTTCTGCAAGGATCTGATCGCCGCTCTTCTCGCCTCCCCACCAGACCAGCCACTCGATGACAGAGCTGGCGCGGGGTGAAAGGGCCACACAGGCTGAGGGGAGCCGATGCTCGCCTCACGCCCGTTTCCTCTTCGGGTGCTGTCTCCACCTTTCTCGAGGGAAGCGCCCGACTGAGCAGGCGCGAGGGATTAGTGGCTCCACGACCGAGCCCGCTCAGCTACGGCGGTTCTCCTTCCTTTGCTCCGCCCCCTCTCCAGGATGCGTTCGCTCTGCCGAGCCTGCGCAGATTGGGAAAAGGCTTTCCCTTCACAAGCCTCCGATCACACCTCGCCGGCCCAGGGAAGAATGAGGCTGCCTCCTCCACAAGGCCACACTACCTGTGGGCCCTGCCACGGACACTCGGACCCTGACTTCCCTCCTGGCGAGCCACTACTCTTAATAAGGCAGTCTGTTACCACAGGTACGGGGAGGTCCGGTTGGAATGTCGGGGGGGCAATTAGGTCCCCAGTTCATGTGGAGAACTGAAAAGGGAGGTCACAGGAATTAACTCCTCAGTCTCAAACCTTCCTTCTTCCTGGAAACACGCTCCGAGAGTCTTAGCGAGGGCTTTCCTACTGGGCAATGGACTCAGCTCCCCACTAGTTCAGTCTCCCTCAACACGTCCTAACCCTTTCTTCTCGGCTTAGGATCGGGTCAGGCGCCCAGGGTCTTAAGGAATACCACTTGACAGGGTCAGGTCAGTAACTACAAGGGGAGAGGGGTGGATAAGCAGTAAGGAAGCGTCCCTACACTGGGAGATCAACCCTCTGGATATCCTACCCCCACCTTATGCTACAGCCTGTACTCCAGCTGACTCTCTCTGGTAAGACAAAATGGCTGCACTGCAGCTGGCCTTTTAGAGGTTGGCCTCAAAAGGTCCAGAAGGGACCAAAAGGTTCTGGAAGGTCCCTATTCTAATCTATGGGTACTGTCTAGAGGTGACCGTTATGGCAGTTAATGGCGACCATTTTGTGAGTCCCATACTTTCTAGTCAGAAAAGGCACCTAGGCCTCAGGTAAAAAAAAAATATGAGGGCAAAAGAGCATCTATCCCCCAGGTCAACACCACAAAAATAATCCAGTGGACCCAAAAAGATTTAAAGGTTACGAGGGGCAAAAAGGGGACAAAATAAATAAATAAATATAAAGAGTGGCTACGCAAAGGGCAGTCAGGTCTAACACGCTTCCCCCCCAGCTGAAAGTGGGGAGAGCTACCCAACCCCTTGGGAGTCCTCATCACTAAGGCGGAAGTACCTAGAAAGACCGTCTGCATTGGCGCGGTCCATTCCAGGCCGATGTTCCACCCGGAAGTCCATACTCTGTATGGAGATAGACCATCTCAACATCTTGGGAATTTCCCCCTTCATTTGCATCAGCCAACAAAGGGGTCGGTGGTCAGTCTGAACCAGGAAGTGCGAGCTTCAGAGCCCACACCACCGCGAAAGCTTCCCGCTCAATTGCACTCCACTTCTGTTCCCGGGGAAGTAGTCTATTGGATAGGAAGACTGCAGGCTGATCCAGACCCTCTTCATTGAGTTGCGATAACACTGCCCCAATGCCATGCTCTGATGCGTCGGTCTGGACAATGAACTCCTTGGAGAAGTCTGGGGCCCTCAGGACCGGTGCTGCACACATCGCCTGCTTCGATTTCTCAAAGGCTTGCTGACAAGCCTCTGTCCAGACTACCCGTCGAGGTTGTTCTTTGAGGTAAGCTCTGTGAGGGGCGCTACAATAGTGCTATATCCCTTCACAAAGCGACAGTAGTAACCTGTGAGGCCCTGGAAAGCTCCAACCTCAGTCTGGGTCTTTGGGAGTTCCCAGGCCATGATTGCCTCAATCTTTGCCAGGAGGCGCTGCACTGTTCCCCTACCCACCAAGTGACCTAAGTACACAACCGACCCCTGCCCAATCTGACATTTGCTGGCCTTGATTGTCAAGCCAGCTTGTTTCAGGGCCTGGAGAACTGCTTGAGTGATGCAAATGGTCCTCCCAACTGCTGGAAGACGGCAATGTCATCCAGGTAAGCAGCGGAGAAAGCCTCCATTCCGGAGAGGACCTGGTTCACCAGCCGCTGAAAAGTGGCAGGGGCATTTTTTAGCCCAAAGGGCATCACGCAGAATTGGAAGTGTCCCTCAGGCATGGAGAAAGCTGACCTTTCTTTTGCTCCATCTGTAAGGAAGATCTGCCAGTACCCTGAAGTGAGGTCAAAGGTACTCAGATATTGGGCAGCTCCCAGCTGGTCAATCAATTCATCCGCCCTAGGGATCGGATGAGCATCAGTCTTGGTCACTGAGTTCAGTCCCCGGTAATCCACACAGAACCTCAGTTCTGGAGTGGTGCCCGGTGGAGCAGCTTTTGGCACTAGAACCACCGGACTGGACCAGGGGCTGCTGGAAGGTTCAATAACTCCTAGCTCCAGCATCTTGGTAACCTCACCGTGGATGCTGGCCTTCACCTTGTCTGACAGCCGGTAGGTCTTTGACTTCACTGGTGGGCTGTCACCTGTGTCCACATCATGGGTACACATGTGGGTCCTTCCCGGGACAAGGGAGAACAACGAAGAGTACTGCTCCAATATCTGGTGGCAGTCCTCCCGCTGTTCAGGAGTTAGGGATGGGGAGAGAATCACTCCCTCCACCGACCCATCCTTTTCCTAAGACGAAAACAAGTCCGGGAGAGGCTCGCTTTCCGCTTCCTCTCCTCCATCAGTCACCATCATCAAGATGACCTCGGGCCTCTCATGGTGGGGTTTGAGGCGATTAGCATGCAGCACCCGTAGGGGCTGTCGAGGGGTCTTAAGGTCCACCAGGTATGTGGCCTTACCCTTCTTTTCTAACACCTCAAAGGGGCCTGTCCAGCGATCCTGGAGGGCACTTAGCTCTCCAGGCTCCATCACCCACACTTTCTGGCCAGGCTCCAACTCCACCGGGTGAGCGTTGTGGTCATACCACTCCTTCATTACTGCTTGGCTGGCCTCCAAGTTTTCAGAAGCTTGCTTCCACAACTTCGCCATTTGGCTCCTGAAGGCCAGCATGTAGCTCACCACATCCTGGGGAGGCTTCCTTGGAGACTTTTCCCATCCATCCTTCACCAGGCTGAGAGGTCCGCGTACAGGGTGCCCATACAGAAGCTCAAAGGGGCTGTAGCCCACTCCCTTCTGTGGCACTTCCCTGTAGGAGAATAACAAACAGGGTAGGAGGACGTCCCATTTCCTCCGCAGGCTCTCAGGCAGACTTCTGATCATGCCCTTCAAGTAAGCATGGGCGAATTTTGCGAATCTCGCGTTCGCGAATTTTGCAGATTTGCGAACTCGCAATCTGCAAAATTCGCGAATTCTCGCGAATTTGCGGATTTTTTTTTTTGTGTTTGCGCGGGTTTCTGCCAGTTCGCGAGGGTTTTGTACAATGTCGCAAATTGCGAACTTACCTGTCGGGTCGCAAGTTTCGCGAACTTGTTGTTTGTACGTGTCCAGCCTGTTTGGGACACTCTTCTTCATCACTGCCACTCTCTGTCACCACTGCCACTCTCTGACTACTCATGCCACCCTCTGGCCCACCCATGCCACCCTCTGTTTCATCACAGCACCCTCTGGTTGTCCAGTCAGTGTACATTCTTGTGGCAACGCAAGCACACCTTCCCTGCCTCAAGTGACCTGAATTAATTTGGGGCTGATTAATGTGTCACAGAATATTTTTGCACTTGCTAAGTGCTTTCATTGTTGCAAAATTAGTTACAACACCTGCCCTGCCCCAACTGACAATAATGAATTAGGGGCTGATTAATGGATTTGAACTTCCAGCCTGGCTCCTGCTTGTCTCCCTTAGCTGTAATTCAGGACCTTTGTGGCATATGTGTAACTATTCTGAGGTTCAGAGCAGGGTCACATAATAGTTGCAACTGGCAACTGAACTCTGGAGGGGCCCCTCAGGAAGCACTACAGGAAATGGCTACTAATGATGAGCCTGAACTTTTGAACCTGGTAAGTAGTTTCAGTTTTGCTAAGATCGTATTTCTGCAATTTTGCACTTATTCGCGGGCGCGAAGTTGTACTGGGAAGCCGCAAACTCACGCGAACAGTGCGAGCAAAATCCGCTGCTCGCGGATTTGCGGATTTTGCGGGAGATTCGCAAATCTCGCGGATTGCGAATTTACCGAAAATCTGCAAAATCGGCAAGCGAAACGGATTTTCCGCCCATGCTTACCTTCAAGGTCTTGTTGAACCTTTCTACCAGTCCATTTGACTGGGGGTGATAGGGAGTGGCGGACCGGTAGGTCACTCCACACTCCTTCCACATTGCCCGCATATATGCTGACATGAAGTTGGTTCCCCTGTCGGACACAACTTCCTTGGGGAAACCCACTCGGGTGAAGATCCCCATCAGGGCCCTAGCCACTACAGGTGCAGTGACAGTCCTCAGAGGAATTGCCTCTGGGTACGTGTGGCGTGGTCCACCAAAACCAGGATAAACCTGTGACAAGCTGTAGTTGGTGGATCCAATGGCCCCACAATGTCGATGCCCACCCTTTCAAAGGGGGTGCTAACGACAGGTAGTGGTTCCAGGGGAGCTTTCAGCTTCACCCCAATTTTTCCCACTGGCTTGACAGGATACACATGTCCGACAGTAGGTGTCAGACGCCACTTTCATCTGAGCCAGTAAAAGTGAGGGACAAGCCAGGCAAAGGTCTTGTCCTGACCTAAGTGTCCTGCCAAGGGTATTTCATGAGCCAGTTCTAACAGAAAGGCTCAGAATCGTTGAGGGACTACCAAGGCCCTTGATGAACCGGGTAAAGGTACCTTGGGTTCACTGTAGAGGAGTCTGTCCTCCCAGTAAATGTGGTAATGCCCTGCAACGTTCCCTGCTGCCTTGGCTTCGGCCTGTCGCCTCAGTCCCTCAAGGGTAGGGCACTCCTTCTGGCCCTTACAGAACTCCTCCCTGGTAGGTCCTCCCTCCGCATGCCACTCAGCAGGGATGGGTAGGTCTTCCAGGGAGACTACTTCCCCCTCCACGGACTCCTGGCTCACCACCGCAGGTGTCCGATCTGTCTCATGGGGCGTGGAAGCCGAAGCAGGCTTCTCCTGTCTCCGGGTCTGTCCCTTTTTGGCAGCGGGCTGGGCCATTGTGCCAGGCTCCAGCCCAGGCGAACTACCTCTCTGGGCAGTCGCAGACCTTGTGCTTACACAGGCCCAGTCAGGTGTACCCAGCATCTCCGAATGAGTCCGGTATTCCACCTCTCTCCAAGCATTGTGCTCCATGTCATTCCCCAGCAGGCAATCGACTGGCACGGCAGGGCTTACGGCAACTCGAAGTGAATCTGCAACCCCTTCCCACTCAAAGGGAACCTCGGCCACAGGGTAGTGGCCCATTCTGCTGTCAGCCATCGCGGCAGGGTGGAGTACATTGGGAATCACCTGCTCTGGAGACACCAGTTGACTCCTCACCATAGTCATACTGGCTCCTGTATCTCTCAGAGCCTCCCCTCTCTGGCCATTGATGGTGATCCATTGCCCATACTTGGTAGTATTTGGGGGCACCTGGATCTTAGGAACCATCTCCCGATCTACCCGGGACACTAAGGTGACACCCGCCCACTCACCCCCCCTTATCTAAGGGCAACTCCTCCCCGAGCGCTACACTAGCTACTCCCAGGGCTTTTCCTCCGGTGGGAGGGGGTGGTCTCTTTGGGCATTTGGCATCTCCCTTATAATGTCCAACACCACCACACTCAAAGCAGTGGACAACCCTTGGCTGCTGGCTCTGGCCAGGATGAGGGTTTCTGGGCGGGTTAGCCTTAGGGGTGAAACCTATTCCCTTTCCCTGGAAACTGTTTTGGGGACCTTTTGAGAACTCCCGCTTTTTATCTCCCCCCTCCTTCTTCTGAGGGGTGCCCTGTCCGGCCCTTTGGGAATCCCCTCCAGTCCCCTTTGAGGACACTCGGGTACTTCCCCAGATGTCCGCCTCCTCTGCAAGCTTCCGGGGGTTGGTCAGCTTGCTGTCCACCAGGTGATGGCGCAGCTCGGGAAAACATTTCTCGAGTAGATGCTCTTTAAGAAAAAGGTCATATAACCCCTCATAGTCCTTCACCTCGCTGCCCTGTATCCAGCCCTCCAATGCCTTCCTCACATAGTCCAGGAAATCCACCCAGTTTTGGGTGCTTAATTTGTGGTTCCCCCTGAACTTTTGGCAATACTTTTCTGGTGTTAGCCCAAACTTTTTGATTAACGCTACTTTCATGGTGGGGTAGTGGGTCTGCTCTTCCTGTTCCAGGGCCAATAATGTGTCCCGACCAGTAGGAGGCATATACTTGTATAAACCACCCCACCAGTGTTTCTCCTGGATCCCATGGGCTCTTAAGGAGACCTCATAGGCAGCCAGCCACTTGGCTATGTCATCTCCTTGGCTGTAGCTAGCAACTATGTCTTTAGGTAGGTAGGGTCTAGATTCCCTGGTTAATTCTTTGGTTTCGCTGCCACCATTCGGAGAAGTGGAGGGTCCTAACTGTAGGGCTTTGAGTTCTAGCTCTCTTAGTTTAAGCTCATGAGCCATCCTCTGTTCCTCCCTCTCCTGTTCTAACCTGGCTAACTCCCACTTTAGCTGCCTTTTTTCCCTCCTGTCCGTTAGTTCAGCTTCGGTCAAGCTTCCTCCGGAGACACTACTGCCCCTCCTTGAGTAAGTCATCGGTCCCGGAAGTATGTATGTATGTATGTATAGGCATTTATATAGCGCACTACTTACCCGGAGGGTCCCAAGGCGCTTCGACCGCTGCGAAACCCTTCCTGGCTTCCCTGAGAGATGGTCCCTTAATGGGTATCTCCAGGGTGAGACCAGGCATCCCCGGCGGCCTGGTGGGGCTGTTAGTGAAGATGAGGCAAGCTAATGCCCAGAGTTGCCGAGTGTGATCGCTGATCAGAGTGGGCACCGAGGCGAGAGAATTATCGAGTCCGCTGACCCTGGTCCAGAAACCTGCCGCGCCGGGATTCGAACCCTGGTCCCGGGCCGTCCTCTGCTCTTGGGTCTGCCGCCTCTAACCAGGTTTCCCATCTCAGGATGGAACAATCCCTCTACCCCTATGACTGTGTCCTGGTCCGTCCCCTCTTCCTCCTCCTTCCCTTCTCCATGTGCTGCCACCCAAGCCCTCAAACTGGTCTAGAGTTCCCCCTTCTTGGCACCACGCTTAAAAAACACTCCCATCTTTTGACAAAAGTCCCTAAGCTGGGCTGCAGAACAAGTTTCCAGTTCTTCCAGAGCAAATTCCATTTTGCTGAAGAGCAAGGTAGGGACAAGCATACAAAAAGAATAGATTCACAAGGGGCAATTTGAAACGACCTCCACCCACCACCAGGAATGAATTTAGAAAAAGCAAAAGAATTAATTGGGAGGTCCGCCAGGAGAAAACTCCAGATGTAGGCCTGTGGGGAAGGTTTTGTTACCTCAGAGTAGACGCAAACACAGTTTAGATCCCACCGCTAGACACCAATTATGTTGGACCTAGGGAACACCCAAGTCACATAGGGTAGCTTGGCACTAAGAAGCAAGGCCTAATTCCAAAGTACATGTGCTAAGTTTGCGTCACACCCATCAGTAACATCACCTCCATCCACTCAAAAAGGACACTACACCAAAATTTTGTAGGAAAATACGTGCTGGTTTATAAAAATAATACTTTGCTCTCTTTCCACTTTATATCCTTTGTCAGTACAGAAATACACATTTAAACATTGTTATTACAAACTACTAAATGTTGGAGAATGAGTTCTCACTTCTCAATTTACAAGCAATAGGTTCAATACAAGGACTCTCAGAGAGCACTGTCTGACCACTTTGTAAGCTCAGGTAACCTTTGGGCCTCCAAGAAAGGTTGGTACCGATTATTTTCCCTGCAGCACCAAGGAACAATGGCTATTAACCCCCAATTTACTGTTCCATGAAAGCTCTCCTCTATTCCTGAAACAACAAGGATTATTTACCAACACATCAATAAGTAGCTTTCAATATCTGCATTGGGGTGATTGGGTCACTTGTGGAAGTCTTGAAGGCTTCTGGCTTATATTATCTGCTCTTTAATTAGAACAGTAGAAAGGAACCGCTCTTCAGGCCCCTTGGTCGGTAGTACTCCGATCTTTAGCTTCCCCCAACACACACTCCTTACTTTTCAGAGAAGGGCCCTCAGTGGCCAAAGTCTCGGATCGCCGGAGGGAGGGGAAGACCACACTAGTGGACTTCTGCAAGGATCTGATCGCCGCTCTTCTCGCCTCACCCCCCAGACCAGCCACTCGATGACAGAGCTGGCGCGGGGTGAAAGGGCCACACAGGCTGAGGGGAGCCGATGCTCGCCTCACGCCCGTTTCCTCTTTGGGTGCTGTCTCCGCCTTTCTCGAGGGAAGCGGCCCGACTGAGCAGGCGCCAGGGATTAGTCGTTCCACGACCGAGCCTGCTCGGCTACCGCGATTCTCCTTCCTTTGCTCCGCCCCCACTCCAGGATGCGTTCGCTCTGCCGAGCCTGCGCAGATTGGGAAAAGGCTTTCCCTTCACAAGCCTCCGATCACACCTCGCCGGCCCAGGGAAGAATAAGGCTGCCTCCTCCACACGGCCACACTACCTGTGGGCCCTGCCCCAGACACTCGGACCCTGACTTCCCTCCTGGCGAGCCGCTACTCTTAATAAGGCAGTCCGTTACCACAGGTACGGGGGGTCCGGTTGGGATGTCGGGGGGCAATTAGGTCCCCAGTTCACGTGGAGAACTGAAAAGGGAGGTCACAGGAATTAACTCCTCAGTCTCAAACCTTCCTTCTTCCTGGAAACACGCTCCCTGAGTCTTAGCGAGGGCTTTCCTACTGGGCAATGGACTGAGCTCCCCACTAGTTCAGTCTCCCTCAACACGTCCTAACCCTTTTTCTCGGCTTAGGATCGGGTCAGGCGCCCAGGGTCTTAAGGAATACCACTTGGCAGGGTCAGGTCAGTAACTACAAGGGGAGAGGGGTGGTGAAGCAGTAAGGAAGCGTCCCTACACTGGGAGATCAACCCTCTGGATATCCTACCCCCACCTTATGCTACAGCCTGTACTCCAGCTGACTCTCTCTGGTAAGACAAAATGGCTGCACTGCAGCTGGCCTTTTATAGGTTGGCCTCAAAAGGTCCAGAAGGGACCAGAAGGTTCTGAAAGGTCCCTATTCTAATCTATGGGTCCTGTCTAGAGGTGACCGGTATGGCAGTTAATGGCGACCATTTTGTGGGTCCCATACTTTCTAGTCTGAAAAGGCACCTAGGCCTCAGGTAAAAAAAAACTATGAGGGCGAAAGAGCATCTATCCCCCAGGTCAACATCACAAAAATAATCCAGTGGACACAAAAAGATTTAAAGGTTATGAGGGGCAAAAAGGGGACAAAATAAATAAATATAAGGAGGGGCTACGCAAAGGGCAGTCAGGTCTAACAATTCCTTACTCTAGTATTCTTTTATTGTAAAAATAGAGTACCCTGTATCCTGATTTGCATGTACAACCCATTTTTTTTATTCAAATACATCCTCTTATGCCGGGCTTTTGACTGACCTGATGCTTATCTTTTTATGTTTTTTTGAGATTTTGTCTTATACTTTCACATTTATATATAGGAGACTTATATACTTGACTGTGACATAACACAACTGTGACAAAATACAAAAAATTGATGTGTGATGATGGTTAGAACATTGAAAGATAATACGTCTTTCAGATAAACATTCCATATACAAGTAGATATGAATTTCTACATTGCACATATACGTCATATATTTACAAATGCTCTGCTCCTCCAACCAATTACAAATTGAACTCAAGTGTCCTATTATTGTTTGATATTGGAATCTGATACCCTTGCATCCTCGTACACTTTTAAGTACTACCGATATTGTGAAGCCCTATGGAGGTCAGAGCTTTAATAGATAAATTGCTCAAGCGTCTTTAATGACGCTTTCCTTGTGGTGCCTCGTGTGCACCGGTTAATTGTTCATGTTGGCTCTTGACCATGTGTGGAATAGACCAACTCGTTTCGACCTTCAGGGTTGGACCTGGGTGGGAGTTGTATGGAAGGTTTTCTTCAGGGCAATTAGTGTTCTTGAGGGACACGTATGTTTTCTTGTGGAAACCTTCAGGTTACCTATGGTGTGTTCCTGTCTTTGCATGGAAGACAGTTTTCCATGGTAAGCGTGATAGGATTGGCGCCTTTTTTCTGTTCACACTTCAGCTTGCATATGCCTAATCGTTGCCAAAATTAGAGAAGGTGGAGGTTCCTGTGCTGTTGGAGATCTAGAGGTAGCACCCTCCATGCCCTGGGTGGACTTGTCCAAAGGTTGAACAGCGCAATCATCCCACCTAAGCCTCGGGGACCCTTTCCTTGAAGATTCTTTTCAGGTCCTTGACAGCCTTATCATTATTTGACTTCTGCTTCTTATCTCGGCTGTGGGCCTTTTTTATGCCTCTTGATCCTTTTGATCTCTATTTCCTACCAGCAGAGATAACTGATCCATCCTGTGAGTGACTGCTAAAAGATGTGGACTGTGAGGATGTTGACAAACCTAAATCAAGCAATGAGGAGTCTGAGTTCTCGGCTAGGGAAACAAATTCTCACAACTCCCAGTCCAGTCGGGTGAAGCCAGCAGACCAGGGACCCCAGACAGTCAGAGTCAAAGGAGATAGGATCAACTTCCATCTGTTGTGAGGAGGGGGGATCCAAGACCTCCCATGAACACCAGGATAATTCTCAAAACATTTCTCCCCAGAGAGATTCTTCTTGTTCTGCCGATTCCTCCCTACCTGATCCTTGGGGTTGCATGCACAACTCTCCCTTTCACCTAGTTTGAAGCTTCTGGTTCACCCCCCTCAGTGATGATTTCGGGCACTGTTTCCTGCACTTGGGGGATGACAGGTGCAGATGTCAACACTGCAGCTAGGAAGAGCATCGCAGTAACAGAATCCTGGGTTTTTATAGATCTGGGATACTTCAAAGGAAAAAGGTTCGATATTGCGGGCTGACCTTCAGCTGCCACCAACATATTGCTTCATTCGGTAGCCCTTTTACTCGCAATGTTAGGCTTGTTTATGTTATCACCAGGCTCATCCCCTTTTTTCTTGTTCCTCAAATCTGAACCAGTTCTCTTGAGGCCCACCTGGCGCACACTGGTCTTTGCATTCCCGGCCCTGCCGGTAGTTGTGGCCGCCACAATAATTAGTTTAGCCTTGGAGGCTTTGGAATTCCTGCCAGCCATTATTGCGTAAAACATAGACTATCAGCAGTAATTATTGTGCCTGCCTGCCTCAGTATGCCTCCCAAGGCTACACACTGGCCCTTTACAGAAGCAGCTTCGCGATGTCTCCCGCTGTGTTTCCTGCTGACTCTCCGCTTTACTGATGAGTCACCGTGCCAGATCGCGGAGGTCCTAAGAAGCACCAATGCAGCAGACCCTCAAGCATTCCTAGCCTGCTCCCAGGGACCGATTTCCTGCCGTATCTGCTCCCTTGTTGGCCGCGCTGCCCCAGATCGCCACCAACGCACCTTCGGTAAGAGGAGGGGAGGGAACCCATGGGTAGTGAGCCACTTAGCTAGACGCAATCTTTGCCCCTCAACTTGTTATAATTATTTATTTGCAATTAATTTTGGTAATTGTGTAATTAATTTTAGGTGTGTGCTGTGGTGTTTATAGGTGTAAAGGGTGGGAAGTATTTTTTTTTAATTTATAAATTCATAATTGGTTGTTAATTAATTTTAATTAAGTAAATTGTAATTAATGTTGGTAATTGTGTAATTAATTTTAGGTGTGTGTTGTGGTGTTTAAAAGTGGAAAGGGTGGAAAGTAATTTGTATTTAATTAATTAATATGTAGTTTTTAATTAATGTTAATTAATAGATAATTATTTGGGGAAACGAAAGAAAATCTTGTTTTATTTATTTTTAAAAGGGGTAAAGCGTGGGTATTAAATACATTTTAATTATTTAATCATTAGTTATTAATTGTTTTTAATTTTAAAATAAGTTGTAATTGTGTTTTATTATTTTATAGTTTAGTTTCGGTTTGTGTTGAGGAAATTATAGTGTTAAAGTGTGTGTAGTAAATTTATGTTTATTGTTTGTTTTATTACTAATATTTTTTTATTGGTTATTAATTATGTTAGACAAGTAAATAAATGTAAATAAACTATTTGAAGCATTTTGTTATTGGTGTGGTGTTATAAGTTAGGAAATGAAATAAATACATTTATTTTTTAATTAATTGTTTTGTTTGTAAATATTTTTTAGTTTAAAAGAAATATTTCTTTGTATATTTATTTGTAATTTTATTATATATATAGTATTTGTAAGTTTTTGGTATATGTAATTAATATAAAATATGTGTTTTTTTATATGTTTAATACATTTTATTCTAATTTCTTGAATATTGTTTATACATTTTTAGAATTGTTTTTATTTTTTAAAATATGAAAAAAAAATTAAGTGTTTGAGTGTGAATAGTATCTTTCTTTTCCTACGGTATCCAACACTTTCCCTACCGTTGCATTCACTGGAGTGGGAATATTAATTTTTACCCCTCTGCTATCAAGCACTTTCCCTACTGTTCCACTCACTGGAGTTGGAATAGTAATGTTTACCCCTCCGCTATCCAGCACTTTCCCTACTGTTGCATTCATTGGAGTTAGAAAAGTAATGTTTACATCTCCGCTATCCAACACTTTCCCTACTGTTGCAGACTCTGGAGTGGGAATAGTAATTTTTGCCCTTCTGCTTTCTAACACTTTCCCTAGTGTTGCACTCACTGGAGTTGGAATAGTATTTTTTCCTCTCCGCTATCCAGCAATTCCCCTACTGTTGCACTCACTGGAGTGGGAATAGTAATTTTTACTTCTCCTCTATCCAACACTTATCTTACTATTCTACTCAGTGGAGTGGGAATAGTAATTTTTACCCCTCCGCTATCAAACACTTTCCCTACTATTGATCTTACTGGAGTGGGAATAGTAAATTTTACCCCTCCGCTATCCAACACTTTCCCTACTGTTGCACTCACTGGAGTGGGAATAGTCATTTTTTCCCCTCCGCTATCCAACACTTTCCCTACTGTTGAACTCACAGGAGTGTGAACAGTAATTTGTACCTCTCTCTGCTATCCAACATGTATCCTACTGTTGCATTCACTGGAGTTGGAATAGTATTTTTTTACCTCCCTGCTAGCCAACATTTTCACTACTGTTTCATTAACTGGAGTGGGAATAGTAATTGTTCCCCTCTGCTATCCAACACTTCCCCTACTGTTGCTCTCACTGGAGTGGGAATAGTAATTTTTACCCCTCCGCAATCCAACACTTTCCCTACTATTGAACTCTCTGGAGTTGAAATAGTAACTATCCAAAACTTTCATTACTATTGCACTCTTTGGAGTGGAAATAGTATTTTTTACCTCTCCGCTATCCAACACTTATTCTGCTGTTCTAGTCACTGGAGTGGAATAGTAATTTTTACCCTTCTGCTGTCCAACATTTTCCCTACAGTTGCACTCACTAGAGTGGGAATAGCTATTATTCCCCTCCGCTACCCAACACTTTACCTACTGTTGAACTCACTGGAGTGTGAATACTAATTTGTACCTCTCTGCTATCCAACACTTATCCTACTCTTGCATTCAGTAGAGTTGGAATAGTATTTGTTTACCTTCCTGCTAGCCAATATTTTCACTACTGTTTCATTAACTGGAGTGGGAATAGTAATTTTCCCCTCTGCTATCCAACACTTTCCCTACTGTTACTCTCACTGGAATGGGAATAGTAATTTTTACCCCTCTGCTATCCAAAACTTTCCCTACTATTGCACTCTCTGGAGTGGAAATAGTAACTATCCAACACTTTCATTACTATTGCACTCTTTGGAGTGGAAATAGTATTTTATACTTCTCCGCTATCCAACACTTATTCTGCTGTTCTAGTCACTGGAGTGGGAATAGAAATTCTTTCCCTTCCGCTATCCAACACTTTCCCTACTGTTGCACTCACTGGAGTTGGAATAGTACATTAAATTATTTTGCTATCCAACACTTTTCATACTGTGACATTTATTGTATTGGGCAATTTACGTTGAAATATTTTTTCATAGTTTAATGTTTTAAATTAATGTAGAATGTTTTTTTCATATATTTTAAATTATTTAGATAGTGTGTGTTTATTTTTATAAGTTTAATTGTAATATTTTTTTAAATGTATGTTATAGTTGCTTTATTTTGTAAAAATGAATATTAATGTTTAATATATTTAATATGTATTATTTTATATATTTTTCTAATTGATATTCTTTACATCTATATTTTTAACATCGATATTTTTGATTCAATATTATTGTACTTACCTGTGTTGGTATGGGAGTCGATATTTTTGTTATCTATATTTTTTTCAATATTTTTTACATCAATGTTTTTTACATCGAATTTCTATCACTGAACAGTGTTGGACACAGCAAACCTACAGGGTTAGACTAAGGCCTTGGGAAATTTAGTTTTAACAGCTGATAGTGGCCTCTACACTGTAAAATCACTTAAGAGACACACTTATAGGGTTGCAAGGTGAACAGGGTAGAGGTGTGTATAAACAGAGCAGTAGTTGAGCACTCATTGTCAATACCCAATAAACAGAAAGGTCCATATTGACATCTATCCCAGATGCACTGGAACCAGCAGGCTGCAGATGCTCAGCATAGCACACTGCCAAGCTTTCAAAATGTGCTCCCAACACCACATCCACCCCCATATATCATCCTCATTTCCTGTACATTGCCCTGTGCCCTGCATTCCCTGCTGATTTTTCACTGCCTACAATGCTGAGGTTCATGTCATGCTGCCCCTTCCTGCTGCATTCAGTACTACGTGGACTTGTGATAATCATGTAAGGAACATAGCCGGGTGGCATGAAGTGGCATTCAGCACCCTCTGACTGTATCTGTGACATGGGATTCAGCTCCCATCTTGCTCTGCCCACTGTTGTCAATTGGTGTCCGACCTCTCCCACTCTCTATGCACTTATCTATGTTCTGTGTGTTTTTGCCGTTGTCCCAAACTGCTTATATTGACAGCTATTCACAAAACCCACTACGCATGAGTTAGCGGTGTTTTGCTGTATGCAAACCCTCATGCAAGCTTCATGACCTAGAAAAGATTGCTTGCACTAGTGGCTGCATAGCCCATGTCTACTTAATGCATGTCATGCTACTCACTCACTCTATCATCTACTACCCTCCCAATCTCACACGCCGACGGACCGAGGCATGAGCAATGTGCCAGTCCATTCCACATACCAGTTATCAGTATCTGGAAATCCAGCATGGAATGAAAAAAGAGGACTGTTTGAGATGCCATGGCACTACATCTGAAGGGGAGGGATTCCTACGGTGAATGACGTGGTGACCTTTAGCAAATGGCAGTGGGAGTCACTGGATTGAGCTTGGAAACTGGCCCGAAATACAAGTTGATAGTACACAATGAAACCCAGGGATAAAAATGTACATCCATCTCATTGTAAACAAATTGGATTATGCCCATTTTTGTATGATCCTACAATGTGCATGAGGCTCGGTCTGTGCTACAGAAACACGTGTAAATAACAATAGAAAAGGCATTGAAGTGGACAACAATATGGAGGCTAAATCAACCTTGCTGTAATAGGAGGTTGAAGTGACAGATGCAAGACATGTCTGGTTAGCTAGTCGCCCGAGATTTTTCATGACTTCCTCAACTCTGTCAGAGTGGGCCGATTGTGATAAGTGTGTGTGTGAGTGGGGGGGGGGAGTAGAGAACAGTAAGTGGAGATACCCTTATTCTTTAGCTCCACAATGTCCATTTGAACCACATCCAAACACCAGAATATTTATTTGGAAACTGATCGATCTCAGTGGTATATCCTTGGCAAGAAGTCATCAAAGAAAATAATGTTCAGGAAGAGAAGTGTTCTGTGCGCTGCCAGTCAGCATGGTCCAAGATGCTTCATCCCGCACATGTCTACACCATCAGGACCACTCTGGCATGACTGTGACTTGGGTCACCCAAAGGAATGTTCTGCAAGCTGCCTGGAGCAGCAGGCCTAAGGGGAGGCGGCGGGACTCTAGAATCATGTGAGGAAATAAGGATGGAAAACTTGGGCTTCTTTTTCAATTACCTTTGAATGCTATGACATTCTGGAAACAGGCATTACAGGACTTATAACCAGCTCTTGCAAGATGGTGATCTGTACATAGGATGCTATTCAAAGTAAATAAGGGAGTCAGTCACAAGTAGAAAATGCATTACAACAAATTCATTCTCTTATTTTTCAATGCGTACTTCACATCCTTGCTTCCAATTTTATTAAAGATTTCAGCTTCTACCAGTTGAATATTCTTGGCTCTTTTCTTCTTCCTGATGTCAGGGGTAACATGGCACCTTGCTGTTTTCATCAGTATTAATCTTCATCTTTTGCTTCAGCATTAATCTTCAATAAAAACTTGGAGATTGCCTATGATGTTTTTTTCCCCCTTTGTGAAGCTTTCCTCCTAACTGAGACCCTCTTAAGGAGACACTTGCCACCTAAATGTACTATTCTGTGCCGGGTGGTAACATAGCTACTGGGCGGGGTCGCCCTTTCCTCAGTCAGTCAGTCAGGAAGGGAACGCAACCGACCATTTCAGTGTCCAATCCTTGACTACAAGTATTATGAGTAATTCCTTCTCACAGCACACTTACAACATTCAACTCAAGCAAAGTGTGGTATACCTCAGAATCTCTGTGGACACTATGGACTGCATTCAGCATTTATGTACTACTGCAGCAGTTCAGAAACTGTGGATAGTTATTTGGTGCCTCTTAACTATAGTAAAGTTACTGGGAAATCCTTTACCAACAGACTTTATTGGGGAAATTCCCAGACTGCCCATCCAGCATCAATTGTAGTCCTAAGTGATGTTAAATGGACACAATTTCGCCAGACATGTTGTTATTCTTCCTGCAAAGTGTCTTCATGATGTACCATAAGGTATGGGCACATGGAATAACATGTCCCATGCATATGTTGAAACTGACACCCTTTCCCTCACACTGATTAACATCTAACTCCTAATTACCCTGAGCATGTACAGGAAGGCCTGTTAAACTTTAGCAAGCATTTACTTTTTTTTGATCACGTGAGCCATGATGACCAATAATTGGTATCTTGGCTTTCAGTCCTAGGTCAATTTGTTGGATACAGCTCGCAGTTGGTGCTGTGTTGCACATCTTTTTGGACATGTGCACGTGTCCTCTCAGGTGATATTACCCTGGAAAAGGCTTCAGAATTTGCCGGGGCCGCAAGGCTGCAGGGCATTGTATTGATGACATAATTTCAATACACATTGTTTTTGTGTCTAGACATTGTGTTTTATCCTTTGTAGTTCACTCTTTCATTTATTTTTATTCTTATGAGAGCATGTTTGTAGGTGTGTCCCTGATTGCAACCGCTAGGCATGATTTGGGCTTTTGGATGTTCATGTGCACCTTGTATTGTTATTTTGCTTGGTTCACGAATAACACAGACAATATTTTTGATTTGCATTTCGATTTTTGCTAAGATCATCTTTATAACTGCCAGATGGCCAGGAATGGGCATTTTGGGTTAGTGTGACGCGGCCTTAAGTTTCTGAGGGGCTCCTCTTGTTCTCTGCAAAATATCCTTTACATCTAGTCCCAGTTTGGTTCTTCCATTGAGTGGTTACAATGTAAGCACAGCTCAATAAGCTTGAAATTTGCAATAACTGTCTTTACTCAAAATGACTTGATAGAGTCCAGGTACAGTTGTCTGACATAGTTTCATAACAGTAGTTAACATTAGAAGATCCAATGCAAAAAATACCGACTTGAGAAACAGAAACCCCACCTTTCCAAAGGTAAACTTGACAAACAAACGTTAAAAAGTAGGTAAATCTTGGGTTAGCTATGAACCATAATCTCTCAGGACACTGATGTATAAACATCGATTGTTGCACCCTCTGCTAACCCTGTAACAGAATTGCTAACTGCTTATGCGTTCTTGTATAAAAAATAAAATAAAACACGTTGAAATAAGAAAAGTAGGTAAATGAAATTCAATATTAAGGAACCAAAAACCCCGTAAAAAGGTGTAATTAAAACGAATAAAAATGTAGCTCGAAAACTAAACAGTAGCTTTTTGAAACATTTTATTAAAATAAACGTTCTATTTAGAAAAAGCAAAAAGTCTGCACCTGTGTCCTCTCGAAAAAAATGGAAGAAAACCCAACAAAAGAAATCTACGTTTTAACGACAGAAAGCATGCAAATATAAAATGTAAAAAATAGAATGCTGTTAAAACGCGAACTTTCACTAAAACTATAATTAATGCCAAGCTAACTATTAATACCCCCAACAATTATCATAGATTTTTAAACCAAAGTATTTGGAGATGCCTCTAAAAAATCAACACTTTGGGCCTGATTACGAGTTTGACAGTCCTGAGACCGGCGTACCCACTAGGGCGGAGGAGTTTTGCCGCACTGCTTAAAGCCAAAACATAAAATGGTAATAACTTGTAGTTATTACCATTTTATATTTGCTTTGCACATAGAGGGTTGGCGGGTGGGCGGGGCTGCTCTGCTCTTTGAGCAGGGCAGGGGAGGAGTGGTTTGCCCACTCCTGAGTGCGCAAAGACTGTTTGATCGGCCCTCTCGGACTGCCCAAACCAGTCATGCGCACTCTGCCCTTCTCCATGCAGGTTGCATTGCAGACTGCATTGAGTACATGCCCACCCCATAAGCCCCTGGCTGGACGCCGTCCTGACCAATCACAACGCTGCTTGCAGCATTGTGATTGGGTTAGGGGATGGAGCCTGACTGCCTGGTTCCTATTCCTGTAGGAGGCAGGAAAGCAGGAGCAGTGAAGACGGGGACTCGGCAAAAATGTAGGTTTTTCTCTTCCTTTTAAAAATTGTGATTCCTCCCTCCCCGCGTGACCCCATCCCTGCTCAACCCCCCTTCCTGCGTGACCCCCCTGCACCTGACTTCCTCCACCTGCGAGCCATGGGTTGTGGGCTGTAGGGGTAATTTTAGGATTCAGGGTGGGTATGGGTTTTGTTGTGCAAGGGGCATTTTAAGTTTTAGGGTGGTATGAAGTTTGGGGTGCCAAGGGTAAATTTAGGGTTCAGGGTAGGTATGGGTTTTGGGGTGCCAAAGGAAGTTTTAAGTTTTAGGGTGGGCGTGGGTTTTGGGGTGCGAAAGGTGAATTTAAGTTTTAGGGTGGGTGTGGGGTTTGGGATGCAAAGGGTAATTTTAGGGTTCAGGGTGGTATGAGTTTTGTGGTGCTAAGGGTAATTTTTTATATTTTAAGGTTGATGTGGGTTTTGAGGTGAAAAGGGTAATTTTAGGGTTCAGAATGAGTTATGGGTTTGGGGTGAGGAGGGTAATTTTTGGGTTTAAGGGATATAGGTTTTGGGGTGGTAATGGTAGTTTTAGAATTTTAGGGAGTATGGTTATTGAGGTAATAAGGGCAATTTTGAGATTTTAGGGGGAATTAAAAAAGAATATATAATATATATATATATATATACATATATATATACCATTACTTACCTTATATACATATATATACCATTACCTACCTTAACCCCTTTTACCAAGTCTATTCCTTTACCACGCATGCCTATGCGTTGTAAAAGTGGGCGTTGTAATGGTAACACATTGTAACAGCACTTGTGTTGTTATAACCGCGTTGTAAGGGCATGCGTTGTTTTGGCATGTGATGTCTAGAAAAGCACTCTGCAGAAAAGGTATGCTTCTATCATGGGGTACCCTGAAAGGCTGGAGCTCTGGGGCACAGTACATTTTGCACATGGACGAAATGCTCAATGTGCGTAGGACCTGTGAATTGAGATATGACAAGGATAACCAATAGTATGACTAAGTGCCATGCATGTATAGGTAATGTGTAAGTGCAAGTCAGGAAAGCAAACACAGTACTAACAGCATTTCTCACACTTCTAGATAAAGTAGCTGCAAGGTACAAACTGGAAATTGGACATATTTTCATACAAAATTCCACAAAGGTATGCCAATTTAACACCTTAGATGTAGGGATAAACAAATATATAACTTCAACACTTTAAACAACCTAAGGACGAGCGATTGGGGAGAGACTGCCCTCGGACACACGGGGAGAGAGTCACTCTGTTGTTTACTGAAAAGCTTATTTTAAAATTACTCTGTCACCCTGTCACTTTGCAAAATTGTACTTACGCCGCACTGATATCTTTTAATATGGAGACCTTTTAGCCCAATGTATTTTGCACATGATTTGTTAACTGTCTTGTTAACTTACCTGCTGCCTATTCTCCCCGGACCACCGCGACAACGTCGTTTGCGTGGAGGGAGAATACGCCCACATCCGGTTTACGGAGGTTAGTGTTTGAGCGGCCTGACCCCCATGAAACCGGATATGCACTAAACCGCGCAACGGACGCGCCAAGCGGGCGCGCCGGCGGCGCGCCAAAGGCAAGCCCGTCTGCGCCTGTCAGCGTCCCGAAGGCGGAAAGGGCAAGAAACTCTGCCGGTTTCACTTCAGGCCATGACAATCCGTTAAGGTATGACAGCGCTACACTTAAAAAGTATATTCCGCCTCATAAATGCTATAAGCATGTTGAGCTAGGTAGGGATAACCGAACCATGAACTGTAACATGTGTAATTGGACCAGCCTCGATACCCAGTAAATGTTCCCGGGCCCTCGCTTAATGCGTTGGTAAGTGATAAAAGGAGCCAGGAGAACCTCAATATCTACCTGCTCAATGTGAGATCTTTGAACAAAAATGCCCAGCACATCTCTGACTTGATTCTAGAGTCAAGGCCAGATATATTATTCCTAACGGAAACATGGCTCTCAGACACCTCCAATCCCACAGTTGCAATAGCAGTACCCATGGGTTATTCCATACTTAGGAAGCACCGCACTATTGGGAAGGGTGGAGGCGTTGCCATTTTCTTTAAAAATGACATCTCGGCCAAAATTGTCCTCATGGAAGAAATCGAGGGTGCAGAGAGCCTTTGCTTCCACTGCACATTATCCGCCCACCAATCCCTTACTGGTGTCCTCTTATATAGGCCACCTGGCCACTCAGGACCTTTCTTAAGAGGAATTACTAATACTATAGCACCACTCGCCCTATGATATAACCAATTCTTGGTCCTAAGGCATTTTAACGTCCATATGGACAAGCTAGAGAGCGCGGATTGCATTGCACTAGGCGAGACTCTTAACTCTTTGAACTTACTACCCCTCATAAATAGATCCACTTATGACAAGGGACACACATTAGACCAAATCTTCTCTAACATCCCCTGTCAAGCTGAGGAGCCCACCCCTTGTTTGGACTGACCATTTCCTGCTAAAAATCACGATGGTTAAAATCAGGAAACCAGCACGTACCACCTTAAAACCCCCCTCTCCTTAAAATCAGAGATTTCCACAAGCAAACCACTGAGTCCCTCAGCTCTGCACTACAGGTGCATCCCTTCATTAGCAGTAATAAATTAGAGCTGGATGCCCTCAACTTGGAAAATTGGATAAAACAGGGTGTGGAGACCGTAGCACACGAGACCTTTCAGTCCCAACGCACTATACATCGCTCGGCACCGAGTTTAACGAAACCCTGCACAAGTTTAAAAGTGTCTGTAAACAGCTGGAAAGGGTCTGGATGAAAAACTTTAGTAATGAGAGTAAATCTCTTTACTAAAATGAACTAAAAATTTACCACCAGAAAATCCTGGAGGAAAAGAAACGGTTCTTCGAAGCAAAGATTAAGATATCAGCCAATAAAAGTAAGGAAATATTTAAAATTGTAAAACACTTTACTGCAACTCCGGAGGTAGCCTCCAAATGCGAAGCCTCTGAAGCCTGGACATATAAAATAGCGGATTTCTTCCACAGGAAAATACTTGATATACAGACATCCCTTAATTCCTTCTCCAAAACACGGATCAATATACAACCTGCTCACGCCAATCCAGTACCTAATGCCACCTTTCTCCAATTCCCCCCGATCACGCTAGCACAATCTCTTAGGATCATTAAGAATTTAAAATCCGGCTCACCATCAGATCGTTGCCCTGCTAAAATCTTGGCATCAGTGGCTGAGGTGATCAATGCCGAGGTCAATACTGTGCTGAACTTATCTCTGAGCAGTGGCCAGGTTCCAGCTATTTGGAAACAAGCCAAAATCCTGCAACTGTTAAAGAAGCCTACAGCAGATCCTCTAATAGTGTCTAATTATAGACCCATTTCGCTTCTGCCTTCCATAGCTAAGATCATTGAAAACTACGTGAACTCTACCACTGAATTTATGGAGTCAAACAACTGTCTCCACTCGAGTCAATCAGGTTTCCGTGCTAATTTTAGCACCGAATCAGCTCTCCTTGAAATATCGGAATCTATCAAAATGACCCTTGACTCGGGCGGGAGAGCGGCTCTAATATTGCTGGATCTATCTGCCGCGTTCAAAACCGTGCCCCACGAGAGACTCCTACAGAGACTTAGTGACTGCGGGGTAGGGGGCACGGTGCTGAAGTGGTTCTCTTCGTTTCTAGAAGACCGGAGGCAGGAAGTCTGGAACCCACCTTTCGCTTCCCTCATGCCTCCTACGGAGGTGGGTGTTCCCCAGGGTTCTATTTTGAGCCCATTATTGTTTAATCTTTACATGGCTCCCCTCGCCCTTCTGGCTAAAGCGGCCGGAGCCATGAATATATATTACGCGGATGACACCCAGCTGCTGTTCACTTGCAAAAAGGGAGAGGCTCTAGATGGCGACAGAATCAGGAACATTTTAAGACAGGTTTTTTTCTGGTTTAGCCACAATGAGCTTCAGTGTAACTCCGCTAAATCTGAAATAATCCTTTTTGGAGCTTACGACTAGGAAGTCTGGAGACAATGGTGGCCACCGGATATGTCCCCCCGCAGACCTCTGTGGGAGTAGCCAAAAACTTAGGGGTAAAACTGGACAACTCACTGAACATGAAGACCCAAGTTCAATCAGTGGTCGGCACTTGTTACGGAACTCTGAAAATGCTCCGGAAATTTCTTCCCCTTCTGTCCCTCTCCCACAGAAGGACTGTGGTCCAAGCCCTTATCACCTCCAGGCTGGACTATGTCAATGTCCTCTATCTGGGTCTCCCAGAGTACCTCCTCAATAAACTTCAGGTCGTGCAGAATTCGGCCGCCAGAGCCACCCTTATGTTGGGCCCTAGAGTCAACATCTCGCCCCACCTCAAGAAGCTACACTGGCTTCCCATCCACCCCAGAATACAGTTCAAAGCCTTGTCCATCGCTTTGAAGGCCTTACATGGTATTGGGGCCACGTATATTAGGAGAAGAGTGAGCTACTACACACCTGGTAGAGCCCTCAAATCATCTCACCAACATCGGATGAGTGTGCCTAAATTCAATCGCGCCCTCCTAGGAGGGCGCTCCTTTCAAGTCCGGGCTGCTCACCTTTGGAATGAACTCCCTTTAGCAATTAGACAAACGCCAGACATTCTGCATTTCAAGAAACAACTGAAGACATGGCTGTTTCAGCAGTAATTCTGGCTACGCTCCGGGCCTGTACCTCCTTTCATTGCTCTAGTTCCGCTAGCGCCGGGACACTCTTCTGAGTAGCTGTGCACTCTATAAATACGGTTAAATAAATAAAAATACATAAATACATAAATAAGGAGAAGTGCAACTTAAATAATGTTGACAGTGGCCAGGCCATGCCGAAATACTTACCACATATAATGTCACCCAATGCAATTTCGGCCCTGTTTGTTTTTCATCCAACACAGACATCCATCCAGCATTTCCCCATGTCCTAAAGAAGTCCAGCACTGGGCCCAAGGTCATATTATACTAACCACATCAACTGCATCAGCAATCAGGGATGAATCAAACACAACTGTAGTCACACATCACTAACTATACAATAAAATAATATCATTAGAACCATAATAACAGGACCAATGTCTGCAAAAGTAGGAAAAGGTTTAATGAATGCAATTTTGTGAACCATAATGTCCAACAAAGGCCAATGGCCAATCCATGTACAATTCATGTTCAACATCACAATGCTGTGTCACCAAACCTACCCTTTCTGAGTCTGCCAGGACACCTCCTTACAAAGGGCCCTCCATGGGGTATAGGAGGCACCTCGAAGATTGTACTGGGGAGTGGGGCTGCTGTAAAGAGAGTGATGGGTTTCGTTTTGGGAGGGGTCTTCTTGGATTTTTGGGGGTTTGGGCTGGGTCCAGTGGAGTGGTGATCTGGTTTCTCAGAGGTCGAGTGGGATTTGGAAGTGATGTGTTAGGCTTTGGGATAGCTTTTTTAGTCTTTTTTGTTTTTGGGGATGGTTCAGTGGGTGGAAATCCAGTTTCTCTGGGATGGAGTGGGATGTGAAAGGGATGGGTTGGGCTTTGGGAGCGATCTTTGAGACTTTGGGAGGGGTGGGCTCAGTTCTCACCAGGCTGAGGGCAAGGGCAAACAACACATCATCATAGGGAAAATAGGTAGGATGTTCGGGATGGAATTTAGTTTGGGAGGAAGAGGGAGTGGAAGTGTGAGCTTTGTGTGCTAACTGAACTGTGTGTTTTGTGGGTGTCTGTTGTGTGGGTGACTGTGAGTGTTTTTGCCTGGTGTGCTGTGTGTGTGAAGGTGTGTAAGATCACTGTGGCCTGCTGCATGTTCCACAACATTGCCCTGTGACTGAACATCCATTACATCTCAGAGGATGCAGGCCGTGAAGAGCCACTGGGTGCGGAACCTGGAATTCTAGATAATGCTGTTGTTAGTGGGGAAGAGGAAGGGATGGACTTGCGTCAAGATGTCATCGAAAATGTCTTCTCCTGAGTGTAAGTATGGTGTGAGATGTGATGACTTTGACTATTATTGCAACTGCTGTTGTGATGTTGTGAGGTGGATGTTAATGCTACATGCTAGGAATATTTGGCTCCGGCAATATCTGGGGAAAGGTGTTTGTTTTGTACATGTTACTTTGTTTAGCTGTACATTTTATCTAGGAGTTCACTATGTGATCTGTGTCATATGTATGGTTTCAAATCTAACCCCTCTCTGTGTTGGTCTGTTGTAGGTTCCTTCACTATGACATCTTCATTTGGACGTTCAATAGTTGTGATATTAGCAGGTATATGATACTGTTAAGATATATGAAGTGGACATGGATTGGTTCCGGGAATGTCTGTCACGGACTTCGGGTGTACAAATACGATACCAAGACAGCTTACAGAGCGATAGGATGGAAGTTGTGTGGCTTCCATTGGACTTGTTCCTTGTGGTGTGTTGGTCCTTATTCAATATGTGTGCCATCATGTGATCAAATACAAGGTTGTGTTGGGCCCAAATCATTCTAGTCTCCCTTCACATTGGCTTAATCCTCATTGTGTAAGAATTGTATCTAGCTTTTGGTGTGGCTCCTCATTGTAGGGCAAAGTGCTAGTGGCACATCACTGACATTGTTTGTAACATTCCACCAAATGCATGCAACACTGGATAGGAATGACCCTGTGGTCAGAAACTGTTGTACTGACATGTCTTTATTTATTTGTTTATTTGATTTGGGATTCCTTTAGAGAGGTAGGCAATATGGCTCCAGCGGATGATGTGAAACCTATTTATTGTTGTCTATTGTAGAAGACATTGTCAGATGTATCACCCTTGAACCATGTTGAAGGACTGCAACCGATTATGGGATCACTGACACAGAAGAATTTAGTCATGTCTTATTTGCTATGTTTCTTACATTATGTCAGCCTAGGGTTTGAACTATGGAATAAAGATGCATTCAGACCAGACACTTGCATTTATGTGTTGTTGTGATGACATGGTAGTGATCCAGAGTTTAACATAAACATGTTTCCAGAAGTCCATAGTTTGGCATTGCAAAGTTCACATGTTAGTACATTTACTTTGGTATATCGGAGTGTTACAACAGGAGACAATGATTTGGTCACAAATTATACTATAAATTTAACAGTGAAAAATAAAAGTGGAGTAGTCAGTCATGGTGAATGTAACCATTGGTATGGAGTCCAAATTGTCTGGAGTCCAAAGTCCAACACACTACTCCCATCAGATATGGAAAAGTGGGCAGGAAGAGTCCACAAAGTTAATGTGTTGCACACACTGGAGGAAATTAGGGTTGAGGTTGCTTACTGGCAGTGGTGGGTATATTGCCTTCCCCACCGCCTGAGTTTTTTAGTGGATGTCCCCCTTTTTTGCCGGAGGAGGAGCCGCAGCTGTTGAAATGGGTGTATTCAGACTTATCCTCTTCTGAGAAGGTGTCTCTCTTCTTGTGGCTGCGGCAGATGTTGATTTATTTGATGGACTTTGACTGCAGGAAGGGATAGATGCAAGTGGAAAAGCCCTGCAGAGTGTGGTGTGTATGTCCTGCAGCACCCCAACCAGGGAGGCCATGTTGGTGTTGATGTTGGCCATCCCAGTGTGGATGCCGGCAACCTCCTGGTATGTATCCCTCTTCAGCTGCTTCCTTTCTTGGTTTTCGGTAACTACGTGGCCCATCACACCTTGGGAGTCCAGGTAAACTCCTATGGCTTGGGTGATGGAAGACTGGGTGTCTGAGGCCCCAATGTGCTTACTCTGTGGGCCCACAGTTACCCTCTCACAACCTCTATCCTCACAGTCCTGTGTCCTTGGTACAGGCTACACCCTACTACTGGGTCCTGGTTCCTCAGTGACTGGTGTGGTGATATTCCACCTCAAAATCCAGGACTGGGGGCACAGGACGGTACTGACTGTGCTAGGTACACAGGTTGGGGGTGCAGGGGTGGGAGGAGTTGTGGCACAGTGAAAACCACTTTTGCCATCTGCCCAGGCTGACCAGATTGGCCAGGACCATCAACAACGTCCACATCTCCAGGAGTAAGGTCTTCACTGAGGGCTTCATCTTGGGGTGGAGCGGAAGTCTGTTCAGTGTCCAAACTCTGGCCAGGTTACTTACCAACACTTGACAGACTAGGTTAGTGTAACATACCTGTTGTCATCATGCATGTGGGATGGGCCTTACATTTACATATTAACACATATAATGGGTCCTATGATGATATTTGTATAGTAATACACTTAGACACTATTCCAAAATGTGGCATGTAATGGAGATTGATACATGTTCTCTTATGAGCAACAATACACATTAACACAGATAAACACACATCTCTGATTTTTTTTAGCATTGCATGTTAGGAAATTAGATAGACAGCACATAGATGAGAGCAAACAGGACATTGTGGTATTGTGACAGTTAGTGAAGTGTAACTTACCAGATTCCACTCCCCCAGGTATTCCTGTCAAGCCATCAGAATGCAGGATGGCCAAGACCATCTCCTACCAGGGAGTGAGTCATAATGGGCTGCTGGGAGGACCACTTCCAGCCCTATGGGCCTCCAGCCGATAGTTGGAGGCCCAGGTATGTACCTTCAATCTGAGGTTGTTCCGCCTGTTCCTAATTTCCAGCTGTGTGTGCAGGTTGGCTACAATAGCATTCACTCTGTTGACTATCCTGCCCCACAATTCTGTTTTCTTAGTGAGATGAGTATGCTGGACTTGGGAACCAAACATTTGGGGCTCTACTCTAATGATTTCATCCACCAGCCATGCCAGCCATGCCAACTCAGCCTCAATGAACAGTGGCGCTTTGAGGACAGGCATGACAAAAAAAATCTGAGTGAATATATGAACAAGGGATATTCATGTAAAAGAGAAAAACTAAATTTAAAGGTGGTGGAGAGTACAAAATGGTGAGGTGAAAGAAAAAACGGTGCTGCTGTCTTCTGTGCTGTAAGTGAGAAGCAAAGGATCCTGTTCAGCGACGTGGTGTGTTTTATAGTGTGTTTCCAGGTGTGTCCACGTGGCAAAAGCACATCAGCTGTGTAGTTTTTAAATCCATCCAATGGTCACTGTTGTTGTGCTTTGCTGTTGGGTAACCGCTGCTGGGAGACAACCAGTATGACTGTGTCCTCATAATAGGCTCAGTGGGAAACCGCAGCCCTGATAGCGTCGGAGTATACATCGCCAACATTGGAGACTGCCACAGCCACAGAGGGAGCAGAGATGTTGACGCAGGCTGCACAACTCATAATATAACAGGCGGAAGACAGCCGGCGGTGAGGTGTCCTGGAGGCCGGGGCAGCGGTGGTTGGGCAGATGGACCCCCAAACTCGTAATCAGCTCTAAGTATAGAAGATACAGCAAATGATGAATTTGTCTACAAGATAAAAAAATAATAGCCCTATTATATGTACCAGTCACTGAATTAGCTAACCACTACAACCTTCCCATAGGAGCCCCTACTACAAAACACGCAGACGACAAACTGAGTCCCCTGATGGACTACTTTGAAGATACTTATTTCTGCAGACTGCAGTATTTAGGCCACAGGTGAAAACCAATGTACCTCATAACATGGTGGAACGTATAATGCAGTACCATGGCTCAACATGAACAATGCCTTCCAAGCTACACTAGGCCGAAGTCACCCTACCCTCTATCCAGAGATGGCCTTTAGCATGGGCAAGCTGGGCCCACATCCAGGTCATCAATTTTCTAAGGGGAGCATAGAGCTGTGTGCATGAAGGTTATGCCAACAGCAACGTCCTTCTCATCTTACTCCTGTCTTGACCTTGTTCCTGCCTGTTCGTTTCTGTCTGGTTTGTCAGTTTAAAGTGGATTTAGTCCTGCATTATCATATGGCTGGTGATGGATTTAACACCCTTTAGCCCCCTCCCACAGTTATATTTCTAAAACCATTCTTTAATGAGATCAGACTTCAGAAACTATTAATTCCAAGGGAAGCATTTTGTAATATTTAATGGCATCCACTGAACCATACTGCCTGGTTATGATTAGACTCGCTGTAGTGGGCGGGGTTCGGAAACAGGCATCACACTGATTCATGGTCCGGTCCTTGAAAAGTCAGTATTATGCTTCTGTGACCCAACTATCTGAACAGATAGTTTCAGAAGAAGTTTTGTTTCCAACCTCCTGGCACTCTTGTACTTGTCAGGGTCCCAGGACACTGTCTTTCTCTCTTTGAATGAGACAACTTGGAACAGCAGATTGTAAGTAGACCTGATTACACAGCCTGACTTTCTGAGCAATTCGTAACAAGAGTTTTCTTTATCTTATCTCATGGTAGCAACTATACTCTCCACTGGTCCTGGCTTTCTGGACACATTGATGCTCACCTGGATAATGACCATCAGGTCATTAAAGTGGTTGTTGGTGGTGGTCACTCTTTGTATTCCTAATTGGTTACCCACAGCTTCCAAAGCCAATCTGCTTAAAGTATGACACAATAGGAACAGGAGTTCTTAATTATTAGACAAGTAAACAAGTGCAAGTAAGGGAGTTTATTCCATGTCCCTTGCCACAGTTTTAGATCACAGCAAATCAGAAAGAATGCATGACACTAGCTCATGATTCATCACTGCTGTCCAACCCTATCAGGGCTCCCACAGATCACCCATGATTCTACATTTGGACCTCCTACACAATATTTAATATTTGGCAGCAGCAAATGTTTCCAGCGCTATTCCCCTCTAATCTTTGGCATACTGGGCAACTTCTATTTTGGCAACATAGGCCAACACAAAGGGTTTCATACGGCTGACCCTCCAAACCAGTATTCCTATAAAGTCTATCTATCATTGATTGGGAAGGACTTGTTGACACCATTTGCAGTTAAATAAAAATGAAAGCCCCACAAAGTAATATTTGTAATATGTTTCCAATTTTTCAACTCGGATGAAAAAAGTTGTGCCGTGCTCCAAGTTTCAGAATAGCCATGATAATCAACTTATTGTCACAATTGACAACAGTCCCCCTTTCATCTCAAAAGCAGAAACTACTCCAAGAAGCATTTTGAAGGAATTTCTTATCCTTGCTCTTAAAAGAGCCACAGGCCTAGGATTACAGTGCTGCATGTCTATATTCAGTGTTGCGTGTCTAGGATTACAGTATTGAATGCCTAGGATCAGTGTTGCGATCCTGGGATTACAGTGTTGAATGCCTACGCACAGTGTTGCATGCCTAGGATTAGTGTTGCCAGCCTAGGATTACAGTGTTGCATGCCTAGGATTAGTGTTGCGTGCCTAGGATTACAGTGTTGTATGCCTACGTACAGTGTTGCATGCCTAGGATTAGTGTTGCGTGTCTAGGATTACAGTATTGAATGCCTAGGATCAGTGATGCGTGTCTAGGATTACAGTGTTAAATGCCTACGCACAGTGTTGCATGCCTAGGATTAGTGTTACAAGCCTAGGATTACAGTGTTGCATGCCTATGTACAGTGTTGCATGCCTAGGATTAGTGTTGCGTGCCTAGGATTACAGTGTTGCATGCCTATTTATAGTGTTGCATGCCAAGGATTACAGTGTTGCATGCCTATTTACCGTATTGCATGCCTACTTACAGTGCTGGGTGCCTAGGATTACAGTGTTGCATACCTATTTACAGTGTTGTGTGCCTAAGATTACAGTGCTGCATGCCTATTTACATTATTGCATGCCTAGGATGACAGTGTTGCATGCCTATTTACAGTGTTGCATGCCTAGGATTAGTGTTGGCTGCCTACGATTACTGTTGTTTAATTACGATTACAGTGTTGCATGACTACTGACGGTGTTGCATGCCTACTTACAGTGCTGAATGCCAAGGATTACAGTGTTACATCCCTATTTATGGTGTTGCATGCCTAGGAGTATGTGGTTGCATGCCTACTTACAGTGTGCATGCCTAGGATTAGTGTCGCATGTCTAGGGTTACAGTGTTGCATACTTACTTACAGTGTTGCATGCCCATGATTACAGTGTTGCATGCATACTTATGGTGTTACATGCCTCAGATTAGTGTTGCATGCCTAGGGCTACAGTGTTGCATACCTACTTACAGTGTTGCATGCTCATGATTACAGTGCTGCATGACTATTTACGGTGTTGCATGCCTAGGATTAGTGTTGCATGCCTGGGTTACAGTGTTGCATACTTACTTACAGTGTTGCATGCCCATGATTACAGTGTTGCACGTATATTTACGGTGTTAAATGCCTCAGAATTGGAGTTGCATGCCTAGGGCTACAGTGTTGCATACTTACTTACAGTGTTGCATGCTCATGATTACAGTGCTGCATGCCTATTTACGGTGTTGCATGCCTAGGATTAGTGCTGCATGCCTGGGGTACAGTGTTGCATACCTACTTACAGTGTTGCATGCCCATGATTACAGTGTTGCATGCCTAGGATTAGTGTTGCAAGCCTAGGATTACAGTGTTGTATGCCTACGTACAGTGTTGCAGTGCCTAGGATTAGTGTTGTAAGCCTAGGATTACAGTGTTGCATGCCTAGGATTAGTGTTGCGAGCCTAGGATTACAGTGTTGTATGCCTACGTACAGTGTTGCATGCCTATCAGGCAGGACTGGCCATAGCGGGCACCGGGCAATCCCCCGGTGGGCCGCAAGGGTGGGGGCCGGTTTTGAGCCCCTGGGGGCCGATTTTGTTACAGGGCCGTTTTTGCAGCATAGCTGCAAAATCGTCCCTGCAACAAAATCGGCAACCGGCCCTAACAAAGAGCTCGGCTGCACCTCCAACCCCCAAAGTGGGGAGGGGGTGGCCGGCCGAGCATTTTGCCAGGGCCGGTTTTGGTTCCCAGTCCGGCCCTGATGCCTATGATTAGTGTTGCAAGCCTAGGATTACAGTGTTGCATGCCTAGGATTAGTGTTGCGTGCCTAGGATTACAGTGTTGCATGCCTAGGATTAGTGTTCACTAGGACCTAACAATGGAGGGAGACCTGAGAATGAGAATCACTGTCAGAGTGTGCAGTGTACACCTTAAGGAAGTGAAATTCAAAAGGAGGATACTCGCATAGGGCCCAGCACCTAGTGAGGGGAGGGGTATTAACAGTCTAAGAGGCTTGCTTGTATATTTGCCTCATCCAAGGCGTGGAGTTGTCATTCCACAAGCGGACACAGACGGAGGCGGTTCTCCCGCATCACCAGTGCGTGTAACTCTTAAACTGCCTCAGGCGGGTTTCAAACAGGATATTGATGAGTAATTGTTTACTCTCCAGACTTGGATAAGTACCCTCAGAAACGGATTGTCGTTCGTCCATACCTTGGTTGAGGCAACTATACAAGCAAGCCGCTTAGACTGTCAGTACCCCTCCCCTCACTGAAGAGACCCCCTATTTACAGTTGGGTTGAAACGTCGTCGACAACCCAAAGAAAATCATTGTATTAGGAGGTTGAGATCACTCATTGCATATTACTGTTATGGTCATCTTTGTAAATTTTTTTGAAACCTTGTTTTATGTCACAAATAGTCACAACCTTGATATGTAGGTTCGACCTTCACTTGGGACACCATGCACTGGATTTTGAATAAAGTGAATACGCATTTACATAAACAATTTGAATTTATGAATATTTCGTGATATATGTTCTTTTCTCTTTCTGACATCTCCTTGCCTTCGATTATCGTCATTGTGCTGTTTATTATTGTTTACTATATGTTGATTGTCCACATGAACCACTGTTCCTTGTCAAACTATATGTACCCTGGTTCTGTGTGAGTTGTGGTGGCCCTTGTGTCCTTACACATAGCATTATAGTGGTGCATGCCTGCTTACAGTGTTGCGTGCCTAGGATTACAGTGTTGCATGCCTAGCATTATAGTGTGGCATGCCTGTTTTGTTGTGTGCCTAGGATTACAGTGTTTTATGCCTATTTACAGTGCTGCATGCCTAAACACAGTGTTGCATGCCTAGGATTAGTGTTGCATGCCTAGGAAGACAGTGTTTCATGCCTAGGACTAGTGCTGCATGCTTACTTACATTGATGCATGCCTAGGATTAGTGTTCCATACCTACTTAAAGTGTTGTATGCCTAGGATTAGTTTAGCATATTTAGGATTACAGTGGTATGGGAGTGGATTGTCATTAGAGGGAAAGAATTACTGGTATGTGTTAGGTAGCTTAGTTGAATTAAAAGATAGCTCGTCCCACTACAGACAGTAGCTGTCTCTGTCTGTGAATTGAAAAAAAGATGGAAACAGTGGAATTTTCTTTCGTACGGTTCAGCTGGGAAGGTCTTGGCACAGAACTTTTGAGGATATGTACTGTAAGATAATTTGTACATAATAAGTTGAATCACTTAGGGCCAGATGTAGGTGGCCGAAAATAGCCATTTACCGATCGGTAACGGCCGAATTCGGCCGTTACCAACCGGTAAATGGCCATTGACATGTAGGGGCCCTTAAATGTTGCATTTTCAGTAATTTTACCGGTTCGGTAATTTTACCGATTCGGTAATTTTACAGAAAATGCAAGATTGAAATGTGGGTAGCCAATTTTCCATTGGCACATGGCTTTCAGAATCGGTATTTTACCATGGAATACAAATCCATGGTAAAATACCGATTCCTGTGTACATGCACATCTGTACATGTACACATGTGCCATGTGACAGACAGACGTGCCCTTAGGGCATGTCTGTGTGCCACATTGCACACATGCCCATTTTGGGGATGCTAGAGGGTGTCAAAGTGACACCCCCTGCACCCTTGACAAATTTGGTATTTTACGATTCGGTAAATAATCAAGGCCCATAGGATTCAATAGCAAATACCGATTCGGTATTTACCGAATCGGTAAATACCGAATTTTTAAGGAATCGGTAATAAATCCAGATGTAGGTACCTACATCCCATTTACCGATTTTGAAATACCGAATCGGTAAAATTCGGTAATATTCGGTATTTCAAAATCGGTAAATGTGATTTACCTACATCTGGCCCTAAGTGTTGAGACTCACAATACTTCGGTCCTCAGTTCATTCGAAAAACAGGCACAGGCAAAGCTAACTGGAATTTCGCTTGCTGCTAGTCTTTTGGCTGTCATTGTTGAGTTTGTCAGCAACTTCACACACCTTTATTGTTGGGGAAACTGCTGGCCCTCGTTAATCTAAACATAACAGTGGCTAAAAACAAATAATATTTTTTGTCTCAAAAAGCATTCATTGCCATAGCAGTCCCTGGTACTGAAGGGATCTACTTTGTGGGCCGAATGGGCTTCTTTTGAAAACCACGAAATGTCACCACTCACAATAAAGTTAGCAAACGGTTGAAGTAGGCTAACCAATTGCCAGTGGTGGCTGACAAAGATTAAGGGCTAGATGTAGGTAAATCTAATTTACCGATTCATAAATACCGAATTTTACCGATTCGGTATTTATGAATCGGTAAATTAGAAGGAGGCAGATGTAGGTAATGTTTTTAACACTATTACCGAATCTGTAAGATTCGGTATTTACCGATTTGGTAAATACGAATCGGTATTGCCCATTGATTCCTATAGGCCTTGAAGCCCATAGGAATCAATGGGAAATACCGATACCGAATCGGTAAATACCGAATCCTGCAAGGGTGCAGGGGGTGTCACTTTGACACCCTCTAGCACCCCAAGTACAGGCTTTTGTGACATGTGGCACACACACATGCCCTAAGGGCATGTCTGTGTGTCACATGGCACAGGTGTGTATGCACAGATGTGCATGCACACCTGAATTCGGTATTTTACCACACAATAGGATTGTGTGGTTAAATACCGACTCTTAAGGGCCTGTGGCAATCTTAGGAGTGCCAGCTACATATGGATTTACCGATTCGGTAAATATACAGATTCCGTATTTTACCGAATCGGTATATTTACCGAATCGGTAACATTACCGAATAGGCCCCCTACATCCCAAAAGCCAAATTCCGGTCGGTAACGGCCGAAATCGGCAGTTACCGACCGGTATTAGGGCTCCTACATCTGGCCCATAGAGTGGTGGGAAGGTGGAGGGGCGTGGGCCGTGGGTGAAGCACGCGGGGGAGAGCACAGTTGAGTGGTTTTAATATTAAAAATTAAAAAAGACATACCTGGTGCTGTGGGCCACCTCACACTCCTCCACATTCAGTTCGTGGTCCCAGTGGTCCCTGGGACAGCATTACGGACTTCCCATTCAATCCCTGTGCTGCTTTCAAGCATGAGAGCAGCTTGGGGATTGGCCTGAGCGGGCTGCATTAACACTCACTCAGACTCAGGGAGTCTGTGCTGTTTATCCAAGCCAGCAATGCAATACAGTGCTGTACAATGCTGTTCCCAGTTGGGAGCTCCGGAAGAACCTTCCAGTCGACCCCAGCTGAGCTGCTCCCCTCCCAGTATGGGAGCTCCGGATGAATCTTCCTGTCGACCCCAGCTAGGTTGTCTTCCTCTCAGTCTGGGAGCTCCGGAAGCATCTTCCAGTCGACCCCAGCTGAGTTGTTCACCTCTGAGTCTGGGTGCTCCGGATGAATCTCCCAGTCGACCCCAGCTGAGCTGTTCCCCTCCCAGTCTGGGAGCTCCGGAAGCATCTTCCAGTCGACCCCAGCTGAGTTGTTCACCTCTGAGTCTGGGTGCTCCGGATGAATCTCCCAGTCGAACCCAGCTGAGTTGCTCCCCCCTCAGTCTGGGAGCTCCGGAAGAACCCTCCAGTCGACCCCAGTTGAGTTGTTCCCCTCTTAGTCTGGGAGCTCCAGATGAATCTCCCAGTCGAACCCAGCTGAGTCAGTTCTCTCTCCCTCCTTTTGATGAGTTTTGCAAATTGGCGCAGACTGTGTCATCAGGTTCCCCGCTAGATCCACTCCCGCATAAATTCTGGAAACTGTTCCAGAAAGAGCTTTTTCATCCACTGTATTCCATCTGCCATCAGTCGTTTGCCACTGCAACTGTCACGGAGAGTTGGAAGTTGGCAGTGGTCTCACCCCTCCTGAAGAAACCCACACTCGACCCCACCTGCTTGTCAAATTACAGGCCCATTTCCTTGCTACCTTTCCTGGTTAAGATCATGGAGAAGCTGGCTACCCGATCTCTATCTAGATTCTTAGAGGAGAACGCCTGGCTGGACGTGTCCCAGTTTGGTTTCCGGCCAGCTCATGGGACGGAGTCTGCGCTGGTGGCCGTGTTGGACAATCTTCGTTCGCGGGTCGACACGGGTCGGGCAGCCTTTTTAGTGCTGCTCGACATGTCAGCCACGTTCAACACGGTCAGCCACTCCACCCTTATCGGGAGGCTGGAGGAGATTGGGGTCACGGGGTTGGCAAGGGACTGGTTAGTCTCGTATCTCAACAACAGGCAGCAGGTGGTGGCATTGCCGCCTTTTAGGTCGGATGTGCGGAAGGTTGGGCAGGGGGTGCCCCAGGGCTCGGCCATCAGCCCTATATTATTTAATCTGTACCTCCGCCCTCTGATCCAATTGATAAGCTCCTTCGGTATTTCGGTGTTTAATTACGCCAATTACCCAATTGGTCTTTTCTCTGGAGGGCAAAGACGCCGTCTCCTTAGAGACATTTCACCACTGCATGACAGCTACAGCGGACTGGCTACGTTCCAACTCCCTCCAGTTCAATGGGTCAAAAACGGAGGTTCTGCACTGCTCTAATGATCGTGTCCCACGCCCATTGCCAGATGATTTCTGGCATTCTTCTTTTCCTGGGGCAGTGACTGCAGCAGAATCTGCTCGTAATCTGGGGGTCATGTTTGGCCCCAACCCACAACTGGACATTTTTGTTAATAAAACCATAGCCACCTGCATGATGCTGCTTCGGATGCTACTTAAAGTTCTACCATTGCTCCCAGCGCAGGCTAGGCCAGAGGTGGTGCAGGGTATCATCCTAAGTAGATTGGATTATTGCACCGCACTGCTTCTGGAGGCACCTAGAACGCTGGTGGGCAAGCTGCAGCGGGTACAAAATATGGCAGCAAAGCTGGCACTCTCTTGCCCGCGCACTGCCTCTTCCACCACAGCACTTTTGGATCTACATTGGCTACCTGTTCATCAACAGATCCTTTTTAAAGCATCCTGTCTGGTTTTTAGAGCCTTGCATGGACAGGGTCCAGTTTTGCTGCAGAATTTATTTTCATGGTACTCTACCTCTCGGAGACTACGCTCTTCCTCTGCGTGCCTGGTGACGGTTCCCAGAGTCCTGAGGATAAGATGGGAGGGCGGTCGTTTATTTTTGCGACTGCTAGACTTTGGAATTCTCTCCCAATATTGCTGAGGAGTCAGGATGAATTTCTAACTTTTAAGAGAGGTTTGAAGACCCACCCGTTTCCAAGAGCAGTGTGATTCTGCATCAGTGGTTTCGGCTTGCTGAATCAAAGCGCCAAGATACCCTCTGGGTGACAGTGTAGCGCTATATAAGTATGCAAAATGTACATGCAAATACATACAGCTGGGTTGGAGAAACCTAACGGCCAAACTGCCATGCACACTTAAAAGTGCACCAACCACTACTCTTCCCTCCTCCAATGGCCTGACCCCACCCCTCCCTGCACATGCTGGCTCAACCAACAGCTGAAAATGAAACGATAATAAAATATAATTATTTTTCAGCTGCGTGCTCTGAGCCAGTGGGGTGCTGCTCCTCCGCCGTTATGGAGGACCCGCTGCTGCCAATTGCCCCATACTGCACGCTGTAGTGAGAGGAAGAATATTTTGACAGACACAACAGACCAGTGGATCAAAAGGGCAGGCTGAAAAACTCCTATAAGGATATCACACATATATTTTTATCAAAATCAAACAGCCTTGGCAGACACCAAACCTTAAAATTCTACCATTCACCAAATGGTCCGTTTTATGATGTGTCATTGTTGTCTGTGCTTTTGGGCATCTTAAAAGTGTGCGATAAAATCTCAGTCGATTCATTGGTATTCTTCATAAATTTCTCGGTTTCTGGCACCCTCACAGATACTCTTTCATTTATCTGTGCCTTCAGTCAGACTAAATGTTTACTAATTTGCTCTATTTCACTATTTCCTTAGGGAAAATCTTGCCAATATGGTCTAAAGTGATAGTGGCCCATGCACTAGTCAATGATATCTGAGGGTTTTAAAGCAGGGTAGTTATTGCTGGGTGCTCTATACATACACAGGGCCTTATTTACAAAATTGTGATGCAGCGTGGCACCGCAATCCATAATGCTGTGCCACGCTGCATCACTTTCAAAGCACACGGATGCATCTTATTTACAACAATATGTTGTATCCCTGTGCATTACCCTGCACTGGTAAATGTAAATGTACATGTATTTATATAGCGCAAATCACCGACCCAGTATCTAAGCACTTGCTTAGGGAACCCGTCCTGGTTTTCCCCTGTGAAATAACCCCAGCAGGGTATCCACAAGGTGAAAGCCAGGCCTCCCACCGCGAGGGGCCGTTGTGGAGATTAAGCAAGCTATTGCCCTGAGTCGCAGAGTGTGAACCTGTGAATCGAGTAGGCACCAGAGCGAGAATTGTCGAGTCCGTGGACATTTTAGGACTCAAGACCCCGCCGAGCCGGGAATTGAACCCTGGTCCCGGGCTGACCTCTGCTTCCAGGTCTGCCTCCTCTAACCAGTGAGCCACACTTCTCCACAATTGGCTGCCATGCGCCAATGCAAGCACCCTTGCGCCATGGTGCAAGGGTGTCTCTGTTTTAGGGGAGGTTGTTTTTATGCAGGAAGGGGCACCTTCCAGCAAAAAAACAATCATATAAGGTGTTTTCCTCTTTCTATATGTGCTGAAGAATGCATCACACGTAGAAAGAGGAGAAAACGAGGGATAATAAATATTTCTCCTCGTTGCACATCCTTACAGCTCCCCTGGGAAGGCATAGGGTTGTGACACATTCCCAGGTTAATGACATTTTGTAAATCTGGGAATTCGGCAGAATCCATGGGTGTTGCATGGGAACACCCACAGCAACCCCCATTATATATCCCTTCCACACAAAGTGCTTTGTGAAAAAGGGCCGTATTTACAAGGCCAAGAAAAGCTTTGTAGGGTGGCTTTATGTGGCCTTGTAAATATGGAGCACCACATTGTGCCACAGGTGCTTCAAAAAAAGTGACGCACCGGTGGCACAAGGGGCTTGGCAATATGCCCCACAATGTTAATCAAATCTAGAGTAGGTCTTTTTTCAAGGGTGGAAGTGGGTGTTCCCAGCAGGGATGCCTTGAAAGTCTCAGAATACCCACAAATTGGTATTTAGAAATTCCTTAACCACCGTTCACAGCCTCGTCAAAGTTTTACTTCTGTTAAGAGCAGAAGTAAATCTTTTTTCAAAGTTTGAATGGGAGGGGAATAGCTCCACAATTGGGTGAACTATTTTCTCTCTGGAATAGTAACAAAAGAAAATAAATAAAAAGGTGCAGATGGATTACGGAAAGGCATTTGGTTTGTATGCACAACTGAACACTGCATAATTTCACATGCAAAACTACCTCCTCATGCACATATTTGGGATTTCACAAAACTTTTCCATGAGTGCTTCAAGAAGCTTGCGACTGTCGCAGGGATCCATTATCAGTTCGCTAATTTGCAAAAATAGCAAATCCTCACATATGCGAAGCAATAAACCTACAGGTGTAGATATTTTTTTTAACAATAGGCACTTTGGACTTAGTTCTCAAAGGGAAATGTGGGAGTTGTCATACTTTTCAGGGCAACCACATAATATAACACCAACTTACCACCACCGTGATAATATTTACATACATGTAAAACGCCATGCGGGAATACTATTATACATATGTAAATTCATTTGAGGTGCAAAGCGCGAAGCAGGTCCGACTCCTCTGCAATGGCAGAGAAGCATCACTCCACTGGCTCATAGCCAGCAGCTGGAAAAAAATTGATATTTTAATATTGGTTTTATTTTCAGGGGCTGGCTCTGAGCCAGCGCTGTTGGGAGGGGTGTGCTGGGGCCATGGGAGGGGGGAGGACTGCTTCCTTTAATGTAAATGCACATGCGTGTTTGGCCAGCCATTTCAGGCTGACCAAACACACATGCACACTTAGGTTTCTCCAACCCGGCTGTATTGAACAACTGGGCTGGAGAAGCAGCACAGACTCCATGTACTGAGCAAAGTGTCAAAGCAGCACCCTCAGGCCGAACACTGCCCTGCTCTCATAGCATTAGAGCAGCACGGGGATCGTACAGGGAGTCTGATGCTGCCCCAGTGCCTGCTGGGACAAGGAAGTAGAAAAAAGACCACAGAGGTGCGACGCTGGGGGCGTCCAGCAGCTTCAGGTACGTTTTTTTTTAATTGCAATTATTATTAAGCCCCCCTGCACGCCCTTCAACCGCCTCACCACTTTTTGTATGTGGTGGCCGCCACTGGTGCAAAGTCATGTTTTGATATAAAATACAAATGTGAATTTGAAATCATAAATCGAACAATTTGAGTGTGCATAAGCCTGTGAGTTTGTGGCATCCTTCAGTTTTTGTGAATCAATGCTCTTTGTTGTGATTGCCAAATTCTTACCAGATTACTGCACATTTCAGAAAGTTGGTCAGGTCCATCCCTACCATCCTTCTAGCCATAAAGAGGGTCAACCTGGACTGACTGAAGCTAGGTGAGGTTTCAAAAATATTACAAGAAGACAGAATGCAGACACTGTGAGTGACCAAGACTGCATGAGATGAACAAAGGTCCTTATTTATGAGTCCTTGCAACAGTTTCGCGCTTCCGTTGCGTCAGTTTTTGTGACGCATCGGCGGCGTAAAACATGCCCCCTGTTGCGCCCTATTTACAAGGTGACGCATCAAAACAGATGCGTCACTTTGTAAACCCGTGCGCTACATTATACCTGCATCAGGTATAATGTATGCAGGGTGGGCATTCCCACGTAAGTATGTATGTATGTATGTATGTATGTATGTATAAACCATTTTATAGCGAGCTCCGTTACTGGAGAGTATCCTGGCGCGGGTAAAGGAGAGGCAGACAGTGAGACACACGAGGAAAACTTAACTTACACTCTTGAACAGATGTGTTTTCAGATGTTTTTTAAAATCAGCCACTGAGGACATAGAACGTAGCTGGAGAGGGAGAGCATTCCAGGCCCGGGCCCCGATCACTGAGATCGATTGGCCGCCAAGTCTTGCTCGTTTGAAGCGGGGAAGATACAATTTGTACAGGGTGGAGGATCTGAGGGTACGTACAGGGACATAGCTGGTAAATCTCTTCCTCAGATATAAGGGGCCTTGATCATGGGAGGCACGAAACGCAAGCACCAGTGATTTAAACAGAATGCGTTGAGCAACCGGAAGCCAGTGGAGCGTGCGCATCTCAGAGCGAACGCTCTTCCATCTCGGGATGTTAAATAAGAGTCGGACAGACGCATTCTGGATAATTTGAAGGCGTTTCACCAAATAGGCCGGAATGCCACTAAACAATGCATTCGCATAATCCAGCCTAGCCAGTATAAGTGCTCTAGCAACCGTCTCCCTAGCATCTCTAGGGAGCAGAGGGAAGAATTTGCGGAGCATTTTCAGGGTAGCAAAACAGGTGCCTGTTAGTTTTTTAATATGGACCTCGAATCTGAGATCCTCTGTGAACCAGATACCGAGGTTTTTTGCAGGTCTCCCCATCTCTTTCGGGCAGGGAATGTTTGGAGGCCACAGTGTATTCTTGAACGAGGTGGGGAAGGAACCATAAAAAAGTACCTCGGATTTTTCCTCGTTGCATTTCAGCTGGGCCTGTGTTAGCCAGCGAAATACAGCGGTCAAGCACAGATGAACTACCGATGTGTCCAGATTATCATCCGGCCAGGTAAACAGCAGTTGGGTATCATCTGCATACCCTATTATCTTAGCCCCAAACTGTTCTGCCAAAAAAACCAGGGGGTTATATAGACATTAAACAGCAGGGGGCTAAGAGTAGACCCCTGCGGAACCCCTGTAAGCAGTGGTTTAGGCTCAGAGGCGTGAGGAGGCATCCAGACCTGCTGAGTCCTGTCGGACAGAAAAGAGGATAGCCAGTCTAGGACAACCCCCCCAATACCAATGGCCGACAACCGGCGGAGAAGGAGCTCATAGGGGACGGTATCGAACGCGGCAGAGAGGTCCAATAAAATTAGGACCGCTCTGCCACCTCCGTCCAGACATTCCCGAATTGACTCAGTCATCTCCACCAGCGCCGTCTCAGTGCTATAAGCCGCCCTGAAGCCTGATTGGGCGGGATGGAGGGCATTAGAGGTGTCAACAAAGCTCTCCAGTTGTTGAAGAACTACCTTCTCACAAATTTTCGTAAGTGCCGGAAGAAGGGAGATGGGACGGTAGTTCCTGGGAACCGACACATCCAATCCAGGTTTCTTCAATAGCGGCAGCAGCTTGGCTTGTTTCCAAACTGACGGCACCTCCCCAGTGGCCAAGGAAAGGTTAACTATCTGCGTGATCTCAGCGCAGACTGTTTCCGCCACCTCCGACAGCACCCGGGCCGGGCACGAATCGGCTGGAGAGCCAGACTTCAGGGACTGAAGGAGAGGGAGAACGGTACACTCCTCAATTTGCGCAAAGTTCGTGAACTGCTGTCCTGGATTTGGACATAGTGAAGGGCCCAAATCAGCAGCTAGGTGATCGGCAGGGAGGGCCGCTAGAAGGTCCTGCTGGATCCTCGTTATTTTCGTAATGAAAAAGGAGGACAGCTCCTCACACCATTGCGCAGAGGACGGGAGTGGAATAGCATCAGCCACAGGAGACATAAAACTTTTAACAATAGCAAAGATCTCTCTGCTATTGTTGTCAGCCTTGGCAATGCGCCCTGCATAAAAATTCCCCTTAGCTACCTTGATGGCTGTATAATAATCTTTCTGGGCGAGTCGTAGAGCGGATTTAGCCTCAGAGCTATATCCACATCTCCAAGCTCGTTCTAATTTTTTACACCCCAGTTTCAGCTCTCTCAGTTCAGGAGAGAACCAGGGTTGGGAGGGAGAGCGCCTAGCTCTACACATCGTACTTTGCTTAGTAGAGGCGATAGTCCCCTCTCGAGCCCACTCATTAAACTCACAGACTGCCACGTCCAAACGTGAGTTAAGTTTTGGGCGGGTGCTGGACAAAGCCTGTCTGAACTCGAGTACATTAATCTTTTGGGGGTGACTGATGGGAGATGGGAGGCTGGGTTCGGGCATTTCCCACATGAATCTGACCAAATCATGATCCTTGTAGAAGTGACGCAGTGAAATCTACGAGATTTCACTGTGCCACTTCTAGAGTGCAAATGCAGCAATATCTTACGCCTGCCTCACAGCAGGCGTAAGACTGACGCAGGCCCTTTCAAATGGGGTTTGCTCCATGTGAAAGGACACATTGCTGGAGTTGCATCACTTTTGTGACACACTCCAGCAATGCGTCACTTTTGCGCCTACAGATACGTCAGAAATACTGACGTATCTGTAACTCCTTTCGACATGATGCGACATACAGTAAATTTGATGCATCGATCATGTCGCAAGGAGGGCGCACTGAGAAGTGACGCATCGCTGTTTTCATGCAGTGATGCGTCACTTCTCATAAATGAGGCCCAATGTTTTTATAAGAGTCGCATGTGCGCGCAAACGGCAAAAGAGAGTATCTAGTAGGACCAAAAAGGCACAAACAATTAAGGAGCCGCTTGGTTTAGAAGTCTGAGATTGGTAGCTGTAATTGTTGTTTGCCATGACTATTTGTTAATCCGTAAGTGAAGAGTCACAATTGCAAGCGGTAACACTGGAGACACTTGGAATATGATTCTTGACATACACTGGAGGTAATGGAATCTGTCATTTATGCCCAAATATTGCACTCCTATCCAAGTATGTAATGGTGTCATCAATGTTCGTATAAGTACACTATTCAGATGTGATGAATTGGAGGAGACACACTTTAAGATGGCGCCTCTTGCTTGCATGGTGTATGACATGGAGAATCAGTGAGTAAAATCCAGTTAAAGCAACATAATACGTTCCCAAATTAACCTGGAATTCTGTATTAAAATTAATTTACCTTGCAGTACAGGTGTTGAGCCTCGTTCTAACTCATTAGAAATGACGGCGGAAATGAGGCTGGGTAAGTGCAAAGAAAGATGAGCAGATCCCATACCCCGCCCCCACCTCCCCCAGCGCACTTGACGATCAAACAGCTTCTTAGAAATCCTAATTGAATCAAGATCCTTACCAACCCGTTGCCTCAAGCGCACCTTCTACAGCTAATGTAATAAAGAGTACACAAAGAAACTAAAATAACTAATACCCTAGAAGTTTAGTTTAATGTTTTGATCAACGTTCACCTGATTTCATGAAAGCAGATATGTTTGTAGCATTGTGGAAAATATATTTAAGCAATTTCGTTTTTTGACTCTTCTTCTCGGCCTTCATTCATTATACAGCATATTAAAAAAAATCTGAAAATACCCAGCAATGTATGGAAGATATTAAAAACAAGCATTTACAATGCAATGGTCTCGGCAATATTAAAGGTAGAGCTATTGGCATTGCTCGTGACTTTTTTTTTTTTTAAAAATCATAAATAAATAGCATTGCCATTTACATTGCCAATAGCTTAATCGTTAAATAAATGGCATTGTCATTTACAATGCTAATAGCTTAATCGCTCGCATATGCATGACCTACTTAATTTACACCCACACAGAGCCACACACACACACAGAGCCACCCACAGAGTCATTCACAAAGAGCCAACCACAAACACAGAGCCACCTACACAGAGCCACCCTCACACAGACAGAGCCACCTACACAGAGCCACCCTCACACAGACAGAGCCACCCACACATAGAGCCACCTACAAAAAAGCTATCCACACACACACACACACAGACACTCTTTTTGGTTGCTTTTTCCCTTTTGGAGCAAACACACATGGCATTTGCATGTCTTCTGATCATCAGACCCCGATGGTCTGCTCTGTGCATTTGCCCGCCTGCTCTGTGCACTTCCCCTCCCAACTGCATGTTTTTCTACAGCTGGAATTCACCCGAACCTATAACTATTATATTTGTTATGCTTAAAATGTAATTGATAGAATCCCCATGAGTTGTGAAGAGTCAGTGCAGGGATTCGAACCTTGTTCCACAGACAAAGTCGCAGCTCTGCTTGTTAGGCCATATTGCTAACTTGTTTTTTTAAGACGCCAGTGTCTAATAGGTGCTCGTATTTCACAGGATAGACTTGCAGCCTAACACACGCTGTCCTGCAAGCGTAAGCCTGCTTGCTGTAGCCAATCAGTGGAACGCACACCCATCCAATTGCATCGGTTGGTGCTTTAGGGACTAGTCATGAGCTCGTCCTCTCCAAACCCTAATCCCTCCCCCTATTAAACTCGGGTCCATGGCCTCCTATAGCAAAGACATACTGCTGCTTGTGGTTCATAAATGGCAGGCCTACTTTATGATGCACTGAATGTGCGACCGTCATCTCTCACTCCTGTGATCCCACAGCGCTTCGAAGTGACCATGAGTGACATAACATGTACTCCCTTCAACGTATTTCTCTATGCTGACCGTATCCCCTCTTTACCTTAGCCCTTGCTCATACATCACACTCCACCCCATCAGTGTTTCTAATCTGCCCATGGTTATACGATCTGTTCCTTTCGTTCTCTTTTCGTTCTCTACTTCCTTCCCACCTCCATCTCTCACTCGTTTTCCCTCAGATTGCCCGAGATGCACAGAGTGGCTTTGCATTTCATTAGAATACCGTTATTTATGGAGGGCGTGTGCCCTGATAAACAGCCTATGGTGCGCTGTAATTGGAAAACTCTTTAGCATCAGAGAAAATGTCAGTGTCAGCAGCAGGGTTTTACACTGAACGACCACCGCACAATCTCCCAAAGATGTTGTGCAGATGTTGCATTAATGGTACTGCTACCTCTGAAACTTCCGTTAGATGAGGCATGCTGCACCCCCACACGACTGGAATTGCATTTAAAATGTCAGAGAAAACTTGCCTGCTGGAGTCCCTGTCTCTGTATGAGTGCAGCCTTAACACTGGACACAGTAATCAAAGCACAGCTATTTATGTCGAACGCAAGATATGTGGCATGATGTTATCTGGGTCAGAAGCCATACACACATTTTCTCCGATGTGTATCCAGTTTAATGTAATTTGATTTCCTGTGATGTTATTGTCGTGAAAAAGCCAGTCACGATCATTTCCTGAGATGTCATGAGTCTGCTAATTAGTGGTTTTTAAAAAAAATGTTTACGCATGTTACTTTTATATTAACAGCGATACCCATTGGAAAAGCATTAGATAGGCATTTTTGTGATAGGCACAAGTGGAATTAAATACAAATGTTCTGATCCATATTAATTTACATACATGGGTATAACATCATGAAACGACTGACTAAACAAATAGAGGATTAGGATTGTAAAAATGGAAATGTACTACTCCAGTGGCACCGCTGACATGATTTGTCCGGTCTCTTTCTAGTCCTTGTTTTGTTTTTTTTTGATTTCAAAGTATTTTATTGAGAATAATTTTTCCATATACAAAAAACAAAACAGTTGTCTTACTTTGTACTGTTCTTACAATGTTGCGGCCTGGTGGGGGCCTAGAGAGAGAGAAGAAAGGAGAGAGAAAGAAAAGAAGGGGGGGGTCACTGCTCCAGATAGGCGTCGAGAGCTTCCCACATGTGGTCTTTGGCAGTGTGATTCGCCGTCATTTGCTTGGCAGTGATGTTGTCTGCCCCCCGGAGGAAGGTTACCCAGTTGAACCAGCGTTTGAAGGTGGCTTTGCTGGTGTCCTTCCAGTTACCCAAGATCGTTTTCACCGCAGCCGTCAGGAGTACATCGACCAGGTCACGTACTTCTTTGGACTGGAGTTCTGTTGCTAGGAAGGCAGTGGCTATCCCCGCTAGTCCTCTTTGTGTCTTGCTTCCCGTGACTGTGTCTATGACGTTATAGACCTTGTTCCAGAAGGTTTTGACTCTGGGGCATTCGTATATCATGTGGGATAGATCTCCTGTTGCCTTCTGGCAGTTCCAGCATGTGTTGCTCTCGCTAGCTCCCACTTTCCCTAGTTTCGCTGGTGTCCAGTGCAGCCTGTAGAGTAACCAGTATTTGGTTTGTGCTAGTTGTGGCGTGATTTTGTTTTTGGACGCTGACGTCCATAGTCCGGCCCTCTCTTCCTCATTTAGCGGTCTTTGTATGGTCTCCTCCCAAAAGGCCAGTGTTTTATTGTTTAGAGTTGTGGTGCGTGGTGTGATTAACTTGTAAATTTGCGCTGTTTGGTGGCCTGTCTTGTTTAAGTTTTGTGCGTACTGTATGATGGTGGGTTTAAGTTTCGAGAGGCTTGCTTTGGTGATTGCTGCTTTGATTTTTAGGAATTCGTAGAACTCCTTGTCTGGTAGGGAGGTTGACTGCTGTATTGCCTTGTAGGTGAGTGGGTTGTTCCCTGCTTCTAGTTGTGACGGCGTTGTGATGCCTCTGCTATACCATTCCTTGCTGTCTAGCGTTTTGCCCTTGTATGTGACTTTGGTATTGTGCCACAGTGACTCCCATTTGGTGCCTTTGATACTTACTGCCATTTCCTTGTCTACTCTCAGCAGCGCTGTCTTTGTGTTGCGGATAATTGCGTTTTTGGCCTCTGGGTGATTGTGCGCCGTGAGAGCCATAATTGGGTCTGCACCTCCTAGAATGCCCCTTCCAGATCCAGCCATACCGGCATGTACTCTGGTATGGGGGCTATCCAGTGTATTCCCTGTTTGGCAAGGCATGCCGTTTGGAAGGCCTTGTAGTTTGTGAGGTTCAGTCCGCCCTGTTCTTTTTTGAGTCTGAGTTTCGCTAAGCTGATTCTTGTTTTTTTGCCTCCCCAGAGGAACATGTTGATGTTTTTGTCTATGTGTTTGTGGAAATCGGTTGTGAGTGTGAGAGGCAGCATGGAGAGCAGGTAGTTTAGCATGGGGGTGACCATCATCTTTATTGTCTCAATTCTTCCCCACCAGCTTATGAATTTGGGGCCCCACGTGTCTAGCTTGGACTTCATTTTTTTTAACATCGCCTCCTCGTTGTGGTCTAGCGTTGATCTTAGGTCCCTTCCGAAGAGGAGGCCTAGGTATTTCAGGGGTTTCGTTTGCCATGCCAGGCTGGACGTGCCCAGGACAGCTTTGGTGGTGTGGCAGTTCATAGGTTTGCATTCGGATTTCTCCCTATTGAGTTTATAGCCTGAGACATGTGCATATTCCTCTATTGTTTGCACGAGTGCCTCAATTGACTCTTGTGGGTTGTTTGTGGTGATCAGAATGTCATCCGCGTATGCAGCTAGCTTGAATGCTTGACCTTCTATCTGCACCCCCGTGATCCGGGGGTTTGACCTAATCATGTGGAGGAGTGGTTCTAGGGCCAGCAGGAATAACCCCGGTGAGAGGGGGCAGCCCTGCCTTGTCCCTCTGCCTAGTGTGAGTGTATCCGATGTAGCTGCGTTTACCACCACTCGAGCCCGGGGGGTTTTGTACAGGGACATGACCATGCCTCTGTACTTCTCGCCAAGTCCAAACTTGAGCATGCATTGGTTAAGGAAGGGCCATGAGACTCTATCGAAGGCTTTTATTGCATCCAATGCGATCATGACAGCCTTTTCCGTGCTGTTGGCCGTGCGGTTTATTAAATGGCATAGCAGTCTGGTGTTATCTTGCGAGAGTCTATTTTTCAGGTAGCCCACTTGAGATTTGTGTATGAGAGAGGGGAGATATGCATTTAGTCTCGCTGCCATGATTTTAGCGTAGATTTTGCAGTCCACGTTAATTAAGGAAATTGGCCTGTAGTTGTGTGGGAACTGGGGGTCTTTCCCTTCTTTGGGGATAACAATAATGTTTGCCTCTGCCATTGAGTCTGTCATATTGCCTTTTTCCGCACACGCTTGGAATACTCTGACTAGCGTGTCTTTGAGTAACGGTTGGAATTGTTTATAGAAGGTGGCTGTGAAGCCGTCTGGTCCTGGGGCCTTGTTCGGTTTTAGTGAGTCTATGGCCATCCCTACTTCCGCTTTGGATATGTTTTGATCTAGGGCTTCTCTTTGTTCGTCGCTTATTCTGGGTAGATCGAGCTTCTCTAGCAGGCTTGCCCCGCCGTCTGCCTCCAGCGATGTGTCCGCAGTGTATAGGTCTTTGTAAAACTTCCTGAATGTTTCGAGGATTTGTTTATTCGCTGTGTGTGTCTTGTTATCTGCGTCTGTGATTGCCGCGACTGAGTGCTGCCTTTGCTTGGCTTTCAGGTACCCTGCCAAGGCTTTCCCTGCTTTGTTAGCCGAGCATAAGTTTATGGATTTATATTTGTTGATCCATGTGGAGGCTCTCTCACTTAGGATTCTGTTTAGCTCGTATTTTTCTTTGTTAGTGTTGTGAGTGTATTCCTGTCCATTAAGTTTGCCGTGTGATTCCTTTCTAACTCCTTAATCTGCTCCTCCAGCTCTTTAATTTTTTTGTTCCTGCCCCTGTTCATGCGTGCTTTAATACTCAGGAGTTTCCCTCTTATTGTTGCTTTGAGCGCGTCCCATAGTATTGCTGCCTCTGTGTCTGCTGTATCGTTATACTGGAGATATTCTTTGATCGCAACCTCTATTTCGGTAATGTTGGCGGGGTTCTCGAGTATGTCGCTGTTGAGGCGCCACATTCTGCTTGGTGTTTCGTTATGTTTGCCACTTAAGGAGAGGGATATGTGTGCATGGTCCGAGACTGTTATGGGTCCTATTTCAGTTGTATCTGTCAGGTGTGTGTGTATGTCGGACATAAGTATGTAGTCTATCCTGCTATATGAGTTGTGGGGGTTCGAGTAGAAGGTGTATTCTCTGGCGCTAGGGTTTTGTAGCCTCCACGGGTCCGCTAGTGCGAGTTTGGTGCATAGGTTTTTGAGTGTGTTCTGTTCTTGTGAGGTGTGGCTGGGTCTGTGTGGATGTCTGTCTATGGCATTGTCCATCGCCTAGTTCATGTCTCCTGCCGTGATTAGTAGTTCGCCCAGTGGGATCCTGCTTAGTTCACTCTCTAGGTCCTCCCAGAATTTTTTGTCCACCGCGTTTGGCCCGTAGATGTTTGCTATGTGTATTGTTTCGTCGCCTCTTTTGATGGATGTAAGCAGCCTTCTCCCTTTAGTGTCTGCGACATTGTTGTGAACCTGGAACTTCCCTTTCTTACTGATTATGGTGATGACTCCTCCCTTTTTGTTGACTGCAGGTGAGCATAACACCTCGCTTATCCAGTTGGCCTTAAGCCTGTTAGCATCTTCTAAGGACACTCTAGTTTCTTGGAGGACGTATACATCTGCCTTCAGTCTGTTTAGGTAGTCTAGTGTTTTTCGTTGCTTGACGGGGTGGTTGAGGCCCTTGACGTTAAGTGACACTATCTTAATGTCCGAGGCTATCTGTGCTTGGCCCTTAGTGTCAAGTGTAGTCATGGTGTGATAGTTCTATCGCTGTGCCTTAGAGTGGGATCTGTGTTGCTTCTCTTTGTTCTATGCTTGTTGGCTAACCGCCACCAGTCATTGGTGCCCCCCTGGGATGTGGAATGGGATGAGGTGGTATGTGTGGATATAGGAAAGAAGAGAAAAGAAAATGAGTGGTTCCACCAGGCTAAGATTGTCTGTGCTTCATGGCCTCCCCCCCGGCCCTCTCCCCCCTCCGCCCCCCGCCCCCCTCCCCCCTGTCAACGTACTGTAAACGTGCGACAGCAACGGTTCTCCGCCCTCCGCCCCCCCGGATGCATAATAAAAAAAAAGAAAAAAAAAACTTCCCTGCTCCCTTTCGTACTATTTTTTTTTTTTTTTTAGGAAAAGGATATAAGCCGATCACGGGGCCTGCCCAACAATTGTCACATTCTCGGAGTTCTGTAATACTTTTCCTGGCAGTCCTTGTTCTTCATATCAGTTTCTTGAGGTAGGTATCGTTCGGTAGTCTGTTAGTCACATTTTAGGAGTCCTGTAACACTTTCCTGGCGGTCCTTGTGCATATGTGTCGATGTCCTGAGGTGGGTGTCGTTCAGTAGACTCTTAGTCTTCCCTTTCTTTTTTTCCTTCTTTTTCTCCCTTCTTTTTCCTTTTTCCTTCCTTTCCCTGAGGTAGGTCTCTTTTCCACTGAGGTAGATGTTGTTCTTCCAAGGTAGTTGTCCGTCCGATCATCTGCGTTTCCATGACGTTACATATACTTTTATCGGCCGCCTGCTGCTCCCTTCTCTTCCGTCTCTGAGCTGTCTGATGAGGCTCTTCTTTTTGCCGTTCCGGGACTTGTGTGTTCCATCTCCTCCTGATCTGGCTTTCTGAGGTACCTACGTAGTTCTGCTGGGTCATCGAACACCCGTGTACCCTGCCCGTCTGTAATTCTCATTCTTGCTGGACCTACAAAGCTGAACGTTGTCTTTGCTCTTTTCATAGTGTCTCTTAGCGCTAGGAACCCTTTCCTTGCTTCTACCTTGCCCCTTGAAAGGTCTTGGGTGAAGATTATCTTCTTGCCTTTCCAGATGACGGTTTGGCCTTTGCGTGCGAAGGCGAAGATGGCGTCGGTGTGGCTGGATCTTAGCGGTTTGCAGATGATCGTTCTTGGTCCTTTCATGTGCATTTGTTTTGTGGCGGGGACTCTGTATGCTTTGTCGATCTCCAAGGTTCTTTCAAATTTCAGGCCAGTCAGCTTGGGTATCAGTGTTTCAAGTAGTGCCGTGCATGAGCCTGCCCCCTCCTCCTCGTCTTCCGGTATGCCTAGGATCCTGATGTTCCCTCTCCGGTTTTTATCTTCTTGTTCTGCGAGCCTTCTCTGCATGTCGCTGGAAATCTTGGAGATGTAGTGTATATCTTTGTCCATGATACCTGACTTGTCTTCTATGTCGCTGATCCTTCTTTCTGTCTCCGCTACTCTGCTTGCTATTTTGTTCTGGTCTGCACGTATGGCTGTAAGTTCTAGCTGGACGTTGTCCATGGAGATCTTTGTGGCCTTGGCCAGGTCGTTGGCTTCGGTTATTTTTTTGACGAGCAGGTCCATCGCAGTCTCTGTGTTTTGCAGGTTTTTCATTTTGATCGGTGATTCCAGGTCTTTCCTAATTTTTTTGGTATCACTGTTCATTTTCCCTAGACCTCTTCTTCCCTGGTATATGGACAGTCTCTCCTTCTTTTGCAGGACGGACTGATTTGCCCCTTTTGGTGAGTTGTTTTTAGTGCTCGTGGCTGTGTCAGCCTTTGTAGTGCCACCGAAGGTGAATCTACTTGGCCACTTTATCGATCTCGTTCTGGTTTTCCCGGACGCCAGGGCTGCCTTCTAGCTGGGTGTCCCCTTCCTTCTGCTGTGGTTAGTGCTGATCCCTGGTCTCTGGTGCCTTAATCAGGGCCTTCTCAGCGCTCTTTTTCCTTCTGTTGCCGCCCGCTTCGCTGTTACTCGCATTGGCAGTGGCCAGCAGTGGCAGGGGTGACCAGAACGTTGCCGGAAGGTTGCCCAGGAGGCTGCAGTGGTGCGCTCAGGCGTTTGGTTGCGCTCCGGTTGACCCTCGCAACGAGGTTGAAGGATCCGCTTTCTCTGCTTGCCTGCCTGCGGGTAGCCTCCTCTTATGGTGCCCGCCGCCGGTTTCTCCCTTCTAAGATGGCTGCCTATGTCTTCAGCCTCACCTCAGCCACACCTTCCTTGCACCTTGAGTCGCACTTCAGTTTACAGTGTGTGGCTACTCGTGCTTAACGCCTGGGTGCATGCCCGGCTAGTGTTGCCTTTTTGTTGCGGTGTGCTTGCGTTGGTGTGTACTGCCGCGCCCCGGTCTGATGTGGTCTGATCTGATGTGATCTGCCCCATCCAAGATGGCCGCCGCCGTTTGCTCACCTCGTTTCCGGATGGGCGCCTCTCTGTTTACCGGCCGCTACCTTGGTGCTTCTCCGTTTTGATGGACGGCGCTCGCGAAAAAGACAAGCAGTGCTTCGTTTTCCCCTGCCTGCCTTGTGTCGGCTGTGGCTCGCTCTCGCATTTCAGTTCCAGCGGTATGACCTGCCCCTTCCAAGATGGCCGCCGCCGTTAATTCCCCCCGTTCCAAGATGGACGCTGCCTCAATGTTTACCGGCCGCTGATCTGGTGCCTCTCCGAGTGGTGGACGGCGTTTGCGAAGGAGACAAGCATTGCTTCGTTTTGCACAGCCTCCTTTGCGCCGGCTGGGAACTACTCTTGCACTTCAGTTCCAGGGGCGTGTTTCGCTGTACAGCTTGCACCCAGCTTTCGCCTCACTCACGCTCTCCCACACCACCTCTCCTACCTCCTACCTCCATGTGTAGCCGCTTGCTCAGCTCTTCCTCGTTCTCACGGTTGTGGACCTACAGGCGGGTGCTTCGCTGGGCTTGTCCCCGTTTGTTTCCCCTCCTTGTTGCACTTCATGTCATTGTCAAGATGGCCGCCTTTGTTTATCTTCGGTTCATGCTTATTTCTTTTGTGCGCGAGTCCGACCCTTCGTTCTCTTGTACAAGCCGTACGCCGCCTCTGCCTCGGTTTGTCCTTTACCCGTATCCACCGCGTTTAGCCTGGTTCTGGATGAGCCTTATGTTCCCCCAATCGTTGTGGCTTCTCCTTGCTCTCTTTATTGCTACGCCATCTTGGGCTGTTCACTTTGCTTTCCCGATCTTAGGGTTTTTTGCTTATTTTGCCTCCTGACCGTTGTTCTGCTCACTCATGCTCCTCTCTCCGCTGCTCTATGTATTCCCCCACACTTTTCTCCGTTTCACGTGGGAGACCGAGGACTATCGCTGATTATCTCGCCGTTCTTCTCCCCGGGATCGCGGAGCTCTCGAACTTAGGCGACTGCCTGCGTTGCCATCCAAGCCACGCCCCCTGCTAATTAGTGGTTTTAAAACCTTAAAAAACACTACCGATTTTTGATTAGAAAGGACATGTGTGTGTGTAACATGCAACTCAGAAAAATGCATTTAAAAGCATTTTTCTGAGTTTTCGCAATTTACCACGAGGTCTGACCTCACGGTAAATTGCGGCCAGAAATTGCGAATTCGCAAAATAAAATTGGATGATGAATTGCATTTAAGGAATCTCAAATAGAGATTCCTTAAATGTAATTCCTCGCAAAATTGCGAGATCGCAATTAGCGATTTTTGCATTTGGGATGATGAATCCCAAATGCAAAAATCGCACTCGCAAAGGGCCAGATTCTCAGAATCTGACCCTTTGCGAGCGCATATCAGCTTGATGAATCAGGCTGTTAGCCCCCTGAGGGGGCCACCTTGCAAACCTCTGAGCCCATCGCAGCTCTACCCCACCCATTGTCATTCTGTCTGCGGCTGATTGCCACATACAGAATGAGAATGGGGCAGTCTGGTCTGTGGATGGGATGAATACGTTTACCACTCTGATGAGAACAAATGGCCATTGTGAATGGGTTTGTTGAGATAAAGCGCGGCAGGAATCTAACCAGTGCTTATTATATTCTTTAAATTGATATACGATTATAGATATCTACGTGAGTAGAGAAGTGCAATATCACATTTCTTTCACACGGTGAGGGGGGGGGTTAGCCAAGCCATGCCGTCACAGACGTAAATGTGATATTATGTTCACCCCCACAACCTCCTTCCTGTTGCACACCCGACAGCCAGCACATGTACCGAGGCTCTGGCTAACAGACTCATAGAAACCCCATTTCACTGCTCGGTGAGTGGGCATCAGCGAGACAATCACCCTTCGGCTCACGCATTGGGGAAGATAATTGCGATGTTACACTGTCCACTGGTGCATACACCATTTATACTGTGTTGTTGCAAATCCAGTTAGCCTACAACGGCCTATATGTGTGTTTGTTCATTTGACTGCATGGAAGTGTGGTTACACGAGTCAGGCTTGTTGTTTTTGTGTCAGAATGGGCGGGAGATCTTTTTCCTATCTGGGCCCAACTTTGTGGAACACATTGCCCATTCATCTACGCAAGGAGGAAAACTATATGAAATTTAGAAAAAGCGTAAAAACCTGGTTGTTCGACAAATAAGTGCTTGGACTGTTCTCTCTCCAGATGTGTTTTGTGTTTTGCTGATCCGGCGCCGGGAAACCCTTTGTGGGTAGCTGTGCGCCTTACAAATGCTATAAAATAAAATAAATAAATATGCATGTATGGCGGGGCTAACCATGTGCAAGGCTGCGGCCTGTTGCTAGAGCTTGGGACTGGTGCAGACAAGTAAAAAAAAAAATCCATTACAGGGCTAAGAGCCCTACGTCTAAAAAAAAAATGTGTGAGACCTATTACATTGAAAATGCTTGTTTTTGTTGTTGGACTGTTTTGTGGTCTTGTGGGCCGTTTCTTTCTTTGTTATTACCACAAATACTGCCTGCAGCAAGCTCAAATTCATGCAGTCGCCCGTGTGTTAATTAAAAAAAACATCCACCGCTTGCTTTAAATTTCAAACCTCTGGTTTGCAAACGTGAGCCCCTTTCTTTAGCCAGCTGGGTAAGGGCCACTTTTTTTTTGGTATTCAGCCCTTGTTTCTGTCCCTGTCCGACATTGCATACCATGAAATTGGGCAATAGTCCTGCTTGTTATTTAAAGCGCTTAGAAACGATGCAACAAGAATTTATTATCGACAGGGAAAGAAAGAGCTTTGCTTCACATCACTTATTGAAACGACTCGGGCTGTCGGACGAAAACAATGAAAAGTGGGAGGTTTGCGTTCAGTTTTTGTCCACATGCTTTGAAGCCGGCCAGGCTGTTCAAGTTCCAGAAGGCTCTGTCCGAGCCAATCAGAGGCCGGGGCTAGGAGCTCTGCAGTCGGAAGCAATGTGGAATCTGAGGCGGAATTAGTTTGCTGTTACTCTTGGTTTCCGGGCTGTTTTCTCTGCTAACTGCTGGTGGTGCTGTGTGATTTCTAGTGAGGAACCGAGCGGAAGAAATATACAAACCATGATCTGAGAACATGATGAGAACAGGGAGGGCGAGCGCCCCCAACTCCCCCACCCCTCTCGCTTCTTCCAGGAGCCGATGTAATCATGCCCCGGTAACTTTCAAGGCGCAAAACGTCAGCACCAACCTCACCGGAATATCCTTTATGGGTAAAATGTACAACCGCGCTAGCTTTGCAGAACGAACGCATTAAACTTAAAATAATAGAAAACAAGAATAAAACGGCAAAAAAAAAACGGCGGCCGCAACGATTTTCGGATTGGGGCGGGAGCAGCGAACAGCGGGAGGGGGCGGGAACGAGGATAGCGGGAGCATGCGACCTACCTCATCTTCAACAAACAGCAAAATGGCAGCCGGCGCTTCTGAAAATTTTTGGATTGGGGGCATGGTTTTGCTGTCCTGAGTGACGGACTACGTCACTGTCTAAAGAACAGCAAAACTTACGCCCCCAAATCCGAAAGAGACGGAGCTTCTTTGGAGGGACGGCTCTCTCCTCCAATGGCTGGCCTCCGTTTAGGAAGCCAGCCAATGGAGGGAGAGCCAAAAAGAGGGAGGGATAAAGCAGTCCTCTTACTAACAATAATTCTCGGACTTCCGGTCTGCCTTCGGCAGACCGGATATTACCTCGACCTAAAAAAACAGAAAGTAACCAGCAATGTATGCAAAATGCCCCCGGAACCTTAAGGTAATCCACTCTTTTAACTTGATTGCACTATTAATGCACAGAAATATAATTGTTAAACTGACAAAATGTATGTGAAATATATGACATCAATAGATGAATGGAAAGACAACCATCATTTTTTTTTCACAGCCGGCTGTTGAACTGCATGTAATACGCTGCTAAATTTACAAGGCTTTCAGCATAAGACAATTGTTGTTTTTTGACAACCACCTTCAGACAAGAAGGCATGGAAGAAAAAAAATAATCTAATGGATTCACTGATTGCTGGGTGTCAAGATGGTCCGTATCACCACCCTACGATCCATGTATCCCATATTTTGACCAATTGTTAAATGACAAATGGGGTTTTCGCTGCCGTACCCATTCCCCACACAAGGAGTTTGGGAAGTAAAACTACAGAGTGGGTTCACTCCAGCAGTCTCATCTCCCTATCCTCTGCCTTATAGAACCAGCTGAGGGCATGCTCAACTGGAATGCAGTAGCGTAGCAAGAGAGGGTGTGCCCCGGGCGGCATGAGTTTTGTGGGCGGCGGCCAACCCCCTGCCCCTCCTACTTGCGGCTGTGCACCCATGCTCTTCATGCGGGTGCCGGGCGGGCGACAAATGCAGGCAAATGCAGTGACTGCCACGGGCGACACAACAGCTACCTAGGCCACTGCAGATGTCGTGTGATGTATTTCCATAGTTCATATCAGGGAGCTCCAGCCCACCCGCTTCAGGGCAATTTCATGGAGTCCAGCTTCACCCTGCTACGATTCCCTGGCAAACCAATGCTACCAAGTGATGATCCAGTTATCTAAAATTGTGTTGCGGAACTCGAGCCAGAGAACCGCGGAGTGAATATAAACAGCCATTACTGATATGGATAAAATATTGCAAAATTCAGTAGAGAGTTTCAGGCCTTCCATGACTCTAACCATCTTAGAAATACTGTGCCTCACTGTTGTGTGTCACCTACATTCCCAAATATTTGAAGAGATGTCTCTCTCCCTGAAATCCTGCCGCCAGACACGCCTCCCTGTTTAAAGTTCTGAGCCTTCCTACTGGGAACAGTCAGGGGCGTAGGAGACACTACATTTCTGGGGGGACAGAGGCAACCTTTTGGACTTTCCAGTGTCCCGATACAAATTGACCATTGTCTGGAACCATACACTCTGTTAAAAAAATACAATTGCATCGTTTTGTAGTGAAACATTGATAAAGGCAGGCATGTAGTCACAGTTTGCAAGTATGCTTCGATTCACAAAGTAATTAGACCAAATGTGAAAAAACATGTTTTTGAATCTTACATTTTCATGCACAAAGCAAACAAAGATGGGACTAAAAAGGAAGAATAAACTGAATGCTCTTTGCGACATGTGCATGATTGTGAGGGACTGTACAATTTACTTGTGAGGAAGCACATCTTTAACAACTGTCACAATCAGCAACTGCACCAGTGCATGGTGGACTCGGATCTGACCTCTCCCCAAGTAATGGGAACGAAGGCAGACAAGTGGGTCTGTACCCGAATGCAATAAAGATCTCATGGTGGTGCTGACCAGAAGAAGCAAGATTATTCTAAGGCCCAAGAGAAAGGTGGGGAGAAATCTAAAGAAAAGATTCTTCTGAAGGTCCTCAAAAAATCTTTCTCTGGGGGTAGGTCCCATTCCTTTTCCTACTCTAACAAGAACCTTGGTGCTATTTGTGAAGGAAAAACGTAAAAGGACAAAGGGTGCCAATTGCTCTAAGTCTAGCACCAATACCGCTACTATAACTTCGAAACCTCCTAGTGTCACTAGCAATAGCAATGGTTGTAGTAGGCCCCCTAAGAGTTTAGCTGGGTTAACCTTGTGTACTAAAGTGGGTTCTGGCCTAGTCAGGACACCCACTCAGGCTGTTTTAGTCTGTGATGGTGGCACTGAGCTCCCCACCCTTACTCTAAGTCCCACTAACTTGGGCAAATACAGACAACAGCCTCTCATCAATGGTCAGGAAGCTGTGCCATACATGGACACAGGGGCCAGTGTCATTATGGTGACAGAAAAACTTGTGTTTACCAAGCAGATTCTACTTGGACAGATTTACCAAGTGACCGATGCTAACAATACCAGGGCAGATCATTCCATGACAGATGTCATTCTCAGCTGGGGAGGGGTAACTGACCCAAAGAGAGTTGTGGCATCCCCCAACCTACCTGTGGACTGTCTACTGGGCAATCATTTAGAAACTTCAGACTGGTCTGAAGTGGACTTCAGGACTCATGTAGAAGTTATGGGAATTTCAGCTAGTGTCTTTGCTGTCTCTAGGGCTGAGGCCAAGAAGTTAGGCACTGAAGGAGCCATGGATCCTGAATAAATGGACCAACCAGCTCCCAAGAGAATGACCAAGAAGGATACAGATGTATCCTCCTCTCAGACCTACAATGAGAATCAGCCTCCTCAGGGAGATGATCTCAGTACCTGTGAAGGAGCTGTACTAGAGTAGCTTGGGCCTGACAAGGCAGAGCAACTGGGATCATGGATCCTTCAAGGGAAGACTTCAGTCTGGAGCAGAAGGCCTGCCCCTCTCTTGAACAATTCAGACATCAAGCTGCTGCTGAGGAAGCAGGGCATTTGAGAATGGACCCACAGGACTTGTCAGGAAGAAGGGCTCCTTTTTTCTGCAAGTACAGACCTCAAGTCTGGTGCTACCAGGAGGTTGGTCATACCTATGAAGTTCAGGGGGTTTGTATTGACCCTGGCACACAACATTCCCCCTGCAGAACATCTTGGGCAAAGCAAGATTTGGTACAGGCGTGTCTCTTACTTTCATTGGCCCCACATGTCTGAGGACACCAGGGAGTTTTGTCAGTCCTGTGTCACCTGCCAAGCCAGCGGTAGGTCAGGTGGCACTACAAAGGCCCCCTTAATCCCTCTGCCAGTGGTTAGGGTTCCCTTTGAGAGGGTAGGGATATACGTTGCAGGTTCCTTAAACCCTCCAACAGCATCTGGACATAGTTTTATCTTAGTGGTGGTAGACTATGCCACTAGATATCGAGATGCTAGTCCCCTTAGGTCCACTACAGCTCCTGTAGTGGCCAGGGTTCTCCTAGGAATCTTTTTCAGAGTTGGGTTCCCTAAGGAGGTATTGTCAGACAGAAGTACTAACTTCATGTCTAGCTACATCACTGCTGTGTTGAAAGAGTGTGGTGTGAACTATAAGTTTGCCACACCCTACCATCCACAGGGCAATGGGGCTGTTCAACAAGACCCTCAAAGGTATGATCATGGGACTCCTAGAAAAGCTGATGGGAAAATGGGATGTCTTACTACTGTGCCGTCTCTTTCCCTACAGAGAGGTTCCTTAGAAGGGGTGGGCTACATCCCATTTGAACTTCTGTTTGGACATACAGTTAGGGGTCCATTATGTATGGTCAAGGAAGGATGGGAGCAACCTCTCAAGCCTCCTAAACAGGACATAGCAGACTATGTTCTGGGTCTGCGTTCACACATGGCTGAGCATATGAAGGCGGCCAGCAAAAACCTTGAGGCCAGCCAGGAGCTTCAGAAATCTTGACATGACCAAAAGGCTGTCCTTACTGTTTACTGTCCAGGACAGAAAGTGTGGGTGTTGGGGCCTGTGTCCCCAGCAGCTCTCTAAGACAAGTGGAGTGGCCCCAAGTTGACCTAGGTACTCCAAGAAGTCCCCACAGGGTACTTCATGTGATTCGCTCGAAATCTTTTGTTAACAGGGCTGACATGAGCTTGCTCAAGGCCACTGATGAGAAACAGGAGGAAGAGAGTGATCTTCTCCCTTATCTCCTCTCTCAGGACCCTGACGACAGATCATGTGAAGGAGTAGCCTTGGCAGACAGCATCACTGATCAACAGCAAGCTAATTGTAGACAGGTTCTTAGTTTTCTGGTCTCTTTTCTCTGACAACCAGTCAAACCACCTGGTGTACCCATGAAGTGGACACAGGTGACAGCATGCCTGTGAAGAGTAAAATGTACAGACAGCCTGACCTTGTCAGAGACTGCATCAGGACAGAGGTCCAAAAGATGCCAGAGTTGGGAGTCATTGAGGCTTCAGATAGCCCTTGGGCTAGTCTTTTAGTCCTTGTACCCAAATCTCACAGCTAGCATGGTAAGAAATAAATGAGTTTTTGTGATGACTATAGAGGTCTCAAAGCAGTCACTAGGGCTGATGCCCATCCAATTCCAAGGGCAAATGAACTGATTGATACTTTGGCCCCTGCCAAATAGCTCAGTACATTTGACCTAACTGCTGTTTATTTTCAAATCAGACTCAATGAGGATGTCAAACCTAAAACATCATTTTCAACCCCCAGTGGATATTATCAATTTATTGTGATGACGTTTGGTTTCAAAAATGCACCTACCTAATTTCAGAGGCTGGTGAATAAAGTCTTAACAGGTCTGGAAGCTTATAGTGCAGCATATCTAGCATTTAGCTGTCAGAAGGCATTTGATAACCGGAGGCAAGCATTGTGCTCTGCTCCAATTCTGCAAAGTCTACACTACTTCAAACCATTCTTTGTCCATACTGATGCCTCCGAGATATGGATAGGTGCAGTATTGTCACAGTTTAATGCAGAGGGCCAGGGTCAACCAGTAGATTGTATAAGCAGAAAGATGACCCCCAGGGAGAAGCATTGATCAGCTTCTGAGAAAGAGGCCTTTGCTGTGGTCAGGACCTTGAAGAAGTTGAGGCCATACCTGTTTGGCACTCACTTCATTGTTCAGACAGACCATACGTCCCTCTTATGGCTTAAACAGATGATGGGTGAAAAACTCAAACTTCTGAGGTGAGCCATTTCCCTACAGGGGATGGACTTTTCCGTGGAACATAGACTTGGGAGTAACCATGCCAACAAAGATGGACTTTCCAGATATTTCAACTAAGACAAAGAAGCCTCAAATGGGCAAGATTAGCCTCATCTTTATGTTTGGGGCGGGGGGTATAGGAAAGTAGGATTTCCTTTCATGGTTACCCCCACTTTTTTCCTGGGGTCAGTTTGTTTTGACTGTAGTCTGCTGGGATCCTACTAATCAGTACGCCAGCAACTGTGCTCTATGCCCTAAAGTGGCTCTGGTAAGTACTATGGTACATCCATAATTGGCTACTGGTGTAGCATTACACGCCGCTAGCATATGCCAAAAAGGTATGCAGCATGTATTTTGACACCAGTGGGAGTCCACTTAAATTTGATTACAGGCCTGCCATTACAGCCTGTGTGAAATGGTGCTTGCACCTATAACAGAATTAAGTTCCTTGGCCCTCATTTATGAAAAGTGACGCATCCTTGCGCAGGCGCAGGGATGCATCACAATTCCGTACGACCCGCTGCGTCAGAATTTTGCGACGAGGATGCGTCATATTAATGCAATGGCGAATCATGTCGCAAGTGATGCCGAAAGTCGGAAAAAAGTGACGCAGGCGCTGCCGTCCTGACGCACCGGAAAGTCACGCAAGTGCAGGAAAAGTGCCGTAAGTCACAATCGCGGTACTGACGCAAGTGTACGCGTCGCTGCGCCACTTTCACGTTGCGTCAGAATCCGGAAAACGCCAAAAATACACGCATCCATCTCCTAATTCTCCCGCAAATCGAAAAAATTGCTACCATGGAGCCTGAAGGACACAGCAGCAGTCAAGGGAACCTTCCACATGGCAGCCAGGATGCCCAGCCTGAAACACAGGGAGAAACACATGAAAAGAGGAAAAGGAAAATAAATTTCAGTGCTGAGGAGAACAACATACTCCTCAATGAGGTGACAGACCACCAGCACCAGCTTTTTGCAAGTTCCAAGTTGCCATTATCAAAAAAAGAGGCCATTTGGCAGTCCATATTGACAAAGGTCAACTGTGTGGCCCAATCTAAGAGGACAGTCATTGACATTAAGAAATGCTGGAATGACATAAAGCGCAGGACAAAAGAAAAAATGGCAAAAAAACGCAAAGAAGCAACGGTGACAGGAGGAGGCAGCCCATCACAACAGGAAGAGCTGGATGACCTTGAGGAGCGGCTTGCGGCGGTCATCCCAGATGAGTTGGTGGTAGGAATTCCAGGACAGGACAGTGCAGAGCATGAGGAACCGCAAGACACACAGGGTAAGTCCCTACAAGGGGAAATGTGCAAAGAAGGTAATGTTGTGCAGTGCATAAACTAAGGTGGCTGGCACAATTACTGACGTGTTGTGGAAAGATAAGTCATGCAATGTCATGAACTGTGAAGTGTCTTCAAAAAGTATTGTACCAGGGACATGCAGATGTCACATTTGGTAAACCCCTACCCCAGTCAAAGTAATAACATATTTCCAAAGTGAAGTCCCAGCCCACTGCTACACCTGACAAGTGCCACACGCAGGTGCAAATATACAACTACCCTCATGAAACACCAATCACACAACATCCTGTAACAGACCGAGTTTAATACTTGTATAACCTGGACTGCCACCACTGTGCTGGCAGGATGTTATTTAGAGCATGTATTGGTGGCACAATGTGCCACACCCACAATAATAGGCCACAGACAGCTATGTTACATAGTACAACATATCATGACATTGCATCATTGAGAAAGCGCAATTCCAGGGCTGTTGCTGGGGGTGTACCCAGAAACATCCATGTCCAATTGACAATGTCCAATAGCAAAGTCAAACTGTAACTATTACGCTGCGCCACAAAGATATGCATCCTCAGGGTCTGTGTAAGGCATGCACAACCTGAATAAATACGAACTGTTCCGTCTCTTATATACCCAACATATAGATGTTGCATTCAAGTGGACACATAGAAAGAGGAAAAATCTATTGATGACTGCATCATGCAGGAATGTGTCCCTTCCATGCACACAAACAGTGATCCCCTGCACTGCTGGACCCCCTGCAACATGGTGCAAGTTTGCCTGGGTCGGCGCATGCCAAGCATTGTGCACCTATGTCGTTGTGAAGGACGGGTGACACCAATAAAGAGACCCTACTGATAGTCACCTCATGCAGGCCCAAAATCTGTCATTGTACTACTTTGTGCATGATGGTTTCTGCCACATCATCTGCATATGTAAGGGAAAGTACTCAGGAATGTTACTCAGCATGTGAAGCCCTGTGCCACATTACACAAGCATCATGCATAACGTATGCATGGTGGGTCTGCACATCCAAACAAAAATATCAGTAGTGGTGCTGTGCAATCCATCCAAATTTTGGAAATACATTAGCATCTGGCAATTGTGTCAGTACCTCACACCTGCATCATGGTAGGTATAGGGGTGAGGCAGTGCCACCGGGAGAGGCCTGCACCAAGGTTTGCTGTACTTGAATGATGCTCCTCACATGAATGCATGACTTAAGCACTGACCAGCCACGTCTGGATGAATGACGTATATAACATGAATAACAACATGTAGTGACATACAGTGAATACAGCACATCTATGTTGTCATGACCATGGGAAAAACATAAGTGTACCAATGGTGTTCTTGCAGTGAAAGAACATCCAACATCAATAGTTTGCAGGAATGCGCACCATCTCACCGAAGGCCTCCATTCATGGTCTGTACCTATGCATGCACTGCAGCACACCTATATTGCAAGGGGCGCAGTCCAGCTGCTAAACATCCAGCAAATATGCACCATAGTTAATTATACAAATGGATCATCAGCGAGTCTGCAGCACTGTTTTTGTAGCTTAAGTGCCAAGAATGTTTAATCACATTAGCAAGCTGTAGCATACAGATGAGAGCAAATGCTCAGGAGTGATAGCAACTTCTATGTCAATGGCATAGCATGTCCCAACAAAACTATGGCAATGACATGCAAAGTAGGCGTTACGTATCCAAATAATGCTAACAAGTTGACCAACTGCACCTTGCAAGATTAGCAAGGCTGTCACAGACATGAGAGGAAAAGCAAACTCATGCAAATGCACAATAGATCCCGGAATGTAAAGCCACAACATACATGTCCCTAAGGAAGGTGACAATTTGTGGCACAACATCTATGCATGGGACTGGTACTGGACAGCGCTGCAAACAAGGTTACAGGGTTGCCCTGTGACAAAGATACACTCTACAAATGTGCAACAACAACAATATTGTGTGCATTCCTATGGCACAACCATGAAAATTGTTGCTGCAAGAAGACAGTGAGGCAACACTTCTCACCATGTCCCCCCTTGCATTAGCATGGATGTACAGTACCCACTGGACATTGCTCCATGATTCAAGTAATGACTGATCCATTACAAATCATAATGTCAGTGTATGCACAACCATGCCGCAACTCCAGCAATGCATAGTGGCAGACGATGCCAATGGCACTGCCCACATACATGGCTGCCATGAGGCAGGGGGAAAGTAGGGATGCAAGTACATTCATGAGGGGTGCAGAAATGATGGTGTCATTAGAGATCCTAACAGTGCTATTTGTGTGCTGTAGTGTCACAAGTATTTAAGCATTGGCGGACTGTCTTTGCACAAGGAGTGGATGAGATGTCATGCACTGCCCTTGCTCCAGCTGCAAGAGGGTGCAAGGATGGCGGTGGTGATTGCTGGTCAAGTCACATATGTCATGCATTCAATGATGGTAGTGCCAGGAGAGTATGAAGTCAGACCTGAATCAGAAGTACCTGCAGCCGTAGTACAGGTACTTAACCGTGTCCTGTTCAGTGGTATGTTGAGGTCCCTTGATGCTTGTGTCTGATGTCAGTGAAGTTACCCTGGAGGTGTTGTTGGTCAGGTAACTTAACCTGCTGAGGTGGAACTGGAGGTCATCGAGCGGGATGCTGTCTGTGGATGTCACACACTGGGGTGCAATGAGGTCAACAATGGTGTTGGAGAATGGGGCACATGGCCTGGGTGTCCTGCACATGAGTGTGCTGCTGAGTATGGCCATGGGCCTGGTCACGATAATGTAGTTGTCGTAGTACATGGTCAACCATGGCATATTAGAGTGCCTGCTCATTCTGAGTGTACCAGTGTATGGGTTTACAATGCCTCTTCCATGATTGTCGTGCTGCCACATGCAGGTGACACAGAAGTTGTCAGTGACAGTGATGGTGATGTCTGTAGCAGAGTTACGACCTGGCAGGTGAGGTGACGTACAGGGTTGAAGGTGAGGAGGTTGCTGACATTGTATTGTTGCAGTGTCCAAGAGGAATAAACCTTGGTTCACTGTGTGGACCTGAGCCAGTCAAATGCAAACAGCGTAGACTATGGTTGCCGTAGTCTTTTGCGATGACCATTACAATGTATGCTGCACAATGTCAACAATGCAATGCATGTGTACCAAAATATCATCTCAAAATACCTCATTGTGACCACAATTATGTTGGGATGTAAGTACTTCATGTGGTAATGTGTGTCCGTATGAAAAACAAATAAATTGTGACAAATCTGAAAAATAACTAAAATGTTGTGCATTTATGCGTCAAATAATAACATTTGGTTGTGTCATGGGGTGACATATGGCTGAACTATTGTTTGCATAGATGTACATCATGAGAAATAGGGGGTGAAATGTTGAGAATATTAACAAATGCAGTGTATATTTGTTTTGGCAATGAAAAATGGTGTGTGCATTACTCACTAATCTGACTCCATTGTGTGTGTCGTGGTTGTTCATAAAGGAATTTAATGCTTCAGGTCTGGGTGTGTGGTGACAAGGATAGTTTGTCCATGTACTCACTGAACTTTGAACAGTGTAATTAAAGTCTCCGCTGTGCAACACCTACTCTACAGTTGCAACATGCCTAGTATTAAAAATTAATTCAATGGAATATGATGACATGGCATGTTTTGGTAATATGTATGTGCCTTTTGGCACAAGAGTGGTACACCTGCTCTGCATGGGGGCACAGTGGCAAACATTGGCAATTGGGGGGGGACAGCTGTGAGTTAACAAATGCAGGAAATAACAATGAATGTCTTATGGATGCAAGGATGTGTGTGAGTGGGTGCTGCAAAACATATAGTGGCTGATTCACAGAATGAACTTAAGACTCAATCCAAAACTTACTACTATTTTGGTATTCACAGAATGCACTTACTAATTTTGGCATTCACAGAATGAACTTACTACTTTTGGTATTCACAGAAGTTAGGATTTTGTCTTAAGTTTCTCTTAAGACAGACTTAGGACAGACTTAAGACAAAATCCTAACTTCTGTGAATACCAAAAGTACTAAGTTCATTCTGTGAATGCCAAAAGTAGTAAGTGCATTCTGTCAACACCAAAATAGTAGTAAGTTTAGGATTGAGTCTTAAGTTCGTTTTGTGAATCAGGCACATATTGAGGGAAGTCTGACCTCAAAGCTGTGTCCCAATCCTCTGGAGCCTATGCAACCCTGCCTTTGTGTCACGTAAAATGAATTAGGCAGCCAGGCTCACTACTATGAGTCAATCACAATGCTGTGAAGTGCTGGTGTGACTGGTAATAGGAAATGGGATAAGTCATGCAGCCACATGCTGGAGTGTCGGCCATGTTTGCCTTGGAGGCTGAAATGCAGCCTGCATACCAAACATGGAAGTGGGTATTACTGCTCTGGTCATCATGGGTGGCACCTGAGTCATCTTGCCAATATGCACATGACCCACCTCATCTTAGATGTCCCCTACCCACACTCCCATGCCATGATTACACATAGCATGATCACATCAGTCACTCATCCCTTGTGTCTCCATAATAAGTCAGTTCAGTGCTCTCATCTGAGCCCACATTCCACATATGGTCTATGAACTACCACTAAGGCCCCCACCCCTGTCTTCATGTGTTCCGTCATCACTGAATTTTGTACCTCACAATTACCCTACTCAATGTCAGCCGCTGTGCAAGCGCACAGCAGACGCATGTACATGGTGTGCTGAAGGCACGCCTATGGCAAGTCTGAATGCGCACATCTGTGTCCCAAATGCAATCATTTCCAGCAACAACTGATATACAGTCACTCACTGATGCAGCTCAGCCAGCCTCTATGCACTCATACATGGAAAAAATTGGAGAATGACAACAGGCCTTTGCAAACATGACCCGCAGACATTTCACATGCCTACACTGCTGACAAAGCTCAACCACCACCCTGGTCTCAAACACAGCCAACACCAGCGTTTCTGCAAGTGAAAGTCACACCTGAATACACAACTGCACATACCAGACCTCCACCCTCTGCAAGCCTAACAAACAGCACTACAGGGACACGGCATGGTAGAGCACTGATCTCTAAGAAGCAAGAGGCACCAGCAGGTACCTTGGTAAGAACTGTATAAACACAAAGACACCTGAAATGTAAAACACATACATGGACGCAATGAGGGACTACCACAAAAAAATACTCTAAGATAATGGAAAGTCCTGCAAACTCGTCAAGGTCCTGCATGAATAAAACAACCTATGCAGCAAAGCTACAGACATCACCCTGGCACTACAGCCCTGTGATAAGTGTCCCACAAAGTAAAAAATTTCACTACAACAACTTTGCCGTACACATGAGATGCCACAGGCAGCACCACGCAAACCTCTCCCAACACAACAGCCATACTACCATCCCCACCGGGACACCAGTCACAGCTCAATGCACCCCCTCCAACATGAGATACAGCCACCTGTGGGATCACTACAGCCCTGTCCTCATCACATCAACAACAGCACCAAGATCACCCTGTTCACAGCCACAGGTGACATCTGCACCCTCTGGGACCAAGAGCCGTGAGTGTGCTGCGACACAGACTAACACCACACAGATTTGCTACACTACATGAAGCAGGATTCCAAGGAACAACGCTTAACTGGGTCACTCATCCCAGCAAGAGGTCCAAGGATCAGAATGACAACCTTCGTCTTTAAAATCACGTAATTTCAATGCTGAATGCAAGAGGGACCATCTATGTGTCTGACCCTTGTCAACATCAACAGGGCTGCCTCAGCTCCATTTGTAACCAAACACAGCCTCAACATTGTATCCATTGCTGATGACAGACAGCTCATATTCTCTCACACCTAAGACTACACCAACCAAAGACTTGAAATACATTGAGGAATGCATTACGTCGCAGTCTGCATGAACCACAGCCGCATGAAAACAAAATCAGAGAATACAGAAGTCTGTGTCCTTGGAACAACTCCTTCAGCATGTAAAAACACCTGTTGGATCTCCCACTCTGATTGGAAGGGGCTGCCGCTACCGCTCAAAGAGACAGGTCTTGATGAGTCTTTTGAATGCGAGTAGGTCCTGGGTCTGCCGTAGGTGGGCCGGGAGGGTGTGCAAGGTCTTGGCGGCGAGGTAGGACAAAGATCTGCGGCTGGAGGATGGTCATAGGATGCGGTGGACAGTGGTGAGGGGGAGGCTGGTGGAGCGGACCTGGCGTGTGGGGGTGTAGAAGCTGAGTCTGCTGTACAGGTAGGCTGGTCCGGCCTACTGGAGTGCATTGTGTGTCTGGGTCTGGAGCTTGAAGCTGATCCACTTGCTGATGGGGAACCAGTGTAGGTCTCACATTTGGGGGATGATGTTGCTGCGGTGGGGGACGTTGACAATCAATGAGCCGTAAGTGTATTGGATGCGTTGCAGTAGTTGTAGGTGTTTGTCTGGGAATCCTGCGTACAGTGCGTTGCGGTAGTCCAGTCTGCTGCTGCTCAGGGCCTGTGTCACAGTTATTTTTGTCTGGGGTGGGGATCCACTTGTAGATCCTGCATAGCATGCGGAGGCAGTTGTAGCAGGAGGAGGAGATGGCGTCGACCTGCTCAGACATGGAGAGGGAGGAGTACTGGATGTATTGTAAGTTGCGTGCATGGTCAGTGGGTGTTGTTGCTGTTCTCAGTGTGGTTGCCCACCAGGAGTCGTCTCAGGCTCAGGGTGTGGGTCCGAGGATGAGGACCTGTGTCATGTCCAAGTACAGTTTCAGACTGCTGCTCCTCATCCAGTTGGTGAGGGACTTCATTCCCTCGTGGAGGTTTGTTCAGGGTGTGTGTGGGTCCCTGGTGATGGAGAGGATGAGCTGGGTGTTGTTGGTGTAGGAGATGATGTAGAGGTTGTGATGGCGGCCCACGTGTGCGAGGGGGACATGTACATGTTGAACAGTGTTGGGCTGAGGGATGACCCCTGGGGTACGCCGCAGATGATGTTGATGGTGTCCGATTTGATGGAAGGATTTCGGACACTCTGGACGCTCTAGGATCTGCCGGAGAGTAAAGACGTGGTCCAGTCTACGGCCTTCAATTGGAATCATGATTCTCGGAGGTGTGTCTTCAGAGTGTGATGGCATACCGTGTCAAAGGCGGTTGACCGGTCCAGGAGGAAGAGGGCTGCTGTCTTGGTGCTGGCTAGTTGGCGCATGATGTTGTCTGTGCCTGACATGTGGACTGTCTTGCTGCTGTATGTACGTATGAATCCGGACTGGGACGGGTCAAACATGTTGGGGTCTACCAGCTCGCGGCCCAATTGCATGTTGATGATTACCTAGATGACCTTCGTTGGGAACGTGAGCAGGGAGATGGGCTGTGAGTCCTCGAGGGCCTTGGGGTGTGCCTTGTGCCTCTTGAGGAGGGCATTGCTTGTGAAGTGCTTCCATATTTCATGGAATGTTGCTGCATTGAAGAAGATGTAGATGAACTTGTGTAGTTGTGGTATGATCGCTTCCTCTGCTTCGTACGATAAGTGGTGTGGTGATGGTACTGCTGGTGATCCAGAGTGTATGGAGTTCATGACCTTGTGTGTTGCGTCCTTGTTGACATAGTACCAGGAGGTGCTGCGGTTAGCGCTGGTGGTCCTTGCCGGGGAGGTGGAGTCTGGCATAGTTGGGGTGGTTGTGGTGTTGAAGCTGTCGTCGATGTCACCAAACGTGTGCTGTGAGAAGATGGACAGTGAGTCGCACACTTCTTGTGAGGGTGGGATGTTGTTAACGTTTGTGCATGGGTTTCTCTGTTCAATAACAATGCTGAAGACCTCATTGCTGTCGTGTGCATTCGTATCCAGCCAGGCTCGGAAGGAGGAGCTCTTTGCCAATCTGTTGAGGTGGTGCTGTATACACATGGCGTCCTTGTGGACTGTGTGGTTGTGCAGTGTGTGTCCGTGGAGCCATGTTCACTCCATCTTCCGGCATGCGCGTTGGTAGGTCTGGAGGTAGTCGGTGAACAGGCGTGGCTGTTGGAGGGTAACGTGAGTGGGGCAAAGGTGTTGGTGCAGTCCTACATACACTATCAGAGTTTTTGGGCACTGGCGACTGGGTTGGTGGGGTTGTAGTTTGGTCTCTGGCTGAGGGGTGTGACCAGCTGGTCTACGTTTACTTTTACCCAGCATTGGTGAGGCAGCAGTTGTCTGCGGTGGTGTGTGGTTGATTAATTGAAGGTCAAATCGATGCTGCGGTGGTCGGTCGAGTGCAGTTCAGTGGTGTGGTTGGAGGTGACGTGGGTGCCTGTTGAGAAGACGGGGTCCAGCTTGTGGCTGGCGGCGTGGGTTCGGTCCCGAGTTATCTGCAGCCGGGTCTGGTGAGGTCGTTGATCAGTATGGTGGAGTTTCGTTATTGTTGTCCTTGAGGTGTAAGGTCAGGTCCCACAGGATGATGTAGTGCATGGAGGCGAGTGCGTGGGTGCTGGCGAGGTCATCGATGGAGCAGCAGAACTGAGCACAGGGTCGGTGTGCTGTACACGAGGGTCCTCTGAGGGTGGTGTTGGGTGTCGGTGTCGATGTTTATGTGCAGGTGGTTGGCGGTGTTGATGGTGTTGTCTGCATGGGTGCTGATCCTTGAGGGTGGACTTGTGGTCGATGATGATTCATCCACCAAATCAGTCAGCGCAATCCCTGCGGTTGAACTTGTAGCTGTCTGGGATGTCTATGGTGATGTTGGTCGCAGAGGAGTAGTTCCACCAGGTCACGTTTAATAATCACACATCTGGGGCGGAGGTGTCAAGCAGATCCCAGAGCCACATGGACTGTTTTCGTGTGGAGTGGGTGTTGTGGATAATGCATTGGAGGTGGCTGGGTCCACTCCATGGGGGTTTGGTGGTGGCTCAGTTGCATGTGAAGCTGCATGTGCGGCAGGAGAAGGGTCCCGTGTGTATTTTATTGTGGTGGCCTGGAAACAAGTGTTGTATTGGCCGGCATGGGTGCATGGAGGGTAAAGGCGTGGTACTGGAGTCTGGTGTAGGGGTGTTAGTGGCCACAAGGGGTCCTGGCGCTGGGCATGGTCCAGGCGCAGATGGCTGCAGACTGGCTTGCTTAAGGTGTGCCTCTGGTGCGCAAGCTGCAGAGTCGAGCAAAGTTTGGCACATATGGGGATGTGGGAGGGAGGAGAAGCTGGTAGGCAGGAGCAGCAAGTGTGCATGGGGTGGTGGAACAGTGGCACTGAAACCAAAATGGTGTGCAAACAGGGTGAAAAATAGTTGCTCAGAGGCCACTAACGGGACACTAATATGGTGGTTCTGCACACCTGCCAGTGTGTACTCAGCAGCGGCAGCAGGGGCACACAGGGGGAGCTGGGTGTAGGTTGAGCAACATACCAGGAGCAATCTGTATTATCCAAATATAACGTCATTAGCATGAAGACACAGGAAATGGGTCACACACAAACAACACAGCTGTGATGGCTATGACAGGTGGGATGATGTGAGATGGTAAGAAATCCATGTCCCAAATCCTCAGTAATTGTGGCTTGATACCTGTTGCACACATATAGAGTGCATAATGCCACTTGGACTTGCTACTGTGCTGGAATGTGTCCTCAATATACACCAACAAAACAGACATCAGGACATGCACTCAAGTTGAATGTTGCAAGTGTGCAAGCACTGTCTGGCCATGTGCCATGTGATTGGAAAAACATTTTGAATCCATCAAATGAATCATGCCATGTCATTTTAGGTAACATGAGTGATGATGTGTAGCTTTAACTTTGACATGTTGACACACATCAAAGTCAAAAAGGGTAGATGACTCAAAATTGTGCATCTGTAGACCATATGTCAGACATGATCATAAACCTACATCTTTTTTCATTTCAGGGCATGGTACACCTACTCATGAGCAGGAACCTATGTTTGAATCCGATGATGAGGGCGGTGACAGTGTACCAAGTGTGGACACAGGCCTCCTCCAGGACCTGTTAGAATCAATACAAACTCCCTCTCCCCATACAAGAACGCAAAGCAGCACAGTGGGATCTCCGCTTGCCCAACATGGAAGCACTCCTACACCACCTCCCACAACATCTCAGCCTCACCACTCGCCGAACACGCTAAATTCTTTTGAACAACGTGTTGTGGATGTACAGGGTCAGTTGGCACAGGAGGTGCGTAAAGGGATAGAGAGCATGGCAGGCACCCTAGAGGGAGTGCTCCGTTGCCTAACATCCAATAGTGGCAGTGCGGAAACTGGTAGCAGCAACGATGCACCACCACGTACTTTGTTTCACGCCATGAATGACATATCAGAAGTCATGCAGCAGAGGCACAGACAAATGCCCAACACAAGTGCCAGCCTTGAAGTTGCCAACAGGCTGAGGAAAATTCAGGACATTCTTAAAGAAATGAATGCAAAACAGGATGCATACCTAACCAACTTGGCTGCCTACCAACGGGATGTTACAGCTGTCCTGGAAAACCACCAAGTCATGCTCAGTGCATTTATGCATTACCTGATGGGCATGGAACATGATGCAGGTACAATCCCGTCAACATCTGCAGTCCCTGATGTGTCTATGCCTCCTATGTCGACTGCACCACTGATTACACCATCAGCTGTGACAACACACACATGAGGCCAGTGCATCTGTGTGCAGGCAAGGTTTATATAGGCATTGTAAGTTGACACTTCATACGCAGATACAAAGCAAGGTATATGAACCATCATCCCTGTATGCTGCACAAGGCAACACACATGTAAAATGCACCATGGAAACGAAACATGGGCAAATTAGGATTGTGTTGCAAGGAAAAACACAGGTGTGCACTGCAATTGATTTGGGCACCGCCTCCTATCATTTTACACTTGTACATGGGGTGCTGCTTGGGAGTAAATACGTGCTGCGATTTCACCAACGCAACACACACTGCACCACACTTTCATGGTAGACGCATCTTGACAGGGGACGTCATATCATGCCCAGCATTAAGGCCTGGTATGTGGATTGACTATGCATGATAAATGATGCAATGACCATTTAAACACACATACATCATTGCATATTAACTACTGATGTCAATAGGGAATTCTGCTAGTGACCCTTTTAGTTGAAAAGGTAACTGCATGAATGTTGTGCTAATTAATGATGGACTTGCAGCACTGCTGCATCCCTCTAACAATGGCAAGTACTGACACACGTGGGGCACAAGGAAATCGTACATGTAGGAGGTATATCTATGTTGTACTACAATTAGCATGTGTCATGTAGCCATGGTATAAATACTCTGACTGTCACGTAGCCCAAGGCTCCTTGCTCAGCACAACACTCTTCGACATCTCCATGAGCATCCTTGCCACCATTGCATGCACACACAACCATAACATAATCTCCTATGCCAATGACACCCACCTGGTACTGTCCCTCACCCAAGACCCAGCCCCAACCAAAAACAACCTCCATGAAGGAAAGATAGACGCTGCAGAATGGAAGAAGCTCAGTCATCAGATACTGTAGACACACAATACAGAGGTTATCATCCTTGGCAAATCAACATCCGCCAGGGACGACGCCTATTGGTCCACAACAATGGTCACGGCAACAACACCCACGGAGCATACACCCCACTTGGGATTCATCCAGGTCTACTCACTCACAACGAACAAACAAGTGGACGTCATCTCATCCTTATGATTCTACACCCTGCGCATGCTCCGATAGATATTCTGGTGGATCACCACCGGAACGTGTGAGACGGTCACCCAGGCCCTCATCAACAGCCAACTGTACAACGGGAATGCCCTATACACAGGAACGACTGCCAGACTTCACTTAGAACTACTACCCATAGTAAATGCATCAGCACAACTCATCCTCGACAGCCCTCACCACAGCAGCATTTCTACAGGCCATATTGACCAACACTGGGTCATCGTCAACACAAGGATCACGTTCAGGCTCCTCACCTAACTGCTCCACCAGCCTCCCACTAGCCACCATCCCTAGGATTCACTGAACCACCACTGGAGGTGGATCATCCTCCTACCTGGCCACCAAGACATGAAACTCCCTTGGCGCACAACTACGACTGACCAGGACCATCTTACCTTCATTAAAGAACTGAAGACCTGCCTATTTCATCAGTAGCAGCACACCCCCTCCCTTCAGTGCCTTGAGACCCTCACACCTGAGTATGGTGCTCTATGTAGGTATAGATGTATTGTTTGTAAGCATGGGCGGAAAATCCGTTCCGCTCGCGGATTTTGCGGATTTTCGGTAAATTCGCAATCCGCAAACGCTCTCGAATGTACCGAAAATCCGCAAATTCGCAGGCAGCGGATTTTTTTTTCTTGGTGATTCAATTTTGCGGCGCGCGGCGTTCACTTACCGTCATTCAGCGTTTGCCGAGTTGTTTTTCTCAATATTTTGCGAGTGCTGCACCATTTTGGATCTTGCTGCGAGATCCCGCGGAAGTTTGGCGACCGCGATTATGTCATCGCGCTCGCCACCTTGCACAGCGAGAGTTTGTCAACGCGAGTACGCCGTGATCACGTATCGCGGGAGTTCGCAATTGCGAACTCGTACATGCGGCAGCAACAATCTCGCACTCGCGAAAATACAAAATTTGCAATTCTGCACAAGAAATCCACCAGCAAGCAGCATAAACCTTCTGAAAATGATGATTTTTATCTGAATAACTCCTCAGGTTGACATTTGCCTGCACTTTTTTTGCAAGGAGTCCATTTTGGGGTGGGGGGGTGGGAGGAAGGAAGTGCCCCACTGTCTCCAACTTCCTGTTCCTGTCCAGCAGGCTCCTCCCAGTGCTTTGTCCATCTTCTGGTCACTTTTCATTTGGATCTGGAGCTGGAAGGATTACTTTTTGTGGATGCTGCTGGATATTTGGATTTGAGGCCTTTTTGACTTTCTTTGGATCACTTTTGGATTAGAAATTTCACAAGTAAGTTTGTTTGGGGCATTACAGTTGCTGCAACTACAATTTTGTAATTTTCGATTTTTGGGCTGTTGTTGGGGCCTTTTGCCCAGGGGTACTCAGTGGTGGGTGGACTGAGTCTTTATGTGTGGTCTCTTTAATAAAAACATCATGGAGGGCCTGGATGGCTTGGGATTGTGCAGATGTTTTGGGCTGTTGTTGTGGCCTTTTCACCAGGGCTAGTGAGTGGTGCATGTGCCTAGTCTTTCTGTGGGGTGTCTTGAATTTAAACATCATGGAGGGCTTGGGATTGTGCTGATTTTTCTGTGATTTTCGTTTTTTGGGGGTGTTCATGGGGACAGGCCATGTGGCTGGGGGTCATTTTGAGTGCTGCTACAGGCCCTGGCCATGTGCTGGGAGGGAGGGGGCCATTTTGAATGCAGGCAGTGTTCTTAGGTCTGCAACCATTTTGCCTAGCTTTCAACCTTAATGCCCAGGGGTACTGAGTGGTGCATAGGCCTAGTCTTTCAGTGGGGTGTCTTGAATTTAAACATCATGGAGGCCTTGTATTGTGCTGATTTTTCTGTGATTTTCGTTTTTTTGGGCTGTTGTTGTGGCCTTTTCACCAGGGCTAGTGAGTGGTGCATGTACCTAGTCTTTCTGTGGGGTGTCTTGAATTTAAACATCTTGGAAGGCCTGGATGGCACGGGATTGTGCTGATTTTTCTGTGTTTTTAGATTTTTTGGGGTGTTCATGGGGACAGGCCATGTGGCTGGGGGCCAATTTGAGTGCTGCTACAGGCCCTGGCCATGTGCTGGGAGGGAGGGGGCCATTTTGAATGCAGGCAGTGTTCTTAGGTTTGCAACCATTTTGCCTAGCTTTCAACCTTTATGCCCAGGGGTACTGAGTGGTGCATAGGCCTAGTCTTTCTGTGGGGTGTCTTGAATTTAAACATCATGGAGGGCTTGGGGTTGTGCTGATTTTTCTGTGATTTTCGTTTTTTTGGGCTGTTGTTGTGGCCTTTTCACCAGGGCTAGTGAGTGGTGCATGTGCTTAGTCTTTCTGTGGGGTGTCTTGAATTTAAACATCATGGAGGGCCTGGATGGCAAGGGATTGTGCTGATTTTTCTGTGTTTTTCGATTTTTTGGGGTGTTCATGGGGACAGGCCCTGTGGCTGGGGGACATTTTGAGTGCTGCTACAGCACCTGGCCATGTGCTGGGAGGGAGGGGGCCATTTTGAATGCAGGCAGTATTCTTAGGTCTGCAACCATTTTGCCTAGCTTTCAACCTTTATGCCCAGGGGTACTGAGTGGTGCATAGGCCTAGTCTTTCTGTGGGGTGTCTTGAATTTAAACATCATGGAGGGCTTGGGATTGTGCAGATTTTTCTGTGATTTTCGTTTTTTTGGGCTGTTGTTGTGGCCTTTTCACCAGGGCTAGTGAGTGGTGCATGTGCCTAGTCTTTCTGTGGGGTGTCTTGAATTTAAACATCATGGAGGGCCTGGATGGCATGGGATTGTGCTGATTTTTCTGTGTTTTTCGATTTTTTGGGGTGTTCATGAGGACAGGCCATGTGGCTGGGGGCCAATTTGAGTGCTGCTACAGGCCCTGGCCATGTGCTGGGAGGGAGGGGGCCATTTTGAATGCAGGCAGTGTTCTTAGGTCTGCAACCATTTTGCCTAGCTTTCAACCTTTATGCCCAGGGCTAGTGAGTGGTGCATGTGCCTAGTCTTTCTGTGGGGTGTCTTGAATTTAAACATCATGGAGGGCCTGGATGGCATGGGATTGTGCTGATTTTTCTGTGTTTTTCGATTTTTTGGGGTGTTCATGGGGACAGGCCATGTGGCTTGGGGCCAATTTGAGTGCTGCTACAGGCCCTGGCCATGTGCTGGGAGGGAGGGGGCCATTTTGAATGCAGGCAGTGTTCTTAGGTCTGCAACCATTTTGCCTAGCTTTCAACCTTTATGCCCAGGGGTACTGAGTGGTGCATAGGCCTAGTCTTTCTGTGGGGTGTCTTGAATTTAAACATCATGGAGGGCTTGGGATTGTGCTGATTTTTGTGTGATTTTCGTTTTTTTGGGCTGTTGTTGTGGCCTTTTCACCAGGGCTAGTGAGTGGTGCATGTGCCTAGTCTTTCTGTGGGGTGTCTTGAATTTAAACATCATGGAGGGCCTGGATGGCATGGGATTGTGCTGATTTTTCTGTGTTTTTCGATTTTTCGGGGTGTTCATGGGGACAGGCCATGTGGCTGGGAACCAATTTGAGTGCTGCTACAGGCCCTGGCCATGTGCTGGGAGCGAGGGGGCCATTTTGAATGTAGGCAGTGTTCTTAGGTCTGCAACCATTTTGCCTAGCTTTCAACCTTTATGCCCAGGGGTACTGAGGGGTGCATAGGCCTAGTCTTTCTGTGGGGTGTCTTGAATTTAAACATCATGGAGGGCTTGGGATTGTGCTGATTTTTCTGTGATTTTCGTTTTTTTGGGCTGTTGTTGTGGCCTTTTCACCAGGGCTAGTGAGTGGTGCATGTGCCTAGTCTTTCTGTGGGGTGTCTTGAATTTAAACATCATGGAGGGCCTGGATGGCAAGGGATTGTGCTGATTTTTCTGTGTTTTTCGATTTTTTGGGGTGTTCATGGGGACAGGCCATGTGGCTGGGGGACATTTTGAGTGCTGCTACAGGCCCTGGCCATGTGCTGGGAGGGAGGGGGCCATTTTGAATGCAGGCAGTGTTCTTAGGTCTGCAACCATTTTGCCTAGCTTTCAACCTTTATGCCCAGGGGTACTGAGTGGTGCATAGGCCTAGTCTTTCTGAGGGGTGTCTTGAATTTAAACATCATGGAGGGCTTGGGATTGTGCTGATTTTTCTGTGATTTTCGTTTTTCTGGGCTGTTGTTGTGGCCATTTCACCAGGGCTAGTGAGTGGTGCATGTGCCTAGTCTTTCTGTGGGGTGCCTTGAATTTAAACATCATGGAGGGCATGGGATTGTGCTGATTTTTCTATGTTTTTCGATTTTTTTGGGGTGTATAACTGAACTGATGTTCCTCTGTCTTCCATTGCTTTTAGGTGCACAAGACTCAAGAGAACCACCAGTGCCAGGAAGAAGTCCTGCAGCGGTGTGTGTGTGCAGCATAACGTCACGCGACGTCACGTCTGGTCACAGACAACTCTGCAACTCGTGCAACGCAACTGCGGCCTTCTGTTCTGACTTGCTCTGAAGAAGATGGCCCCAAAAAAAGTTCCCCGTAGCTCCTCTAGCAAGAAAGTTGCCAGTAAGGAGCAGAAGAAGCAAGTTACCAAGGAGACTGGTGTGCTGCCCGCCACATTTTTTGGGAGTAAAAAAAAAAGTACACCTGCAGCAGCAGCGGGATCTGCTGGGGACCAAGCTGGGAGCAGCACCCCCTTTCCATTGGGCTCAGTGCCACCACCAACACCGCTCAAACTTAAGTCCAAGCCCTTGAGTGCTGCAGAGGCAGTCAGTGTACTTCTTCAATCACCATCGACCAGTAATGTTTGCTCATCGCAAGAAAGTAGCAGCAATGTCCTTCAATCAACACAGGTTGTTGTAACTCATCTGACGAGTGTTGAACAACCACAGCCGCAACAACAACCACATGTGCAAGTACAAGCCCAAGTACATGTGGAAGGAGAGGCAGCGCAAGGAGATGCGCAAGCAGAGGTGCATGGAGGGTCACAAGTGCCCACAATAGTTGTTCCTCCCGAAGTAGGGGCACATCAGGAAATCGACAATCAAGCCGAGGTATCATTTGAGGAAGTCACTCCTCCTGATGATCATTCATTGTCTTCCACATCCCTAGCACGGAAAGATCAAGGGCGGTGTCTACATCTTCTTCAAGCCCACCTCCTTCTGATGATATGGATAAAAATTGGGCACCACCACGGCCGTCTGAGAGTGAGGCACACCATGATCTGACAAAGGTACTTAAGCGTGAAAGAAAGGTCATCGAAAAACTCATCGTTATGGAGTGTGATGAGGCTCAACAAGAAGTGGCGGATACTGCTGCTGATGAAGGCTCTCACGACAACGACCCAGTCATCATAAAGGTCACTGCAGCCCCAGCGGGCATGCAGCAAACAGACATTTTGACCCTAGCCCGAGAAGCTGCTGAGCGTGATGATGATGTTGACGAGGAGGCAATGGAAACACAACAATCATTGGAGTTAACTAGTACACCAACACGTACCGCTTCCATATTTCTTCCTCGCCAGAAGGGACCTCCATCCACCTCGACCTCAATTAGTGGTGGTGAAAGTGCACAACGTACTAAAGTTCGGCAATCCACATCCTCCACTTCATCTGGCATTAGCAGCATGACCCCCACCACCAGTATCGCCGCCTCCTCCGCCCCCCCACAGACAATTCAAGTCCCCAGCTTGGGACTTCTTTAGTGTTTGCCCAAAAAGGGAAAACTTCGCCATTTGTAGCATTTGTAAGGTTGCAGTTAGTCGTGGTAAGGTTGGTACCAACTATGGTACCGGAGGCCAGAGAGGTCATCTTAAGAGACAGCACACTGTCCAATGGTTTGCGCACCTACAGGCGATCAAGGAAGCCCGAATTGCAAGTAATGAAAACGTTGATGTTTCATCTGATGAGGACGAGGAGGAAGAAGACGTGTCAAACACTTCACTTACACCCAGTACCCCTGTCAGCAGCACACCCCATGTGAGCCACACTAGGAGTGTGGGAGAGAGTGAGAAACCAATGCGAAAAAGTTCATCAGCGAGCGTAACTGGGTCGAAGAAATCATCATCATCCCGTAAATGCTTGGTCCAGGGCAACATTAAAAAGATGTTCTTTACAGAACGCCATATGAACGCAACCACACACTGACGCATCTGTATAACACTAAGCTGGCTAAAATGCTAGCTCTGGACCTTCTCCCTTTTTCTTTTGTAGAAGGGGTTGGTTTTCTAGAATTAGTGGCAGCGCTCTGCCCTAAATGGAAGGTTCCTAGCCAGTTCTATTTTGCCAGAGTTGCGGTTCCAGCACTACATGAAGATGTGCTGGAGGTGATTGGGGCAGCTTTGCAGAAGAGTGCTGTTCACACTATGCATCTGACAACAGACATGTGGACCAGTGGTGCAGGCGCTGATTACCTGTGCATCACTGAACACTGGGTCTCTTTTTCAGGGGTTAAAGCAAAGCTAAACACAGGTGTTGAACCGGACCAAGTTTTTAAAGCTGCTCGGAAACATGCAACACTAGCCATGTTTGTCTTGGAGAAACGTCACACAGCACAAAACATTTTGAATGAGTTTAACACAAAGGTCCTTCACTGGCTGTCCCCAAAAAAACGCCAGATTGGTTATGTTTCCACGGATAATGCCGCCAATATAGTTAAGGCCATGGAGCTGGGTCACTATTTCAGAGTGCCGTGTTTGGCGCACTGTATAAACCTGGTTGTTTAAAAATTCTTGAGTGATAAAGACAGTCCAGCGTGCGAGGTAGTGGACACTTGCCGAAAAATGTGCAACCATTTCAGCCATTCTTTTAAGGCCCGGAAGCATCTGAGGAGCCTGCTACATGAACGTCGAATGCCAGTGAAAGCACTCATCCAGGAGGTGGCAACACGTTGGAACTCAACCTTCTGCATGCTTGAGCGTCTGTATGAGCAGTATACGGTACTCAATCACTATTTCTTAAAACAGGGTACAGCTCACAAGGACCTGAGGATGGATGCGGCGCAATGGGAGCTAGTTAAAAGCCTGACAGACATGCTTCGTCCTTTTGAGTTCTTCACGCGTGCAGTCAGCAAGGAGGACTGTAATTTGGGAAAAGCTATCCCATTGTTGTACATGCTGGAGCACCAACTGAAGGCGGTGTCTTCTGTGTTTCAAAAAAATGAAAAAAACCTAGACCCTTTTGTTTTGGCGGAGAAATTATTAGAGCGCCTACAAGGTGATGAACGTCTTAAAATGATCCACTCAGAACAGCATTACATTTGTGCTACTATTCTGGATCCACGCTACAAAAAGGCGCTGGCAGGCCGAGCATTCTTTCCTTTTGCTGATGAAGATGTTACAAAGTACAAACGTTGGCTAGCCTTGTCAGCCAAGAGGTTTGAAAGAGAACGGCAGCTCATTGAAGGGAAAGGCAGTACAACAGCATCAGCAGGCCACCCCCTGTCAAAACAATCCACTTCTGCACCTGTGGCTGTGGCACAAGTGACCTCTCCGCCGTTAAGGACACCGGCAACCGGATCATCTGCACCAGACACAACAGTAACATTGGATGCTGAAGAGGATTGGCTAACTCTGCTTGGGTTTGGTTCTCAAAAAGTCACAGCAACAGCTAAGCAAAGTGGAGGAACCTTGGAGGAGGACCTTGAGTCGATGGTGCAGGACTATCTGAATGACTCAACAGAGGTCTATGTTAATGCTGACCCATTGGCGTATTGGCATGGGAAAAAAGAATTGTGGCCACAGCACTCCAACCTGGCTTTAAACTACTTGTCTTGCCCACTCGCAAGCGTGTCTTCTGAAGTGTTTTCAGTGCTGCTGGTGGCATTGTAACGCCCAAACGGAGCCGCCTCTCGCCCAAAAATGTGGAGAGGTTAACAATGATCAAGATGAATCAGCACCTCATACCACCAGATTACAAAGTACGAGAAAGCACGCCGGATGAAGACGAGGTGGACAGCAACGTAGATGAGGGAATTTCTTCTCTGTTAGGTGACACTGAGCTCACCCTGCCTGAATTTGCAGAGTATGATGACGAAGCCTTATTCTTATTCCTGGACCCTGACACCGAACCCTGAAAATGAGACAATGAATCAATAACTTTCTTTTTCGTCCTTATTCACTTTTATTCCTGTGTGTCTGTCTTTCTTTGTTGTGCACAGTTAATATAATTCAAACTTTAATCACCTAATCACAAAAACAAGCCCATCAACAGAACTGTCTTCACTTGTTTGCTTATTGATTTGAAGGTGCCGCAGTCTGAATTCCTCAGGATCACAAGTTCAGAAGAACATGCTCCTCTATTCTCCTCCTCCAGACTCCTATTTCCCTCAAAGCAGAGGGCTGAATTACGCCCAATGAAGAAAGACTCAGCACTTGTGGGGGTGTTCTACTTCTTTGCAGGTGAGTTGACGGCTCTGGGGCCATTGCTGAGAAGCTCTAATACCGGATAAAAGTGGTTTGGACCAAATCTGAGAATTTTTTTTGTGTTTTTGCTGACTTGCTTGCCTTTGAGGTGCTCTTTGGGGGGGTTCCGGTGTTTGTGGATGAGTTTTGGGGTCTGGGAGCACTGCTGGGACAGTCTAATCTTGATTGCATTTGCTTTTCAGGAAATCTGTGGTGGAAAACGGGAGTTATGGCCTAGCTGCACAGCGCGTTTGGACCGAAGGCCGAGAAATATTGTAAGTATGAGATTTTCCTTTTTGGCTGTTTGGGGGTGTTGTGCTTTTTGGCGGGTGGGTTGGCGGGTCTTGGGGCATTCCTGGGAAGGTCTAATACCGGATAGAAGTGGTTGGGACAAAATCCATAAGGAAAAGCCTATTGGCACTTTTTGTAACTTAGGATTCATTAGGGTTAGCCCTAGCAGCAGGATTGCATGTGTTTCGGGGTGTTCTAGATTTTTGCAACTGAGTTCTGGGGTCTTAGAGCACTTGTGAGAATGTGTAATTTTGGTTGCAAGTCATTTGAAGAAAGAAAATCCATGGTGGGAAAGGGGGGATTTGGCATAGTTAAAGAAAGCCTTTGCAACTATTCTTAACTTAGGGCTCGTTAGGGTTAGCAGTATTTCTATTGCATGTGTTTGGGTGGGGGTTTTCGAGTCTTGGAGCGATGCTAGCTATGGATACTTTTGCTTGCTTGCAAGTGGTTTGAATACAATCCACGGTGGGTAAAGGGGTATTTGGGCCTTCTTTTACTTTCAAAGTACGTTTTGTCACCAGTTTTCTGCTAGGCCTCGTTTTTTGAGATCTGATTGGGGGTCTTCTACATTTTTGCGACTGGCTTTAGTAAGGGTCTGGCTGGGAGCACTGCTGGGAAGGTCTAATTTTGTTCTAAAACACAGGTTACAGTACACCTAGCTTGAGGGGAAAGATCTGCTAAATTAATTTGCCCATACTTATTTATCCTTCAAAAGGTGACTCAGACAGAGTACGCACTTTAAAAAATATTGTACTGTCTATTAGGAAAATCAAAGTGTGACTTTTTGCACTACACAGCGTACATACCTTATATTTATTTATCAGTGATGTTGTAATATTATATCACTTTCTGTTTTTCGTTCAATAATTACAGGCCGGGTTTCAGTCTGTGCAATGGGGAAAAAAGGATGGAGTCAGGCTTCACATTAGCGAGCCGCAATTCAGCATCCGCCAGGCAGGCAGTGGACAGGGTGTCTTCTGGTCACCAACATTGATGGACGAAGCGTCAGCTGGAATGGAGGAGTGCCGCTAATAAGAGGAATAGTTTGCTGCATGCAACTTACTTACCAAATTCAACAGGACAACTACAACAACATACAGATACAGTTTCCATTGTTTTCTTCTATGAGTGTGACTGCATTTCTTGGATCTCTCTCTGCTTCTAAATTGATCCCTACAGCCATTCTATAGGTTTAACTTCGGCTATTTTTTAAACCTAATTTAATGTAGCCCTGTACTGTTGCATTCTGTCATTCACGGTTGTCGAAAGTACTACTTACTTTTCAGTAACAATGCATTCAGTAGTGCATGCACTTCCTTTATGTCACGTAAAAGATTTATGGTTAGCTTTGTACCCAAAAATTTCTTTATGTTCAATTATTGTTTGTCCATGCTGTGCTTTTTTTTTCTCTCAACAAAACCTACCCAAAAAGAAACCCCCTATTCCCATCCATTTTACAAACCCTAACCCTCTTCCCCCGGGCTGTGTGGTTTTGCTTGATGTGTGACTAAATGACATCAATAATTCCACACACTTGCTGGGGAGGATAAGGTCATAGCAACAGACTGGTGAAGGAATCCGAGGATATATTCTAGACTTACTCAGCTTCAGTACTATTTCTTGTAGTAGTAGCCAATGTCAAAGAAATCCAACACAAGTACAAGTTATACTATCAATACTTTACCTTTTGTAAGGCTACATTGTGGCACTGTTCTAGTGTACTGTCACCTGCTATATTCTCTATCGTACCGTTGTAATGCTACAGTAAGGACAAACCAGGTTTCATTTTCTTTTTTTCCATAGGCATGCAACTGCCACTGAGTCACACCACTAGTACCACCGCAATGAGGAGGAAATTTCATCCGCCTTGTATTGCCAACCTTAATCGCCATTTCCCGTGGAGGCAGCCCTGGGCCTAGCCCTACTTTCAAACACAAATTACAGGTAAGATAAGCGTTTGGTTGGAGGTAGTATAATGGAGTATTAGGAGAGACGAGAGATTGACGGTAGTACTACTAAAGTCCTAGGACTATTCAGGACAACAAACTTACTGTTAAACCCCCACCCACCAGACTCAAAAGCAGTAAAAAACAGGTATGGTCAGATAAAGTTTAAAAAAGTATATTTTTGTAGCCCTAACAAAATAATCTCCCGTAAGACCCTCCCTAACCCCAACGATTGTCCTTCAAAAGTCCCAAAAACAACCCAACTCCCAATTCCCACCCCCCAAAAGTCTCTAAAAAAGGGGCAAGGGACACTACGGCAGGGTGCTGTTGACTTTAGCAGCCAGGGCATCATGCTCCTTGCGGAGGGTGGCATGGTCGAAGCAGAGGCCCTCCACCAAGTTCTTATAGCTTAGGACCTCCTGCTCCAGGTAGGACACTCTGAGGCATAAGCGGCGCTGGCGTGCCTTGCAAATCCTGTGGGGGGCAGCTGCTGTCTTTGCTGCTCAGCAGTGGCGGTGGGCTTTGGTAGCCCGGCTCCGTACCGCTGGAGCACTGCACTGACTGGCAGCCTGTGGGGGCACGGAGGAGGATGCAGCTGTCCCAGTGGATGTTGTTGTTGTACCGGTAGACTGCGTCTTCTCCTCCTCCAGGGCCACCAGCCGCCGATATTCGGCGACAGTGGCATCCAGCCTCCGTTGCCGGGCCATTCGAGCCAGCTCCCTCCTCCTTGATGGTCTGTTGGATTTGGAAAGAGCAACTATATGAAGAAAGAAAGGCATAGTCTGTAACCAATGCTCCTTAAGATTAACAAAAAATGATTGAGCAGAAAGTTGTGTCACAGTACAAGTAGCAAATTGAAAGCACAGTACATAACTATTGAGGACAGTATCTATGTGACCTCCGTCTTCTTCATCCTTGCTCTAACATTAGTGGGAGTTTAAGGAACAAATTCTACGAGCACTATGGACTTCCATTACAGTCGACTATGACAGTACATCAGTCTTATTCTTCTTCTTCTCTCTTGTTTAGGAAAATTGATATATTATCTTATGCAAACCGGCATAATGCCAGCGCAGTGAACTTTCACAGGAGAAAAACAGACGCACACCATGATGAGTGAGACAGACTTGCGTTACTGTACCGGTCCAGTACTTGCAGGGGGTGAAGCTCTTACTTTTCTATTACGGGTGGCACTGAGAATACTCTGTTTTACAGTGCAAATGAGTACTAGAAAAGGAAAATGAAGAAGCTAAATAATCTGATTATCTATCACTTCACATGAGATATATTTGATGACATATGGGATGACTTTAGGTGCTTTAGTTATTATTGAGTGAACAGTGATACACCCACACATGAATGACGTACTACTACTAAACTAAAGTTATTAGGAGAGCTAGGGAGTGTCCACCGTAATAAACGGATACATGCTGTGCTTGCAGTTGCAATACAAACTACTGCTACTATTCATGGTAGTATTTGGACAAAATTACAACTTCTTTTCCTTGCCTTTCCTGCACTGGAACGGACGTGCGGTTGCGGTGTTACATGCTCTTCAAAGTAACACTTAGTTCATCCAGTGACCGTCTACTCTCTCTAGATACACATATGCTATCTAAGAGTCAGATAGTACCATGATCCAGGCATCCATCCATTCAAAGTATATGCACACATACAGTTTCTGTTTCACCCACCCAGGCTGTTCTCCTTCCACCCATCCTTGCTTCATCATTCACCCAGCCATGCACCATACCATATTCTTTCCTTCCCAGCCACCTCGGGGACCAAGCAAACACATATCATTCTTCTTTGTCAGTCATCATTACATTTCTCGTCCTTCCACACTTACTTACACCCTTCTTTCGCTTTTCGTTCATCCCATCCATCAAGTTCATGTTAGATCTGATTGGGATTCTTCTCGCCAAAAACTTCACAGCTAAGTCGAAGTACATTTAGAGGAGGCTACTACCTGGTTGATTTATAATGCACCCATGCAGAAAGCACACTCTGCAGTCTTCAATCTCAATAAGTAAGGAATACATAGCTTACCTCTGCCCGCCACCACCGTGTTATCCCTCACCGGATTGTCCGGCACTTGCACCGCCTCCTCCCCAGAGTTGTTCCCCTCATCCAATACCAGCACCTCCGCGCTGGCCCCTCCTCCAGATGTTCCACCTACAAAGTACATTTAAGAATGTTAGAATACACCACTCACTACTATATAATATTTGGTCTAGGAGGAAGAAAGAAATTTGAAAAAAACAGAATACAATGTAATAATTTGTGACTGTCTACTCTAAAGTAAAAATGTCCCTTTTTCCAGGGAAGGCTGTTGTCTTGCTGCACCTTTTTGGCACAACTGATGAATGCTTGCTTTTTATTTTTAACACGCAACACTTTTTCTCCTGACAGACAGAAGCTTGACTTCTAAGAACACGAGCAGGATCAAGTTCAAACCAGGTGAGAGCTCGGCTCGACCACAAGAAATGTGTCCAATTAATCGTCAGCACTAAGCACGTTTCCATTTTCAGTTAATTGTTTACTTTTATGACAAACTTGATTTTAATAAATGTGTTTACTTTTAATAAAGCTTTTAAACTTAAATAGACTCTGTGGTTTTTGGTCCTCCAGACTAGAGTGGATGAGCTAAAGGTTTTGGAACTTTTGCAAGCATGAGTCCATGCCTCTGACATCATTGGGGATCAATCATCGGTGACTTTGGGAGCTAAATGACTCAGCCACACTATCTAGTCAGTAAGGAGATTCGGGGTTCAACTACAAAGTCTGTTATCACTGAGGTATGTGGAAAGTCTAACAGCACCTATTATATTTGATAAGCTAAGCAATGCATTATTTAGTGTCCATAGTTCTGTATGTGCAGATTTGTCCCTGCAACAGTAGTAGAATGGATTGTCCTACTATCCAAACCAAAAGTAAAGTAGTATCTTATTCTTTCTTGGTGGTCATGCACCTTTTTATTGTTGGCAATTGTCAAAGCATAAACATTTAGAAGACTTGAAAAGACATTATGGACAATCCCAGAGGACTGCACTCAGTGCATAGAGCTATTGCTGACTAGAATGGGAGTCCAATGGAATTGCCAAATGTGCAATATTAGTTAGCTACACAGACAGACTAATAAGAATAATCTAGTAATACCACAGGGAGTCATAGTCGAGGCAGGATAAGAATTTAGATCCAGTCTACAAGAAGATCAAAGACGATTTAGAAAAAATCGAATGAGGAACGCTAGGAAAAAATAAGTACTCTATATTAAAATTAAAACTTACTGGGGCCAGCAAAGGAGCCCTCCCCTGCCCGATCCTGGCCTGCATCCTGAACAGCACCCTCCTCCTCCTCCTGTGTCCTCTTGCCCCTGGGGGGAGCTGATGTACAACATGAAAGAAAGAAAGACCAGAAAACATGGATGATATTTGTCAACCAAATCAAACATTTCAAAAGAACAATAACAAAATATTTTGGCGAAATAGCAAATAGACAACTATTCCACGGGATATATTATTGACCGATCTCATGTGGTCTACTACGTTATTAGTATTGCTTGATTTGCGGACCGTCGAATTGGAAACTTCTTATGTAACTCACTAAACAAAGTACTAAAAAGGTTTGCCTAGGATTGGCAGGCAGCAGTCCGCAGCACGCGAAGTGACAGACAAAGTCCATCGTGATTGCAGATCAGCGACAACACAAAAGTTACCTACTACATTAACCAGTCATTAAAATACTCAAACTATCAATCCACCACCCCTATTTCTCCTTATCGCCATGTGTACAAAGGAAGGACTGGACTTGAGTCTGTAGGGGCTGATTTTGAAGCCCCTTGCGGCTCTTTTGCTCCATTGTTGCGTGACTTTTGTGACGCAGCGGCAGAACAAAAGAGGCGCAATGGTGCGGCGTATATTAACAACGTGACGCATATGGGAGATGCATCACGTTGTAAAGCCCTGCGCCATCAGGGGGCGTTCCGGCGCAAGGGAGGGCGTTTTCGCGCAGGAACGCATCCTAAAAGTGGCTGAGGGAAATCTATAAGATTTCAATCTCTCACTTTAACGACAATGATGCGTGACTCAAACCCTGCGCCTGCTTGAAGCAGACGTACGGCTTGATGCAGCATTGGCGAGATAGGGCACCCCAGAGCATTGATGGAGCTGCGCCATTGTTGCGACGCAACTCCAGCAATGCGCTGCCTTTACGGCACAGATGCGTAACGCTTTGGTGACGTTTTGGGCCCATGGTGCGCCGCATTGTAAGTACGGCGCACCATGGGTGGTGGTGGCGTGGCGCACAATTACTGGCGCATCCCTGCTACTTTGCAGGGATGCGCCGGTAATTAAAAATCTGAACCTTAGTGTCTAGCATTACGCAGTTCTTTAAACTACACTCATACATAATTTCACAGGCCAATGAAATGAACACAAAATCGAAAACAAATAAGCATAGTAGCAACACTACTGAGAAGGAGAGCAGTGCACCTGAAATGCACAGAAGATTTTGAAATATAATTTACCTACAATGTAATCAGCAGCATTATTGCTCTTGGTAAAAAACAAAAATTTGCAATATAATAACACACAGAGCAGGAGAAAACAGAGTATTAAAGAAATAGCTACTACTACTCACCATGCCCGGGGATCTCAAGGTCAAGCAGGTCGAGCAGATCGCGTTCACAGTCCAGGACATCCATCCAGCGGTGGGTGGCCTGGTTGTAGGTGCGCCGGACCCGAGAGTGGTGGTACATGGCCCGGCACACCTTCTCCCACCGCTTCCGGCGCTCCCGGATCCCGTACCCGCTACCGATCTTGCCGCCTGCCATGATGGTCCGGGGGAGGCGGCGCTGAACATAAAAAATTAGTGCGGCCACCCCCTCCGGGCTGAAGATCTCCCGGGGTGCGACTGTCTCCCCCCTGAAACGCCCGCACGGAGCCGGGCACGGGGTGCGGGACCCTTCCCCTTCTCGGGCTGCTTCCCGGCTCCCTTCACCATGGTCTGGGCAGAAAGGAAGCTAAATAATAAAGAAAATAGAATAGGGAAGAGAAGAAAAGTAAAGAGTTGAAAAAAGTAGTTTAAAATTAACCAAAAGTAGCAGAAAACACAAAAATATAGAGCTAGAAAAATAGGTAGATAGATAATAAGTAAAATAGATAAAAAAACTTCAAACAAGCAAAGGATGGCAGAGATACAGAAAGGATACCAAAAGCATGCCCAGAACCATAGCAATGAATGAGAAGCAAGATGGCCGCGCCCGTTCACGACCGCGCGGGTAAGTTTTCGCGAGATTTTCCTCGCGAACACTCGCGAAATTGTACTAGCGAGCCGCACACTTTGCGAGATTACACTTCGCGCCCGGAAACAGAAATACGCCATGCAAACAAGATGGCCGCGCCCTTGAACGACCGCGGGGGTAACTTCGCGCCTTGTGCTACAAGCGGCTCGCTAAAACGCACAAAACCTTGCGAACTGCCATGCCGCAAAAAAACAAATCGCATATTCGCACAAATTTGCGGCTTCCGAATCCGATCTCGCGCAAGTTCGCGCCCCGCGAATCCCGCGAAATTGCAGAAAAATTAGTTTTGCAAAACTGAAAGCACTCAGCAGGTGCAAGAGTTCAAACTCATCATTAGTAACCATTCCCTGTAGTGCTTCCTGACTGGGGCCCCTCCAGAGTTCAGTTGCTAGTTGCAACAATTGTATGACCCTGCTCTGACCCTCACAGCAGGCTCATAGAATAGCTACAAGTAGGCCACAAAGGTCCTGGAAAAAAAATTGCACTGCAACAGAAAGCAAATTACTGATAAGGAAGCAGGTGCCAGACCTGGAATTTTAAAACAGTGACACATTTATAAACCAACCCCAAATTAATTCATGTCAGTTGAAGCTGGGCAGGTGTGCTTGCTTTTCCCCCCCATAATCTACAGTGATGATGAACCAGAGGGTGGCATTGATGTACCAGAGGGTGGCATGGGTGAAACAGAGGGTGGCAGTGGTGAAACAGAGGGTGCTGGGAACCTGTGATGATGAACCAGACGTAGAAACAACATGTCGCGACCGTTGCGAGCCGACAAGTAAGTTCGCAATTGCGAACTGGTACCAAGCCCTCGCGAACTGGCAGAAACCCTTGCAAACACAAAAAAAAAAATCCGCAAATTCGCGAGAATTCGCGGATTTTGCGGATTGCGAGTTTGCAAATTCGCAAAATTCGCGAACGCCAGATTCGCAAAATTCGCCCATGCTTAATTGTTTGATTGTGGTCTCATTTTATGTGATAGATACTTTCAGCAGCACAAGAAGTGTTACTGTGTCCCTTGCACACTGTAACACCTCATACATGTGACCCTTATCTTTGAGTTTATGCATTTCCACATAGTGCCATTGAGTCCTTGACACTTCCATGCACATGTGATGTGTAAACATGCTGCATGCAAGAATGTTGCTTTTGGACTGTCTGCATACAAGGCATGCATGAGAAGACATTGTAAGCATACAGACAAAGAGAGTAATGATTTCACAATCACCAGTGGCCTTAGGATTCTTGAAGGACTCCACCTCATCCCTTGTGTATGGTGGTGGACCACCTACAAGGGAAAGACAATAGACCAGATTCTCAGCGTATGTTGCATATTTCAACACAGTACAGAGATTACATGAGACTCAGTGGTATCTTCAACATTGGCTTACGTTGCGTCCCATGAGGCTACCTGATTCATACAACAGTCTCTGGCTAAGTGCTTCACATGTGAAGCACACTCTTCCACTGCATGTATAACACACATGTGATCCCTTGTTTGTGGTGTCACATTGAGATGGCATTTGCCAAATACATGCACACTTCTCCCATATTGCAAATATGTTTGCATTGTGTAGATGTATGTGATTGTGCTTTTATGGGGGACTTTGGTACAATGGTGAATGTGAACATCTGAGTATTCACAGAGGTTCCAGCAGATTAATGCGTCACACAAAAAAAAAGCTAATATCCGCCATATGTATTCAAACAATTGTGGAATTTACGTGGCCTTTTAGAGAAGTATGTCCTCCCTAATACACACATGGCTTATCATTTGTTTATTCATCATTCACAGATGTACTGGCACCTTTAAATGTGTCAGTGTGTCAGCTTCTTTGATATGTGCATTGTGACAACAACTGCAAGCAACATGCAATTACACACATACACATTGATCTGTGTGCAAGTACACCATGTACACGTGTACATGGTATTAACATTACATACACTTTTCCAGGCCTTGTAGATGTGTGCCTATTTCCCACGTGACTAAGCACAATAGTGGCCTAAAATTTTGATTGATGTTGTTGTTTCAGCACAACAAACATGTGACCGGACGTAATCCCAGCTGTATGATGAATCCTATGTTTGGGTATGCTAACAAACCTTACTCAGCCCATGGTATGCCATCATGTATGCACATTGTTGCATAAGTGTATTGTTATTATCATGTTGTTTTCCATTCTGCACTGCATTTAACATCACAAGTAGTTACTGTACATCCAGTCATTGTGTAGAATTCAAGTAATTAAATGTGATACTTCCTGCACACAGTCATGATGAAGGAGTGAAGGCATTGCATGGTTTGCACTCAGTTGACACTTGTGCATCTTCGCTGCATACAGATGGTAATGTAGCACATTGTGTGTAGTGAAATACACATACAAACACATTTGTGGAGAGATTTAGAACCACTACAAGGTTACTTGTGATGCTGGCAGATATATGCTCCTCTGAGGTGATGTCCCTGTAGATTATTACTGTATGTACAGGGCCTACAATGTGTGATGGAGGGGGGAGCATGAAGTTTGCATTCAAGTTGCTGTTGATGTTATGCAATACTTAGGATGTTTAGGCCCATTGTTAATAGGATATTGTCACTGCGTGAAATATTGTATCAAGAATCCATCATGCTTACATATGATATACCAGGATGGAACATGTTGTTCCCTTAAGGCAGCATGTTTGTGCCTTTCCCTGGCCTTGCCCACAAAGTGCTGTCATGCAGTAGGACAATACCTTTTGCACCATGATGCAAGGGTGGCTGTGTTGCTTGGAAGACCACGCACGCAACCTGGGCTTCATCCTGGACTCCTCCCTCTCCATGACCAGACAAGTCAACGCCGTCTCCTCGTCGTGCTTCAATATCCTGCGCATGCTACGTAAGATCTTCCGGTGGATCCCCACCGAGACCAGGAAGACGGTCACCCAGGCCCTTGTCACCAGCCGTTTGGACTACGGCTACACCCTCTACGCCAGAACCACCGCCAAACTCCAGAAGAGACTCCAGCGGATCCAGAACGCCTCAGCATGACTCATCCTGGACATCCCCCGTCGCAGCCACATCTCCGGACACCTGAGAGATCTGCATTGGCTCCCGGTCAACAAGAGAATCACCTTCCGTCTCCTCACCCACGCACACAAAGCCCTACACAGCCAAGGCCCAGGATACCTCAACAGCCGCCTCAACTTCTACGCTCCCAAACGCCAGCTCCGTTCGACCAGCCACGCCCTCGCCCCCGTCCCCCGCATCCGCAGAGCCACCACAGGGGGACAGTCCTTCTCCTACCTCGCCGCCAAGACATGGAACTCCCTCCCCACCCACCTCCGCCTGACCCAGGACCACCTCGCCTTCAGGAAGCAACTCAAGACCTGGCTGTTCGAGCAGTAGTGGATCCCCCCCCCCCCCCCCAGCGCCTTGAGACCCTCTGGGTAAGTAGTGCGCTATATAAATACGATTGATTGATTGATTGATTGATTGATTGTACCGTATGGGATACCTTCCTGTACATCAATGGTCAGAAACTGCATAGACTTTTTTCATTGTGTGCTGCACAATGCAGCTGCACACAGGGAAATATGACATACATGGATACATGAGAAATTCACTCCCGTTGCGCCTCACTTACACCTCCCCAGGGCAGGTATGCTTTTTGCGCTGCCTCAGACTCGTACATCTCGGGCCTTCTTTTCATAGGCCTTGCGCCGCCAGAGCGTCACTTTACCACATGTTAATGAGTGATGCTGCGGTGGCACAAGGCCTTCATTACAAAGGCCCCTGGAGCAGTGACAAAAGGCCATGGATGTTGGTGTAGACATGTCAAACAACACCCAATGCAAGCCCCTTTGACACAGAACAATGCATTGAAAGGGCGGACATTTATCATGCAGGATTATGCCTCAATGAGCGGCATAGTCCAGCATGATGAAGATCACTCTGACTTGTGCGTTACCAGAACGTCAGTAGGGGCCATATGTACCAAGCCTTTTGTGAATTGCTAAGTCCGAAAATCTCAGAATTTTGGCATTGGCGAATTGCAAACGGCCTATTTCCATGTCTTAGGATGTATGAAACATTTGCCAATTAAGGAATAGCAAAGTTTTGCGAATCCTTATTTTGCCTTAGCATTTAGGGAATTGCAATTTTGCAATTCCTTAAATGCTATGTATGTAGCATTTTTGTGTAGCAAATTATGTTTGAGATTTAACAAATTAACACCAACGTGTAGTTGATGGTAACTTGCGTTGTGTTCCAAAAATGCACAATTTAGCATTTTTGAAGGTGGCAGGTGATGCACACACATGCCCATAGGGCATGCATGTGCACCATATGCACACACATATACTTTTGAGGGGTGCAGCAGGGTGTCTTTGAGACACCCCTGCACCCTTGTAATAATCCACAAATAGCGATTAGCAGATAGCTAATTTGCAATTAGAGAATTTTTTTCAAATCATTCCTATGGGCCTCCTGGCCCATGGGAATGCATTGGGAATTATTTCTTAATTGCAAATTTGAAAAATGCAAAGTCGCAAATAAGGAAGATTAAGGAATTCCTACAAAATAGCGGATTTTCTTCATACATACCATTTTGCAATTCATAAATAGCGATTCCTTAAAATTCGCAATTTATGATTTGCAAAAGGGTTTTTTGATAGATATGGCCCTATATCTGATGTTACAGCGGCGCAAGGGGATCATTAGTGAGGCCCCTGTAGTTTCACAATGGAATAGCTTAACCTTAGAATACAGCTGTTAATACATGAAATAAATGTAATTTGACTTACCAATTGTTCCATCGACCTCAATTCCAAGGTGGTCCAGGAGATCCTGCTCATGGTTGATGAGATCAGCCCACCGTTGCTAGTACTGTCTCAGGGTCCTGTCCACTCCAAAGATTCGCAACATCTGGTACCGCACCCTCTCCCACCTCAGCTTCCTTTTTTGGGTTGGGTAACCCAGCAGTACCCTGCCTCCACTCCCAATCATATTTGGGAGGTAGTGGACTATCAGCCACAGCAGCCCCCCATACTCCTGCTCAGTAAGGTTCCTAGACCTGGGTGGCATTGTGACAAAGCACAAGCCACGCTGTGTGAATGCTACAAAAAAATGTTGCTTTCACAGGAATCCCCCTATTACTATATGTACCTTAAAACAGAACACAAATACCCCTATTACTAAGTATTAAATCCACTAAACAGAACACTAATCCCCCTATTACTAACTATGAAAAACCCTAAACAGAACACTAATCCCCCTATTAATAACTATTAAAACCCCTAAACAGACAGACACCCCTTTACACACAACACACAGGTAGCCAATACATAACAGTACAGAGACTATTTGGACACAGTAAGCAAGACACACACTGTAAAACAACTGCAGGACAGGACACAACTCTCAAGCACTTGGCAAACACACTCCTACACCTCTCAGAGACTACAAAGGAGTGAAATAGAAAGTGAAAGTATGATTTAACTTCCTGTTTGTGAGCAGGGCAGGCTGGTTACATCATTTCCTGTTGCGATGCGACTCGTTTCCGACGCTGCGTCATTATTGGCATGTGAATAAAAACTAATTATGTCGCATCGTTGATTTGAAGCATGGTACACTGCTTAAATATTTCCCCTTACGGTGCGACCAGTTATCATGGAAGCGTCATTATTGTCATGCGACCAAATCATTATTATGTCGCATCGTTAATTTGAAGCATGGCTGACTGATGACATATTTTCCCCTGAAGGTGCGACCAGTTGTAGTAGAAGCGTCATTATTGGCATGCGAATAAAACCTAATTATGTCGCATCGTTGATTTGAAACATGGTACACGGATAAAATATTTCCCCTTACGGTGCGACCAGTTTTCGCCGAAGCGTCATTGTTGTCATGCGACCAAATCATTATTATGTCGCATCGTTAATTTGAAGCATGGCTGACTGATGACATATTTTCCCCTGAAGATGCGACCAGTTGTAGTAGAAGCGTCATTATTGTCATGCGAATAAAACCTAATTATGTCGCATCGTTGATTTGAAGCATGGTACACTGATAAAATATTTCCCCTTACGGTGCGACCAGTTTTTGTCGAAGCGTCATTGTTGTCATGCGACCAAATCATTATTATGTTGCATCGTTAATTTGAAGCATGGCTGACTGATGACATATTTTCCCATCAAGGTGCGACCAGTTGTAGTAGATGCGTCATTATTGGCATGCGAATAAAACCTAATTATTTCGCATCGTTGATTTGTAGCATGGTACACTGCTTAAATATTTCCCCTTACGGTGCGACCAGTTATCATCGGTGCGTCATTATTGTCATGCGACCGAATCATTATTATGTCGCATCGTAAATTTGATGCATGGCTGACTGATGACATATTTTCCCCTCAAGGTGCGACCAGTTTTAGTAGATGCGACATTATTGGCATGCGTCACAATCTTCATTAATGGTGCATTGCTGTTTTTATCTGACAATGTTGTTGCATATATTTACTGCTGTATTTTTGACGCTGGGCAAAAGATGCGTGTTTACGCTTAGCATGAAAGTGTCTCAACAAGAACACAAAATGTTTGCGTGTAAATTTTTGGTGTTTGTATATTCAGCGGAGTCAGACTATGACATATGTTGACCAAAGTCACTTTTGGGCCTTGTGTACCGTCACTTTTGTGCCTAGAGTCAGCAAAGCATGGGTCAGATTCTGACTTATGCAGACCTAACGTCTCCCATCTCCCTCCTCCCGTATTTCTCAAAATGAATGGAGGCCCATGTCACCCGATGTCTGTCAAACTACATCGAATCCTCCTGTCACCTCGAGCCCAATCAAGCCGGCTTCAGACCTGCCCACTGAACAGAGGCAGTTATCTTGCCTGTCTTGGACACACTCAGGAGCAACACGGACGCAGGGTCCCCCCAAGCCCTCGTACTCCTGGACCTGCCGTCCGCGTTCGACACGGTGGTCCATAACATCCTTCTCCACCTTGTCAAACAGGCAGGCATCCAGGGCACCGCTCTTGAGTGGTTCAAGTCCTTCCTAACTGGAAGAACTCAAGCGGTCCGCCTAGGACCCTATACTGCAACAAATACCCCCACGTCCTGTGGAGTCCCACAGGGCTCCTCCCTTTCACCACTCCTGTTCAATCTATGCCTCCGGCCGCTGATCCATTCTCTTCAGAAATGGGACATTATTGTCTATAACTATGCTGACAACTTACAGATCATCCTCCCGCTCAATTCACCTCATGCCATCAACATGTTCCACGCTGTCATGATCCACATCCAATTATGGATGAACCAGAACCAATTGAAGCTTAACCCTGGGAAAACCGAGCTCCTCCTCCCTGGACTCAGTCATGCCCACTGGGGCCCTCAGTTCTGGCCCTCGGAGCTAGGTTCCCCCCCAGCCCTGGTAAAATCAGTAAAGAGTCTGGCAGTGATCATTGATGCTGAACTCTCCCTCAGAGCACAAGTGGGTGCAGTAGTTTCTTCCTGTATGTACCAGCTCCGGAAGATCTGTAAAGTCCGTCACTTACTCCCTCCCACCGCACTTACCCAAGTGGTCATCTCACTCGTGCTCTCCCGCCTGGACTTCTCTAAGTCCATCTACTACAGTCTCCCACAATCCCTGGCACACCGCCTCCAAGTTGTCCAGAATCAAGCGGCCCGTCTAATTCACAAAACCCCCAGATGGCAATCGGCCAAACCTCTACTCCACAGTCTGCACTGGCTCCCAATAGACCAGAGGGCATCTTTTAAGGTGGCCTGTCTCACATGCTAAGCCCTCCACTGCTCCGGCCCCGCGTTTCTGAAATCTCTTATCTGCCCTCACCGCCCAACACGAACCCTCCGATCAGCCCACCGTCATCTGGTAGTCACTCCCAATACTAAAACCAAGAAATGTGGCGGTCGCCGTTTTTCTCATCTGGCTCCTGGGCTTTGGGATCTCCTTCCTCTCTCCATCAAATCCTCCCCTTCCCTTCTGAACTTCTGGAAATCGCTTAAAACCCACCTTTTCCCTTCCTTGGGCTAAATTTCCGCCACTCACGCTTCCTTCCTCACTCACTCTGTCTTATAGCGCCAGGAAGCCTATGGTTTCAGTGCGCTCTATAAATTTCACCTAAGATAAGATAAGATCAGATAACGTCACTTTTGTGCGTGGAGTCAGGAATGCATGTGTCAGATTCTAACGTTGGCACACCTATCGTCACTTTTGTGCGTGGAGTCAGGAATGCATGGGTCAGATTCTGACGTAGGCAGACCTAACGTCACTTTTGTGCGTCGAGTCAGGAATGCATGGGTCAGATACTGACGTAGGCAGACCCAACGTCACTTTTGTGTGTAGAGTCATGAATGCATGGATAAGATTATGAAGTATGAAACACCAACTTCATTTAAGTGCCTGCCACATTTGTTCTATTATGCAAACTTGTGTGAGCACTGAGGGCTACTTTTTCATGGATGGTCATATTTTGCCTCACATCCACTGTGTAACATATTAATTAATGTAACGTTTGTCCTATTATTTATTTACTTTCAACATGACTTTGCAACATACAAGTACTTTTTTATAATTTTTCCTGCTGTGTGATTTCATTATGTAGGCTCATCTTCACCTGTGCTTTTTTCATTTCATTTTCCGCACCACAAAATCTGGATGGTAAATGTTGCTTTTTGACAATTGTGAATTTAGAACCTAATTTATGATGTTTTTGCATTGAATATTACAGCATGCATTCCTGTGGCACTTCCCTACAGCAAGCAAATAGGGCGGGAAGGTGCTGTGTCTATGACATACAGGAGATTCCTGTGCTTTTCATGTGCGCTGATGCACAAAGGCCGGCCTGCCTACCTGCACTATGTATGCTGTGTTACATGGAGGAATATTTTTGTACAGGAAGGGTCACCTTCATACACATGTGCATTCATACCCTGCACACAGACACACATGCACTATGGTGCCAGGGTACCTGTGTTGGCCAGACACTGGTGAGTGTGGCCATTGCAGGTGAAATTGCAAGGCAGTACAATGTAAATGGATGTGTGGCCTGATGTATGTCTGATGTCAGCCTCCAGACATGAGAGTAAATGTCATGTATATACTCCACATATGAGATTGTCATGCAACTTGCAGTGTAAATTTGGGAAAAATAATCATGCACAAGGTAGAAAAGGTTGTATGATGTATTTTTATTAGTGCAAACAAAAATCAAGATACATAATGATGATGTTATTTTTCACATTCTTAAAAAAAATTACGCACTATGTCGGCACGTCTGCGGATGCCTGCTGCTGTGCTTTGGTTTACTGGAGCATGGCCATCCTCCTGGTCATCCTCCGGCATTTGTGGATTTAAATCAGGTTCATCATCCCAGGGGACTTTTGTGAGCACACATATGTTGTGCAGTATTGGCAATGCCAAAATTATTTTGCACACTGTCTGTGGTGAATACAGCATACGTCCACCAGACTTGTCCAGGCGCCTAAACCTGGCCTTGAGCAGACCAAATGTTGGTTCGACAATGTTCCTTGTCCTGCAATGTGCTTGGTTGTACGCTACTTCCTGTGGCGACTGTGGGTTTACATAAGGTGTCATTACCCACGGCTGGATGCCATATCCCTGCTCAGCTGTAATGGAATAAATGAGAAGGTACAATGAAATGTTTGAAATGGTTCTGGTAAACTACAGGCCATATGTTGTGGGAAATATTTCATATGGCAGTGTCCATTGGGCATGGATGTTGCAGAGAACACACCCAGTGACTCACATGCAAGACACCTTTGGCACATAGTTATGCTGGGAAATGAACACATATTTGGAAGGACATGCATTGTCTTCCTATATGCCTCTACATGACCTTGGCGCTCATTTATGAAGGACTTGCGCCACTGGTGCGTGATTTTTTCCCATTTTTGAAGTTACGCACCGGCGGCGCATGACCTTCATTAATTAGGCCCCTTCTATTTATGTATATGTATATACTAGTGCAACATTATTCCATCCATGACCTCATTAAAGCGTCATTGAAGCAATATTACCAGTATGGTAGCATGGATGGTGCATTGTATCATACTCTTTTGCTTACCTACAAGTAGGCCATTGCCATACTGGCCATTCTTGAAGCGGTCATTTATGATGCCGTTCCGGAATATGAAGGCATCATGTACACTGCCAGGGTATTTTGCCAGCACATTTGTAAATAGTCCACTGTGATCCACAATGGCTTGTACATTGATTGAATATGTATGTTTGCGATTTATGTACAAATGTGCAGTTGCTGCCGGAGGTACTAATTGCACATGTGTACAGTCAATGGCACCCAGCACATGGGGTAAGCCTGCTATGTCATAGAATCCTTGCTTGATCTCCATCTGCTGGTTTGGATTGTTGGGGAAACGGAGGTAGCGGGGTGTCAGATGGATGATGGCATCCAGGACAGTTGGTAGGAATGATGAGAAAGCTGGCTGGGATATTCCTGCCACTTTGGCAACTGTTGTCTGGAAGGAGCCCAACGCTAGCATATGCAACACAGCCAGGAGCTTTGCCTGTGGCGGTATGTTGGTAGGCCTGTTGGTTGTTACCTCTAGCCATGGTCCAATGAGTCGCAGTAGATGTTCTATGGTCTGCTTCTTGAGGCGAAATAGACTTATGACCTCCTCATCCCTGAGGCCTCTCAGGACGCTCCTTTGACGGAATAATCGCTCCTTTCTCCGGCGTTGCCTGGGGGGGTGTGGATTTTGTGGGGAGAAGGGGTGTGGTGGGATTCCTGGTGCTAGTCATCTCCGTCTGGCAGCTACTCGCAGCATTACAACCTCCATGGCGTGGGGATAGTTGCAGCAATGTCCACTCTGGCCTCTCCTGTTGATATGTGCCGATGCGTCATTTCCTGCGTGTCCGTTTTGTAGGCGCACCAATTCTGACGCAACCGCAACGCTGCACCATTTCAGCTACGGATGCGTCAAAAGTGGAAAAAGCCATAAATGTGGATGCGTCACTTTTGCGCATGTTTTTCCGGGGTAATGCCCACCTTGCATACATTAATACTTACGTGTCGCAGGGCATTTTGACCCAGTGGTTTTTCCCACGCAGTGGGCTGAAAGTGACGCATCGTCGGAGATGCATCACTTCATTAATATGGCGCATGCGTTGCGCCGACGATGCGTCATTATTTTTGACGCATTGACGGCGCAAGCTCTTCATAAATAAGGGCCCTTATATCTGAGGTCACTGCACTTAAAAACGATGTCACTCCTATGGTAGGCAGGATGCTTGGTTACAAATGTGAGGATTCCCCTGCATGAGCAGGATACCCCTACAGGCCCCGGAGTTGATTCTCCAGGCTTTGTAAGAGCGATCAGCCATTTTAAGGTATATAGTGGACATCAGTTATAATGAGATGTCTAACTAAATAATGGCTGTACTGGACCTGGTCATGTTTTGTTGGCTCTGCATCCCAGAGATATTTGGGCTACAAGACCCTTCAGAATCTCATCTCTCAAAGATCAGCATCCTCACTGCATCCTCTGCACTGTGGGCCTCCATCTTTTGTGAGCTGCCTGAAGTCCTCTTGTGACTCCTGTGCCTTCAACATGTGGGTCCTCTTGAGGGTCTTCCTTTGCTTCAGTGGGCTCCTCTGCTTGCTCAGGTCCTGCTCTGACTCTCCTGCACTTGGTGAGTCGCTCGGATCTTACTGTTCCCAATGTTTGCATCTGTTTGCTTTCCATGCCATTTGCGGCTACCAAGGCTTGTTAGTCCTCCTGCTAGACACCGACCGCCGGAACACCGACACCCAATATGGGACAGCTCGTGCATGCCTCCTGGTCTGCCTCAGCATCTCCTTGTCCTCGCAGCTGCAGCAACACGGTCACAGTCTTCACTCTTGAACCTCCCAACATCGGTGGGGAATGTGCTTCTGTGTCTCCTGGTCTCTTCAGAGTGGGATAGACTCTATCCCCTCTGCTTGCAGGCTCTTTTATTCAATAATCCATTCTTGGATTCCGCCGGACACCTTCACATGCTTCTTCGGAGGCATCTTCTTTGAAGTCTTCCTTTGTCATCTATGGTAGGTTCCGATGTCAACTCACCCCTATGCACCTGGCTTCCCTGGTGAAGGTAACCTGGTTCCTGGGGCATCCATGGTTGGGATTACTCTCCAACCCCCCGAACTTCCAAAGAGTTTCTTCGGGGTCCTCTGGGAAGGGTCCTTCTGTAAAACTGCAACCGCAACTTCTCCACTGGCTTCCATCAGGCATGCGGCTGTGTTTCTTCTCTGCACACAGCCCTTGGGGTTCCAGGGTTCCTTTCCTTGGGTAGTTCCTTGTGTTCCCATCTCCTATGAGTTTTCTGGTCCAAGTCCCATTCTCCTTGAAGTTTGCATTGCACTTTCTACACATATGGTTTGGTGTTCACCTGGACACCAGGGTATATTTGGGCTATTTACCTAATTATTTTGAAGTATTCTTGTGTGTATTGTTGATATTTCTGGGTAGATGATATACCAATGTGTTAGTGATTGTGTTGCATAATAAAAAGTATTTTTTTATAAACATTGTGTGGTTCTTTTTCATCTAATCTACACTGTTGATTAAATTTGGTAACACAAGCTGCTTTACTCTCCTTGAAGATAAGCCTGAAGGCTTCTCTCCACAGCTACCACTTTGAGAGCTTTATATGGTTATCAAAGACCACTATAATCACCATACGAGTTGCCTGTATTAGTGCAAGGTGCATCACTCCTGAGAATGTGCAATGTGCACTATATCCTAAGGCAGCCTCCCACAACCGCCAAACCACTTCTCTAATATACTTCTCACAACAGGGCACAAGTCCTAAAAAAAAGAAGTGGGGCACTAACCAAATTAGGCAGTATGTAAGTGACATCACAGCGCATGACATCGCAAGTGACATCACAACACAAGACCTCATTGGAAATGATGTACCCAAAAAATCACATCAGATTTTAAGACCTCGCATATGTTAAGCAGGTCTATTATGAGTACATTTGCGCGCATCACAATATTTAACAAATTAGAGTTTGCGTCGAAGTTGTGCCAAATAGTGATGCAACCCCGGTGTAAGGACTAGACCTCCACTTATACATTTATTTATTAATACTCTGCCAGAAAGAAATTGGCAACAAGGAGAAACATGGCTGTATATCTGTTCTGCTTAATTGGTTAGAAATTCTGCATTTTAAAATATCTTATGGGGTTAAGGCACCCGGTGCAGTGCTCTTTATGTACCCAGTAAATCTCAGGAAATAATGATAATAATGGTAAGATAACTCTGGAGGTGAAAGCTCTTGCTGGAGAGACAGTTGTTTTGTATAGTCCCAGTTTTGAATCAATGTAGCATAGAGGGTTAATATTTCTTACACAAAGCACATAATGTGATATACAGATGCCGAATATTTCTTTTAATGGATTATTATTTTTAACACAGATATCCTTTATTTACGTGCAGTTCATGAATTGTAATCCTTATAATATAGCACAACGAATTATAATGGAAAGGACATATGACTTCTATACCTTGTAACCCTCACTATCTTATGCAACACATCCTGTAAATTGATTTACACACATATGGTTTATTGTCAATGTATTATATGTATGTGTGATATAAAGCACTCCAACAGCCTGGATTGGGTTGAGTAGTGCTATAAAAGAAATAAGACAAAATAGTGGTACTTAAAAAGTTATTTGTGTAAATATTAGGACAGACCAGCACATTGACACAACATAATGCAAGATAGCTTAGACTATGTTTGCTGCTAATTGTTCTCATGTTCCAGGGAAAGGTTCAACTGCTCAAAATAAACATTCCAACAAAACATTAGGCTTTGAGTGGCTGAATTGCGCAGTGTGAAACAGTCAAATGAGGTAGGGTCTGGGCTGAGGAGGGACAGTATGCTGTCAGCCAGGGCCGACTTTAGGGTAGTGCGACCGGTGCCATTGGTCCAGGCACAAAGCTCAGGTTGCGTCATTTGCCTCAGACCAAAATGCATGCACTGTCCTCTTCCATTTCCACAACATCGTGAAAATAGAAGATGGTCAAATGCGCTCACGTGGTTGCAGATGGATGTACATGGACAATAAGTATGACCCTCTGAGAATGCCTCTTCTGCTGCTGCACATGCAGTAAGCGCTGCTGCTGGGCCCCGAGTCCATCACTGTACCAGTGCTTGTGCTGTGCAACAACAGCTAGTCTAAGCAGCTGTGCTCCCTTGGGCTTCTGACAACAAGCCCGAGGGCCCTCGCAGGAGCAACCCTCAGATACAGGAGAGGAACAGCACTGGCCTTAACTCGAGCGTCTAAACTCAGGAAATTGAGGCAAAGCACTGTTGCTGAAAACACAGCTCTTGTCGTTTGGTATGTACAAGCCTTCCTTGTCTCGACGTTTTTCATGCCTTTACATTTTATTGTGAACAGTCTGCTTGTCAATGTTTTTACTTTACAGCCTGCCCCATTTAAACTGCTGCTATGATCCATACTGTCTTACTTTACAGTGGTAGATAGTCTGCCTGTGCCTATTTACACTGCTCTCCTGCTACCAGAGGCCTATCAGTGTGTCATGGACAACAGTGCAAGAAAGGAAATGGTCCCTTTAGGCCAGTGGGTCCCAGCGACCCTGTGTGCTGTGTATAGTATGCCTTCATCTCTCTTTACGTAACTCTTCTGGTGTACATCCTACTTGTGTGTCTAAACTGCTATCCCTTATATGCAGTCTATTTTTTGACCCTCTTTACACTGCTGTGGCTTGTGCTGCTCTGATGTGTACAGTCTGCCCCATACCAGTTTTCCGCTTCTGTCAAGGTGTGTACAGTCTTGTATGGACTTTTTTAACGCCGCTTTCCATGCATATACAGTCTGCCATCCGACAAATTCAAGTGGCTAGGATACCAGGTGTGGCCTAAAGCATAGAGCTTCTGACTTTGCAACTGGGCACTTAGGCTAAGGTCCCGGCGTTGGCTCACTATGCTGTGACTCTCGGCAAAGTATTTAATTTCCCCATACCTGGAAAAAACATGAATCTGACTTGTGGACAGTAATCTGGTGTTGACATGAAACACTGTGATCCACTTCGGCCAAGTTTGCACAATATGAAAACTGCAAAGTGGATAATATGGTGGGTAGACACCCTGGCCTAACATGCTAATACTTTGTCTTTGTGTTTTACAGAGCATCAGATGTCAATTTTTTGCATTTCATTCTAGAAGTCTCATTGGTGTAAGCACCGTACAGAAGCTGTGCTTCACGTAGCCTTGCACCTGTCACTGTCTGTGCCGCACAATGCCTTTCAGCAGTACGGGCCCGATTCACAGAATGAACTTAAGACTAAATCCTAAACTTACTACAATTTGGTATTCGCAGAATGCAATTACTACTATTTGGTATTCACAGAATGCACTTACTACTTTCGGGATTCACAGAATGAACTTTCTACTTTCGGGATTCACAGAATGAACTTACTACTGTTCGGGATTCACAGAATAGACTTACGACTACTAACTTTACGTCCGCCGCCGGGCCGTAATTTACGCCGCCAGGCCGTAATTTACGGCACTTTGGCGGAATTACCGGCATATTAGCGCGAAATCTGATTACGGGCCGTACATTACGATTACGGGTCGTAAACTACGATTACGGGCCGTAAATTACGATTACGGGCGGTAAATTACGATTACGGGCCGTTTGTCATGTTAGCCAAGAGGAAACACCTGGCCAAGGTCCACCCATCCCCCAACATGGATCAGCTGACCCCCAGCAGCCAATCCCAGCCCTGCAGCATGTATGAATGCAGAGCAGACACAAACAATCTCTTTTCAGGATGTCACTGAACGTGTTTGTAGCACTACCCCTTGCCATGCGGCAAAACTACTTGAGGAGGAGGAGGAGAGCAGAGAGGATCTACAGGCAGAGGATCAACCTATTTGGAATGTCCAGCCAGGATGTAAGGGCCAGGTACAGTTTCCCACCTGAAGTAATCCTGTAAATGGTATGTGAGTGGGAGCAGGAACCTGCTGCTCACATGCAATACCAGCATACCTCAAGATCCTTTCTGCCCTCCACTTCTTTGCTACTGGGTCCTTCCAAAGGGTCACCAGTGACCATGTGGGCATTTCCCAGGCAAGCCAGTCGCGGTGCCTGCATCAGGTACTGAGATGCATCACTGATAGAGCCCCCAACTACATCAAAATGCCATATACACTGGCCATGAGACAAAGGGCAGCAAGAGATTTTTATCTTCTTGCACAATTCCCACGTGTGCTGGGTGCAATTGATTGCACCCATGTGGCCCTTCAGCCACCCCACCACATTGCACACATCTTCTGCAACAGATACAGATGGTATTCCATCAATGTTCAAGCAGTCTGTGATGCCAGTGGAAGGTTCATCAATGTGCATGCAGTGTTCCCAGGCAGTACACATGACAGCTTCATATTCCGCATGTCACCTCTTGCTCGGCGTATGGCTGCTGGAGAATTTGGTAACATGTGGCTACTGGGTAAATACCAAGCACAGAAAATGAGTGATATGCGTCATTGAAATGTCTGAATGCCCCCCAATAGTAACGATTGTACAATAAGAAACATGGCCCAACAGACACTGCATGTATGAACGTATAGATCATATTCTGTGAAAGTCTAAGAGTGAAATGTTAACAACTGCCCATTCTTCCCTCCTCGGGCGACGCTGGGTATGCACTCTCTCCACATCTCCTCACCCCTTACAGGCGTGCTAACACTGTTCCTCAGCATAGGTACAATAGGGCACACATACGTACTCGAGCTATCATCGAGCGCACTTTTGGTCTGTTGAAGTCGCGATTCAGATGTCTCGACCATACAGGGGGTGTGCTTCTGTACTCCCCAGTAGTTGTGTGCAAGATCATACTAGCCTGTTGTGTTTTGCACAACATTGCTCTAATGCATGGCTTACACATGCCTCTCGAACCTCGACTAGCTCTGAATGTGGGAGACCGGGCTATTGCACATGACCGACTCCAGGGCATGCAAGTCCGTGATCAGCTCGTTGCCATGTATTTCGCATGAGCAACCTGTAGTGCCACGGACAACATGTGGTTTGCTGTCTGTTGTCAATGATGAAATGTGGACAGACACAACAGTGTCCATAAATCCCACCCTGAGACGACTTTGCAAACCACACTAACTGCATGCAAATCACAGCTGCTGCCAGAAGTCAAAAGGTGGATTGTGCCTCAGGTCACGTGCCCATGTCAGCGATCAGCGTAGTGGACATCCCAGACAAACTATTCATGCTGATGACAAACAATACTTGTCCTGAGAGACATACCTGGACCTCGTAAGGATGGGTCACCAAATCACAAAAGGTTGCATACTCAGGCCTATGACCACTACAGAATTGACTCCCCCTAAAATGATGGGCCCAGAATGTGAGTGATTATGTCATGGCAGAATCATGCACCATGGGTCAGATTTACAATAAGAGTTGCATCTCTGCATATCAGCAGGGATGCCCCAGTAATTGCGCCTCACAGCAGACATCCCATGCGCCATCATGGCTGTGCCGCATTTACAAAGCTGTGCGCTGTGGGCCAAGTATAGACAGAAGCGTGAAGCATATGCTGTCATAAAGGTGAAGCACCACTGGAGTTGGTTGGCAAGCGCAACGCAGCTCCAGCAAGGCAAGCGGCGAGCCAATGCCTAACATGCTGCATCAATTCTTAGGCCTCCTACAAGCAGATGCAGGGTTGTGATGCAGCATGGCCATGAAAATGACTGAGTGTAATTTTGTACATTTCATGGTGCCACTGTTCGGAGGCGTATGTGTGCTGGAACGCCCCCCCCCCCCCTGTGCAGGAACGCACAACTGCAGTGCAGGGCCTTACAATATGACACATTTCACAGATGTGTCACGTTGAAGATACCCCACAGCATGGAGTTGGCGTAGCGCTGCTGCGCCACTAAAGTTACGCTAGTGTGGCTCAATTGGGACACACAGGGGTCGTATAGCTGCCCCCATATGTATCTGACATATCCAAACTTCTCCACACCAATGTTACATAACACTTCATTCAACTCTAATACTGAGTACTCAATATGAACTACATGTCCCACAATGCAAAGTATGAGAATAGGAAAGTGGGATGGATGTTGTCAGCCCCCTAACCCCTGTCAGTGCATAAATAACATGAAATGATCTGTTCCCCCTTTTGATACATATTCATGAATTACACCTGCATTGTCATTTCACTTTCCCCTACATCAGAACAACAGAATGGCAGTGGATTTGTTTACTGAATGTGGATGGCCCAGGATGAATACAAAATGGCTGCAAAATACTTCCTGTGATGTATTTCCTGTCTCCCACTACCTGTGTAACATTTCCTGTATGATATAATGTGTTCCGGGTCATTTTCGCAAGTTACGGAGCAAAATCGTAATTTCCGTTGTCGTATTGTAATGCGCGTGCGCGTAAACGACGCTCCGGAACCGAAAACTACGAATTCGGGCCGTAAATTACGAAAATAAACTAGAACACATCATTGCATACAGGCAATGTAATACATGAAGTGGGAGACAGGAAATACATCACAGGAAGTACTTGGCAGCCATTTTGTGGTCATTCTGAGTCATCCTCTATCACTGATCAGATCCTCATGCATCCTGCTGCTCTCCTCTGACCAATTTCCCCATAATGGCTGAGGAATATGAGGAGAGAGCCCGCCCACTTTCTCAGACAGGGAATTGGACATCTTGGTGGAGGGGGTGCTGGAGAAATTCCCTCAGCTATATGGGGACCCTGAGCACCAGCTGAGCACTGCAGCCCGGGACAGGCTATGGGCCAACATCGCCGAGCGCTGCAGTGCAGTGGGAGTGGCCACCAGGAGGGCTAGGGCGTGCCGCAAGCACTGGGAGGACCTGAAGCGGTGGGAACGTCACAAGGCTACGGAGCTGGCTGGCCTGTCCTCCCAGCACCATGTACATCGTCCTCGCCTCTCACCACTGTACAGGTGGATGCTGCGAGCAGTATGGCCGACCCTCCATGCTCAGCTGGAGGAGCACGAGCATCAGAGACCTACTAAGTGCATCATATGCAATATGAGTCTGGGAGTATGATGTGAGTGAAACAGTGCTGTACCATTGTGTGTCCCATGCCTCCATTAGCCAATTCCATGTCCAAGCAGGAGTCACCAAGTTTCTAGAGGCACACTGTGGCATATGAACTGTACAGGCCAAAGTGCATTTTGGGAGTCGTAATGTTCTCATGACAACTGGGTAAATGAGCCACACTCATGCATCCATATTGAATTCTGCTCTGCCAGCACCACTACAATTGTACCAAGTCTATCATAACGGATGTGTGCATTGGATGAGCGATGGTACAGAGACTGTCCAGTCTGCACATGGCAGGCCATAGGGGATTGGATGTTGTGATTAGCATTGTACCTGTAGCGTTGTGTTCCAATTGAGACAGATCATCCTGTGCCTTGGAGTTAAGACAGACATTGAGATCCTTGCATCACTCACAAGTTTTCATAGGTCTGCAAGGTGTGTCTGCTGACAGACGTCTCACCCTCAGTGGCCTGTATGACATTTTACATGTACTGGTAGCTGTCACAACCACCCACAGCGGTGTACTGCACTACCTTGTTAGTCAAGTAAGCCACTATGTGGCACTGGATTGTCCGAAGATGTGTGGGGACATCAAAAGGCTAGACGCACGATGTAGCTAGAGGAGTACTCCAGACCCCACGTGGATGTGTGACCCACATTTGTCTTGTCCCATACAAAGCTACAAAGCAGATGACACTTGTCCAGATGTTAAATAGCTGCAAATCCATATCAATGGCCAATATCTATTATATCTGGACTCTTCATGTTCTCCTCTGGTGGACTTGTAGTTGAACTGGCACATGCAGCAGTGACCCGACACACAGATCACAAAAATGGCAAGGTTGAGGTTTGGATAATGCAGTTGCGCAAGCCACAATAATACACATGAGATGTCCATGTCAAACTCAAATCAGTATATGACAGTGTGCATACATGTAATGTAAGTGCATGGACAGAATGGGGGTTGGGAGCACACTGCCTCACAGTCCCAGTGCGGTTTGTCCCTTTGCATCCTGGTAAATGCAGTACACATTCCAAATTTACTTTGGAATAATCTGGAGTCATACACCAAATTTACTGCTGACTTTGCTGTATATCCCTAAACATGTGTTCCTGGAATGAGCGCTACATCAGTAGAGAGCAGCAGTTTCAGAGAGAGCAAAGTAAATCATCTTGGTTTGCTGTGTGCCTGTGAGTGTTACTGTGACCTGAGAGTAACTTGGCAGCATTCCCAGCAAGCACAGATGATTCAGGAGTTAGTTAGTACTGTACACAGCATATACCCGGATGCAAAGGGGCAAACTGTGCTGGGACTGTGAGGCAGTGTGCTCCCAACCACGTTTTAGTCCATAAGGACTGATGGGCAGATCAACAAGGCACTTGCGCCTCTTTGCACCGCCATTGGGTCACTTTAGTGACGCAGCGGCGGAGCACACAAAGCGCCATGCTGCTGGATTATTACAACGTGACGCATACGGTGCAAATTCGCATCCTAAAAGTGGCTGAGTGAAACTACAGGATTTCACTCAGTCACTATTAGGGCCAAGTAAAGTCAAATCTACGCACCTGCTTGAAGCAGGTGTAAGGATTGCCGCAGCATGTTAGCGATCGTGCACCCCCGAGCCTTGCTGGAGGCAGGTTCGCACTTGCCATGCCACTCCAGCAAAGCCCGGCTCTTCCACCGGGGATGCATCACACATCTGCCCACCCAAGCGCCACGGTGTGCCGCTTTGTACATGCGGTCAATCAGGGGTGACGGACGGGTGGGCTGATGCGTTGCAACTCATCAGACACACCTCTGCTGATTAGCAGAGATGCGCCAGAAGTTGTAAATCACCCCCTGATAACTGTACAGTGTGATCAGAGATAAACAAATTCGGACCTAGGCTATTCTATGTATGTGTAGCGTCATGCATGGAACAACCACCACATCAAGATTTTGCTTACACTTCTGCAGGCACGGTTGGTGAGACAGGAGATACGCAGGAACAAGTCCGGAGAAGGAGACCATCAGTTCGGCGACGGCTAAGACCTCTTTCCACCAGCGATGAAGGAGAGGAGGAGGAGGACGAGGAGGAGGAGGATGAGGAGGAGGAGAAGGAGGAGGAGGGGGGCCCTCAACATCTGCAGGCCAGAGGGTTTCACCCACCCGGGATGAAGAAGAACACGACTCTGGTACTATGTCCCGGTTGGAGGCTGTGGATATTGAAGGGGGGGTGAAGGACCAGACACCTCGGACCATGATGTGGGGGATAGCCCCTCACCCACAAATACATCACCAGTGGGTCACAAAGAGGTGTCCCCGGGGCAGGCCAACTTTCAATCTGGGCCTGCCATCTGTTCCACCCTACCTCTAGAGTCCCCCATGCCATCGGGGGCTCCTGCTCAATCCCCTGATACCTGTCCCCCTCCTCTTAGCCGCCAAGCCAAACCCATCCGCTCCGGACCTGAGGCCCCACGTCTCTTCTGTGTCCCCCCCCTGTACCTCCTGTGGCTGTGCCAGGGGACTTGAGTTGGATGGTCGAGGGTCAACCTGACATGTCCGCTCGCATCTTGAAACAGGTGTGTCTGGAGATACGCTCGATGCAAGCACACCTAGTCCGATCTATGGACAACCTCCGCACCCAAGTTCAGTCCCTGAACACGGACCTAGTCCGATCTATGGACAACTTCAGCACCCAAGTCCAGTCCTTGAACACAGCCATTACGTCTTTCATCTCCCAAGTGCCTTCCCATACCACCATTAATGTGTCCCCCTGTCCATTGCCCCCCACTGTTTCCCCCCATACTCCTTGTGTGTCACGTTCCCGTGTGGTGCCTGTTCCTGCATCAGCCAGACGTGTGGATGTGTCCGACCCTGAGGATATAGACATTGTGCTCCTGGATGATGACAAGAAAGAAACTTGACTGTTGGACTGAGACATTGTTTTGGACGAAGATTTCTTTCTCCCCGTGTGAATAGACTGGTTCCCATGACGCTACCTGACGTATTATATTTGCTTTGCCCCACCCAAATCCAAGTTCCCTTCTCCTTCTGCATTAAGATCATCATCTGTTTTCCTTTCTCCCTTCCAAATGGACGGTTTGTTTGTGTTCCTACATAAATACCTTTGCAGAATTATACTTTGTCTGACTAGTTTGACTTCATTTTGAATGTCTATTCCCAAATATAGACACATATTTAGTAAGCCATATGCTATGCACACTTAATTTAATTTAATTTAAAGGGGTTTGTAGAGCGCATGGTGACGCCTCACGGCGTGTCCCCGCGCTGTGGATAGAGCAGAGACTAAGGAGAGAGGAGTAACATTATGCCGTAAATAGATGGGTCTTTAGCCGCTTTCTGAAGAAGAGCTCATTTGTCTCAAGCCTGATGTCCGTGGGAAGGAGGTTCCAGTGCCTGGATGCCATGGAGCGGAAGGATCTGCCTCCCATTCTGGCTTTTTTGGAGCGAGGTGTTCCGAGCAGGCCCATTCCCTGCGATCTTAGAGCTCTGTTCGGTTCATACAGGGATGCCAGATCTGACATATAGGCCGGCGCTTTTTGGTGGAGCTTTGAAGACAATCCTCTTGCCAATAGGTAGCCAATGGAGGGATGCTAATGAGGGTCTCGAAGGAGCTCTCCGAGGCAGCCTGAGTACCAAGCGTGCTGCAGAGTTTTGCAGAACCTGTAGTTTCTTAATATTTTTGGCAGATGTGCCCAGGAGCAGCACATTCCCGTAGTCAATGCGGGATGTGATCAGTGCCTGCGTCATGGTCCGTCTGGAGTTCAGAGGCAGCTAGTCAAGGGTACGATTGAGTGTTCTCATAACTCCAAAACATTTGCCAACTGTTTTCTTGATGTGGCTGTCGAAAGACAGCTTATCGTCAATCCAAACACCTAGATTTTTTGCTTCCTGGCTAGGTCTAGGCAGAGGACCCAAACAGTTGGGCCACCATTCTTTTGTCCATTTTGCCTCATTTCCCCCAATTATAATGACCTCCGTTTTCGAGCCATTTAGTTTTAGACAGTGTTCTGTCATCCAGGTGGCAAGCTTACTCATACAAGCCTTAAAGTTTTCTGCTTCTAGAGAAGGGGCTTGTGATAGTGATATAAGAAGTTGCGTGTCGTCGGCGTAGGAGACGAGCTCCACGCCGAACGATTGCACCACTTCTGCCAGGGGAGCCATATACAAATTGAACAGGGTGGGACTCAGGGCAGATCCCTGAGGTACCCCCTGTTCAAGCATCACACTGTCAGAGAAAAAAGTCCCTCTTTGGACTTGAAAGCTTCTGTTGATCAGAAAGGCCTTCAGCCATCCCAGTGCCTTATTGATGACTCCCGCTCTGTTTAGACACTGTAGCAAGATGGAATGCGCTACAGTGTCAAACGCGGCACTGAGATCCAGCATGATGAGAGCCATGGTCTTGCCCTCATCTGCTCCTGCCCGAAGGGTTTCCGTGGCCCTCAGGAGAGCTGTCTCTGTGGAGAACTTGGATCTAAATCCCGATTGAGATCTGTGAAAAATATGGTGGGTTTCTAAATGATCCGTGAGTTGGGCATTAACAATTTTCTCAGCTAGCTTTGCGGGATAAGGTAGCAAGGATATTGGTCGAAGATTTTCCAATATATCTTGGCTCATGTTCGGCTTTTTTTTAATTGGTAGCACTACCGCCTGTTTCCATTCCATAGGCAGGCAAGCCGTGGAAAAGGAGACTTGCAGCAGGTGCCTAAAGTGGGGTTCTAGTGCAGGGAGGGCTTCAGCTAGAATTTTAGGGGGCGCAGGGTCTCGAGGGGATCCTGATTTAATGTTCTTGCACATTTTAGCCAGTGCTTCAAAGGGAGGAACGTAAAAAGCTCCTAGACACTCTGAAGTACTTATAAAGATTATCATTTTCAGAAAATTCAGTAGCTGGTTTTATATTCGTGGAAAAACAGGCATATATGTTCGCGATCTTTCCTGAGAAATATTCGGCAATTTTATTACAGGTTTCCACCGAGTCATCTTTGGAGGGGGGATTCGCGTCCACTATGGATATTTCTTTGTATATTAAGTGGAGTTCCTTGGAAGAGTTAGCTGCTTCCATAATGCGGATGTGGTAGTGAGCGGCCTTAGCCAGACGTATAGCTTTGTTATAGAGTCTTTGCGCTGTTTTATACTGTGCCTTAATGAGTGGACAAAAATCTATGCGCCATGCTCTTTCGTGCTTTATTTTTTTTTTTACAACGTGTTGCTATGATGTGTTACACTTGTACCTGTCTCACACACACACACATGCCTACATCGTCAGAAGAGACATGGTACACAACAGGATATTACTTTAGTAGATATTTATTGTCAAAATACTCCTAAGGAGCCCAAAACAAATTGGCCATGTCAATGGGGGTCATGTTTGCGTTTCCACAATAGTGGGGGGGAGGAACGCGGTGAGGGTTGAGGTTGAGGTTGTCACCTTCGTGTCTGTGGGTGTTGTCCAGGCTGATCAAGAGGTACAGGTGCCGATGGTGTCTGCACATTAGGTGTCTGTGGTTGGACAAGGGCTGGTTGATCAGGTGGTTGAAGTGACTGTGCAGAGGTTGGTGGTGTTTGGGCAGGTAGTGGGGGTGGTGGGAGTGATTGTGCAGAGGTTGGTGGTGTTTGGGCAGGTAGTGGGGGTGGTGGGAGTGACTGTGCAGAGGTTGGTGGTGTTTGGGCAGGTAGTGGGGGTGGTGGGAGTGACTGTGCATTGGTTGGTGGTGTTTGGGCAGGTAGTGGGGGTGGTGGGAGTGACTGTGCAGAGGTTGGTGGTGTTTGGGCAGGTAGTGGGGGTGGTGTGAGTGACTGTGCAGAGGTTGGTGGTGTTCGGGCAGGTAGTGGGGGTGGTGGGCGTGCCTGTTCAGGGTGCGGGTGTGTTTGTGTACCTTGGCTGTGGTGCTGTGCAGTTTGTGTTACAGGTGTGGGGATGTGCTGTCCTACAGGCCGACATGATTGTTCCCCTCCCTGCATAGGTAGACTTTGGATCACTCTCACCATGCCCTCCATCATCTTCATGGCCAAGGCATGGTGTCTTGCACTCTCTTCCCTTTAGATGGATATCAGGTCTCTCATATTTCTAGACATTTCCTGCCAAGTGCTATCCATCCTATCCAAAGCTTGGCCCACCCTGTCCACCACCTGAGGGAATTGGGCCATGTCCTGCAGGGACCCAGAAATGTCAGACAGGGTAGCCCCTATGACCCGAATGTCCTGCCTCACATCTGCCTGCTGTCGGAAGAAGTCCTGCTCCCACTGGCCACCATTGTTATGCGCAGGCCCCCTCTGCTGGTGTCTGCCAGGGACGAGATGACCAGGTCCAACAACAGGGGGGGTGGCAGGTAGAGGTCTGTGGGCAGGAGAAGGTTTCCCAGGGGATACCTGGTCCACAACAGGGCTGGTACTTCCCACAGATGGTGGAGAGAATGGCAGGGATTCACTGCGTAGGGAAGAGTGGGTAGGGGAACCACCATGTCGGTCCCGGACGTGAGGGCTGTGAGTGAGTGATGTCTGTGAGTGGATGTGTGGGAGCCGTGGCTGGTTTGATATATGCCGTGGTATTGATGGTTTGAGAGGAGGCAGACGGGCGTTGCTTGTCAGAAGATGTGAGGCGGGGACGTCAGTATTGTCATCCCCGGAGTCAATGGAAATGTACTCATCATCCTCCTCAATGTCAATGTCCTCTTGATCTTGATCCTCCTCCTCTCGGGCATAAGTTGCAGCCGACATTGCTGCCTGGTGGATCAGGGGATTCTATCCTCAGATTTCCCGTCGGCCAGGACTGGTTGTCGGTCTGTCAGCCTCTCCCTCAGCATCATCTGAAACACAGAGGTTGCAACTGTATTGGTGATTGACCAGGTATTACATGTGCAGCAACACCAGGGTTGTATTTACTGCACCTTGCATTAGCAGATGAAGATCATGTGATCAGGTTAGGGTACCACCACAAATGGCCGCTCACACTATAGCCCTGAGGTGTTACACGGAGATCTACATGATACTAGCAAACTCACAAGTTCCAGCCACAACTCTCTTTCCCTTTGCGTTCCCTCCTGGTGTATCCTGCTGCACCTGTCTCATCATAGTTTTTGTAGACATAGCTGTAGAGGGTAGAAACAACATTCTCAACAATCTGCCTCACCAAATGACAGACATGCATATGTGTCACTCCTGGTCTGTATTTCACTTAGTAATCAACAACTGTTGATTCCATGTAGAAGGGGATCTCGATCTCTGTAATGGCTTTGTAATCTAAGCTGTTGACACTCCTCATGCCTGATTTACCTGAAGGACAGGTGCGTGACAGTTTCACAGCTGCAGCCAGGATGTCATGCATCCCCCGGGATGGTGTCCGCTGCAGTGGTCTCATCCTGTCAGCACCTGTGATGAGAAATACATGTCCATATTTTCATACAACAGATTGTAGCTATGAGAACAAATTACATTCTCATTAGCCATTTGTGGATAATCAAGGACGCTGTGCAGCATGTGTAGCTCATTGACTTATCATGTGGGCACCGGCTCACAAGCAGCATTTGCAAGCTTACAGCCATGCAGCACTGACATCAATAAGATGACACATCAACTGACGGACTTGTATGAGAAGGTTACTGATTTCACCCTTACCATTGTGACTGACTATTTTCATGGGTGTAATGTTGTCTGTTGACAAGTCAGAAAGGAGTTCATGTGTGAGATGTGCAGTTGTCAGGGGCCTGATGTTGCCCATTTGTGCTTCCCTACCCATGAGGTCACACAGCTCATTATTGAATGAGAGAACACAGATTACTAATGTCCATCCTTTGAGTGTTCTCTGTTCCCATGCTCTATTTCCAACATCGTGGTACTACTTACATGACAACAGATAGTGTCTTGTGTGTGCAGCAGATATCCAAACCTCATATTGCATACACTCACCTATACATGTGAATATGGTAGAAGGGAGGCAAGCAGAAGACAACATTTGGTTTAGATCACACATTGCAGATGAGGTGAGTAGCTTTGAATCTTCCCACCTGCACTGGGTTATCCTGTTGCTCGTCAGCTAAATCATTTTGCAGGTGTTACTGTATGAAGATTCACCTTAGCAGCCCCTACACCCATCTCACAGGTACACAACTGGCACCAGTGTGTGCCTCAGCCATGCCAATTTCATATTGATTTGACCATGTTAATTTTGCTAGGGATTTAGCATATCATTGACTTGCAAGCGTGTTGTGTTGTGGACGTTTCTTATGACACATTGTTCTATTGTATGGCCATTGTGCACACACTTGGCATACATTTTGTGTCAGCATCTCATTTGCCACCATGGTCTGATCGGCCATGTGTTCAAATGCCCTATGTGAGCATATTGTGATGCAGTATAACAGTGTTGTACAACACATACGGTGGAGGTGAAAGGCACAATTAATAAGCATTCAGCAAGCTTGACTTACCGTGGCCCAGCACCGGAGCAGTCGGTGGTCCCTGGACAGATGTCAAGTCCAACCTAGTAGCAGAAGTCAGTGGGCGTCTGGGGTTCAGGGAGGACCGCATTGTACCTACAATGATAAGTTTGTTTATCAACTTTATATTCCTGCTGCCACATGTGATGCATTGAATTTCTGGCACAGGACGGGCACAAGCAGTCATGGTCACCACCGTTGCAGAAGTGTGTCATACATTATGTAATGAGTGATCCCACATATAACTTAGATTGGGCCCACTACCTTGATGCTACCTATATCACAATGATATGCCTACGAATCCAGAGGTAGGGTCTACTATCGTGTTTTGTTGATGTCCGGAAATGATCCATCCAATGTACGCAGTACATGATCAGCTGTGTGGACTGTGCTGAATAAAGTATGTATGAAAGATTAGAAGTTGGACAGTGTATGCATTGTCAATACTACAGAGACTGGTATCTCCCCGTTTGGTCTTCATTTCCATATCGGTGCAAATGCTATTTCTTGATTAGGTCTACAAACACTATTACAATATGGTGTGTACACCCTTTTGACTTGTGGCCATCAATTACAGGATTGCTTTCCCCGTTCTGGGTCTGTTGGCGTAATACATGTTGTGTACCACATTTACAAAGGTATGATGAGCCAAGACATTTTATGATTTGTCTTTCGCTGTTCACAAATGTCATATGTTGAAGGTGAATGTCTATTGACAACTCCAATTGTAATGCAGCAAATGTAGCATAAATGGTTGACTTACATAGCTGGGCACTATTTGTCCCTCTGTTGTCTTCTGACGATGTATGCATTTTGACCATCTCCTGTCCACTTTGACTTACCAGTTAGTGTGGTTGACATGCCTTCATCGGTACGTTGCAGATTCCTCCTATGCGATGCGGTGACCTCTGCTACTGAAGTTGTCGGTGCTCTGGCTGGATGTGTCAATGGGTGAGAAGAGAGAAAAGTAGACAAATGGGAAATGTGCTTGTGTAACATTTCGGGGATTTGCCCATATCTTCTGTGTGATAACAGTAATGCGTGGAAATGCCGCAGACGGGGCAGGTAGGAGCAGTGGTGTGTTGGGGATGTAATGGCGTGGCAGATTGGAAATTGGACAACAGGATATGTGTTGGACATATTCACATCAGAGGATACTCTCACCATATGCTTTGTGATATAGGCCGGCACAGGGTGATGTACTTTTTGGAGACTTTTGTGGCAGGTTTACAACCCCCTAGGAAAAAAATGTACACTGTTGTTGCATCACTTCTGTGACACAACAGTGGTGCACAACAGACAACACATTTAGGATTATTCCCAACTATGGTGAATCTTCATGTTGTGCGGCCCTGCGCAACATCAGCTTGGAGGTAGGCAGGGTGTGCACTCCTTTGGGATATACCGCGTCCAAGTGAGTCAGTGTAATCTACATCAGTGATACCCAAACGTTTGACTCCTGAGGACCCCCATTGAGTTACTACTGGAAGCCGGGGACCCCCAAGCAATTTGTATGAGTTAAATTTCAATCATTTAAACAGTAATTTGAGAAAAATACACATGTGTGCACACAAAACAAATACTCAAAGTACTAAGGATTTTGGGACGAGATGTGCGACCATTTCATTTAGCGCCTCGCTGGAGTTCTGGACTTTTTGGTTCCGTCCAGAGGTGTCAGGGAACAACACCCAAAGACCCCGGAGTTCCACCTGCCTTGGTGCGCAAATGAACAGAAACACGGGCTTCTCGATGGTGGCGTCAAAGACCAAAGGTTTATTACTGCAGGGACACAGAAATCACAGAATCTACACACGGGCAGAATCTAGGAGACTGTTCGATTTGTACATTGAGGGTTGCTCCTTATATACCAAAAATTGTGCTTCAGGCAAATATTTCACATGCCAGTACATTCCCAAACCTTTGTGTCTTAAACAATAAATATTTGGCGTTACACAGGAACTGTCGATAATATCTGATGGCAAACATCACGAAAGAGGGGTTCCCACTAGTCCATCACAATCCCTTGTCAATGTTGCATTCAAGAGCCGGACCGCCTCATCGTAAAGTTCGTTACCTCCCCCTAATAAAGGCCCAGAAGGAAAGGAGCAGAGCCAGGTGCAGAAGATAGGAAAGCGGGATAAGAGATGTTTGTGGGTTGTAAATGGGCAAGGCTACCGGCTTCGGCCGCCTAATCATGATCAGGACAATGGACAGGAAAACCAGTTCAGGTGGGCTGGCCTCGGGCAGAGGAGGCAGCCTTTGTCGAGTCATGCAGCTTCAGCGTGATCTGGTTTAAGGTGTACGTGTCATGTAAGAGGTGAATCTCCGGCTAAGACTACGTGTCCTTAATCAAAGTGGAGTGAATGAAGTGATCAGAGGCTATTGCATATGTGAGGGCAAGGAAACACAAAATGGCGGCCATGATCTAAGATGGATGCCGTGGGTAGATCAGAAATGTGTTCATAACAGGAGTGCTCTTGCTCGTATCGTAGTGAAAACACCAGGATATGCTAAATGGATCATTTGCGGTTCGCTGATACTAATATTATGTATTTCCGACAAACTTTGAAAACACGGGTTCAAATCGTCACGGAACCTCATCGCAATTGGCAACACATTGCGAGTGGCAAATTGCGAGTCGCTAAATGAAATGTACAACAGTGTGTTTAACACTGTCTGGGATTCCCAATGGGGTCGCAAATTGCGAGGTTCATTAATATTATTGAGCCTCTCGCAATTTGAAAGCCCATTGAGAATGCCAGCCCTCAGGTATGGTGGCCTGCTGGGCTCTGCAGGCCACCATGTCGGGGACTGCTTTTAAATAAAGCAGTTTTGAAAAAAAATGCTGCCTGTTTACACTGCATTTAATAAAAAGAATAACGAAAATGAAAAGTTTTCTTTATATTTTCTAAGGGCAGGCAGAGGTCCCTAGGACCACTGCCTGCCCTTAAAAAATAATTTTGCATGCATTTGCAAAGGGGAAGGGGTCCCCTGGAGACCCCTTCCCATTTGCGAATGCATTACGATCTACTTGAAGTAGGTGGCAATTGTGACTGTTTTGCGACCACAAACATTTGTACATTGTTTTGAGACTCGCTATTTGGAAGGGAATGCCCCTTCCAAATAGCAAGTTGCAAAACCTATTTAGAGAGTTGCAAACAAATTGCAACTCGCGAAATCGGCTATGTACATGGCCCAATAGGTTTTTGCATGCGCAAACGGGTTAGCGAACCCGTTCGCGCATATTAAAACCGATCGTACATCTGGCCCTTAGTGTTTTATATTGAAGTAATAGGCCCTCTATTAAATGTATTTCATTTGTTTTATAGCATATTTCATGCCAATGTAGAATGTCAGAGCACTTTACATCACACACATATAGAGACACTGAATCGTACATGTAAATCAGTGTGTATATAAAATGTTTAAAGAGTGCTTGGTCTGGAAAAGCACAAACTCAGGATTCAGAACATGACAAAGTGGCTAGTATTGACTTTAGCATACAAGATGTTTTTCCACCCAAATATTTCTTTTTAGCAGCATCAGGATAATTAATAACTGGGAAAAATATAAGTTACTAACTGGTACCATGCAGTTTGCAAGCAGCTCTTTGATGACAGTTTATAGGTCCCTCTGCTAGATTACGATTGTCACTCATGAAGTGCACAGTAACAAAAGAATATTTGTGACAAAAGCAGTAACCACAAACCTAGGTACATACAATACTACTTTTTAAGATGCATTTTATACGTTCTTTGCAGTAGGCACATTTATTCTTTGTGCTACATTAGTTAAATTACAGCCGCCACTGAACAACATTCTCCTCATGCTCCAGCAGGTACATTAATCACTGGCATTCTCTTGACACTTTTATTGTTGCTGGAAAGCCGCTAATTATACAAGAAAGTTTCTGTGCTTTTAAAACTGTTGCCTACGGACCCCCTGGAAATCTGTTACGGACCCCTGGGGGTCCGCGGAGCACAGTTTGGGAAACACTGATCTACATGATTTCACAGTATCACTAATCAGAGGATGCTGCGACGCAGCCTTACGCCTGCTTGAGGCAGACGTAAGGAGTGGCACAGCACGTTAGGTATGGGCAGTGCATGGATATTGTTGGAGTTGCAACGCTCTTGCGACACAACTTCAGCAAAGCCACCCCTAGACACCATCAGATTCAACACACATCTGTCTATCCCTGCACCATATTGCACCACCATATGTACACAACACATCAGTGTTTGCGCAAGGGTTGAATTGGTCACATGTCACATTGGTACTGACGCTTCCCTGCTAATGTTTGTCTTTAGCTAATTTATTTATTTAACTTAATTTTAAATTTCCATTTGTCATTGCACATTTTCTGTCAATATGTACAGTTATTGAATTAGCTGGGTTGTGTATGTATGGCATCAGTACTGTGCACATGTTTTTAATTGGGTGGGAGAGGGTATTAGCCTTTTCTGATGCAAAGGATTCTGGGACTTGTGGCGCTACGTAGTGGGTGACACATGAGTCTCTGACTAACCATATATTTATATGCACTTAGGACAATTTCCATGATCACTATAACAGTGTAACACAGACAATCTCTTCATGCACATTTTCTTTTCATTCCACTTACCTGGTACCACGTGGTGGACGTCATTGACAGGCAGCCCATGGACCAAGTGAGGGTGTATTGTTGTCAGTACATCCTCCTCCAGTGGGGTGAGCTGGATGCGGGGTCCAGGGCATGCAGCAGGGAGGATTCTGCGCAGTTCTATCCTGGAGTATTTTTCCTTGACCCTCTGCTTTTCGTCCTGCCACTTTTTTTTAATGTCCTGTATAGTTCGCCTCTCCACCCCCAGGGCTGAGACAGCAGTGGCTATCTGTTGCCATAGTTCTTGCTTCTGTGCCCCACTGGTGCAATATGGTGGTAGCCCATATAGGCGATTGTGGTGCCTTACTATGTATTCCACTAGCATGGTGGTCTCCTCTGCTGTGAATTTTTTTTTCCTTCTCATCTCCATGTTCTCTGGCACTGGAAGCGTTGTAGTAATAGTCTGTCTGTGGCCAAACCTGTTCCTTCACTGTGTGCTGCTTTTATGTGTTTTGTGGTACTGGTCAATTAGTGTTAATTAGCTTCAGCTGGAGCATGGTGGGGGATGTTAGGCAGTGGCACCATACACCATGGCAAAATGGAGCTGTTGGCTGGGATTGGCTGCTCTGTGTCAGCTGATCCATGCTGGGGGATGGGTGGACGGGCCAGGTGTTTCCCCTTGCTAACATGACCAACGGCCTGTATTCATAATTTACGGCCCGTAATCGTAATTTACGGCCCGGAATCGTAATTTATGGCCCGGAATCGTAATTTACGGCCCGTAATCGGAGTCTACGATAATTTGCCGTAAAGTCCGCCAAAGTGCCGTAAAATCCAGCCCAGTGGTGGAAATTACGGCCCGGCGGCGGGCGTAAAGTTAGTAGTCGTAAGTCTATTCTGTGAATCCCGAAAAGTAGTAATTTCATTCTGTGAATCCCGAAAGTAGTAAGTTCATTCTGTGAATCCTGAAAGTAGTAAGTGCATTCTGTGAATACCAGATAGTAGTAAGTGCATTCTGTGAATACCAAATTGTAGTAAGTTTAGGATTTAGTCTTAAGTTCATTCTGTGAATCGGCCCTCGGTGTAGGAGTGGTGGCACCTCTACTATGGCGGAGGAGGTTCCCGCCCCCCCCCCAGCCAGCCTCAAAACTTGTAAAATAAAACAATAAAACATTATTGTTCTCTTTTTCGAGTTCTGAGGGCCAGCGAGACTTGAGGGCTGGGCCATCATGACCGCAGTGACCAGAAGGAGTGGTTGCACTGGTCTCAGTGCGCATGTCGGATTACCGGCCATGTCAGGGTGGCCAAACTGACATGCACTCTGCGCTGTCTCCAAACCAGCTGTGTTGCTGGGTTGGAGACAGCAAAGCACAGGCTCCCAGTATCCATGGGAGTGCAAATTCATGGTGCTCATGCCAATCCTGATGCTGCTTTCAAGCATCAGAGCAGCATCAGGATTGGCCGCAGGGGACACTGGGAGTCTGTGTGCTTGATCGAGGACTCGGAGCAGAAGACTGTCACGTAGCAGGTAAGTATTTTTATCCATATGTTTTTAAAATGTTTTTGCTGACCTGTCCCCCCCTGTTGTCCGTCGTCCCTACTCCCCCACCCTGTGCCCCTTCGCTTACAGACCAACCACTACTGGTGTGCAGCCCATATTCATGAATAGTTTCACCCTCTTCAGCCCCCCAAAGAATCTACTGTGCTGCTGGTCTGAAAAGACATTTAGTCACTGCATCTATCCTTTCCACATCCAGTTCAGCATCATTAGCAGTTAGTGGTGGGCTGGGTAAGAGAGTTGTTGCCAAGGTCCATGATAGAAGGTGTGGTTGGACGAACATGTGTGTGTGTAGTAGCTGAAATCCTCACTGCCCCTTAAACTCTGGAAAGAACTTGCAGGTACCTGGCCAGTCTTTTCCTAAGTGTGTATTATAGGCAAAGCCATTAGAATTATGTGTTCTGCAGAAGTAGCGTTTTCGCACAATTATGGATCTACCACATTTGCCACATATTCCGTCATCTGTTGCATAGTTTGCCGATTTTATCAAAAAAAATGTTTCTGGATCGAAAGTTACTTAAAGTACAGCAAATCATGCTGCTGTGCAGCTAAAAGCATTTAGCAAAGGTTGACTCTTCAGTTTCAGTTTCATATTGCTGTATTTGGGTGTTAAACTAGTACTAATATCGTGAAACCTTTGTCTGGGCAGTGTTAGCATGTGTGAAAACAACAAAATTATGACCTGATGCTATGATAAAATGTGCCACATAATTTGTGGTTTATTGCTTCATAATTTAGTAAATCCTGCAAAATAATTTGGTCCTCCCTGGCTGCATAGTTCCAGGGTCATTAATAATAGGCTTAGCCTCCTATGCGTGGTTATTTTTCGAGACAAATGTTTTGTGGGAGTTTACTGAATACCACGTGCATCATTAGCTGTGACAATGGATCTAACAGTACTTGATCCTGATCGTTGAAAATACAGGGTGACCTGTTGATTTATTTGCTATGTAGTTTGAGGCAGAACTGCAGTAGGACCCTGTCTTCAGCGCCTCACTGTGGCACATACTTCAGTACAAGCACATACATCTCAGGTTGTGCGCCCCCATAGCCTCCTGTATGGTACATCATGCCTGGATGTGACTTGTGTTGTGTACCCTCTGTCCATTGTTGATGGTGTTGTGGTAAGGTGTTATGAGCCATCTCTTCAAATGATATCCACTGTTAAATGAATGGGTTGAAATTGGAATTATGATGTTTGAGGCACTGGGCACAGCAGGCACTGTATTATGGTGTTTATAGGTATTATCAAGTAACCTACTAGAAAAGTTCTGGTACATTGACTGGAGCATTCCTGTCAAGTATGAACTGAAATCTAGGATGAATGTCTTCTAGAAAACAAATCTACTATATTTCTAGCTCTATTGTATAATGCCATAGAGGAAGCAAGCACATCTAATCAAATTATGAGAACTAATCAAAATAATTGGCCAATTATCAACAATTCATACATGTAGCACTTACTCCCGCGAAGAGGTATCTCTTTACACTGGGCAGCATGCTGCTCCAGAACCCAGGATTCGGTTTTTGTTGTTACTTCAGTTTTTGTATGGTAGATTAAATTAATATCTATTAGGTTTGATCCTTAGTGGGAGGGGGGAATTCATGCATTGGCTTGAGATATTAATAGATGAGCTCCAGGAGATTGGGTATTCTTTCTTTAAAACAAATATTTGTATTCAGTTTTTAAAAGAACAGTACAAATGGGCACAAACATGCGTCCATGGCAAACAAAGAAACAATGCAGGTGGGCATAGATGTGACAGTAATCATCGTATATATCATTGACTGTAAACTAAAAACACTGAGATACACAATAGATAGCAGGCAAGTACAATCAATGAGAGCAGGTATAACATTAGCTTTGAGTGGACATTGCATCAAGTCGCACGCCCAACACTTCCAGGTTTAATCCACCTAACCCAAATTTTGTCAAATTTATTGTGGCACCCTCTGCTTCTATAAGTATTTTTTCTGTGAATATGTATAAGTCCATCCCCACCCTCCATTCTGACAAAGATTGCTGTTTGGATACCCCCCAGCATTTCACCACATGCCTCTTTGCCCCCACTAGTCCCAGATTGCAGAAGAGTAACTTCGCTCGTGGGATATCCACATACTTAGGTATACCAAGGAGAATGTACTTAGGGTCAGGGGGGAGTGTTGCTCCCACCACTTTATCTATTTCACGTATTATCTGTTGTCAGTATGGTTGTATGGCCGGGCAAGTCCACAGGGTATGAAGCAAGTCCCCACTTGGTCCACCACATCTCAGACATTCTGGGGACATTGTTCTCCCAATTCTGTGAAGGCATGCTCGGTCAAAATCAACCCGCTGAAGAATTTTGACTTGAATATGTTTCAGTCTGGACTTGATGGCCACTTCTTTTGGGTGCATCAGAGATGCCTCCCAATCTAAATCATCTAGCTCCCCTACCTCTGATTCCCATTTGGCCCTCAACTTCTTCAAGGAGTTGGGTATGTTATTATTAATAGTTTTGCAGACTGAAGAAATTGCATTTTTAGTCAACTCATCCAGCCTTCCCTGTAGAGGCGCAAATTCGGGGAGGTCCATATCAACACCTAACGCTCTCCATGCAAGGCTATGTTCCAAATATTTGAAGTAGTGTGTGTCATGGAGTTGGGAGCCCCTCGGGAGGGATTGGAAGGATATAAGGTCCCCTTTCTAAATAAGGTCTCCGACTTTGGAAATGCCGATGAGGTCTGAAGTTTAAAAACTGTGAAGATTTCCAAGTTCTTTGAAATTCGTCCACAGCCATAACGGGGGTCTGCTGAGTAATTCTACATGCCGACCCTTTATGTTTGTTTGTTTTGAGCCACGCTTCAAACACCACCTGAGTTGTCGTAGGAATTGTCCTGTCCCTCTCCCCACATAGGGATATTGAGGGTGACCTCGTAACTGAGTTTTTTTAAGCATATAGGTGGGATGACCTCCAGATAAATAGCTCCAGTCATTTATAGCAATCAAGTGGGATGCCCAACAGTATGCTTGAATATCAGAGAGAGTTGTAGCCCTATTGTATTGTTATGATTCGCAATTTACCCAAATACAGGACTGGGCAGTCAACTAACCTTTCACCTACATTTACCCTGCCATTGCACTACATAACGGGTTCTACCATCTTCTCTATCTTCTGTATAATAACTGTGTATAAGGGTCATCCCTATTGTCATCCTGCCTATCGTCATCCTCGGCCGACATAACACATCAATGTAAATCCCTAAGGGTACTTTTCGGGTTTTAAGCATCCTATCTTTGCTGGGGCAGAAAGAGGGGAAAGACTTCCATGCTGACATGAGACGCAGCGGTTCCTGCATGCAGACGCTCCAGCACACAGTCGTCTGACATCCGTCATAGGGTGTCTAACTTGCGTCCAAGACAGGGTCCTTCATTCTCTCACATCAGGTAAAGGGGTAGGCTCTATCCTAGGGGGATTCTTGGCTATACACTCACATACATGTGAGGTACATTTAGGTACATCTAGTTATGGCTAGCATCGTAGGAGTACGCATTATCACTGTCATGTATTTATATGCCTGCATATATTGATTGTTTTAGCACTATGGTAGAATTTTACAATCTATTTACTCTGTTGTTGCTTATAACCTTATATATCTGATCCTGTTTTATGGTTGTAGCAGCACACATATTTTACACTAGAATGAGGCTGGTTCAATAAATGCTATTGAAAACACCCACATGGTTTTTTCTGTGTATCTCTCTGAGGCAAAGTGAGCACAAGTGACTGAGCAAAAAGTACTATACTGTTTCCAGGATCCCTGATGGGAGACTATTTGCTCCTTGGTAAGAGGGGTTCATAGTGGCACTCTGAACTAGCTGGTATACAGCCGAACATATCAGGTGGGGGTTTCTGGAATCCGACAGGGTCCTTCATTCTCTCACATCAGGTAAAGGGGTAGGCTCTATCCTAGGGGGATTCTTGGCTATACACTCACATACATGTGAGGTACATTTAGGTATGGCTAACATCGTAGGAGTAAAAATAACAGTTGATGGACAGAATGCAGAACAATGTCATACATTCACCCCAGTACAGAGATCTGGGCCTAAATCCATCATTTTTTGCACTCCACACCACCCCAGTTCAGACATGGCCATATGCAAATCAGCCTTGACCCTGTGCCTCATTGGAACAGTCCAGCCCGAACTGCCACTAATATTCTGACCTCGTCACTCAACACGATCTTGTACCCCTGCCACAATACCACTGAAGAGGCTACAGAGTCTTTGTTTTCCAAAAAATAAAGCTCAGAGTCTACTCAGAGATCATGTGCAACAGTCTCATCTTGCAGCTCCCAGGTGTTCAGCTTCCATCCCAGCCCACCACCCTGGGTCCTCCATCCCATGGTGATCCAGAGTGAGGCATGTTTAGACACTCCACTAGCTAGGAATTCCACCCATTGGATTGCCTCCACCTCATCTGCCAGAGTGAATAAATAATCTAGCCTGGAAAATACTGTATGCAGCCTTGAGTAGTAAGAATACCCTCTGGTCTTTGGGTGGTGACGATGCCATAAGTCAGTTAGCTCCAGTGTAGCGGCAAAACAGGCCAGCAGCATCTCCTTGCGGGGGGTTGCAGTGGTACTGGATCTGTCCAAGTCAAGGGACATAACATCATTGAAATCCCCCAGGAAATGGAAGGACAAGTCTGTTTCTTACAATATTCCCATCACCTTGTCTAGGGTGGGTTGCTGAAGATGGGGGGGGGGGCGTACAAACTTACAAGTGTAGCATCCATTCTACCTCATAACCCCTGAACCGCTGCATATATCCCATTGGGATACACCCATGACTTCTGTTCCCGTAAGCAGGTCACTTTCGGGCCAAAATTTAAACGGCCCAGCAGCCCGAGTCAAAACTTGTTTGTGCCAATGTAGTATACATTCCTTGGGCCAAGAAGTGACATTAGGTAACCCTCAGATGGGACTCTTGCAGGAATACTATATCTGTTTGTGTTGTCTAATGTATGCTGCAACTAGGCCTCCCTTAATTGTGTTGCCTAATCCATTGACATTCCACTTAATGTGAGTAAGTCTAATGGAAAGCTGGACTCCCTTGTCCAGTTGACCACCTTACACACAGCTCTGACACTCTATCCAGACTCCTCGCTATCTCTCATTAGACACTCCACTTATCACGTAAACCTACGTAAAAACAGAACAGGAAAATACAGAAGGAGAATGGGGGAAAGAAAACAGTACCAACAAGGGGTCCTCAAACACACCACTGTCTTGCTGCTGTTCTGGCACCCAACAGGCCCCCGCAGTTCCCCCTGTTATCAGACCCCTGTAGCCCCTTTGAGCCCCTTTAACACAAGACAATTTTGGTAAGATCATTCTGTATAGTTCATCCCTAGTGTTTGGTATGGCCCCTTCCGGGCCTTGCTCCTGCTCCACCTCTGATTACGGATGAAGCGACCACTCCGCACCTTCATGACCAGGTTTTGTCTTCTCCTGTCTCATCTCAGCAGTGGCAGAGTCTGAGAATCTTTCGCCCATCGCTGCCTCCCCTGTCTGGTTTGTCCCCCAATTTGCATCTCCCTCCTCCCGTTCTGGCCCAGCGATTTTGCTTCGAAGGCCAGCCCCGGGGTACGGCCCCGGGGTCAGGTTTCCCCGACGGCACCCGAGTGGGTTCCTTTGAGGGGTGGCCTCTCCTCAACCCATCTCCAAGCCTCCTCCGGAGTTTCAAAGAAGTGTTTTGTCTTGGAGGATCACTTTCAGTTTGGCTGGAAAATGCAGCATATATTGGAGGTGCACTGATCTAAGTTTAAACTGGTCTGCATCAAAAGAACGTCTCTACTTTTGTTGCTCCCTGGAATAATCAGGGAACAGCATGATAGTGCAGGAGTTATGCTTGACTGTCCCAAGTTACTGTGCTTCTCTAAGTAGCACATCAAGAGCTTGAAAATTCAAAAAACGTGTGATAAGCAACCATGGCAGGTCACCTGATAGTGGTCTGACAGCAAGTGCCCTGTGCACACTTTCGATGACAAAGTCGGTAGGGAAGATGCTAGAGGTGAAGGTGTCCTGAAACCATTGTTCCAGGAAGGTGGGGCATTGGTGCTCTCCGCTCCCTCCAAGAAGCTCACGAATTAGAGATTGTTGCGCCTTGCACGATTTTCAGCACCATCAACCCTCAATAGTAATTCTTTAGCAAGTGCCTGACCATCAGTCAAATCCTTCCCCCTACTATGCATGGCATCTTTGAGCCCGGGTATGCATTTCTCCATTGCCGTGACTCTGTCTGTGACTTCAAGAGAACTTGCCTTAACAGGGAGACCTCTGTGCCCTCCTCACCAATTTTAATTTCAAACATCATTTTAGATTGATGGATTGCTGCCAGGAGAGCAGCATTACCGGGGGTCGACGCATCCGCCTCTTCTAGGGGAAGTTCCACTTGTCTATTATATTGATCTAACTTTCTTTTGTGGGTCTGTTTTGAGTCTTTCGCCATCACAACTGAGGGGTGGAGCGGCTAAGGAAAGGTGAATAAACAGGTCTGAGTTAGGCAGATTATATCCGCCCTTGTGAATTGTGGTATCTTTCTGAGTGTAGAATGTTATTCCAACATTCTCCATGAGCATTGCATGCGGTGGAGGACAGTCGGTGAGACGGAGGCTGGAGAGATGAGGCTGGGGGGAACAGATGTAACCTAATAAAACAACCTTTTTAAGATACTGCTTCCCGTGTATCTTTACATTGGTGACGAGGATGGGATAGAAGCCCACTACATCACCCCAACTCTTCACAAGATGTCTTGTACGAGTACTTCAAGAAAATGACAGTTAATCTTCTCGTCAACCACCCGGCATTGGATTTAAATGATGAGATCCACCCAATAAACTTTTGCCACGGAAGTGGTTAATTGTATGCAAGGCAGTCAATAGTACAGTCGTGGAAATAGGTGATGTGGTGAGGATAAAATCTCCTCGAAAAGTGTCTTTGTGACAAGGGTCCAAATATTTCCATTAAAATCCAGGGTGCACCTCATGCACTTGAGAAAGTTGCGCAAAGAAGCCTGGAAAGAAGTGGCCATTGATATTTTGGATCCCATTAGAACATAAAGTGTGGATAAATATGTAATTGTTCTACTGGATATGTACCCATGGTGGCCTGAGATAGGCATAACAAACTCTATAGAAACTAAAGATGTGATAAACTTCCTAGAGAAGATTTTTGTGAAGGAAGGTTTGCCAATAAACATACTCTCTGATAATGGTGTACACTTTGTCTCTAGGGAGATGGAAAAGTACATGAGTGAGAGGGGCATTACACATAGGAGGGCAGCCTTTTATCATCCAGGGGGCAAAGGAATGGTTGAAAGGTTCAATCATGTTTTGAAGGAAACCATTCAGAGAGCGGTAGTCAATCAGAAGTGTTGGATGACTGAATTTTCTAATAGAGTCAAGAATTATAGGTTCACGCCTTACACGATGAATGGTAGAACACCGTTTGAGTTATTAAAAAAAGGAAAGCAGGCACTGTACTTTGCCCTCTTTGTTTGTTGTACAAGACCAATACCTTGAAGTATGAGAGGGACGATGTAGTAAAGAATAAAGATGAAATGACAAAGATGATTAAAAATAAGAAGTGGTTTGATTTACGCAAGGCAGTCAAGAGTATAGTAGTGGAAATAGGTGATGTGGTGAGGATACAATCTCCTTGAACAAAAGTCTAAATATTTACATCCCATGAAACTGATTAAGGTCTTCAAAAATGTTATCAGAACAGAGGACCATAACGTTTGGAATTTGCGTTGTGTGGCAAAAGTAATGCATGGGGTGGAGAAGAGTAAGGATTTGGCTAAAGGTGATGAGACTGTAGCAGTTGGTGGAGTGACAAGAAGTCTTGGAATTGCTTACAAACCTAAGTATTTACATGATTATGTGTAGTCATAACCAATGTCTCTTTTGGGTCACTGTTTACCTGTTTCACTGTTTAGTTGTTCTAACGCCGTGTTTTACTTTTAAAGTTCATAAGCTTCTCATAGCTGATTTTCTATGTTAATTTGCTATAGGAATGGAGATGTGTGGTATCCTTATGAGTATAGAATGTTATTCCAACATTCTTCATGAGCGTTCCCTGCGTGGAACGAGTGGTGGAGGACAGTTGGAGTGACGGCGACTGGAGAGATGAGGCTGGGGAGAAGAGATGTAACCTAATAAAATGACCAATTTAGGATACTGCTTCCCGTGTATCTTTACATGAATCTCCATGCCCCTAAGTAAGATTGACATATACGGCCGGGGATAGTCTCATTCACAATCCTGAGAAGGAATAGTCAACCGGCACCTCCACTGCACCACAGCCTCCAGAGGCCTTGCTTGTACCAGCTCATAATGCGAGGGGGCAACCACATCTCCCCCTCACAAAGCAGACAGCCAGACAATGACAGCTCCCAACCTGCATCCCCCCCGGAAAGTTCTTCTTCACATGCCAGGATGGGCGGCTTGTCGCCCTTGTACACAGCAGGGGGCTCCCTCTGCAGGGGGCTCCATGGGGGAAAGGGAGAAAGTAGTGGGGGCTGGGACTCACCGAGAATCAGTACTCCTTCTATTGACCCGCGATGAGGTGCAGCAAGTTTAGGTTCAGGTTGAGGTTGTTAGCCTCAATCTCAAGCGGTCGCCTGTCCCACAGTTCCTAGGACATGCGGCGAATCCCGGCCACCTGGGGGAAAGTTCTTTCTACGTACACACAGGCTCATCTGCACACACTTGAGAATGAGGAGTGGGGTCTCCACACCCACAGTCGTCGTTGCTCAAGTCCCCCATGCTAGCTGAGACTAAGTCATCTTCAAATTACCAGGCCCAGTGGAATAGCCAGGCCTCCTCAGGTGCCAGCTGTGTCAGGCCGCCATAATCATTCCACACATTCAGGCTGTGGTTTAGGCACCCTGCGGACCTAGCAGACTCTGCTACCTCCACCAGTGAGCAGGCCGCATGCAGAGGAGGGGGGGTGATCACACAAGTTGCAGGACAGTGGCTCCCGATCTTCAGGCAGGACCACACCTGAGGCCCTCGCGCTCTCCCTCAAGGACCGAGTCTCAGTCAAACACCCCAGAATCGGGCCTAGGACTCACCATGGCTGCAGGGGGGCACAAATCTGCTACCCTGACACCACCTATGCTCCCAGTTGGCACAGCCTCCTGTTGGCCTCCTGCGTAGCCCCCGAGGACAACGCTTCACCCGCATCAGGTTGCCTGCAGGGCTTTGCCATTCTGACCTTCAGGAAAAGGCCCTGGGTACAGTCACACGCCCGCAGGGATGGCCGCCACTCACAGCTCTAGCAACTTAGAGTTATGCCTTCTCTGCTTTCTGGCTACCAGTCGCCCATCGCCATCCCTCACTGAGCCAGCAGCATGGGCAGTTGGAACCATCCCTCGCCGGGTGGGATGTGCAGGAGGAAATCCAGATGAGCGGGAGCAGGCCTATGCCGCCCTGCCACCTGCCTATTAACTGGAGGACATGTTTCTGGCTTTGAACAGCAGCACACCTACAAGAACCTCATTGGAAGGCGGTAGAGGTTCTTGGCCTCTTTGCACTGATTTTATGACCTCATTATGACCTCATTAAGTGCATTTGTCTTGACTTTCGTTGTGGGCAAGGTGAGGTTTAAAACATCTGCTGCCTTCCTTGTCACTGTCACAAAGGAAGCAGACTACCCTGTTGCCATAGAAAGATTGGGGGAGGTTGAGGATAAATCAATGTCTGTGGAGGTGTCCAGTCCACTTGCATTCTGCAGGTTTAAAAATAGATCATCATTTGGGCTGTCATCATCAGCAGCATCATCGTCATCATCTTTTATCTCAGTTTCAATGTCCGAATGAGAATTGAGTGAGTTGCCTGTGACCTGTGACCTGGAAGGTTATAGGTGAGTTTTGAAGCCTGATACAACTATCAACTCTGCTTATGGCACTGGTGCCAGCAGAGTGATTCAGGCTGACATTGTCAGCTGTGGTGCGTGCTAAAGGTGACATTGGGCACTGCACTAGGGCTGGGGTTGGTTGAGCTGAGCTTGAAAGAGGGGACCAGCCTCTGATTGAGGTCAAGCAGCACAGTCAAACTTGCAGTACGCCGCGCCGAGCGTGCCTGGAGGAGGAACTATTCTCCCTCACTTAGAGCTGAGTTTACCACTCTCCTTGCTCAATATAAGAAGGCCATCCTGACTGCAAAAACGGCCTACTTTTCCGCAAAGATCCATGCAGCTGAGAATCAACCGAGGGAAATCTTCTCGATTGTCCACAATTTGGCATTTTCCGACAGGACATCTCTCAAGCCCTCCCCGTCCCAGGACATTTGCCACTCTTTAAATAATTTCTTTATCGAGAAGATTGCTACTATTAAAGCCAACATCCCCTCACCCCCGACTTTTGTTGACCCTCAGTGCCCCCCACCCAAAGGACAACTCAATGCTTTTCCTCGCTTGACTAAAGATTCCCTGGCCTCAATAATTCCTCTTGTCAAATCCGGATCCCCACTGGACACTTGTCCTGCACACATCTTTCGCCACATCTATACAACCTGCCCAGACCCCCCCTTCACTTCCTTAACAGTTCCCTTTCCCAGGGGGTTGTAGCCAATCCACTGAAAACCGCTGTTATTGTCCCCATCTTAAAAAAACCTGGCGCAGATCCTTCGATCCCCGCCAACTACCGCCCTATCTCCCTCCTACCATTCCTGGCGAAGGTGCTCGAACGCCATGTCACCAGGTCCCTGAGCACCTTTGTGGAGGAGTATGGGATTCTCGCCCCCCGCCAGGCCGGTTTCTGCCCCGCGCACTCTACGGAGTCCGTAGTTCTCTCGGTCCTCGACAACCTCAGGGAGGGAATGGATACCAACCAGGCCCAGGCCTTGGTTCTCCTCGATCTTTCAGCCGCCTTTGACACGGTTGATCATACCATCTTACTTTCCCGTGTCAAGGCGGCGGGGATCGGAGGCTCCGCTTTGGTATGGCTATCCTCCTTCCTGAGGGACCGCACCCAGGCTGTTCGCCTGGGTGACTTCTCTGCGGACTTCCGGAAAGTTCGGTGCGGGGTCCCCCAAGGTTCCTCCCTCTCACCCCACTTGTTCAACCTTTATATTGCCCCTCTTATTTTTTCACTACAACAAATGGACGTCAGCATATACAATTATGCTGACGACCTTCAACTTGTTTTCAACCTGTCTTCTTCACCTACTTCCATCTCAAACTTCCAGTCTATTATGATTTTTATCCAGGACTGGATGAACTACAACCACCTGAAACTTAACACCGATAAGACCGAGCTGGTGTTAACAGGTGGTTGCTCCAGTCCCTGGTCCTCACTTTTTTGGCCCCCTTCCCTAGGTTCTCCCCCGGTCCCCTCTACCTCAGTTAAAACTCTAGGTATCAAACTCAATTCTCAGCTCACTCTTCACTCCCAGGTCAGTTCCGTGGTGTCCTCCTCCTTCCTGTCACTATGCACCATCCGCAAGGTATCTCGCTTTTTTACCTTCGATGCCTTGAAACTGATCATTTTGGCAATGGTCATCTCCCGCCTGTTATGGCAACGCCCTATATGCGGGGATCCCTGCATATAGTCTACGGCGGTTGCAACTGATCCAGAACCAGGCGGCACGACTGGTGTTCAATCTCCCGAAATCCCACCATGTAACTCCCCTTCTCAGACCTCTAAACTGGCTTCCTGTCCGTGTCCAGTTTAAACTTGCTTCTATCACCTTTCAAGCACGACTGGGCGCGACTCCGGCCTTTATAACATCTGAAATTGTTCCCTATGTCCCAACCAGAGAACTGCGCTCCTCCTCGCAATTCCTGTTATCAGCCCCCCGCTTTCGGAGAAAGAAATGGGGAGGATCAAAGTTTGCAACCCTTGCCCCACTCCTGTGAAACTCCCTTCCTCTTGAGCTCAGATCTATAACTCTGTACCCTCAATTTCGGAAGAAACTTAAAGCCCACCTATTTGTCAAATGTTTTAACTAAACCACTTGGTGTTCCCCCCTTCCTATTCTGTTTCCCCTACTCCTACTTTGGAGATCTGTCTATTGCAGCGCCATGAAACCGCTGGTGAAAGTGCGCTATACAAATATTTTAAACTCAAACTCAAACAGTCAGGGATGAATCTGTTGGAGGCAACACATATAGAGGCAGCTTTGGATGCTAGGAGTGAAAAGGTATTCCATAGGGATTCAGTGGAGTACCAAATATTCTTTCAGGGGCCGTTTTAGTTCTGTGAGTTGTGTGGCACTGCCGATGGCCTGGGAAAGTCAGGACATTCTGGGAGCAGCATCAGAACCAGTCATACATTCAGGGAACAACTCCACATCCTGGAAGTACTCAGGGCATTGCATTACTCCGGATATTGGGTGTGACAGGACAATGTAGAGCCATGCTCGGACCTCTTATGGCTCTTGGACTTTTTTGACTTACCTGAGCTTTGTGGCTTCTATGACGAGTGGTAGAGAGATCAACCTCAGGAGCGCCTCAGCAACCCCAACTTCGACCAAGCCCAGGTCTTTTTTGACTTCCTACGGAGTTCAGCAACAGCGAGTTTTACTTCGAGGTCACAGAGAGCCTTGCAGTTAATTTTTTTGCAGCGTTCACATGACGCCAAGTTGTGCTTGGAGCCAAAGCACCAGCGAAAGACATTGTGGGTGTCCATCACTCTGTTATTGTTGTTTGTGGATGCTCTGCAGTATTAGTAAAGGACAGAATGATTTTTGCTGATACGTTGCACGATCGGCAAAAAAAGGCATGCTGGCATGATTGCGGCTGGTGGCCACGTCATTGCCTAGGAAGATGCATGTGTTGCGCTTTCTTCATTTGATATCCTATATTTTTCTTATTCTATTCTCCATTTTCTGCGTTTCATTCTCTTGCCCTGGGTTGAAGTCTGATGATGAAAAACAAGTCCTGGTCTCTAAAATGGGTGCTTGAGGATTCCTGATCTGAGAGGGGCTAGGAGGAAGCCTGGATGGACATAGAAGATTTGTGGGAGTAGCGAGCAAAAAAAATCAACCAAGAGTTTTAGGAGACGTTCTGTTTAGAATCTGTCCAATATGGGCATGTCTTGAAAGCAAAAGTAACATATCTTTAGTAATGTTATATCTGGTGGATATAACCTTTGGGAAAGCTCAGCAATCATTTTCTGTCTATGACTCTAAAGTATATTCTAAAGGAGCATGAATTTTCCAAGTTTTTTATAATGGAGTGGCATGCCATGTGTCATCTAAAGTGTAGAGTTTTCATGTCATTCATAGGTACACTGAGAGTGAATTCAAAACTTGTAAAAGCAGCATATACATGAGGTAATAAGGCAGTATTTAAAAGTGAGTGTAACAGTCACTTGGCGTTATCTGTCTCATGTTTTAGTAGAGCCCAAAGCTTTGTTGGTGATCTGATTAACAGGGGCTTTGAAGTTCATTTTTCGTTATTGATGAGATTTGTGGTTAACATGGCACAATAAGGGAGGGTGTCCCCTCAAAGTGCTGTGTTTGGAGTTGGTCCTGATGCAAAAATAACTCGACCCCTGGAGGTACTGCTACCCGACTAGTACATCATTTTATGTAGTCCACCCAGGAGTAGGAAGAGCCTGACCTCTGAGGGTACTATTACGCATCCAGTAAACCACTTTATGTAGTCCACCCAGGAGGACTAGGAGCCGAATCTTTGGAGGTGCTCATACATAACCTGTAATTACATTTATGGAGAGTACAGACGAGCAAGAGGAGCCCAAACTCTTGAGGCTTGTTTACAGCACCAGTAAATAACTTTATTGAACCCTCCAAGAAGCCATAGTTGTCAGACCATTGAAGGTATTTTTACACCACTAGTAAGCTACTTTATGGAGCCCACCCATGAGCAGTAGAAGGCCGATGACCATGGAGGCATATATTTTTTTTTTTTGTATGTTCTTATATAGCGCTCGACTACCCGGAGGCATCTCAGCGCTTGCCTTGGGAACCCGTCCTGGCTTTTCCCTGTGAGATAGCCCCTAACGGGCATCCCCAAGGTGAAAGCCAGGCATCCTGCCACGGGGAGCCGTTGTGGAGATTAAGCAAGCTTAATGCCCAGAGTTGCAGAGTGTGAACCCATGATTAGGTCAGGCACCAAAGCGAGAATTATCGAGTCCGTGGACATTTGAGCTCAAGACCCTGCTGCGTCGGGAATTGAACCCTGGTCCCTGGTCTGACCTCTGTTTCAGGGTCTGCCTGCTCTAACCAGTGAGCCACACTTCTCCACCTTTTCAGACTAAAGTAGGATAATTACTACATATTATGATCAAATCCCACTTAATTTCGAGCATTCAACATTTGGATTAGGCAAAGGAAAACTGGTTTGAAACCCAATTACAACATGGTCCAAATCAGTAAATTGATGGGAAAATGAAAGCAAAGGAAATTACCCACATCAATTTACAGTCCGTCTAGGTAGCTGCGGAAGGAAATAAATAAATGAAAACAGCTACCATTTATCTTTTTAGATTTCAGCTTTAAAATAGTCAACAAAACACACATCTTGCATTCAAGCACTGGTTGTTTTACATTCGTTAGCTAAAAAATTAGTTTCCATCACATTTGAAAACTTAACAGAGGAAATGCGTTCACAGTTAATAGAGGTGGTACTACAGAACACTTACCTTTACCCAGCATGCCAAGGATCTCCAAGGCAATGGCTACTGTGCGGGTGCTTCAGATGCTTGAGCGGAATCTTTCTGGGGTATGCTTGTAAGCATGATATGAGGCATAGCAATTTTGATCCGATAGAGAACCAGTAGGTCAAATAGTGGAAGGGAGGCCAAGAAGAAGTTATGTGAAAAGTGATCATGGGTGAAGCTTTAGAGACCTGGACTTGTACAACATGCTTGAAGTAACAATGTCCACTGTCAGACTCACCAGTACGCCCACTATCAAGGTAGAGTGCCCCAGGGTAAAGACTGACAGTTACTCAAAGAAACCTCAAAATCTGGCAAGCATGCGTTAGTCTGGCACATCCATTTAGCTAGTTCACATGCTACATGTGATGGCGAGGTGTCCGCGTTGGGTGACACTGCAGACAAACTGATGCTTGCTGAGCAAGATCAGACCCTCAAACTAAGATTGTTACGAGTTGGCAAGAAAATCCTCTTATGCTACCAAGGCTATGTATAATAAAAAAAACAAAGACCTGCTATGCCAATATCCATACTATATGAGGAAACCATAGGTGGACAAAGATGTACATATTTCACACTAATCACTTGTAGGCATACTGGTAGATTTGTTGCTTCAACAGTTGCATTGCCCCTGTGGGGGACTGCTGAGATGGATGTTATAGATTCATGCACAAAAATGGCATCTTTCTACTCAAGGGTAGCAAGTGATTTAAAATATTTCATCCTAAAGTCTTTCTATTTGAAGAATTGATCTTAGTGGGTAAAAAGATGGTCAAGGAAGGTGCCTGGCAGTGAAGGTACCATGCAACGGGGAAGAGGAACTGATGGCTATCTATGCCAAGACTTGTTCAACTCTGGTTCTAGGTAGTGTTGAGGCATTAGCACACCATAAGCGTATCCTTTTAACTTCATGCTGCTCATAGCTCTTTATTGCAAGTCACGGACCAACTTCCGTAACCCGCTACAAAGAGAAAGCAGGGAGGAGGCCCCCAGAGGCATAAAAATGCTAAAATTCATAAATCTAATCGGAATGGTGTGACGGAGTCTACAGCAACGCCACCTATACCTGAGACTTGGTTACCGACCCCTTTAGTGGGCATGCTCACTTCAGACATGGCTGATGCTCATCCTCCTCAAGTTGGAGAGCATTTTTGGGCTAAAATGGAGAGTCTTATTTACTACATCTCTTTTACTAATCCTTGAAAGACTCTCTACAATGGAGGAAAAACTTTTGTATTTTGAATCACTTTCTGCATCTAACCATGTTAATAACAACAATCCACTGGGGGATAACTCTGGGTTAGTTGTAACAACAACTAATGTAATGTGTAACCCCCCTACCTCTATTAGTCCACCTATCTCATTGCCCCCTAGCATAACACTAGCATCTCCTGGTGGGAATGTTGAGGCTGATACCATTGTGAATCTTGGCAATGTGACTCATGGTGTGGGAGAATCTATCGAGAATATGAATTCAGTGATACCTATTCAGCAGGTGGTTTGGCACCTGAATCAATGAGAAAAGATAAAGCATATGATTCTCGTAGGCGCTCTCACAGTCGTAGTGTAATGAATTCTAGCTTGCCATGAATAGACTTACCACTCTCATCAATCCCCTAAGTCGTTGTATTAGCTGGTGTTCCTGTGCTGGAACATGGTAAAGAGGAGTCCTATTCTGATTTTAAAAATAAGTGTACTCACTGGTTAAACACTAATAGACCACTCCCACTGTAGGTATTCAGTGAAATTTTATTTGTGCGTAGAGTAAGCTGGGTGGGACAAAGAAAGAAACAAATTGAGGGTGATTGCATTTTGATCAACTTCAGAGATAGGCAGGCGGTCGAACACATATGTGATTGGCACCAGATGCGGGCGGCCACTGGGATACAGTCACTTTCTTTAACCTACTTTTACCCTCCCTACCCTTTCTATTTTCCATCAGAGAGAAGGGCTAAGCCATGGGAAAGATGGGAACCAAGAGGACAGGTAGGAAGCGCAAATAACAGGTGTATCTTCGATTCTTTTCAACCAATTGCTTTCCCTGTATGTAATAGATACAGTGTCTTAGACCAGGTAGATTGACTGACTTCTAGTAGTCAATACCTAACTCCCAAGGACCAACAATTAGGCTTGCCCGCTATTGGTGAGGGAGTTGTGGCCCATGACCAGACATTGATCTTGAGCAGGAATTGGTGAGAGAAGAAATCTGGAGGGGAACCATTGATATCATCAAGAAGGCTATAGATGGTATTCCACCCGGTAGGGAGGGGAGCTTCTCCAATACAATCGAACTGGGGGAGTCCATTTCTTTGTCCCAGGCCATAGAAGTCGAAAGGCCTCAGGAAGTTGTGGTTTTTGATTACCTACCGACGATGAGCAACGTCTTGGCACTAGTAGAGAATGCTAATGGGGAAGTAGCCAGTCACTCTGGGGCCAATGTTGATATTAATGACGGCCATGAGGTGGAGTTGCCGCCTGCGGCCCATGAGAGAAGGGAGTCTAATATTGATACACAGAGTATTGAGGTAGTTACACCAAAAGGGCTAAGGATGTTGTCTTGGAACATAGCTGGGCTAAATGCTAAAATTGACCTCCCCGATTGGGGTGAATTCATTGATACTCATGGGTATCTGGGTCGGTGTACACCTTGGTTGTTCAATTAAACCGATAGACACCCATTCACCTGATATTTTATGTATTATTCTTCCCCTCAACAACTTACTAACAGTGGCTATTATTAACGTTCATTCCCGCCCTGTTAGGTATGGGCAGACTTCGCAGACGCTAGATTGTCTGTCCACCCTTCTCTCGATGCTGCCCGAGCAAGTCTTCCCTATCATCGGTGGGGATTTCAACTGCCATTTTGAACCTTTAAATGGTTTACCTCACCCTATTACAAGCGATGAGGATTCAACGTGGGGAATCCCAATGTGTAATCTTTATCCAATGAGGGGATGGTCCCCTCTAGTCCTGCAGTTGACTTTACTTATCCTCAGATATTCAATGAGGGCATGTAACGGTCCCCTGTTTGCTGATAACCCAGGGAAATATACTTTTGAAAGGAATGGCCAAGCCTCCACAATTGATTATATTGTGGTGAAGGTGGATATCTGGCATAGGATTGTGAACTTCCTGGTACAGACCCGTACTGAAAGTGACCATAATCGGCTGATTGTTACCTTGGATTGGTGCCATCCAGTAGCAGAACAGGTTGAGACTACCCCGCCTCCTGATCTAATTGCAATTGATGAATCTGCTGGGGAACATTCTCACAATCCTCAGAGGCAATGGCTTCCCTGTATGAATCCATCATACCCTTTCTGGTAAAGGCAAGCTCTATTACAGATAATAGCGGTGCCACTGATTCTTTAGAGGTGCTGGGGGAAAACCACTTGGATATGGTTGGAACCCTGGCAAAGTTTTTTTATAGCACCCCAACCAACAAAAGGAATGAACAAAGAGGTAATAACCTCTGGTATAATTGGGCATGCAGAGAAGCAAAGAATGCTCTGCTGACTAAACTCCGAGAGGGTGACATTGTATGTATTAGGGAGGCAAGGGCATTTTTTAAGAAAATCATTTTAAAAGCTAAATCTGAATGAGAAATTGACAGATGGCAGGCCATTAAGAAAGCCCTTGACAATAAAGATCCAAGAGGATTTTGTAACTTGGTGAAGACAGGAAAACCAGAGGGCAGGAATGCAATTGAGCCAAACCTTGGGGAGGAGGTTTGGCGATCATATTTTAAAATGTTATGCGCTAAGTCCCAAATAGGAGTTATTGAGTCAGGGCCGCCTGCTATTGATTTTATTCATGTTCCTCTTGCCGATATACCCCCCTGTACTCTGGCAGAGGTAACAGTGGCCTTGGCCAAAGTTTTACCAAAGAAGGCACCCGGATTGGATAGGGTTCCGGGAGGCCTGTTTAAAACTGAACAGGTAGCTTGGGCTCCATATCTGCAGCAATTCTTCATGGCTTGACACACCCTAAAAAATGGGCGGGTGCTGAGATCATTCCTATTAACAAAAAAGGCTCCCCTTTAGAATTGGCAAACTACAGGCCTATCAGCCTAATCGATGGAACACAAAAGATTATTGCTCGTGTTCTTTTGGGAAGATTGCAGATTTGGATGGATGACCATAACATACTCACTCCCTTACAAGCAGGTTTTAGGTCCAAAACCTCAACAATAGATCAGTTGTTCAGACTACAACTGATCAATTGGAAAACTATAACGTTGGAGGGAGGCTCTCTCTAACCAACATTCGTGGACCTCAAATCCGCGTTTGATATGGTGGACCGAGACCAGCTGTGGGGCTTACTGCTTGATATGGGGGCTCCAGTTTACCTTTGTCGACAGCTTAAACGCCTCCAAGAAGGTACCTTTGCCAAAATAAGATTCGGGAATAGCGGGAATATTCAGCTCCATTTCCCGTAGAGAAGGGTGTGAGACAAGGTTGTGTGCTTGCACCAACTCTTTTCTCCCTCATCCTAAATGGGCTAATTGAGGATCTTTTAGCTGTCAAAGATATAGATTCTCCAAAACTTACTAACCGCAAAATACCAGCATTAATGTTTGCGGATAACACGCTGCTCCTTTCTAAAACACCTATGGGGATGCAGCGTGTCCTAGAGAAATTTAGCTTGTTTTGTAAGAAAAGGAATCTTGAGGTCAATATAAAGAAAACAAAGTATATGGTCTCCCACGCAGACTCTACTAACTGCCCTCACCCTAAAATAGATCTTAGGCCCTTAAGAGGGTGCCAGTTTTTGATTACTTGGGCCTTACCCTAAATGACAAAATGGAATGGGGGCCGCAGATTACCAAGGCGAACCTAAAACTAATCCAGACAAGTGGGGGGATTTTAAAAGTTCATAGGATTTTTGCCACAGAGGTCATTGGCCCCCCTGCAGAAATCTACAAGGTTCAAGCAAAGGGAGCCACTTTGTATGGAGCTGAACTTTGGGGCCACTGTCCAATTAATACTCTAACCTTGACTGAAAACAATTTTTTAAGACAACTTGTGGGCCTTCCACAAAGCACCCCCCTTAATTCCCTTAAGGATGGACCTGGGTTTTGCTCCCATTGCCGACTTGATCGCTTTTCTCCCACTCCTCTATTGGCGTCGGCTTTGGAGCACACCAGAGTTGGAAAACTATAGAGAGGAATTAAAATCAGTTATGTCTATTTTGGGGGCGGGGAAGATCCCTTGGCTGTCCTTTGTTCGGGATTCATTTAGTAAAATAGGGAGAAATGATTTGTGGTCTGCACCTGAGGAGTCATGTCTTGCTACTTCTAAGCAGTCAGTAACCTCTGCTTTGAAAGAGCATAGACTGGTGTGTGTCATTCAATTGACTGACTCATCCAGTCTAACCTCCAGGTTCTTAGATGTAAAACTGCACTATAGTTTGGAGCCGGCCTTAGATCTTATTCAACCTCTTGCAGCTAAGAAACTGTTTCTTCAATTTCGGCACGGCACGCTCCCCCTCTATGCATTACCAACAATTGGGTGGGTGCCAATGTCCCAGGGTGCAATGAGACAGAGGAGACGGAGACCCATGTAATCTTTTTTTGTCCTGCATATAATGCGGCTAAATCTAAATGGGTTCTCCAACTCTGCAGGAACCTAGGAATAAGAAATCATATAGAGGTCTTTAGGTTATTAAAGTATGATACACATCTGGTTTTTGTCGTTGCTATAACATAATTTGTATTTGCAATGTGGTGCAAACGCAGAAGTTTAGTTAAAAGTTAGAGTATAGATTTGAGAAGGTGTTGTTTTATTTAAGATCAATTTCCCTGATTTTAAATGGTACTATTCGATGCTTACCTCTTTTTAACTTTGTCTTTTAATTTATTTATATTTTTAAATAGATTGCGCCATACGATGACATTATCTAATTGTGGCTAAAAACTGCCCTTAATTGAGATATACGATTATGCCTAACGCTCTTTATGGGTTAATTACACGAAGGGGCGCGACCCTCTCCATATTGTCACCTTCATGTCACCTGGGGTTTAAATGTCAAATAGTAACTATTGTAATTGCTCTTTTTCCCCTATTTACTTTTCATCTTTAGTATGTTATTTTAAGATGTTGCATGTAAAAATGTTATACTATTGTGCTTTTATGGCAGCAATTGCTGAATAAAAGTTTTTTGACTTGACTCACGCTGCATGCTAGGGTTTGAAGTCTGCTATTATGAAACCAATTTCCAAAAAGGAAATACAAGTCCCAAGACCAGAAAAATTGCTTGCTACAACCACAAAGTTATGCGGCTCCCTTTCTCTTGGTGGCTCAATAATGATCAAGTGACATCAGTTAGCACTGGTTTCCTGTGGTCTGCTCTACGACAGAGGTAGACTGTCCATGGAAGGTACAAGACACAAACTGTCCATGTCAAGGAATACAAATCATGCTCAGCTTAGATACAGCTCAAAGCATGATATTCATATAATTGAAAAACTCAATCAACTACACTGGAAATTGACAGCAGCACTTTTACTCTATGAAAATGGCTGAATCTACAGATTGCGTACTGATATCTCTGGGCTGAAGAGTGAGATACCATGACACAACTGAACTGTTAACATCTCAACGCACGGTTCACAGCTCAACATCGCATCAGCCGTACCATGAAATGATTAATAGCAGAAATTATGATATGTGATTCTGATCTGGGACAATATACATCTAGCTCTTTTTACCCAGTCCGAGTACTTTGATGAAACAGCAAGGCACACCAAGCACAGATTGTCTGGTGCAACTTGCGACTAATATTGGTATTATGGCCATTAGTTAAGATAATAACTAAATGCTGGTGGAGAGTGCTTAGCATTAGGCCATCAAAAAAGCAACAAAGCCTTAAAGATGACAGTGAGAATCTAACTGTGATAGCCTGACTGCGTGCAAAAAAGATAAAAGTGTAAAAAATGTGAAGAGTGTGACAGCAGAAAGTGATCCGTCCAACCAGTACATGAGGTTATCACAGATTTAAATTAGTGCAGCTACTCTAACCTCTACTATAAGGAGCATGGTGGAAGAATATTCCTTGTCTCACGTATGTGATAAATAATTATTAAAGGAGCAGGGATCCCCTGTGTCCTAATGAATGCCCTTGACAATTTGGCACTGGTTCAGGCAGATACATGTTGGCAAATTCAAGATGAATGGACCACTATACCCATAGTAATCCCGAACTTTATTTTTAACAGTACTTGAGGTACCGTTGTATAAAGGTAATTCCTTAAGGTTTACCAGAAGGTATTTTTGGACTTATCTGGATCCCGCATTTATGCCGTTGTTTCTTTATCTAGAACTCCCTCAGACAAAGGTTGAGTCCACCCAGGTAGTATTATCTTACTCAGATGGGATGAGGAAGCTGATGATGAAACATGCCACATAATGTAGATGAGTCCTCCTCATCAAATATATTGAACTTTTCAATAGAATTTAGGCCCTAGGTAGACATCCAAATGAGACTGCATCATCACCACAGCTCTTTGTAGCTGACTGTTTTTTGGGAGGTTATGCAGTGATTGTACCTGTTGTGCTCTTGTTGTGTATATATATATATATATATATATATTACCCACTGGCGGTCGCCAGTAGGTATATATAGTTAGGATTTTTTCTCTATGTAACTTTTGAAAATTCTATGTCTAATAACTTTGGCGTTTGTGGACGGAATCGGCTGAAATTTGCAGGAAAATGGCACATTTTGTTTCTGAGCAGCCCCTGAAAATTTGGGGGGGTTTCGTCAAGGGGGGGCCGAGAAAAAAGGGGGGTCCCAAAATGCGTTTTTCCCATTCATTTTTCCATAGGGCGGTTGGCCTCACTTTTAGCTCGAACGGCTGAATGGATTTGCACGAAACTTGGCAAAATTGTAGGGACTGTTAGCCCGATGTGCCTTTGCTGGGTCTCAATATATGTGCTCCAGTGGAAGCTGATTTGCTCTCCGGTGTCTGTCAACATTCTAAACAGTCCGTAGCAGCCGCCATCTTGTCTCTCGGTAGGATCGAGAGACAAGAGGAGGAGAAAAACGAAGGGGGAATTTAATGAAAGGGGGCAAGGTAGACCCTTCTTGACCCTCTAGGAATGATGTTGGGGTTATTAAAGGGTCCCGTGGGGCAAATAAAAAAAAATTGATTTTTTTGCGGTAGAAGCGCTTTCCGGTTCGCTAACCGGGTAGCGAATCGGGACGCTAAACGGGAATTCGCCATTTTGTGTTTCGATTTAATTAAATTACAAGATGGAGGAAAAACAATGTGAGAAATGGGTGTAAGGGGGTACGCGAGACGTATCCTGACCCCCTATGTTTTCTGAGGGTGGCTGAGGAGGCTCATATATGTTGATACTTGTTTTCCAGCGGCTGCGCGTGAGCGTTTTTTTTTTTTTTTTGCTGCATGACGTCTGTTAACGTTCGATTCAAAGGAAATCAGGAAGTGTTGACCGCCATTTTGACACTGCGAGTAAATATATTGTTAAAAATAATTGTTATAAATTAATCCGTATTGATAAACATTGTCTGCGCCATCTTGCTTTTTTTCCAATGCCACACTTTTGTCGTGCATGGCAGCCATTTTAGATGCCTTGACCAGACCCACTCTCTGCACGCCGCCGATCGTGACGTCTGTTAAAGTTCGATTCGAAGGAAATCAGGAAGTGTTGACCGCCATTTTGTCACTGCGAGTAAATATATTGTTAAAAATAATTGTTATAAATTAATTCGTATTGATAAACATTGTCAGCGCCATCTTGCTTTTTTTCCAATGCCACACTTTTGTCGTGCACGGCAGCCATTTTAGATGCCTTGACCAAACCCACTCTCTGCACGCCGCCGATCCTCAGCATGGTTCCCCACCCTCGCAAGCATCTCCCCCACGCACTGGTCACCCCCGCTCTCTGTCTTATGCATGGGCCATAAACCTCCCCCCATCTGCGCTGCTCTTCCCTGAGAATCACACCCTGTGCCCGCCCGACACCACCCTTTCACCCTATTCACTACCGCACCCTCTGACATTCCTCTTCCTTTGTGTCTGATTGTCCAGGCCTGTCCCAGGCCATCACGTAGCCCTGCGGATGTAGTTTATGGCCTCAACTGTAAAGAATCACCCCTCTTCAAAGGAGTTACAGTAGATCAAGGCCCCCACCCGATGAGATCCGTCACACCACACACGTTCCTACTATCTGATAACCATCCTGTATTGTGATTTGGGAGGGGATTCTCACTGTGAGGGTGTGTGGGACCGAGCCTGAAGCGGAAGATTCCAGGGATGCCTTATTTGTACATCAAAGTCTTCACAATTATGTGTCACATTAAAAATATATAGCACTCCAACAAAGTAGTAGGATTATAACACTTTAATAACTTATAAATATATACATCGCAACAAAACAGTAAACACCTTAAATTTTTTTTTAATAAAACAGAAGCAACAATGGTCAGTAGCGGTCTGTTGTGCGAATAGTCCCAAGGCAGCACAACGTGCTGAGTTCTGGACGGCACCCAGGTGATGTCACCTGGGTGCCGCAATGGTTTTGGTATCCTACAATGCTGCTCCGAAAAACGGCGTGGGGCACCCGGGGGGGGGGGGTTGGGGGGGGAGGCAGCGTGAACGGGCCTCCCCAGGTGGAGGCTCGTCTGTTGTAGTGGGGCGCCCCTTTAGCGTTTCACTTGCCATTCAGCGGTTTTCCGCCCGCTTTTGCTGCACTGTGCCTCGTCAGTAGCGGTCTGTTGTGCGAATAGTCCCAAGGCAGCAGAACGCGCTGAGATCTGGATGGCACCCAGGTGATGTCCAGTAAGTTGCCGCACTGGTTTTGGTATCCTACAATGCTGCTCCCAAAAACGGCGCGGGGCGCCCCGGGGGGGGGGAGGGAGGTGGCATGAATGGGCCTCCCCAGGTGGAGGCTCGTCTGTTGTAGTGGGGCGCCCCTTTACCGTTTCAGTTGCCATTCCGCCCGCTTTTGCTACACTGTGCCTCATCCGCCATTCAGCTGTTTACCGCCCGCTCTTGCTGCTACAGCGTCTCGCTCACCATGTAGTTGAGTTGCTCCCACTCTTGCGGTGCAGCGATAGGCGCCTGCCACAGGACTCTTAAAATGGCGGCCGGCTCTTCGGATTTGGGCCTGGTCCACTAAAATGGCCCTGGGACACCTTGGAACTTGGACGCTTGTCTGCTAGGGCTTGGGCTCCATTCTCGAAAGCGTCCCCTCAGCCTTGAAGATTCTACAAAAGTTTTGGGGGCCCCCGACTCCCGCAGGCTTCCGGTGGGGAGGGGCTGCCATGATTGCTTGCGGAATGGCCACGACGGAGCTACGAAATGGTGGTGCTCTCATGCTGACGCCAGCTTCAGTCTGAAACATCCAGAAACACTGTAGACTATCAATTCGATGAGTTCCGGTGGAGCCCCAACGTGACCCGGTAGGTAAGAACTTGCCCTCCCCTTTTTTGAGTGATGGTTCTTGTTGCCTGTCCCCTCTGTTGTCATCTAACGGAACCTTTTTTGATTGCTGAGTGAGAAAAAAAAAGGTGGGTCTTTCATCGTTTGGGAAAAAAAAATGTTTTAATCCAATGAAAAGTGTTATTTTTAGGTCATATGATCAAGCCTTCCATCATTAGGAAACCAAAAGTAAAATGAACCAATGAAAAGTTTTATAAACAAGTCACATGACCTGTTATGCGGCTTTGGGTTATAAAAAGCATACAAAACCCGTTGACCCATGAGGCGGCGTCAGTAGCGGACCGATGTGCGAATAGGCCGAAGGCAGCACAACGCGCCGAGATCTGGATGGCACCGAGGTGGTGTCCAGCAAGTTGCACTGGTGTGGCCATCCTACAATGCTGCGCCGAAAGACGGCGTGGGGTGCCCGGGGGGAGGCGGCGCGAACGGCTTTCTTCCTCCTCCCCAGGTGGAGGCATCTCATGTGCAGTGCGGCGCCCCTTAGCGTTTCACTCGCCGTCCTGCCGAGTTGCGCCCGCACTTGCTGCTACAGTAGGCCGAAGGCAGCACAACGTGCCGAGATCCGGATGGCACTGAGGTGGTGTCCAGCAAGTTGCCGCACTGGTGTGGCCATCCTACAATGCTGCGCCGAAAGACGGCGTGTCCAGCTGAGTTGCGGTCACTCTTGCTGCTACAGTATGCCGAAGGCAGGACAATGCGACGAGATCCGGATGGCACCGAGGTGGTGTCCAGCAAGTTGCCGCACTGGTGTGGCCATCCTACAATGCTGCGCCGAAAGACGGCGTGTCCAGCTGAGTTTCTCCCACTCTTGCGGTACAGTGACTCGAACGCGCTGAGATCCGGATGGCACCAAGGTGGTGTCCAGCAAGTTTCACTGGTGTGGCCATCCTACAATGCTGGGCCGAAAGACGGCGTGTCCAGCTGAGTTTCTCCCACTCTTGTGGTACAGTGACTCGAACGCGGTGAGATCCGGATGGCACCGAGGTGGTGTCCAGCAAGTTTCACTGGTGTGGCCATCCTACAATGCTGCGCCAAAAGACGGCGTGTCCAGCTGAGTTTCTCCCGCTCTTGCGGTACAGTGACTCGAACGCGCCGAGATCTGAATGGCACCGCTGTGGTGTCCAGCAAGTTGCCGCACTGGTGTGGCCATCCCACAATGCTGCGCCAAAAGACGGCGTGGGGTGCCTGGGGGGGGGAGAGGCGGCGTAAACGGACCTCTTCCGCCTCTCCAGGTGAAGGCATCTCATCTGCAGTTTGATTTGGTGGATAATCCCCGACCTGCCAGTACATCCACCATTGAAGTGGCAGTGTCAGAATCAGAGGCAAGGGAAACGGTTCTAAATCTTCAGAAGAACTTTGGACAAATGAAAATGACATGTTTAACTTGCGGCAAATTAATTTCATGTGGAGAGAGGAGTGTTATTCTAATCAATAGAGCTTATGAACATCATCATAGTCGCTGGTTGGTGGAGACATTTTGACTATATCCTGGACCTGTCCGGCCTTGCCCAAAATGGCGCCGGTATAAATGAGACTCGTAACTCCTTGTTGTGTACTGGTTGCCCAACCTTGATATCACGAGATACGTATGCAGTTTTGAAGCACATGGCGGGCGGGGACGAGTACTGATTGAACATTTGGACATCCCTATTGATATTAAGTTCTGATGTGTTATTGATTACTGTACTATTGAAAGTTCGATTTAACGTCACTCATGGCACTTGCCCGCAAATGTATATCTAGATAATTTTATTGTAACTGGCCCTGTCGTACTTTAATTATAAAATGTACGTCCACCGATTCCGCAAATGTTAGACACCTTAGTTCTTGCAACCTAATGGGTTGCCCGTTACGTTGTTCTACAGTGTAAATGTCCCCTCATCATATACAATTCCAGTTTGCTCCGTGGCCGGCCCACGTGGTTATAGGCCCGTATTTGTATACTGACATTTTCACAATAAAGGTTTTTAAAACAAAACATGGTAGTAGTACTTACATTGGAAAAGTTTTGAATAATAGCCACTGTTTTCGAATCAGTAAAAGGCAAGTGAAATAAAGCAGTCCAATTACATGACGGTTAAAAGGTATAATACGCAGGAACGCAGTAAAGATAAATGGTCAAGGGCTGTTGTGTTTTCTACTCCTGCAACATAAAGTGATCGATAAGAATCTGATATTCAGGCCTATCGGCGACTAAGACAGCAGGCCGAGCCTCTTTTGCTCAACGGCTCCCTCATGGGACAAAGAAACGCCCTTTTTCTCGAAATAGGAATATTTTACTTGCAGGACAGTTGTAAATTTCCCGGGAAAATACATTAGCCTGGAACATTATAACATATATGTTTAAGAAAAAAAAATGTTCGAAAGCAATGAAAAGCGTTATTATGACCAAGCCTTTCATCATTAGAATAACAAAAGTACAATGAACCAATGAAAAGTTTTATTAACAAGTCACAAGACCTGTTATGCTTATGTTACCCGCTGCCGCCGCGCTCTGGATCACTTCCGGGAAGCTGCGCCTTGCGGACCGGAGTACTTCCGGGTGCGCTATTGCGGCGCGTCATATGACGCATTACCCGACAACGCAGGTCCAGAATATAGTCAAAATGTCTCCACCAACCAGCGGTCGGAACACAACCCCCTTCAGTAGTCCAAAAAGTTCTGTTAAATGACAACAGAAGGGACAGGCTACAAGAACCTTCAGTCAAAGAGGGGAGGGCAAGTTCTTCTCTACCTGTTCAAGTTGGGGCTCCACCAGAACTTATAGAATTTGGGCGGGGTGGGTGGCGGAGCCGAGCTGTCTTGCAGTCATCATGGCGTCGAGCTCAGTTCATCTCACTAGTTTCTTATTTCTTATGAGGGGTTGTTCCTAATGTTTCTATTTTAGCGAGGTCAAAAAGAGATCCCATTAGTGGCCTACTGATTTTGCTCGATTCCTTTTGTTTTTTAAAACGATTTTTCACTATCTGCAAAGACTAAACAGAGTATTGCGACTCTGTGCTGGTTTGTTATTAGAGAATGAAGCAAAGAGATCCAATTCTAAAACAGTAAATGCTTGGATAACAATCAATCAAATGGAGAGAGAAGCAGGCACGACGGGTTACAACGGGGGCAAAGGCTTACGTTACCTACCCTTCACTATCTGCAAAGAGAGAATACTCCTAAAACAAAAGAGGAGGGGGGGGGCAGCGTTCAAAGCACATCAGCGTGCATAGACACGAAAATGTTTTTATCTACCACGTACTTGACATTTTAAAGCTTTTCATATTTGCTATTAAAAAACCATTGAAATTCACTGAAAAAACCATAGGTTATAGACCATATATAGTTAGGAATTAGCATTTACAAAACCTTAATTTACTCGCACAAAACCATAGAAATTCGCATATATAGTTAGTTGCAATAACTATATATTTCGCACCCGCAATCCACTGCTGATGATGTCACATATTACATCATTCATGACATGGTCAGTGACATCACTGATGACATCACTGATGACATCTCAAATGACATCACTGATGACATCACTGATGACATCAATCATGTGATAATACGATTAACCTCTTCAGACTCTAATATAACCTTAGATACACTCAAAGTAAACAGACACTCACAGATTGTCACTCATCCATGGAGTTACTCATACACCTAGTCAGTCATGCAAAGAATCAATCACACCTCCATTTCCTCAACTATACAGTTATACACACCTTACTTATTCAAACATATTCTAACACATATTTACTCTCTTATACAATCACTGATACAAGTTTTCAATGATCCATGAAGCCACTCACACATTCACTAGCTCTTATACACAGTAATTTATATATGTGAACTCTCATATGTTCTTTGTTTTACATATGTACTTACTTTGACATGTAGCATTGAGATGTCCATTCACTCACCAATACACTCATGCACACAGTCAACCACCCATACAGCTGTTTCCACATGCAGTTTTGAACCCATACATCTAGTGAATCAACTGTTCATACATCTATGCACAGAGTCACACACCTACCAGACACCCACACACACACACTCACTCTCCCATACAAATACTTGGGCAACCAATCAATAACCCATATAGTTACTCATATAGGTACTGATCAACACATGCAGCATCTTACACAACAACAGACATACTGATGCACACATTCAGACAGTTTAGTCACTAACCCATGCACTCAGTGAGACACATTTAATCATTTTCTCATACAGTCAGTCATGCACCTACTAAATCCTTCATCCAGACACTTATACATCCACTCATTCTTCAATATGTAAGACATATTTTAACTTTACAGAAACGTACAGTCACTGGATGATGTCATCAGTGATGTCATCAGTGATGTCACTGACCATGTCATGAATGATGTAATATGTGACATCATCAGCAGTGGATTGCGGGTGCGCGATATATAGTTATTGCAACTAACTATATATGCAAATTTCTATGGTTTTGTGCGAGTAAATTAAGGTTTTGTAAATGCTAATTCCTAACTATATATGGTCTATAACCTATGGTTTTTTCAGTGAATATATATATATATATAAATATATTCACAGAAAAAACCATAGGTTTTAGGCCATATATAGTTAGGGATTTGCATTTACAAAACCTTATTTTACTCGCATAAAACCATTGAAATTCGCATATATAGTTAGATGCGCTAACTATATATCGCGCACCCGCAATCCACTGCTGATGATGTCACATATTACATCATTCATGACATGGTCAGTGACATCACTGATGACATCACTGATGACATCACTGATGACATCATCCAGTGGCTGTCTGTTTCTGTGAAGTTAAAATATGTCTTACATATTGAAGAATGAGTGGATGTATAAGTGTCTGGATGAAGGATTTAGTAGGTGCATGACTGACTGTATGAGAGAGTGATTAAATGTGTCTCACTGAGTGCATGAGTTAGTGACTAAACTATCTTAATTTGTGCATCATTATATCTGTTGTTCTATGAACTGCTGCATGTGTTGATCAGTAGCTATATGAGTAACTATGGGTTATTGATTGTCCAAGTATTTGTATGGGAGAGTGAGTGTGTGTGTGGGGGTGGCTGGGAGGTGTGTGACTCTGTGCATAGATGTGTGAGCAGTTGATTCAGTAGATGTATGGGTTCAAAAGAGCATGTTGAAACAGCTGTATGGGCGGTTGACTATCTGCATGAGTGTATTGGTGAGTGAATGGATATCTCAGTGCTACATGTCAAAGTAAGTACATATGTAAAACACAGTACATGTGAGAGTTCACATATATAAATTACTGTGCATAAGAGCCGGTGAATGTGTGAGTGGCTGTATGGATCATTGTGAACTTGTATCAGGGATTGTATAAAAGAGTAAATATGTGTTAGTATATGTTTGAATAAGTAAGGTGTGTATAACTGTATAGTTGAGGATATGGAGGTGTGATTGATTCAGTGCATGACTGACTAGGTGTGTGAGTAACTCCATGGATGAGTGACAGTCTGTGAGTGTCTGTTTACTCTGAGTGTATCTAAGGTTATATTAGAGTCTGAAGAGGTTGATCGTATTATCACATGATTGATGTCATTAGTGATGTTGTCAGTGATGTCATTTGAGTTGTCATCAGTGATGTCATTTGAGTTGTCATCAGTGATGTCATCAGTGATGTCACTGACCATGTCATGAATGATGTAATATGTGACATCATCAGCAGTGGATTGCGGGTGCGCGATATATAGTTAGCGCATCTAACTATATATGCGAATTTCAATGGTTTTATGCGAGTAAAATAAGGTTTTGTAAATGCAAATCCCTAACTATATATGGCCTAAAACCTATGGTTTTTTCTGTGAATTTCAATGGTTTTTTAATTCCAAATATCAAATGCTGTCAAATGTCAAGTACATGATAGGTAAAAACATTTTCGTGTTTATGCACGCTGATGTGCTTTGAACGCTGCCCCCCCTCTCCCCCCCTCTTTTCTCTTAGCAGTACTCTCTCTTTGCAGATAGTGAAGGGTAGTTAACGCAGGCCTTTGCCCCCGTTGTAATCCGTCGTGCCTGCTTCTCTCACTATTTGATTGATTGCTATCCAAGCATTTACTGTTTTAGAATTGGTTCTCTTTGGTTCATTCTGTATTTACAAACAAGCACAGAGTCGCAATACTCTGTTTAGTCTTTGCAGATAGTGAAAAATAGTTTAAAAAAACAAAAGGAATCGAGCAAAATCAGTAGGCCACTAATGGGATCTGTTTTTGACCTCGCTAAAATAGAAACATTAAGAACAACCCCTCATGAGACATACGAAACTAGTAAGATGAACTTAGCTCCACACCATGATGGCTGCAAGACAGCTCGACTCCGCCGCCCACCCCACCCCACCCAAAATAACGACAAACCCTATGCAAATATTATAAATATATACAACACACCAGCAAAGTAACAGGGTAAAACGTTTTATTAAATAACTATATACATGACAGCCTGCTGCAACATCGATCCAAATGCCTTTTGGTGACTCTTCCATTGTGAACATTGTCCCACAATCCGTTTGACCTGAAACGATTACACAAATAAAACATTTGTGAGTTTTAAATTTCCGGAGAAGTATAATTCACCAATAGTTTTCTCTGTAGATCTTTTTCCATTAACAATCCCAGTTCCATCACCCGCCCAGGATATCACTACTGTTAGTTGTCATTGTTGCTTCTGTTTTAATAAAAAAGGTTTTAAGGTGTTTACTGTTTTTGTTGCGATGTATATATTTATAAGTTATTAAAGTGTTATAATCCTACTATTTTTTTTATCGATTATTGCTGTTTGAGATATTCCCTGTCTACAAACAGAGAAGAATAGAAATATTCTGTCTTCCTTTGCAGATAGTGAAGGATAGGTAATGCGGACTTTTGTCCCCCGTTGTAATCCGTCATGCCTGATTGATTGATTGGCTGGACATTTATTGTTCAAGGAATAGTTCTTTCGAGGTACTCTCTGTTTGCAAATAACGTGGAATAGAAATATTCTGTCTAGTCTTTGCAAGTAGTGAAGGGTGGGTAATGCGGACCTTTGTCCCCCGTTGTAATCTGTCACTCCCCACTGATTGAGAAACTACTTCCACCCGGACCATTTATTAGAGGTACATCATCTGACTCAACCGGAGAGAACCCCTAATAAAGAAGACATATGTAAAATACGAAGTAATCCCTGTATCCTGTTAAACAGAAACTTTAGCATGAAACACACTTGAAAAGGAAAGGAAAGAAATCGAACAAAATCAGTAGGCCTCTGATGAGTTTTTGACTTCGCTAGAAATAAGAAACATGAAAGTGGTGAAAGAAGCCAAGCTTGACGTTACGGCAGCCACAAGGTAGCTAGGCTCCGCCACCCCCCCACTGCTCCAAGCATGTCTGTCCCACCGCCCGCCACGCCCAATAACGGTAACATGAAATAAATACAAATCAGCGGATACCTACCCCCATTCCGGAAACTCCCGAAGTGCAACAGGTTCGCGGCTACGCCCATCCGGAAGACGAGGCCTTCGGCACGGGTAGGGCGAGTCCTGCTGGCAGCTGTCGGCCGGGGAGGTCATCCCGTAAGGTGGGCCAGGAGAGGAGCCGAGGCCGACGGGATTCTTCTTCTTTCTTAGATAATGACTGCGACAACGGGGGGATGTCTTGCACATGCCACCGACCCCCCCCTCGTATCTCCTGGTCTGGCCCCGGCTTGATATGAGCTCCCCATTCGGGCCTGAAGCGGCGCCCTGCAGGCCACGGGGGGGGATGTCTTGCCTCTGCCTCCGACCCCCCCCTCTTATCGCCTGGTCCGGACATCACGGATATCAACGCCAGGTGTCGGCGTGGGGTGCGCTGGGAGGGAGAGGCGGCGCGAACGAGCCTCTCCCACCCCCCCAGGTGGGGGCCCCTCAGCTGCACCCCCAACGCTCCACTCACCCAACAAAAGGGTTTGTCCACTCTTGCGATACAGCGACGCTCCACTCGCCCAACAAAAGGGTTCGTCCACTCTTGCGATGCAGCGACGCTCCACTCACCCAACAAAAGGGTTTGTCCACTCTTGCGATGCAGCGACGCTGCACTCACCCAACAAAAGCGTTCCTCCACTCTTGCGATGCAGCGACGCTGCACTCACCCGACAAAAGGTCTCGTCCACTATTGCGAGGCAATGATGCTCCGCTCACCCAGCGGGGGTCTCGTCCACTGTTGCGGTGCAACGGCGCTTCTGAGTTCAACTACAAAATGAGTCCTGCACCCAGAAACGTTCTCCTCAACTTTGAAGATTCTATAAGAGCCACGGGGGCCCCCGACCCCCGATGGGGAATGACTGCCATGATCACCCACGGAACGACCACGACGTAGCCGCGGGACGTCGGCGCGCTCATGCCGGCGCCGGCCTCAGTCTTGAAATCACCAAAATCCTGCTAGACTACCAACTTGATCAGTTCCGGTGGGACACCAGTATGACCCGGTAGGAGAGATTTTTGCCTCCCACCCCTCTTTGACTGATGGTTCATGTCGCCAGTCCCCTCTACTACCCTTCAACAAAAACTTTTGGACTGCCGAAAGAGGTCCTGGTCCAACCACGAGTTGGTGGAGACATTTTGACTATACTTGGACCTTCCAGACCTCACCCAAAATGGCGCCGGTACAAATGAAACTATTGTCCCCTGATTGCTCAGCCTTGATATCATGAGATATGTATGCAGTTTTTAGCACATGAATTGATATGGGATAAGACTGATTATATGTTCGGACAATGAATTGATCCGGGATGGGTATTGATTATACGTTCGAACAATAAATTGACATGGGACTTGTACTGATTACACATTTGGACAATGAATTGATATTAAGTTCTAATGCATCATTGATTACTGTATTTATTGAAGGTTAGAATTGTCGACACTTTTGGTACTTGCTCACAATGAATTATCGATATGATTTTGTCGCACTTGTCGCACTTTTTACTGATTATATGTTCGGACAATGAATTGATCCGGGATGGGTATTGATTATACGTTCGAACAATGAATTGACATGGGACAGGTACTGATTACACGTTCGGAAAATGAATTGATATTAAGTTCTAATGCATCATTGATTACTGTATTTTTTGAAGTAATACTGATCTCTCCGCATGAAATTAATTTTCCACATGCTACACAAGTCAATCTCATCTGCCCAAAGTTCTTTTGCAGATTTGGGACCGTTTCCCTTGCCTCTGACTCACTTATTGCTAAGTCATTGGTGGATGTTTTTGCCGGTCGGGGGTTATCCCCCAAATCTCGAAGTTGTGCTTTAGAATAATTAAGAGGGTGCCACCTCTCCATGTGCCGATGCATGGTATGATTACCATAGCGCTATTTTTTTTCGGTCCCTCTGGAGAGTTTTTTTTTTGCAGATGAGGCAGGTAACGAACCTGGCTTTAACTTTCTTTTCATGAGAAGGAAAAGAAAAAAATTGCCAGATAAAATTCACTTTCACATGGGACGTTCTTGGCATTTCTTTTAGTTTTTTAATGTACATGTTCATAAAACGATTACACAAATGAAACATTTGTGAGTTTAAAATTTCCGGAGAAGTATAATTTACCAATAGTTTTCTCTGTAGATGTTTTTCCATTAACAAACCCAGTTCCATCACCCGCCCAGGATATCACTACTGTTCCCCATGTCATAAACCATTGTTGCTTCTGTTTTAATAAAAAATGTTTTAAGGTGTTTACTGTTTTTGTTGCGATGTATATATTTATAAGTTATTAAAGTGTTATTTTCCTTCTACTTTGTTGGAGTGCTATATATTTATAATGTGACACATAATTGTGAAGACTTTGATGTACAAAAAGACATCCCTGGAATCTTCCGCTTCAGGCTCGGTCCCACACACCCTCACAGTGAGAATCCCCTCTCCAATCACAATACAGGATGGTTATCAGATTGCAGGAACGCGTGTAGTGTGACGGATCCCATCGGGTGGGGGCCTTGATCTACTGTAACTTCTTTGAAGAGGGGTGATTCTTTACAGTTGAGGCCATAAACTACATCTGCAGGGCTAGGTGATAGCCTGGGACGGGCCTGGACAATCGGACACAGAGGAAGAGGAGTGTCAGAGGGTGCAGTAGTGAATAGGGTGAAAGGCAGGTGTCGGGCGGGCACAGGGTGTGATTCTCAGAGAAGAACAGCGCAGATGGGAGGAGGTTTCTAGCCCATACATGAAAAAGAGAGCGGGAGTGACCAGTGCGTGGGGGAGATGCTTGCGAGGGTGCAGACAGTGGGTCTGGTCAAGGCATCTAAAATGTGCTCGACAAAAGTGTGGCATTGCAAAAAAGGCAAGATGGCGCAGACAATGTTTATCAATAATGATTTATTTATAACAAATAAAATATTTACTCGCAGTGACAAAATGGCGGTCAACACTTCCTGATTTCCATCGAATCGAACGTTAACAGACGTCACGCAGCAAAAAAAAGAAAACGCTCACGCACAGCCGCTGGAAGACATGTATCAACATATATGAGCCTCCTCAGCCACCCTCAAAAAACATAAGGGATCATGATACGTCTCCCGTACCCCCTTATACCCTGTAATTTAATTAAACCGAAACACAAAATGGCGAATTCCCGTTTCGCTACCAGTTTGCGGCCCGGTTCGCGATCCGGGAAGCGCTTCTACCGTGAAAAATCAATTTTTTTTTATTTTCCCCACGGGACCCTTTAATAACCCCAACATCATTCCTAGGGGGTCAAGAGGGGTCTACCTTGCCCCCTTTCATTAAATTCCCCCTTCGTTTTTCACCTCTTCTTGTCTCTCGATCCTACAGAGAGACAAGATGGCGGCCGCACCGGACTGTTTAGAATGTTGACAGACACCGGAGAGCCAATCAGCATCGCTTCGCAAAGCTCCGTGACGCGAAAAGTACGCGATCTGGAGCGCTATCTGGGACGCTGTCACAGATATATAAATTTTTTAAAACGTTAATTTCTCAAAATCCACTGAAGCAAATATATTGAGACCCAGCAAAGGCACATCGGGCTAACAGTCCCTACAATTTTGCCAAGTTTCGTGCAAATCCATTCAGCCGTTCGAGCTAAAAGTGAGGACAAACGCCCTGTGGAAATTAACATGGGAAAAACGCGTTTTGGGACCCCCCTTTTTTCTCGGCCCCCCTTGACGAAACCCCCCCAAATTTTCAAGGGCTGCTCAGAAACAAAATGTGCAATTTTCCTGAAAATTTCAGCCGATTCCGTCCACAAACGCCAAAGTTATTAGACATAGAATTTTCAAAAGTTCCATAGAGAAAAAATCCTAACTATATATACCTACTGGCGACCGCCAGTAGGTAATATATATATATATATATATTCACAGAAAAAACCATAGGTTTTAGAGGTGTTATAGTTAGCTGGACATTTCACTCGTACAAAACCATTGAAATTCCTCCGTTATAGTTAGTTACACTAACTATAACTCGCGCCCGCAATCCACTGCTGATGATGTCACATATTACATCATTTATAACATGGTCAGTGGCATCACTGTTGACATCACTGATGACATCTCAAATGACATCAGTGATGACATCACTGATGACATCATCCAGTGAATGTGGTTTGGTTAGATATTTATATAAGTATTATATATAGCAATCTGCATTGAAGACTGAGTGGCTGTATAAGTGTCTGGATGGAGGATTTAGTAGCACTGTGATTGCCTGTCTAAGTGACTAATTTAAAGTGTCTCACTAAATATATGGGATAGTGATTAAACTGTGTGAATATCTGTATCACTCTATCTCTTGTTGTGCAAACTACTACATACGTTGGTTACTAGCTATGTGAAAGTCTATATTAGTTATTAATTAGTTAAGTGGGTATTTGTATGGGATAGTGAATGTGTGTGTGGTTGGGTGGGAGGTGTGTGACTGTCCAAAGATGTGTAAATAGTTGATTTAGTAGGGATGTGAGGTTAAGAGTGTATGTGGAAACAGTTGTTTGGATGAGTGAATCTCTTTATGGGTGTGGTGATGAGTAAATATATTTCTCAATGATACATGTCCAACAAAGAACAAATGTAAAAGGCAGTGTATGTGACAGTTGTTCTATATAAATAAGTAGGTACCTCCAGTATGCGCCAGGGGGCTGCATTGCAGAGAGGTGTTCAGAGGCCACGCTCCTTTTTACAGCACTCTGCAACGCAGCTCCGTGGCTCTAGTTGGCTGCCAGGGACCCTCAGGATTGACAAGGAATTAATTCCCCAACTTAAACCGTGCCATGGGATGTTTTAACACACATGTGAACTCAGGCCCTGCCCCCTCCCTTCACCACTGTGCAAACGCGCCCCCATGGCGCGTTTTAAGTTGGGGGATTAACTCCCCTTGAATACTGAGGGTCCCTGGGGTGCAACTAGCCCACCAGCAACCTCCATTAAGTGCCACAGAGCTGCAGTGCAGAGAGGTGTAAAAAGGGGCGTGGCCTCAGAACACCTCTCTGCAACGCAACCCCCTGGTGCATACAAGAGTTTCCTGGTGGGCTAGTTGGCCCCCAGGGACCCCCAGTGTTAAAGGGGAATTTGTTTCCCCTCTGCAAACGAGCCAGGGGGCGCGCTTGTAGAGTACTGCAAGAAGGGGGCGTGGCCTCCGGCGTGATGCCGGTCTTTTCTTTTTTTTGTTTTAAGAAGGGGGCTGCGTGGCCCCCCTTCTTTTACTAATATTATGGCCTGGGGAATCTATCCCAAAGGGGCCTGCCCCCCAATTTTTTTAAAATCAAAAATTGGGTAGGGGGCCGCGTGGCCCCCCTCCCAAGGCCTTAATTGACCCCAGGGACCCCATCCCCTGGGGCATGGCATTTTTTTGTTAATTTTTGGAGGGGGGCTGCGTGGCCCCCCTCCTCTGGCCATTTATGGCCCTAGGGACCCCATCCCCCGGGGCCAGCCTTTCTCTTTAAAAAAAAAAGGAATGTATAATTTGGGAGGGGTGCCACGTGGCCCCCCTCCCGGGCCACCTCTGGCCCCAGGGACCCCATCCCCTGGGGCATGGCCATTGGTTATTGTTTTGGGATAGTGCACAAAATAGTGTAGCTGTAGTTGTGTTACTAAATAGGCAATTCAATAAGTTCATCACTAGTAACTAGAATAATTACAGTACAACAAACAGAGTGTAGAGTAAATTTATAACTGCTTAGGTATTGGCAGAGTGATAGGATAAGTAGATAGTGCTGGATGACTAATTTGAAAAGTGCATGAGACTGACATGAACATTTCTACACTGCATATGTACTAAGTGGGAATTTAAAAGAGTGTATGAATAGTATGTAGCTGGTTAGAAGTCTGCATGCATAGTGCACAGAATATTTTAGTTGTACTAGTGTTACAAGCTAGGCTATTCCTTAAGTACATGACTAGTAACTGGAATGATTACAGTGCTGCAAACAGAGTTTTAACTCAATTTATAAGAGGTTAGGTATTGGTGGAATGATAAGATAAGTAGATAGTCCTGGATAGGTGATTGGACACGTGCATGAGATTGACAGGAAGATTGCTAGGGTACATAGGTACTACTTGGTTATTTGGTGCAGTATAGAAATAGTATATTTGTAGTTAGACGTCTACATACATTCTGCACAGAATATTGTAGGTATATTTGTCTTAGTGGCTACGCCATTCCATAACTACATGACCAATAAGTGGAATAATTTCAGTGCTACAAACAGGGTGTCTGGTACATTTATAAGTAGATAGATATTGTTAAAGTGATTATATAAGTACATAGTGCTGGATGGGTGATTAGAGAAGTACATGTGACTGAGAAGAGAATTCCTAGGCAGCATGGGTAGTACCTTAGTATTTAATAGACTGTACCAATAGTATGTATGTGGTTCAAAATCTGCATGTATGGTGTGTAGAATGTTGTATGAATACTTCTCTTAATACCTAGGATATTACATAAGTATATCTCTAGTAATTGGAAAGATTACAGTGCTGCAAACAGACTGCAAGGTGATTGTATAAGTGCTTAGGTATTGGTGGAGTAATAGGATAAGTAGATAGTGCTTGATAGGTGATTAGAAAAGTACATGGGCAGACAGTAGGATTACTAGGCTTCATGGGTAGTAACTTAGTAAGTAGCTGGTTAAAAGTTTCCATAGATACTGTACAGCTGAATGTAGCTGTACATGGATAGTGTTTGGATTACTTAATTTTACCTTTACAGTAGTGGATATCAAAATATTCTAAACAATTTCTGAAGTTGTTTTTTATCAGTTACATTTTTTTAATTTAGAACTTTAGAATTATGACCTGTAAAAGAGAAGAAAAAATAGTTATAATGTATGATATTATAATTTTATAAACACATCATAATTTAAGCATAATAGAAAATATTTAGTTTTTTTTTGCTGTTTTCAGAATATATTGAATTTCACTATAAATAGTGATTTCAATGTTACTCATCACATAACAGTGGGCAGAAAAAAACCCAATCAATAAGATTGTTTCAAAAAACCCAAATGTGTGTCAAATTCTTTTTCAATATAGTCAACTATCTCTGCACATTCCATAAAAACAACATCCTCAATAACATAGCTTGTAATACAAATCTCACATATATAAAATGCTTCTCTCTAAGAGAATTTAGTTAATACAGTATGAAAGAACTGAAACAATAATTCAATCAACAATTCTTTATAATTTCCATATACTCTAAATGATGTTCTTTAAAATTTATGCTGTTAGAATATCCAAGAGAAAGTGATTAATTGATATAAATATCTTTCCTCTAGGCCAAATGATATTCCTGAAATCCTTTATACTGAAATTGTCCAATAGTAATGGCATAAATACATTTTAACATATTCCCAATAGGCCGAATTATGTTCTTAGAACTTTGGCTTTAAATATATTAGGTAGGAATTTGGTAATTCGTTAGGCAAATGATGTCTAAAAACCAAATGAGCATCATTACAATATGTCCATCCTTTACTGCATTTTAAATAGACAGTGTAATGTCCAGATGTTGTAGAAGGACCATCGTGGAAAATAATTGCTCCTGCTACAAAAGTTCTTCCTGATATTGATAGTTGACTTACTACAAAATGTTTAAATAAAGTTTCCAATTTTCTACCATCAGCTGTACAACATTGCATCATTAAAATTATATATTGTCCAAATCTTTGTATAAATAATGTTGATAACATTTCTGATTAGCATTGGGTACACTCCATGGTTTGATTTGCTGCTTTAACTAGTTTGTTGAAAGAGACTGTTTTACAGTCTGGTATTGTCAAATATATGAATCTTTCAGTGTCTATGTTAGTGGTAGAAGTAAATGTATAATTTTCACATTCATGTTTCCATTTATATCTAAGTCCAAAAAGATTTTCAATTTTGATTCCTTCATTTTCCAACACTGCAAGCATAAACATTAGAAATTTCTGAGCATCTTGTTGGACATTCAGTGTAAATTGTATAGAACCAGAACATAAATCCAGAAGATTCTGAATATCAGAAACACTTTGCATTTTAGTTTTATTGGTCCTTAATTTTTCATAAATAAAATGCAGCAAGGAGCAAAATCTTTTTTCTCGATTCTCCATAATTTGCTGTTGCAGACTTTCTAGAAAACAAAAACATTTACCACTACATTAGCATAGCAGTTGATACCTGAACTTTTTTCTAACTGAAATCCGACAATCTCTTCAATAGTGCCTTTTTTCTTTTTCCTTGCAATCTCAACTTTAACTTGATTTTTTTCCTTATCTGTACATTCACTACAGATATTCTCATATCTTCTTTTTCGACCTACTACATGCTTTTCATATACAAGATATTCACCTAAAGTTGGAGCATACAATCTTCTTAACCGATTATACTCTCTTACACAATTTGCATCTGCACTAATCTTTCTCCCATCAAAATCAATCAAATGCAATCCGGATAAAGTTTTGACTCTGGACAAAGCAACATAAGCCATACCCTCTTTAAATACGGTACTGCCAATGTTTACCAAAGCACTGTCTACACTTAAACCTTGAGATTTATGAATAGTCACCGCATATGCCAGAGAAAAAGGAAACTGTTTCCTACGAACATACAAACCTTTAAAAAAGCAAAAAATGAACCGAACAATGACCAATTTGTTTTACTTCATCAATTTGATCAAATTTGATTTTCAAAAATTCAATCCCAACTCTATTTTGTTAATTAACAAAATCAACAACTTTATCCATTGCTCCATTTACGAAACCTTTTTCCACATCCAAATGATGCGGTAAAACGACTCGACAGTTTACACATCGATATAAATTATTTTCTAAACAAGCAGTTTTAGATATAGATTTTTCTAAAGAATCCAATTTTGTTTTTAATTTTTAAGTCTAAATAATAGTGATTCCTTCATGCTCTATTTTATCAATGGCTTCCATTTTTATTATTTGTTATTTTTCCAGCTTTGAAAGTTCTTCAGTAAATGTGGAACACTCACACAGTGTTGGCATTAAGCAAATTAAAGATTTATTTTCTGCAATTTTTTTGTATATTTTTTCAGGGACAATATTTTCATTTGGAAACAAGTTCGTAAGTAGTAGTGATTCCTTCATGCTCTATTTTATCAATGGCTTCCATTTTTATTATTTGTTATTTTTCCAGCTTTGAAAGTTCTTCAGTAAATGTGGAACACTCACACAGTGTTGGCATTAAGCAAATTAAAGATTTATGTTCTGCAATTTTTTTGTATATTTTTTCAGGGACAATATTTTCATTTGGAAACAAGTTCGTAAGTAGTCGACTTTACAAAGCTTGTTTGCCATGTTCTGTCAGTACTCCAATTCTTATATCTTGAAGAATAGTTCCATAATCAACATCATTTGCCGGTCGCATATTTTTAATGAGTTCTTTGTATTCAAAATATGACCATTTTTTTAACGTTTCCAACACTTTCCAAAGACTTTTTGGTGTCTTCATGAACAAGCGTTTTAAATACTGGTTGTCGTTTTACAGGAGTGAGTTGCAGTAGATCTCCAAAAACTATCACGTTTTCCTCCAAATAAAACATTGTGTTCTGTTTTTAGAATTTCCTGCATTCTTAAATGCACAAAGGCAAGCATTAAGTTTGAGACCATGCTCACCTCATCAATAATCAGAAGTTTCATTTTCTTTAGCACTCTTGAAACTTCATAACAAGCCTCTCCAGATAGCTTGTGATATTCCAATTTGTTTTCATGCTCTACAGGTAGCATTAGCAAACAATGTAATGTAATTCCTTTAATATTGTGCGCTGCCAATACAGTTGGAGCAGTTACAACACAAGACAAATGTGAGTCAGTTGTTTTCTGTAGATAACAGGTCAAAACTTTAATTAAAAAACGTTTTCCTGCACCAGCTTGACCACTGATATACATTCAAATAGGTTGAAATGATGTACATGTGCATTCTTTCTTTTCATGAAGAAAGCCATGGTCGATCTGTTGTCTCACTTGCTGATATATTTCTTTTTATACAACATTTAGTTGTTCTTCCAAATTTCCTACGTCCATAATATCTTCTTGCGCTTGATGCATTGCTGTTTTCCACTTCATCTTGACCCAATGGAGCAGAACTTTGACTATCTTGAGAACTGTCTCTTGCAATCTCAGCTGCAATAGTACCTTCTTGATCAATTTCTTCATTCAACATTTTTAAATACTTTGCAAAAACTGTGCATTCAATGCTATCTTTACATGCATTGAAAGAATCTTCATAGCACTGAAAATCTCCAAGTAATTCCAATTCTGTATGCCAAGGCTTGAAGAGTTGAAAAAGTGCTAAATAGTAATATTCTCTTCTATCACGAGTGTCACAAGTCAGTTTTCTGTGATTAATCAGATTTCCTTGGCTTTGTTTCACCAAACATCCTTCTGAAACAATCACTGCATATATTCCTTCATTTATGTTTCTGTATATTTCTCGAAAAACAGTAATATTGCAGCACTTCATAGAGACATATGTTTTCAAGATGACGACTTCTATTTGGATAGCATGTTGGTTTTGACAATATCTGTACTTTCCGAATCATTTACGGCTAAATATTCAATTTCTTGTATAGATTTAAGTACTCAATACGCGTTGCAGCAAGACCTAGACTCACCCAAATGATTCTTCTAGACTTTGAGTATAAACTTGCAGATGATAACCGATCCGAGCATTCGTACGCTCCAATCTCTCGATGGGATAACATTTTCAAACTGAAACTACAAAAATTCTTACTAAGACTCTTCTCGTGGAAATTTCTTCCCACATTTCTTTCAACTACGTCTTTTCTGATTTTGTTATGTAAGATGTCACATACCGGGCAACAGCAATGGAATTCTCCGCAACCTACCTGATATCCATATTAGCATTCCACATTGAGAGAATAACTGGATTATAATCATTGAAATACTTTGATTTTCTAGTGATGGTATGCCTCACAGCTGACATGAAACTGTTTACTCTTCTTTTGGATATTACGGGACGTGGAAATCCAAAACGACATTTGGTATATAACTTTTCCTTGGACTTGTACTTTTGTCAACAGTATTTGCTACATGGATGACTTTGGAATCATAACACTTGCTGCTTTAAGCTGTTTTCTTCTATTCTTTTTGGTATAGCACATGTAACATAGTCTTCAATAAAAGATAAAACACATCAGTTCCAAATTTGGGTGCATCCTTGATCCATAACGCTGCAAATAACAAAAACTGGTGGGGAGGGATCAATTTCCAAATTCACTGTAAGTACAGGGACTATAAAATCCCCCTACAGTAACAACATAATTCTCAGTCTTAATTTGTAACTTTTTTTATATAATGAACACATGCCGTCAAGTCATCATGATCACCTATTTTATTTTTGGCAATCTGAACTTCAAAAATGTTATTCTCTTTTTTTATGCAATGTTAATAATCATAAAAACTACACGTATATTCACATCATTGTTACACAAATAAACAACAATCCTATCAACTAACATGATTTTAAAATAGACTTGTAAAAATTGTTTTCCGATTTTCACCCAAATAATCACACATAATCAAAGAAGTGTCGAACTATGGAGTCAGGTGGTAGACTAAAAAGGAAGTTGTGTATTCACACAATCAGTTCATCAATTCCGAACCAAAATGTTTTTCAGATTGTGTATAGCCAAACAATTAATTCCAGTACATTATATCACATAGACTCCTCTTTTCAAAATGGTATGTCACCAACAAACATGATTCTAAAATAGAGTTTTTAAAATTGTTTTCCAATTTTCACCCAAATAATCACACATAATCAAAGAAGTGTCCAACTATGGAGTCAGGTGGTACACTCAAGAGGAAGTTGTGTATTCACACAATCTGTTCATCAATTCCGAACCAATTTTTTTTTCAGATTGTGTATAGCCAAACAATTAATTCTGGTACATTATATCCCATAGACTGCTCTTTTCAAAATGGTATGTCGACGCGGACGCGTTTTGGCCTCCAAGACTCTTTGCCTCCTCAGGACGAGGGTGAACAGAATCCTAAAAAAAATACCCAAACAAGCAACCCACAAGGTATTATACCTATCAACAAACAATATGTCCATCTCAATGTCACCCGGGAGCAACATAGCCGCCACCAACACCAAGAGTACGGAAACACAGAGGAAAGAATCACATTCCCAAAGCATTGATCAACCACACTTATAATCAAGTTTAGACACCCCGCCGTGCAGAGGACAGGTCGCAAGAAAAATATTGCAATATCGGGGCAACAAGGAACCTACAACACCAACTGAGTGTGTGAAGAGGAAAATAAATAAAACTGATAGAGACATTACCCCCTATCATCTCACCACTCCAAACAACTCTACATCGTGATCTCACCCACACTCTCTCCTCTGTAATAGTGAGAAGAAAAAATGGAAGACTAGATCCCCAAGTCCAAAACTTACTCTTTTCTCAGTCTTCAGATAATACGTCACAATGGAACCTCAGGAACTCGATTTTCAGATACTAAAAAGGTAATAATGACATATGTAACACCTGTGCACTGGGGCTGAATCATACAGCAATTTCGAGAAGCACAGCCAAGGTCCTCAATCTATCTACTACAGCCCATGCTCCAAACTAAGAGTCTCCTACCTGCTGGATCGTCACAGTTACGGGCCGTCAGCCTTGCGCCCTCTAGTCGCGAACAACCGGCTCCACTTCTCTCTTTATCAGGACCGCAACTCTGTGGAGAAACCACACCGTTCACCACATAATGTCCTGTAAGCGTGTCCCCAGGCGTTCCCCGTTTTACTACTATGTCCCCAAGCATCCCTGCATGTCAAAAGCCTTACTGCACGTACCTTCTCTCTCCGTGAATGAAACACGGTCTTCCATCTTCCACTGGCGCACAAAAACACTGCACACACTCCTCACTGGGACGTGCCCTTTAAAAGTGACTGAATTCCGGCATCTCACATGATCGCGGTCAAGCATACCACGTGATCGGCCACAAGGCTACTGAACACTAAAGACAGACTCCTCACAGCCCACTGATGCTGTACTTAGCTACGAGAGTGGGTGTTCAAAAGAATGAACCCGGGACTAAGAAATGGGCAGCTTCACTCTCCTGTTTCAGGAATGTATTTACTAAAGCGGCCCCAAATAGGCGCTAGTACAGATGGCATAACACCATGTAATAAATATAACAGAGGATGAAAATAAAAAATAAATAAAATGAATTAACCAAAGCACATCCCAAACTACAGGGAAAGACAACGTAGCTTATTGCCCCGCACCACTTCTCTTATATTACTATCGACCAAACACACAGGTTTTCAGTCAAGAAACCAAACAATATCTAAGACATACCCTGCCATTGTTTCCAACCCCTAAAGTGGTGGAGATGGCACACCAGCAGCACCCAAGGAAAACACCAAGATGGACCCACAATCAATGTGAAAATAAATAATACAAAATACACAAATGCATCACGTGTACATAAAAAGAACATTTAAAAAAAACTTCACCACAAATTACATTGTTTTCCACAAATGCATACAAAAATGCACATCTGTGCCAGAGAGTAACAAATTATATCCTCAGCTATATACAATGCTCATTACAAAATATCAGTGTGTATCTCAGACAGGATCATCTTAATATATCATGGATCGGCGAAAATGGTGCTTAGATCAGTGCCCATATTTCGTCACGATCGTTTAAACCATGTGTTGATGTGTGGTACTTCTCTATCATGCGAGCTTCTAGTTTATTTAAAGTCATTTGTAGTGTCACCTTATTCGTGGGTTTTACAACCAAAATTACTGACCACTTAATGTCACCATCACTGTGGTTTTGCTCCAAGAAATGCTGAACTAAGGGAGCCCCCAAAGTTTTGCAACAAATTCTTGATTGGTGTTGCATGATTCTTGACTTAACAGCTTGTGTAGTCTGACCAATATATACCTTATCGCAGGGGCATGCAAGACAATATATAACATATTTCGTATTGCAATTGGAAAAACTTTTTTGTACGTGCTTTTCATTATTCATCCTTACATATTTAGAGTTAGTAGTGTAAGTACAGACCCCACAGTTATTACATTTAAAGTGCCCAATAACTTGTGGGAGACCCAACATCTGTCTTAGTCCGCCTCGAGGTTGTGTTTCCCGGGCTGCCTTAACAAGATATTGTCGTAGGTTTTTTCCTTTGCGAAATACAAATAATGGTTTGGGAATATCAAATTGCTCAATTAACCTCCAATTGCGCAAGATGATTTTTTTTTATCTTGTTAGCTTTGGGGTTATAAGTGAGCACACAAGTGAGTCTATCTGATGTCTTTTTTTCTTTAGGGGTAAGTAAAGTCTTGCGTGGGGTGAACCATGCTCTCTTTAAAGCTGTTCTCACTAGCTTTCTCGGGTAACCCCGATTACACAATTTAGTTTGCAATTTTTCAGCATTTTGGAAGTAATCTGTTTTATTACTGCAATTACATCTAATCCTTAAAAACTGGCCATATGTCAAATTTTCTTTTAAGGATCTCGGGTGACCACTCGCAAAATGCAGTAGCGTATTGCGGTCTGTTGGTTTAGTGAACAGACATACTTCTAAACACCCATTGTTGTTACCAACTGAAACATCCAAGAAATTAATTTTTGAGTCACTGAACGTGATGGTGAAATTAAGATCAATAGAGCATTTGTTCAGCCAATTGTGGAACACCATGAGCTGTACCTGCGTTCCAGACCAAATCATAAAAATGTCATTGATGAAACAAATCCATCAAGCAATGTTAGATATGAACAGGGTGGCTTCATGGAAGATGACATTTTTTCAAAGGTGTCCATTACCAGGTTCGCAATTTCAGGTGCAAAACAACAACCCATGGCCACTCCCTTAACAGCATATAATAGCATATGTATATGTGGAGCACCTCTAGCTTGATATTCCTTTCTCCAAAATAAATCAATAAATTCCCCAAGAGGAGGATTCTTTTTATTGCAGATAAAAGACATCATAGCTTCAAACCCATTATTGAAATATCTGCATACATTTACAGGATCCAAAGAACACAATTCTCCAGGTGGCTTGTATTTAATATTTTTTATATTTGGAATTGCTTCTTGAAGAAATTCAAGTAAATCATCCCAAGCGTATTCTGCACAGCTTAGGAAAACAAACCACATAGGAGTTCCACATTCCTTAGCATACATTTAAGTTCTCCACAATGACAATACTAGTACTCATTAGTGCCACACTGACATGCCATCAAATTAATCAGTTAAGATTCTAAATGATCGTCTCTCTGATGTACTTTATCCATAAATTCCTTTGCAGAAACATTTTGAAAATGTACTTTTTAATATGTCACTCGCAAACAAAAGATGAAATATATATGGGATACACTGTTGAAATCTTCTGCATAAAATCTTGTTGTTTGATATTCTAATGCAGGAATCTGCACTGATCGTTCATCATATTGACCACCTTTTCCAATTGGAAATAGCTGCGGAAAACAACGAGCTTCCAAACCTTTTTCTCATACATTCATGGGAGTCCCCTTCGCTCTCTTCATTGGGAATAATTCAATAGTATTCCCCATTTCTTCTTTTGAATGACGTGGATGTACACTATAATGTTCATAAATTTCTTCACTTTTGGACATGTCCACTTTTTCAATTTGACCAGTTGGCGTTTCACTATTATCTCCTAATAGTATTTCTTCTTCTTCAATATACACATTTTTGTAGTTTATTTATCAGATATGATGTTGTCTTTTGCACTTTCCTGACAGCCACTAATTCCTGCCAGATTTTCTTACTCTTAGTAGGAACACCATTAACTAGAATAAATAGTGGTTCTTTTTCTACATTCTCTACACCAATAGTTTCAATGTGGTTTATTTAAATCTAGAGGTAAATATACAACTTTTCCTTTTAATCCTCTCTGTAAATCTGTAGGAAGCAATTTACCTGTTTTAGGCTACATACGAACGATAGCCGGAAATGGGTGCACACATTGAATCAGAATAGACTCATATGTGTTTAAATCTATGAATTCTGCAGGAATAGTTACTAACTCAAGATTATTGTGGACAGCTCTAGCAGGCAATTTAATATCATCTACTTTGCTATAACAAAATTTACAAATACGCTGATCAGTACTCAAATCAAAGCAATCCTCTATCAACAAAATAAGTTGCAAATTCTTTCCACTTATCATTATTTTCTCTTTCACTTTTTAAATAAAAATCAACATTTCTAGTCTGATTTCTATAGTGAGTTTGTCAGCAACAAATACAAGAATAATTTGGCCTTTCACATGAAATCACCTTAAACTTGTTAAACTTAAATTGTTCTTCAATCTTTTCTGTAGTAATATTTTACACTTTTTCTTCAACATCTACTTCTTTTAATGTTTCACTTTCTCCGCTCTCTTTTTCAGGACCAAAGTAACTAAACTCTATTTCATCACAAACCTTTTTTACATCTGAGACTGAGCCATGCAAAAGAGCACTGTTTAACTCATTTAAAATTAATTGCTGGACTTTTTGCATAATACAATCTTCTGACTAACTTCCGCATTTGGGAATGTTGTACTGCTAACATTATAAAATGATGAAAAACACTTTTACATACTTTTCTAGAAAGACAAGCCAGAGAATGACCTTGCAAACCAGTACTTTTTCTCACTCTGTAAGGATCTAGTCCTTGTAACATCTTAATCTTTTGTTTAACACTTTTTTTACTATACTGTCGTAAAACAAAATGTGTAAAATATCAACAGATTCCTGTTGTATACTTCAAATACTACTACAATCCCAAGCATACACTGGGGCTTTTGGACGTCTCCCTAGAACTTCATCAGCTATTAGTTCTTCTACATTTCTAGGAACCATCTTCTCTTTGTCAATTGGACAACCATTTCTAACCTCAAAAGCTCGACCACTAGTATCAACTGCAAGCAATAATGTATTGGCTCGAAAATAACTCTCTTCATTAAAAAAGGCTCTGAACTTGAACTGTGTTTCCATTCCCTCAAAAAAAATCACAAAAGTTAGATCTATTAAGTACTCTTTTCTTCCTACTTTTGGCCTTCATAAAATTAATTGGCTTATCTAGTGATCGAATTCTGTTTAAAACTAAAATGAATAATTTCCTTTTTAATTCAAAAGCCTTCTCAACAATAGTTTCAATTTGTTTCTTATTTTATAAAATGCTGGTCTTCTTTTGTATTTCTTCACATCTTTCAACAAGTTAAAGACAACTCTATTGTAAAACTTCTTCTTTCTAATTTCTTCATACTGACTTTTCCTACTTTTACCATACATTGTTTCTTTTGAATGTGATTTCTCATTGTTTCTTTTCTTCTTATTTTTGTTGTTGTTGAGGCATTCTTTGTACGTTCCTCAATGTGCACAGTGTTGCTAGCCTTAGTAAGTTTTTTAATAAATTATTATGTTGTCTTACCGCAAGACTTTTTATTTTTCCCCACATGTTGTTGTTCACCTAATTCTTGCAGTTGAGTTATACTTCAAATAATAGTCCTTTTTCTGTTGTTTCCTCTTTTCTGTTTTTCTAGCCATGATAAGTTTATTTTAATGATGATGAACAATATCTGTAAAAATATGTATATATATAATATTATTTTAATAAATCTATAAAATATACTATTCTATTACCAAACAAACACATTCTACATAAAACCCATTTAAACACTTCCTTTTGAAATCATAATTCTTTTTTCTGAAGTACACAGGTATTAATTGAATAATTATTGAAATGAATAAGTGTTATACAAATGCATAGACAATGAATGAGTACCTAGAGTGCTAGTAGTTCACAGCAAGGCGACTTTATAAGTACTTATGTTTCAGCAGAGTGACTAGATAAGGACATGCTTCTGACAGGATGATTGTAGGAGTGGACACAGACTCACAGTATGATTCCAGACAAGCATGACTATTACCTGGACTCTTGCAGGCATGACTTAGTAGTCTGCAAGGGGTTAAGAGGCCACATACATTGTGTACTGTTGACTGTACCACTGCTTGTCTCAATGCCTGAGTCATTCTGCAAGTGCATAGACAGTGACAAGGTTCCTAGAGTGCTAGTGGTTGACAGCAGGATACGTTTATAAGTGCTTATGTTTCAGCAGAGTGATTAGATAAGAACATGTTTCTGTCAGGATGATTGTAGGAGTGGACACAGACTCGCAGTGTGATTCCAGCCAAGCATGACTATTACCTGGATTTTTGCAGAACTGTCTCAGTAGTCTGGAAGAGGTTAGGGGACCACATATATTGTGCACATTTGACTGTACCAAACACAGTGCATACAGAATTTATAAGTACTTAGGTATTACTACACTGAATGAATTAGTGTATGGTGCTCAATGGGTGATTGGAGCAGTGTCTCAGCACTAACAAGGCAATACCTGCTCTGCAAGCAAACTCTTTATAGAATAAAACTCTGCATAAATCTCTACTGCTACTTTACCTTTCTACAACTACTTTTAATATTACACGTAGCAAAATACAAAGCAGAAACCTTTCACATTTCTCTACTATACGTCTCACCATATCACTGAAAAACATAAATGAGTATCTCTCTACAGAACACTATTGACACCACATAAATTCACAATACAAGCTTCAAATTGAAACCAAACACCAAAAATAATGTCGCATATTTTAACTATACCTCTGTAGACACTTATAAAAACTACTCTCATCACTAATACCTTGACTCGACATATACAATTCCAATTTAAAATCAACACCTAAAATTGTGCACTATAATACTAATGTACATATCCGCACATTAAAACAGTCATAATCAGCCATCTGTATTCCAAAACACACATAATACTATGCAAAGTGTATATTAAACAACATTTAAGCACATTACAAAAAACTGCAATAAATATTCTTCATTATAAAATATATGACTAACTTCAAATTTTATTAATGATATTTTATGTTTAAAAACAAAGGTGCCACATAGTACACCTTACAAATTAATAACTCACTGTAGGAAGGGGGAGGCTCTAGTTGGCGCAGTGCAACACTAGCGACAAGCAGGGACTCTCTCTTCCTCGTCAGGGCTGAGGGTTACCTTCCAGACAACCTCTGCTTACCCTCTAGGTAGTGTGGCTTAAGCAGTCTTAGGCTAATCTTTGGGGCACATAGGGTTAAACACTTGCAACAGTACACCTTTACAACCAACCCACCACACAATGAGACCAGACTGTATTCTTGTAAAAATATATCTCTTTATATAGATTTTACGCAGGCTTATGAAATACAGTCAATAACTTGATGGATACGGTTGCAGGATATTAGCTTTAGGTTACCACAGTTCTTATCGTAGTTCTTGTGAGGCCCGTAGGCCGGCGTTAAACCAAGTTCTTTGTGGAGCCAGCGGCTTCCAGGGGATCTGTCCCACGTCGCGTTGCCTTCCCGGGGTCGCTGATCGTTGCGGCTCTTCTGCCGAGCAGGTCACTGGTCGTCCGGGGCAGCGGTGCTCTGTGGCGGCACGGTCCTCTCTTCGTCGTCCGCTCCGCCCTTGGAGACGGCGGCTGTGCGGCGGTGACAAGTGGCAGTACGGTCCCCAAGTGCAGGACGTACCCAGCCAAATGTCGATGCAGCTGTAGCTCACAGCTGGGCTGTCGGGCAGGCTACCGACCTTGTGGATTCTCGTAGGGCAACGGTCTGTCCTTGCAGGTGAGGGACGGCCCGCTATGCAGTCGCCTCGTTAGCTTGGACCAGACGGGTCCTCCTTTGCTTTGCTCTCGGGCTCCCAGCGCAGTTGTGGTCACGATGGTCGGGCCAGCGGCGGCTGGTCCTCACTGTGCTTCCGCTGTTGCTTTGGGCCCCGGTCACGGTGGTCGGGAGGGGGTGGATGCCTTAGAGGAGATTCCTCTCTGTCAGTGCTGCGGCGATGGTCAGCACCTGCAGTCGCTTTCTTCCAAGGGGGGTAGCGTCCACTGGTCCTGGGACGCTGGTCAGGGGGCAAGTTCAGTTCCAAGCCCTTGGAGATCTCTTTGCAGAGTTTGGCACAAAGTAGCACAAAAGTCTTTTCGTAGTCTTTTTGTCTTCCTCTCCTTCAGCAGCAAGGCACCAGACACAGGCAAGAGTCCGCACCCTTCCTTGTCTCTCACGGTCCTTCTCGTAGGGCAGAGTCGTTCTGTGGCCCAAACTGGATCTAATTTTCAAGGAGCAGGGCTCCGTCTTTTATAGGCCAATTCCTTTGTTCTCGCAGGCCAGGGGGGCCTTTGCATAGCCACTCTCAGTTCTGGAGTACCCCGGCGGGTGTACTCCGGCTTCTGCTTTCAGTGTGAGGGGCAGGCGCATCAGACGCCCCACAGGAGGTGGAGCCAACATTGTCCGGACAGGAGTGGCCAGAGTACCTTGTTGATGGGGGCTTCGCCCTTCCTGGGCCAGGTGCCGGCAGAGTCATCCGCCGCTCCCCAGGAGGGTGGAGCCAGCATTGTGGTGGCCGAGCACAGTGACAGTTCGAGTCAAGAGGCACTCCTACCTCCCACTAAGGTGTAATCTGCGCATTCACCACCTGTCATCCCTCCAGCCCTGTCACTCACACATCCCAGACAGTCGGATACACATACTGGCAGAGGCAACTGAAATGGTTAGGCAAGCAAAGGCTAACTTTCTAAAAGTAGCATTTGCAAACCCAGGATATTGAAATAAACTTGTCTACAAGAAATATCTCATCCTCCTGAGTCCAGGCATACTAAACATGACTCACTACCATGCTCCTTGAGTCTGCGGGGATTATAGGTCGTAATAATCCTCGTAGCTCAGTCTGGCCTAATGGAGCAGGTAGCCTTCAGTAGTGAAATACGGTCTTCGTTGTAAGTCACTACTAGGACATGCCACGCACATCAGGGCTTGTCCTACCTTACACCTACAATGCACCCTGCCCGCAGGCCTACCATAGGGGTGACTAATATGCAGTTAAGGGAAGGGTCGGTGCGGGCAAGTGGGGACACTTGCCCCGCTAGCGTGACAGTACGAGACCGCACGCGGGTTCTGCGGTCGCAGTTCCCAGACACATCTTTACGGCTGCTCGGGTGGGTGGCGCAACCAGCGCTGCAAGCCCACCAGCAGTATTGGCATCTACACGCCCCGGCACTCTCTCGTGCGCTTTACTAGGGACTAACAGTAAATCCAATGCACCAATCATGGATACCAATCGTATGTACAGTTTACAGTAGGGAGCACTTGCACTGCGGCACGGATCAGCCGTGGCGCAGTGCCCTGAGTATCGGAAAACCAGCAAAACATCGGAGGCACATCAGCAAAAAGTGGAAGGGAGACTCACGCCAAGGTGCCAGGTCTAACATGTGTCCCCTCCAGCTGAAATGTGGGGGGAACTACCCTTCCCCAGGGAGTTCCACATCACTAAGGCGGAAAAATCTGGACAGACCGTCAGCGTTGGCGTGATCGGTGCCAGGGCGGTGTTCCACCGTAAAGTCCATACTCTGTAGAGAAATGGACCACCTCAACAGTTTCGGGTTTTCACCCCTCATTTGCATCAACCATCTGAGGGGCCTGTGGTCCGTCTGAACTCGGAAGTGAGACCCAAACAAGTAGGGTCTTAGCTTCTTCAGCGCCCAGACCACAGCAAATGCTTCACGCTCTATTGCACTCCACCTACTTTCCAGTGGAAGTAACCTCCGACTTATGAAGGCTACGGGTTGGTCAAAGCCCTCCTCAGTCATCTGTGAAAGAACAGCCCCTACACCATGCTCTGAAGCGTCTGTTTGCACAATGAACTCCTTGGAGAAATCTGGGGCCAGGAGCACGGGCGCCGTGCACATGGCAGTCTTCAGGGTGTCGAAAGCTTTCTGACAGGTGTCAGTCCAAATCACATTCCTGGGCTGCTTCTTCGAAGTCAGCTCTGTCAAGGGGGTCACGATCGTGCCATAGCCCTTGACAAACCTCCTGTAATACCCAGTGAGCCCCAGGAAGGCTCTCACTGCAGTCTGGGTCTTGGGGGGTTCCCAAGCCAGGATGGTTTCTATTTTGGGCTGCAAGGGGGCTACCTTGCCACTCCCAACTTGGTGTCCCAAGTACACCACTGAACCCTGCCCAATCTGGCACTTGCTTGCCTTGATTGTGAGGCCTGCTCTGCGCAGGGCCATCAACACTTCCCAGAGGTGTCGCAGGTGTTCGGGCCAGCTGCCGCTGAACACCGCGATGTCATCCAGGTAGGCGGCACTGAACTCGTCCAGTCCAGCCAACACCTGGTTGACCAATCTCTGAAAGGTGGCAGGGGCATTCTTCATTCCAAATGGCATAACCCGGAACTGGAAGTGCCCATCTGGTGTAGAGAATGCCGACCTCTCCTTTGCCCCATCGGTCAAGGCGATCTGCCAGTACCCAGACGTCAAATCAAACGTGCTGAGAAACCGGGCAGCCCCCAGCCGATCAATGAGCTCGTCAGCTCTGGGGATGGGGTGCACGTCAGTCTTCGTGACTGAATTGAGTCCTCTGTAGTCCACACAGAACCGGAGTTCGGGTGTGGCTCCCGGCGCAGCAGCCTTCGGAACCAAGACCACGGGGCTGGACCAAGGACTGCTGGAAGACTCAACCACCCCGAGGGCAAGCATCTTGGAGACCTCCTCCTTGATGCAGGCCCGTACCCTGTCAGTTACCCGGTAAGCCTTATGCTTCACCGGTAAGCTGTCTCCAGTGTCCACATCATGGACGCACCAATCTGTGACACTCGGAACCAGGGAAAACAGGTCTGGAAACTGCCCCAGCAACTGGCGGCAATCCTCCTGTTGTTCGGCGGTCAGGGAGGGTGAGAGGTTAACTCCATCCACTGACCCATCCTTCTCACAGGCCACCAAGAGGTCCGGTAGAGGCTCTGACTCCTCCTCCATTCCGTCATCGGTTGCCAACAACATGCCCACTTCGGACCTTCGCAAGTGGGGCTTGAGGCGGTTGACATGTAGGACCCGCAAAGGGTTCCTGGGCGTCTTCATGTCCACCAAGTATGTCACGGGGCTCTTCCGCTCCACAACCTCAAATGGACCCGTCCACTTATCTTGAAGGGCACAGGGCTCCACTGGGGCTAGGACATACACCTCTTGTCCAGGCTGAAGCTCGACCAGAGTGGCATTCTGATCGTACCACCGCTTCATCTCTTCCTGGCTTGCTTCCAGATTTGCCTCGGCAAGTTGTCTGAAGCGCCTGGTTTGGTTTCTGAAGGCCAGCATGTAGCTATATACATTCTGGGGAGGTTTCCTGGGAGATTGCTCCCAGCCTTCCTTTACCAAACTCAGTGGTCCTCTCACGGGGTGACCGTACAGCAGTTCAAAGGGGCTGAACCCTAGGGACTTCTGTGGTACCTCGCGGTATGCAAAAAGCAGGCATGGTAAGAGGACGTCCCACTTACGCCTCATTGGGCCTTCCAGGCCCATGATCATGCCTTTAAGGGTCCGGTTGAATCTTTCAACCAACCCGTTACCTTGGGGGTGGTAGGGTGTGGTGAACTTGTACGTTACGCCACACTCCTGCCAAAGGGATTTCATATATTTCGATATGAAATTGGTCCCCCTGTCGCTCACTACCTCTAGAGGGAATCCTACTCGTGAGAAAATTCCCATCAGTGCACGCCCCACCACGGGAGCCGTCACTGTCCTCAGAGGTATGGCTTCAGGGTACCGGGTGGCATGGTCCACCAAGACCAGGATGAACCTGTTGCCCATGGCTGTCTTGGGGTCCAGAGGCCCAACGATGTCAATACCCACTCGCTGGAATGGCGTACCGACCACAGGAAAGGGTTGGAGGGGAGCCTTGTTCTTCCCTCCCGTCTTCCCACTTGCCTGGCAAGTCGGGCAGGTTCTGCAATAAGCATCTGAACTCTTATGCATTTGGGGCCAGTAAAAGTGGGTGACAAGCCTGTCATAGGTCTTGTCCATCCCCAAATGTCCTGCTAAAGGCACATCATGAGCCAGACCCAGTAGGAAGGCTCTGAACTTCTGGGGTACCACCAGCACACGGGCTGACCCAGGTTCAGCAGCCTTAGGCTCCGAATACAGGAGGTCGTTCTCCCAGTACACGTAATGTGTTTTGGCCTGAACACCATAGGCTGGTCTGCAGCCTGCTGCCGCATACCTACGAGAGAAGGGCATTCTTTCTGCTCCCTGCAGAATTCCTCCCTGGAGGGTCCTCCTTCTTGCTGCCAATGGGTCAGCTCAGGCAGGTCCCCTAGTTCGGCGATCTGTTCCCCTGTAGGCTCCAGGGCATCCCCCTCAAGGTCTGCCTCCTCCTGGACCGTAGGAACTTCAGGGGCCGGTTTCCCGCGCCCCCTGCGCCTTCTCCCTAAGGCCGGTTCCTGGGCCTCTCCATCAGGCCCCAGGACCTCTCGCTCACCCTTACTGGCTGCCATAGACCGTGTGGTCACGCACGCCCACTCAGGCAGACCCACCATCCGCAGGTGAGTCGTTTTCTCCACCTTTTCCCAAGGGGAGTGCTCCAAGTCGTTCCCTAGCAAACAGTCAACAGGCATGGTTTTTCTCACACAGACCTGCAGAGTACCAGAGACCCCCCCCCCACTCGAAGGGAACTTGAGCCATCGGACACTGGCTCTCGGAATTATCAGCATTGATAACCCTACAGTAGGCATGGGGTACAACCTGCTCTTGAGACACCAGGTGCTGCCTCACTGCAGTCACACTGGCTCCTGTGTCTCTAAGAGCCTCGGCTTCCTTACCATTGATGATCACCACCTGCCCATATTTTTTAGTGTTAGAGGGCAGGTAGTTCGTAGGGATCATCTCGCTGTCTCCTAACGAGACCAGGGTCATGTGAACGGGATCTCCACCCCCCGGGACCATCATTTCTTCTCCCAGGTGAACGCTAGTCACTTGTCGGGGCGGAGCACCAGTGGGTGCGGGTTTTCCAAATAGGCGACACTTGGGGTCACTGGATATGTGCCCAGGCTCACCACATTTGAAACAATTGAAGGGCCCCTTTGGAACAGGTTTACCTGTCGGGGCCCCGTTCTGCTTCGGGGGTGGGGGAGGCTGAGAACCCTGCTGCGGATTCCCTTGGGAACTACTTTGGGGGCCTTTTTGGAACCCTTTCTGTTTTCCCCCCTTGTCCCCCCCACTCTTCTGCTGGGGACCCTGCCCACTCTTGGCGGAATCTCCCACGGGACCCTTGTGGACCCTGGTGCTGAGCCAGCGGTCCGCCTCCTCAGCAAGCTTCCTCGGGTTGGACAGCTTGCTATCGATCAGGTGTTGGCGTAACTCAGGAAAACAGTGATCAGACAAGTGCTCCCATGCAATTAAATCAAAGAGACCTTGAAAATCATTCACTTTGTTACCTTTCACCCAACCATCCAGTGCTCTGCAAAAGTAAGTCACATACTCCACATACGTATTCCCAGGCCGCTTAGTACATCCCCTAAACTTCTGTCTATACATTTCAGGGGTAAGCCCGTACCTGTTCAACAAAGCTTCTTTCATGTGGATATAGGACCTCTGATTCTCAATGGGCAAATCTAGCAAGGTATCTCTCCCTTCGCTAAGGAACCTTCCCCACAACCCCGCTCCCCAATCCTTTTCAGGGACCCAGTGGGAGGACATGGCTACCTCATATGCCCTAAACCATTGTCCTATGTCATCCCCCTTAAAGAACTCCTTGACTACGTCCTTCGGGATATGCACTCTTGACTCTACCTGCACTGGCGATGTGCTGCCACCAGAGGGAGAACGATCCAAGTCTCTCTCCTTGAGACTCATCTCCCTCATCTTCACCTCATAATCCATCTGGTGCTTTCGCTCTTCCAGCGCCATTCTTTTTGTTTCCAGCTCCAGCTGGATTTTCAATTCTGCCAATTTCCTTTCGTGATTCCGGGTTTCCTTCCTGTCCGCCAGCTCCTCTGGCGACAGGCCTTTACCCAAGCTGTGCTCGCTGTCTTGTCGCTCGAGATCGATCAGATCCCCAAGTGCATTCTGCTCCTCCGTGGCATTCTGCTCGGCGAGGACGTCTTGCTCTTCCGGGGTCTTTCTGGACTCCACCCAGGCTTTCAGGGCCTTGTAGAGCTCCGGCTTGTTTTTGCAACCAGCGTGCGGAACCTTTAGTTTCCTACAAAAAAACTTCAGCTCCATCTTTGAGTATTTGTCCAGCTTTGCGGCGTCCCATTCTATCTCCAAGACCTCGGAGGTCGTGGACTCCGCTCCATCCAGGCTCTTCGTGCCCGGCATGGCTTCGGCACTCGGAATCTTCTTTCGAAAGGCAAAGTCTGTGGTTTAGTAACTGTACCGTAATCCTTGTGTAGCGGTCAGAAGCTCAGGTATAACTATCGCAAGTGTAAATTCGAAATCCTCACCGCTGCGTCCAATGTAGGAAGGGGGAGGCTCTAGTTGGCGCAGTGCAACACTAGCGACAAGCAGGGACTCTCTCTTCCTCGTCAGGGCTGAGGGTTACCTTCCAGACAACCTCTGCTTACCCTCTAGGTAGTGTGGCTTAAGCAGTCTTAGGCTAATCTTTGGGGCACATAGGGTTAAACACTTGCAACAGTACACCTTTACAACCAACCCACCACACAATGAGACCAGACTGTATTCTTGTAAAAATATATCTCTTTATATAGATTTTACGCAGGCTTATGAAATACAGTCAATAACTTGATGGATACGGTTGCAGGATATTAGCTTTAGGTTACCACAGTTCTTATCGTAGTTCTTGTGAGGCCCGTAGGCCGGCGTTAAACCAAGTTCTTTGTGGAGCCAGCGGCTTCCAGGGGATCTGTCCCACGTCGCGTTGCCTTCCCGGGGTCGCTGATCGTTGCGGCTCTTCTGCCGAGCAGGTCACTGGTCGTCCGGGGCAGCGGTGCTCTGTGGCGGCACGGTCCTCTCTTCGTCGTCCGCTCCGCCCTTGGAGACGGCGGCTGTGCGGCGGTGACAAGTGGCAGTACGGTCCCCAAGTGCAGGACGTACCCAGCCAAATGTCGATGCAGCTGTAGCTCACAGCTGGGCTGTCGGGCAGGCTACCGACCTTGTGGATTCTCGTAGGGCAACGGTCTGTCCTTGCAGGTGAGGGACGGCCCGCTATGCAGTCGCCTCGTTAGCTTGGACCAGACGGGTCCTCCTTTGCTTTGCTCTCGGGCTCCCAGCGCAGTTGTGGTCACGATGGTCGGGCCAGCGGCGGCTGGTCCTCACTGTGCTTCCGCTGTTGCTTTGGGCCCCGGTCACGGTGGTCGGGAGGGGGTGGATGCCTTAGAGGAGATTCCTCTCTGTCGGTGCTGCGGCGATGGTCAGCACCTGCAGTCGCTTTCTTCCAAGGGGGGTAGCGTCCACTGGTCCTGGGACGCTGGTCAGGGGGCAAGTTCAGTTCCAAGCCCTTGGAGATCTCTTTGCAGAGTTTGGCACAAAGTAGCACAAAAGTCTTTTCGTAGTCTTTTTGTCTTCCTCTCCTTCAGCAGCAAGGCACCAGACACAGGCAAGAGTCCGCACCCTTCCTTGTCTCTCACGGTCCTTCTCGTAGGGCAGAGTCGTTCTGTGGCCCAAACTGGATCTAATTTTCAAGGAGCAGGGCTCCGTCTTTTATAGGCCAATTCCTTTGTTCTCGCAGGCCAGGGGGGCCTTTGCATAGCCACTCTCAGTTCTGGAGTACCCCGGCGGGTGTACTCCGGCTTCTGCTTTCAGTGTGAGGGGCAGGCGCATCAGACGCCCCACAGGAGGTGGAGCCAACATTGTCCGGACAGGAGTGGCCAGAGTACCTTGTTGATGGGGGCTTCGCCCTTCCTGGGCCAGGTGCCGGCAGAGTCATCCGCCGCTCCCCAGGAGGGTGGAGCCAGCATTGTGGTGGCCGAGCACAGTGACAGTTCGAGTCAAGAGGCACTCCTACCTCCCACTAAGGTGTAATCTGCGCATTCACCACCTGTCATCCCTCCAGCCCTGTCACTCACACATCCCAGACAGTCGGATACACATACTGGCAGAGGCAACTGAAATGGTTAGGCAAGCAAAGGCTAACTTTCTAAAAGTAGCATTTGCAAACCCAGGATATTGAAATAAACTTGTCTACAAGAAATATCTCATCCTCCTGAGTCCAGGCATACTAAACATGACTCACTACCATGCTCCTTGAGTCTGCGGGGATTATAGGTCGTAATAATCCTCGTAGCTCAGTCTGGCCTAATGGAGCAGGTAGCCTTCAGTAGTGAAATACGGTCTTCTTGTAAGTCACTACTAGGACATGCCACGCACATCAGGGCTTGTCCTACCTTACACCTACAATGCACCCTGCCCGCAGGCCTACCATAGGGGTGACTAATATGCAGTTAAGGGAAGGGTCGGTGCGGGCAAGTGGGGACACTTGCCCCGCTAGCGTGACAGTACGAGACCGCACGCGGGTTCTGCGGTCGCTGTTCCCAGACACATCTTTACGGCTGCTCGGGTGGGTGGCGCAACCAGCGCTGCAAGCCCACCAGCAGTATTGGCATCTACACTCCCCGGCACTCTCTCGTGCGCTTTACTAGGGACTAACAGTAAATCCAATGCACCAATCATGGATACCAATCGTATGTACAGTTTACAGTAGGGAGCACTTGCACTGCGGCACGGATCAGCCGTGGCGCAGTGCCCTGAGTATCGGAAAACCAGCAAAACATCGGAGGCACATCAGCAAAAAGTGGAAGGGAGACTCACGCCAAGGTGCCAGGTCTAACACTCACCTTTCAAATTCATTTGTAAATTATAAAGTATCTGAATCACACACCAGATTTTCTTATGCACAAAATGAATATAGTGCACTGCTCTTAGCAAAACCAAAAAATGGCAAAGTTTCCCTCTCATGCTGCACCCATATACATGTAAATATCGAATCACATTGCTTCTCAGATTAATTCAAATTCTAAGACACATTTCTATTGGTTGCACATATCAACCCTTGCCAACTGACCTCTAACTCAACCAAAATAGCTTCTGGAATTTTCTAGAGTCGCGCCTGGTCCGTGCACTGTAAGCGATGGAACCGCGGATCCAGACGAGACTTCAAAAGTATATTACATATACTTTTACCATATTTTTTTCATAGCACACTACTTCTAAATATACCAATGACTTGCGAAATCTCACTGCAATTACATTTTTCTTTAAAATTTATAAGAAATACACATTTTAATACCACACATAACTTCCAACCCTACCCCCATTCTGCTTAACCTCTTCGCTGCTGATGACGAGCTCAGCTCGTCATCAGCTACGGTGGTCGTGTGCTGATGACGAGCTGAGCTCGTCATGTAACGCAGCTTTTTAAAATTTGCCGCACACAGCGGGAAAAGCCGCCGCAGCGATGCATTTAATGCCTGTTTCCATAGTAACAGTTCATGGAACACTCAACTAAACACAAGTCACAAGTTCAGCATACAATGTTGCAAATTCAAACAGCAAGTGGGCTTGACTTTTCAAAATATCAGCTTATCCTATCTAATGTACCTTTCAAACAGTTTTTACTAACCAATTAGAAACATGCTTTTTAAACACAGAAACATGAATCCTATTTTTCAATCTATATTGTTCTCAAACAGCCAATTGCTTCTCTTCTTTTTTTAAAACTACATCTTGTCCACCATTTTACAGACCTCTTATTTTACCAACTGCCTACTTCACATACAGACATCTTTTGAGTGCATCCAAACTTCCCTTCAAGATGCTTAGAATGTGGCTTGTGGGACACATCTAGATTTTCTGGTGCAAAAGGTATGCTGAAAGAGGTATTGACAAAGACCTAGCTTTACCAAAGGTAGACATTAAATGGATTGGACAGAGAGGATTAAAGTGGCACTAAGTAATGCCATTGGTTAAATCCTTTTTGCATCTCCACCACCCTGACTGTATAATTGTGTACTGTGGTGGCAATGACCTAGGCACTTTGACTGGGGTAGGTCTGGAAATGCTAATGAAGGACACCTTTGCAGAATTAATGTTACTTTTCCCCTAAAAAGCCTTTGTCTACTCTAACATATGCCAAAGACAGAAATGGAATTGGTCCAATCAATTTTGTCCACAGATTGAGAAAGCTAGGAAACATGTCAATAAAGCTGTTTCAGCGTATCTCAGAGATTATAGTATGGGGTCCAGACACAACAACAATCTGCGTTTTAATATGAATGGCATCTACAGGAGCGATGGTCTACATTTCACAGATGAGGGAAACAGAGTCTTTCTCAACAACTTTAGACTCTTCATAGGCACCTACATGTAGGTACCAAAATCTCCCAATAAACACAAGTGCTCTTTTTAGAGCCACCCTAGATCCAAACATATAACCTAGATTTATAAATAAAAAATATTAATTTTTCTTGCTGGGAGTTGCACACCCAGCGCGTTCACACCAGGGGGCCACACTGGGGGTCGCGCACCCAGTGCGTTCACACCAGGAGGCCGTGCTGGGAGTCACGCACCCAGCTCCTTCACACCAGGGGGCTGCGCTGAGCATCGCGCTAGGGACGGACTACAACTTTTTCATTAAAAAAACACGACTCCAACCACTAATTTCTATTCGCCCCAGGGATCCCATCCTCCGAAGCCTATCCACATCGATGGGGTCCCTGTGTCCTGCGAGAGCAGGCATTGCTTTTCCACACAGCTCCCTGTGTGGAAAAGCAATTCTGCTTTGGGTTTTGGAAGAGAGAGCAGGTTTCCTTGCTCTCTCTTCCAAAATCCAAACCAGAGTTTGCTACGGTAGGGCGGGAGACATGCTTCCACCCTACCGTAGCAAACAGCAGTGTCCCGGGGGTGGGTTCTCCAGGACAATGCAGGAGCTGGCCCTAGGGATGTCGGTCCCCATGGCCATCGAAGCCTCCAGGAGGAGGGCCTGCAGCCCCCTCCCAACAAATTACAAAGCCCCGGGGAGGGGGTGGTCCCCATGGACGGGGATCTGCTACAGACTACCGAATATGAATTTTAGTGCCCCGGGGAGGTGACGGTCCCCCCACACAGGTAGTTTTTTATTTTAAACAAACCCCGGGGGTGGCAATCCACGTGGCTGCAAGGAGGGCATGTGCCCCCGCAAATATTTTAGAAAAGCCCCAGAGGTGGCGGCCCCCGGGGTTTTGAGGGCATTGGAGGCCCCCCAACCATTTAAAACACTTCTTTTGCTTCTTTCTGCACCCATCTTCCCTCTTTCTGTACCCCTCTTGCCTCTCTCTACACCTCTTTTCCTTTTTTAAGCACTTCTTTTGTTTCTTTTTGGACCTTTCTGGCTTCTTTCAGCACCCTTGGTGCCTCTTTCTCCACCCCTCCTACCCCTTTCTGCATCTCTGTTGTTTCTTTCTGCACTTTTTGTCTCTTTCTCCATCCTTTTTCCCTCTTGCTGCACCACTCCTGGCTCTTTCTGCACAACTGTTCCCTCTTTCTGGGATTATCTTGCTTCTTTCTGCACCTCTGTTGCTTCTTTCTGCACTTCTCTTGCCTTTTGCTGCACTTCTCTTCCCTCTTTCGGCACCTCTGTTCCTTTTTCCTGCACTTCTTTTGTTTCTTTCTGCACCTCTCTTGCTTCTTTCTGCACCCCTCATGCCTCTTTCTTTACATCTCGTGCTTCTCTTTGCACCCCTTGTGCCTCGATATGTACCCCTCTTTCTGCACCCCTCTAGCCTCTTTCTGCACCTCTGTTACTTCTTTCTGCACTTCTTTAGTTTCTTCTGCACTTATCTTGCTTCTTTCTACTTGTCTTTTGCCTCTTTTTTCACCCCTCTCCCCCTTTCACTATCTCTGTTGCTTCTTTCTACACTTCTCTTGCTTCTTTCTACAGCCCTTGTCCCTCTTTCTGTACCTCTCTTGCTTCTTTTTGCACCCCTTGTGCTTTTTTCTACACCCCTCTTCCCTCTTTCTACACCCCTCTTGTCTCTTTCTGCACCTCTATTCCTTCTTTCTGCACTTCTTTTTTTCTTTCTGCTCCTCCCTTGCTTCTTTCAACACCCCTCTTGCCTCTTTCTCCACCCCTCTTACCTATTTCTGCATCTCTGTTGCTTCTTTCTGCACTTCTCTTGTCTCTTTCTCCACCCCTCGTCCCTCTTTCTACACCTCTGTTGCTTCTTTCTGCACCTCTGTTAACTCTTTCTGCATCCCTCGTGCATCTTTCACACCTCCTTCCCTCTTTCCGCACCCTTCTTGCCTCTTTCTACACCTCTGTTCCTTCCATCTGCTCTTCTTTTGTTTCTTTCTGCACTTCTCCTGCTTCTTTCTGCACCCCTTTTGCCTATTTTTGCACCCATCTTGCCTCTTTCTTTATCCTGCTTCCCTCTTCCGCCACCCATCATCCGTCTTTATGCTCCTCTGTTGCTTTTTTCTGCACATCTTGTGCATCTTTTTACAAGTCTTTCTTCTTTTTGCACCCCTTGTGCCTCCTTCTGCACCCTTCTTCCCTCTGTCTGCACCCCTGCTGCCTCTTTCTGCACAGTATAAACAAACAGTGGTCCGAGACCTATTATTTTTAAACATGAAAAAATCACAATTTTATGAATCAGAAGGCGTCGGTTATTTTAACCGCCCAAATCAATTAATGAAAGAAGAGATAGAGACTAGGCAACAGCAACAGACTCAAGATGTATACACAATATTTTAATCTATTGTTAGAGATTCGTAACGGAAACACAATATGCAATATTTCAATCTATTGCAAATAAAGGGTGTCAAAGAAAAGTGAATGTGATAAGGTGAACAGAAAACTAAGTTCATTCTGTGATGGTTCTGACATGTGTCAGAACCATCACAGAATGAACTTAGTCTTAGTCTTTGACACCCTTTATTTGCTTTACTGCACGTTCTTAATACGGGACAATGCATATAAAAAAGTACATAACAGTGTGAATTGTGCTTTCGCTTCAAAAAATTGTGACAATAGATTGAAATATTGCATATTGTGTTTCTGTTACGAATCTCTAACAATAGATTAAAATATTGTGTATACATCTTGAGTCTGTTGCTGTTGCCTAGTCTCTATCTCTTCTTTCATTACTTGATTTGGGCGGTTAAAATAACCGACGCCTTCTGATTCATAAAATTGTGATTTTTTCATGTTTAAAAATAATAGGTCTCGGACCACTGTTTGTTTATACTATACGTTACCCAGGTCCAGTACCGTTGTGGGTCGCCCCATTTCTTTAATGGCCTCTTTCTGCACATCTCTTCCTTTCTGCACTTCTGTTATTTATTTCTTCTCCCCTATCACCTCTTTCTACATTCCTATTCCCCCTTTCTGCATCTCTGTTACTTCTTTCTGTACTTCTCTTGCCTCTTTCTCAACCCCTCTTCCCTCTTTCTGCACCTCTGTTGCTTCTTTGCGCACTTCTCTTTCTTCTTTCGGCACCTCTCTTGCTTCTTTCTGCACCCATCTTCTCTCTTTCTACACCTCTTTTGCCTGTATCCACAACTCTCTTGCCTCTTTCTGTACCTCTCTTACCTCTTTCTGCTCCACTGTTGCTTCTTTCTGTACTTCTCTTGGCTCTTTCTGTACCCAACTTGCCTCTTTCTGCACCTGTTGCTTGTTTCTGCAATTGTCTTGATTCTTTTTGCACCTCTCTTGCTTCTTTCTGCTTCCCTATTCCCTCTTTCTCCACCACTCTACCCCCGTTCTGAATCTCTCTCGCTTTTTTTCTGCAGCTCTCTTGGGTCTTTCTGTACTTCTGTTACCTCTTTGTGCACTTCTCTTGCATCTTTCTTCACATTTCTTGCCTCTTTCTGCACGTTTCTTACTCTTTCTGCACCTGTCTTGATTTTTCTACACTTCTCTTGCCTCTTTCTGTACTTCTCTCACCTATTTCTGTACTCAAATGGGAAGTGCAAGCTGTCACGTTTAAAGGTCTTCATGCTCTCAGGACTGAGGTATATGTGGACTTGTACATGTATTCTTACATGTGCTATGCATCCGAAGATGGTAGCTTGAAAAGCGGGTAAATTCTCCTATAGTTGGTCAAATCTTCTCAGTTCTGCTCTATCATTTGGTTGCACAGGCAGCCATGCCTTATGTATATAGGTGTTATAGAACACCTCAAATGTACTATTGAATATGCATGTGCCCTGTTGTAGTAGTAGAAAGAAATACATGCATCTTTTGTACACAGATTTACAGTATGCTGTTTGAAACACCGGTATTCAAGTATGTGTATGTTTATTTTTATGTAACATAGGTTAAAGCAGAGACACATGCATGCATACCTTCACAATCTTGCTGAGACCTACAACAGTGATATGGTTAGGATTGCTGTTTTACATTTGGTAGGCCTAACATTATGAGCAGTCGATGAATAGTGAACCTTGCAGAGAAAAGTGAGGTTTAAGGCATCTTGGGAGGATTAGTGATTAGGCTATTTTGTATGAGTCTGTGGAAAGGTAAAATCAAAGTAGGCCTTTTTCTGCACCTCTGTTGCTTCTATCTGCAGTTATCTTGCTTCTTTCAGCACCTTTCTTCCTCTTTCTGCACCTCTCTTCCCTCTTCCTACACTTCTCTTGCTTCTTTCTGCGCCTTTCTTCCTCTTTCTCTACATGTTCTACCTATGCAGGCATAGTTAGAAATTAGCATTTAAAAAAACCTTAGAAATTCACTGAAAAAATGTTATCGTCACGGTCCCCAGGATCAGATTGATGCTCAAATGGGTCCACCTTTTCATCTGACTAAGCCCTGATTGCTAATAATAGCCTAGGCCAATGGAAGGATCAAGCGAGGGAAGGCAAGGAAAGGGTCTACAGGGACGGAGATCTGAAACGACAAAGAAAAAAGGTCATGCAGCAATACTCTATTTGACCCTCTTGTACTGAATTACTGTGACAAGAATATGCTATACCTGTAAAGGAATAAAGTGCATCAATGAATAAGAAGATTTTATATCTCTTTGGGGAATACAGTGTGATAATGAGTAGTCCAAATCTCTCAAGCCTCTATTAACATCCACAGCATTCTATCACACATGGAAATCTTTAGTGTCACCCTGTTGCATTAATCACAGAACGACCCCACATAAAAGAATTATGTGTATAGTTAGTAATATTCACTGTGGTGTTGGAACTTTCCGGAATCAAGAAATAAAGATATATCAACATCTATTTGGTTATGTCACCCATGAACAACCAGTATGTAACAATGTACCTCATTATCTGTACTCTCCAACGTGTACCTTGATATTCCACAACCGTCCTCCGCATGAGCTGCGTTCGCACCTTCGCCCGCTCGCCAACGGAGGACACTCTGTGAACGGATTGCCAAGAGGACTGTTTATATCCAGAACGAGCAAAAACGTCCCCCCCATGAGCCGCAAGACGCTGACTCTCCAACGGAGGACAATGAATACCCCACGGCCAACAATACCGTGCAAAGTCTTCCTATGATAATCGTCCTCCGCATGTGCCGCAATACGCTGGCTCTCCAACGGAGGACACAGAGACACAGCGACCGCTGTTCGCCAAATAATTCACTATCGTCCTTCGCATGAACCTGAAGAGACGCAGGTTCCCCAACAGAGGGCAAAAAGGTATAACGGCCAACAATGCTGTTCGACTTCACTAATGAATCAAGTATCTCTCACCTATTCCAAAGAGGTTACCAAAGATCCGGTCGGAGGAACGAAGATCGGGAGCGACTGCGCTCCTGAACCAGGAAGTAGATAAGCCAATCAGAATTTCCGACACTGTTTCTGGGATTCGGTGGCTTAAATATGAAGTTCCCGCATTGTAGTTCATGCCGCGCTAGGCATGCTGGCAAATGAAGTCTTTGATACAAACGCTGTATCCGTGATTTGAAGAAACGTCAGTGTGAAGGAGGCGCTCAAGCCTGGCGCATGTAACAGTACATCCCCTCTTACTGAGAGTGCCTCAAAGGGCCTGCCTTCTGAGGGAATTTTCCATGGAACAAGGATACCAGTCTAGGTGCATGAACCCCAGACGCAGGCTCCCACGAGTGCTCCTCCGGGCCATACCCCTTCCAACCCACCAAGTACCACAACCTGCGCCCCCTCCACCGTGTGGAGTTCTGGACTTTTTTGGTTCCGTCCAGAGGTGTCAGGGTACAACACCCAAAGACCCCGGAGTCCCACCTGCCTTGGTGCACAAATGAACAGAAACACGGGCTTCTCGATGGTGGCGTCAAAGACCAAAGGTTTATTACTGCAGGGACACAGAAGTCACAGAATCTACACACGGGCAGAATCTAGGAGACTGTTCGATTTGTACAAAGTGGGTCGCTCCTTATATACTAAAAATTGTGCTCTAGGCAAATATTTCACATGTCGGTACATTCCCAAACCTTTTGTGTCTCTAAACAATAAATATTTGGCGTTACACAGGAACTGTCGATAAAATCTGATACCAAACATCTACGAAGAGGGGTTCCCACTAGTTCATCACAATCCCCTGTCAATATTGCATTCAGGACCCGGACCGCCTCATCGTAAAGTTCGTTACCTCCCCCTAATAAAGGCCCAGAAGGAAAGGAACAGAGCCAGGTGCAGAAGATAGAAAACGGGATAAGAGATGTTTGTGGGTTGTAAATGGGCAAGGCTACCGGCTTCGGCCGCCTAATCATGATCAGGTACAATGGACAGGAAAACCAGTTCAGGTGGGCTGGCCTCGGGCAGAGGAGGCAGCCTTTGTCGAGTCATGCAGCTTCAGCGTGATCTGGTTTAAGGTGCACGTGTCATGTAAGAGGTGAATCTCCGGCTAAGGCTACGTGTCCTTAATCAAAGTGGAGTGAATGAAATGATCAGAGGCTATTGCATATGTGAGGGCAAGGAACCACAAAATGGCGGCCACGATCTAAGATGGATGCCGTGTGTATATCAGAAATGTGTCAGTGGAAGGAGTGCTCTTGCTCGTAGCGTAGTGAAAACACTAGGATATACTAAATGGATCATTTGCGGTTCGCTGATACTAATTTTATGTATTTCCGACAAACTTGAAAACACGGGTTCAAGTCGTCACGGAACCGTCACGGAACCTCAGACCCTCCTTTTGCCCTTACATAGGCAATTACTCAATCTATGTCTGAATCTAGTTCTATGCTCATCAGGTCAGTGACATGCTGTTGTATCATCATCCTTTCTCGTGTCTTTTCTCCAAATGCAGGTGGTTTCCTAAAACAGGTTGTAGCACAAAGACTACACAGAGCAGGACCACACTGGATAATCAGACAACATGAGAATAGTAATATTAAGATGACACCAATGACCATTAGAACCTTCCATCCCCACGCTGAGATCAGAGTCCAAACCCACTCCATAAAGGACCAGTTTCCCTCATCTACATGTATGGAGTCCGAAATCTTGTGCAACTTAGAGATCGCCTCGTAAACTGTTGGAGCATTATTAGGAATAAAGACACAGCAGCTCGATTGGATCATTCTGCATACCCCACCTCGATCTGCAAGTATAACATCTAGAACCATACGGTTCTGCAATGTCATGAGCCTATCCGCCTGAAGCTCAGCTGTCAGATTGCTAAGGGCACCAGCAGTTTCGGTAATAGTAGATTCAACTACCCGTGTTAGCTGACGTATGTTTCTACTATTGGCCATAGGCCCCCAGAACGGAAGGAAGCCTTTGAAGAAGTCTCCAGCTTCCTGACCAGCTGTATCTTCCTTGCTGAAGACACCTCTCGCTACTCTTGTTCTGTGGTAATCAGGTGAAGCAGTGTATGTCGGAGGCAATAATCGAGCAATATAACATGAACCTGAAAAGTCGGCAGGCAACCATGTATAAGCTCTGTCTCGACAAATGAAATAGGTACCCCTAGCAGTAAGAAAGGCAGGGGAAGAGTTAGCCGGAAACACATAAGTCTCTACGCACTCACTCCTCCCTAGCTGAGCTCTCGGATTTCTCCCATTACCTTGCAAACAGACCTGACCTCGGTGAGGTACGACCCAGATTGGAGTTGAGCTTTTACGCTTGCTTTCTCCTAAACTAAGGCGATACTCTGAAGTATTCCAACTTAAATATACTCGCAATTCGTCTCTAGGGTAAGATGGAGTATTATTGACGTCTTTGACCATGTCAATAATTCCCTGGACTAAGGCTTTGTTGGCAGAGTTATATTTAGTGGAACGTGGTGGACGTGGAGGATAGGTCTCAAGAGCATAAGCAAAGATGGTTTGAAGGGCCTGAAATGATCCATTGTAGCTGAAAGGCAAAACCAGATAGGGAATACCTTTATCCATAGTGTGGGGTATCAAGCCACACACCCAACAGTCTGTCGTGTTAACTACCAGTTGGTGTTGGTGCAAGAGCTGTACAAAAGTATTATTAATGAATTCTGAGCGTCGAGCTTGCTCATGTTCCGGAAACGAGTGAAAAGAGTGTATAGAAGAAACAGTAGAAATAGCAGGATCAAGGGGAGGTACTGTAGATACTGGCACAAAAATCAAATTTATGCTAAAGACAATTCCACCCACCAGTGTTGCTAAAACAATCAAAAATGTAATGGCACATTGCATCAAGAAACATTTGCTGTGAAGAATTCTATTAAGTCTGTTTCTGCGAACGTAAATCACATTTTCTCGTTGCAGCGCAGGAAGTTCCATCTTCTACAATCCGCTCGCGACCACTGATGATGTGTACGTAGATGAAAATGCCTCTGTCAGCCCTGGGAGTTCCCAGTACTAACAGAAAGATCGACCTTGTGTCAGACCCCTGCAAATTCAAACTAGGCACACAGCCACGACCCTACGGCTACCCAGACGGCAAGGCAATTTTAAAAACAATAAACAATAACAAACTTCCTGGCTGAAGGCAAAAGTTCAAAATATATATATATATATCAAAATCACAGTATGCAGTTGCCTGCTTTATTAGTCCTTTTATGGCTTCTAAGGTTGTATCTTTTCTTCGCTGGTACTGTTTGATCGGAAAATAGTGTATCACTAGCAGCTGTTGCAGAGTTTAAGTTCGTAGATAGCAAAGTTTCTTGTGATGCTGGAGACAAATGTTCAGTGTTCAAAGGAGTCCTTTCAGGAGGAGAGTCAAGTTTCAAAGTGTCAGTAATCAAATCGGCATCGCTGAAAGGGACAAATTTCGGAGTTGTTTCAGATTCGGAGGCACCAATTCCCTTCTTCACCCAGTCGTCGTAGGGCAGCGGCAGTGGAACACGCTTTACGTGAGAAGCGTGGATCCAGTGCTTGCGACCAGCAACACGTACAGCTGTCCTCGTCGCCAGCAGGATTTGGAAGGGGCCGATGTAGCGAGGCTGAAGATTCTTTGTCCTCGCAAAATTTCTGACCACCACGTGGTCGCCGGGTTTCAGCTGATGCCCTGGACTCTCCGGAGGTTTTGGCAAAGCATCAAAGACCTGTTGATGAATAAGACTTAATTTAGCAGTCAAGTCGTAAAGATAGTCTATCAACATAGGATATTCAATGGAGCAGAATTGTTTAGGCCTTGGCACACCCCAGACATTTGCCGGGCGGCCAAATACAATCTCATATGGAGAAAGCCCTATTCTAGAATGCACTGTTGCTCTCGTTGATAACAAGGCCAAAGGAAGTGCGTCTGGCCAAGCCAAACCTGTGGATGCTTGAATTTTGGCTATTTTAAGCTTGAGGGTGCCATTGTAACCCTCGACTAAACCAGCAGACTGGGGATGGTTCGCACTATGAAATTTTTGTTTCAATCCTAGACCAGCACACACACTCTGCATAACTTTCCCTATAAACTCACTTCCGTTATCTGACCACACAATCCGTGGCATTCCAAACCTAGGGAAAAATTCTTTGAGAAGAATTTTGGCAGTTGATAAAGCAGTGTTGTCCTTTAGTGGGTATGCTTCTATCCACCTGGAAAAAGCACAAACCACCACCAGGACGTATTTTAAATTGTTGCAGCGTTCCATGTGAATGAAGTCTAACTGTATTACTTCAAAGGGACAGGAAGGAGGAGCAAAATGACCAGCTGGAGTTGGAGTTCCCTTGCCAGGATTATGCATCAAGCACACCATACAATTTTTCACCACTCTCTCTGCACACTTACTGATTCCCTCATTCTTCCAAACCGGAGCTAACATCTTACATATCCCTTTAGAACTTATGTGCGCCACTCCATGCGCCATCGTCACTACTGCAAGCACATACGCATCAGGCAACATCCAACGCTGCTGTTCTGTCAAATCGATCCAACATCCATTCGAGTCCAATTTGCCCGTACTTTCTCTCCATACGCGTTTCTCTTCCTCAGTCGCTTCTTTCTGAATCTCTTTCACACTTTCCATAGTATCCTCACACATTCCAGACTCAGCAATCCATCTTGCAGACGTAGCAACATACATTCTACTCATCATGTCTCTAGCTGTCTGTTTAGCGGTTTCATCAGCAAAGGCATTTCCCCGACCAACATCATCCGTGATTGCTTTATGAGCACTGCACTTCACAATCGCAACTTCAGTCGGTAAGGTTAGAGATTCTAACAAGTCGTTAACTAGCTGACCATGTTGAATCTTAGTCCCATGGGACGTAATGAAACCCCTTTCTCTCCACAACCGGCCAAAACTATGGGCCACGCCAAATGCGTACTGACTATCTGTAAACACATTCACTCTCTTTCCCTCAGCTAAAACACACGCTCTCGTAAGAGCTATTAACTCTGCAGCTTGGGCAGAATTCTGACTCACTCTTGCAGTCTCCACAATCGTCTTCAAAGTCGTTACCGCGTAGGCAGCAGTCACATCACCATTCTCCAATTTAAAACATGACCCGTCCACATACAGCGTACCATCTGGGTCGGATAGAGGAGTATCTCTCAAGTCGATACGACCTTTTGTCTCTTCCTCCGTTTTGAAATAACAGTCATGTGGCTCAGAATCACTCGACTCTTGGTCAGTCGGCAACAATGTTGCTGGGTTCAATACATTGCATCTTTTGATCTGAATATGACTCGCTAATAACGTCAGCTCGTAACCAGATAATCTCGCACTAGTAAGGTGTTGTGTCTTCGTTCGGTTCATGAGTGTGTCCACTGCATGAGGAACCATGACCACTAGCATATTGTTCATCACCAAACCAGCAGATTGTCGAATGGAAGCTGCAGCTGCCGCTGTAGCCCTCAAACAACTAGGTAACGCTCTAGCTACCGGATCTAATGTTGATGAGAAATACGCACAAGGGCGTTGTTTATCACCAAACTTCTGTGTCAGAACACTCAACGCGCAACCTTCTCTTTCGTGAACGTAGAGCGTGAATGGCTTGCTGTAATCAGGTGTGCCCAATACAGGAGCTGAACACAAAGCTTTTCGTAATTCAGCAAAACTCTCTTGACATTCATCAGACCATGGCACCGGACTCGAAACATTTTTCCCAGTCAAAGCTACCAATGGCTTCGCTAAAAGTGAAAAATTTGGGATCCATTGCCTACAGTAAGAGGTAATACCTAGAAAGGCACGTACTTCCCTCTGTGTGCGTGGAACACTCATCTGCGTAATTGCTTTTATTCTTTCTGGGGTCAACTTCCTTCCCTCCTTTGACAAGAGGTGACCTAGGTAGGTTACTTCTTGGCAGCAATATTGCATTTTGGAAGGTGACACCTTATGATTCAAATTAGACAAATGATGCAATAACGAAATTGTAGCTGCTTTGCAAGTCTCCTTGTCATCGGCAGCCACTAAAAGATCGTCTACGTACTGTACTAGGGCAGAACCTGGAGGAAGGACAAAAGAATCTAACTGGCTTTTTAAAGCTTGACTGTAAATAGATGGACTTTCACAGTAGCCTTGTGGAGCGCGTTTAAATCTGAAACTGCGACCTCCTAAACAGAAGCCAAAAATATCTCTGCTTTCCTCGGCTATCGGAATGCTGAAAAAGGCATTCTTCAAGTCGATGACTGAGAACCATGTAGCTGTAGCGGGAATCAATGTTAGCAAGGCAGTAATGTCTGGCACTACAGGAAACTGCGGAATTACAATCTTATTAACTTCTCTAAGGTCTATGACAAACCTATAAACTGGAGGTTTTGTAGGGTCAGTTCGCTTCAGAATCGGTAATACAGGACTGTTACAGACATTTCCTCTAGTTTCTTCAACTACACCCTTCTTAATCAAGTCTTGCACAATCAATAAGAGTGCACGCTCACCTTCATTCGATATTTTATATTGAGGAATTCTTGGAAATTTCACATTCGCTTTCAAAGTTACTACATACGGTGGAATTTCTAGTAGACCTACATCATTGGGACCAGTCGCCCAAAGAGAATCAGGGAGTGAACGTAGCTCCGGCGGGAGTGCGTCCATTGACAAGTACATCGGAGAGGTGAGTCTTTTACCCAAAGTAAGCTGTACTCCTTCCGGAGAACAGTACAATGTCGCATATAGTCGTTTTAACAAATCTAAACCAAGCAGATTTTCATTACAACCTGTCGTCAAAATTAAGGGTGCTTTCAAGTGACACGGTCCAACAGAAATAGACAAAGGACCAGATATCGGGTTGTACACAGGGGCGCCTGAAAAACCTACGGAAACATTTGTTGAGCCAGACAAAGGTGCGCCAGGGAGTTTCGCATGCATGATAGAACTTTTTGCGGCACCAGTATCCAACAGAAACGGTTCGACTACACCTGATGTTGCTACTGCGACATAAGGCCCACTCTGATCCACTGGAACTGATACTACTCCCTCTCTCTGTCTATGGCTGTCCTAGTACCCATTTTGTTGAAATCCCTCTTCAACTTCACAATAATCCTCAACAAGATATTGCTGAGATCTATTTTGCTGAACAGATTGTCCATTTCGTTGATCAAAGTGATTGGAGGGACGATCATTCGTTTGCGGAGGCATAGCACCTCGCCCTCGTCCTCTAGAATTCTGTGCAAAACCACCACGACCTCTCTGAGCTGCTGCCGCATTATTTTGCGCTAAAATCTGACAATCATTTTTATAGTGACCCTCTTTCTTACAGTACGCGCATTGATTCCACTGGTATTGAGGCCTGGTCGAATTATAATCTGTCTTTTGATACGAATTCTGTTGCATATTAGTCTGATTCGTGCGAGGCGGATACGCCTGCTGTAAAAGAACTTTAGTCTTTAAATCTTTCGTTTTCTTCTCTGATTTCTCCTTTTCCTCTTTATCCCTATTTTCGTAGTACTGTGCAGTCGCAAGTATTTGCGCTGTCGTAGATACAGCCCACGCACTTTCTGAGTCTTTCAATTTATTGCATAATTCGGGTAACAAATTATGCACAAATTTATCGACAAACAATCTCTGTCCTCCTTCAGTGCTCATATCCTGACCACTATGGTCTACAAAAGTCTCTTCGAACCTCGTGAAGAAGTCGGAGACACTTTCGTCTTTCTTCTGCTTGCATGCGGATAATTTATCCCAATTAACACGCAATGCTGGCATCAGAGTCTTCATTAAATCTATTATTCTGCCAGGAAGATTAGCAATTAGGGGTTCGGGTTTCGCACCACCTGTTTGTTGAGCATCTGCTGCAGTGATAGCTGCCCAATCACCACCTAAAGCAGCCTGATGATCCTCTCTACGAATTTTAGCCCACACTGGTTGCGGAACTACGTTACCAAATAACATATCAATGTCGGCTAAGTTCATTATACAAGCCTCAACTGTCTGTGTCAATTCCTTGTAATATCCGGCTGGATTCTTACGTGGATCTGGCAAGGCCTGTTTCACTGCTAACACTTCTGCTCGCTTCCACGGAATATGTATCCATACTCTTTGGAACTGCGCTGGAGCAGCTGCAATACCCGCATTATCATCACGTTGTACTGCCTCGCGCCAAATTGGAGGAACTTCCCTCATAGGATATTGGCGACTTAGCTTCATTCTACCTTTCTCTAAATCTCTCGGAGAACGAAGAGATGGATCACTCCTAAAACTCAAAATAAGTTCCATCGCTTCCTTTATATTATCGCCCACTATCATTCCAGCAGCAAACTCTTTTTGAACCCTAATTAAATCTTCCAAATCTGATTCGACATCGTCTTCTTCTATTTCCTCACGCAACAACGAGCACATCTCGTCGAAGACGTATCGCTGCGTTGGCTCTCCCCATTGCATAAATGTCTCTAACACATCTTTCGTACTATATCTTCTAACTTTTGTAATCCATCTGAGAGCCGTGGAGTCTAAAACTCCCCGTTCCTCAGTACTTGGAAGCTGACTCCGTCTCTGAACAGAGTCAGGAGTAGGAGTCTTAATCAAGGTTTTATATATAGGCGACAGCATATTAGTAACAGAATCAGTAATTCTTCGACGAACAGAAAGTGGAGTTAGTACACTCGCAGACATAGAGAACGCAGTAGAGGTAGGAATAGATGACGAAACAGTAGGAGTATCGAGGAAAATAGTTTGAGGACCAATAGGTACAGTGGTAGGTATAGGAGCGGGCAGTGCAGGAAGAGGAGGAGCTGTAGGAACATTTACATTCACCACAGGAGGTATAGGAACTTGATTCTGAGGAACAGGAGCAGGAGCACCAGGTTGTCCAGCAACCGGCAATTGAACATTCGGTATAAGTGGAGCCGCAGCACCTTGTGCATACGGTGGAGGCGACCGTAACAGATAAGACAGCAGAGGATCGTTTTCGGAGTCCTCCAGTATCTTAGCCATTTTCGATGGCAAGGCAGGATAGCACTTGTCAATCGCTAAGTTACGCTCTCTAATGGCTACATCTATGGCTTTCTCACACTCGTCAGCCTGCAACTGTTTAGTCGCTTGCTCTAGAGTTAACTCTTCTAGTTCTTTTTGCTCTTTTTTCAACCTTTTCATTTCTCTCTGTTTGGATTCTTTCCGCCAATAACGAAAAGAGTCAAACATTGCCGGCCGGGCTTTCTTCCTAAACAATTTCGCTTCTAAATTGTCGAGAATCTCTTGTTCAAAACTACCATGCAGTGGCCAACTAAGGACACCATCCTTCTTACAATAACGGACCCATATCTCATTATAAGTTATAGGACCCACACCATACTTACAATATAGGTCATATAGGGGAGTCCCAATCGGAGGAACCAGACAGGAATCCTCCAATCGTGAGTCACTGTTGCAACTAAAACAAGACAACATTTTCCGACTTACCATTCTCAGTCCGGAACACAAAACAAACAAACACGAAACAAATATGTGCACTCGAACCAAGAACTTAGGCCTACCAAAACGAACTGATGTATCGATACCCAAAACTGAACCAAATAGATTATCGTAACCAGAACAACTAGTGATAATCTTACAAAACCAAACCAAACCAAGAACCGATCAAGGATTTTTAACAATCCTCACAAAAGTAACCAGCTAGCTATCACTAAATACTTAACTGAGGCACTGAAGACGTCACCAAGGAGAAACCCGTCACGTTTCGCCGTACTAAGGACTGCACCACTTCGGGTCCAAGACAGGGCGACGGTCAAGGCAACGGCCCACTGCAGCCGTCCTGAACGGGAACCCTCGTGGAAGAGAACTTCAGGGCCACTTTTGCGATATGCCGGGATCGATGAAGTGGGGCGCCTCCCTCAGGAATCTTCACACGAAGCTTCTCGAACTCTTCAGGCTTTTGGACCGGTACCGAATGACGTCGCCCCACGTTGGGCGCCAATTGGAGTTCTGGACTTTTTTGGTTCCGTCCAGAGGTGTCAGGGTACAACACCCAAAGACCCCGGAGTCCCACCTGCCTTGGTGCACAAATGAACAGAAACACGGGCTTCTCGATGGTGGCGTCAAAGACCAAAGGTTTATTACTGCAGGGACACAGAAGTCACAGAATCTACACACGGGCAGAATCTAGGAGACTGTTCGATTTGTACAAAGTGGGTCGCTCCTTATATACTAAAAATTGTGCTCTAGGCAAATATTTCACATGTCGGTACATTCCCAAACCTTTTGTGTCTCTAAACAATAAATATTTGGCGTTACACAGGAACTGTCGATAAAATCTGATACCAAACATCTACGAAGAGGGGTTCCCACTAGTTCATCACAATCCCCTGTCAATATTGCATTCAGGACCCGGACCGCCTCATCGTAAAGTTCGTTACCTCCCCCTAATAAAGGCCCAGAAGGAAAGGAACAGAGCCAGGTGCAGAAGATAGAAAACGGGATAAGAGATGTTTGTGGGTTGTAAATGGGCAAGGCTACCGGCTTCGGCCGCCTAATCATGATCAGGTACAATGGACAGGAAAACCAGTTCAGGTGGGCTGGCCTCGGGCAGAGGAGGCAGCCTTTGTCGAGTCATGCAGCTTCAGCGTGATCTGGTTTAAGGTGCACGTGTCATGTAAGAGGTGAATCTCCGGCTAAGGCTACGTGTCCTTAATCAAAGTGGAGTGAATGAAATGATCAGAGGCTATTGCATATGTGAGGGCAAGGAACCACAAAATGGCGGCCACGATCTAAGATGGATGCCGTGTGTATATCAGAAATGTGTCAGTGGAAGGAGTGCTCTTGCTCGTAGCGTAGTGAAAACACTAGGATATACTAAATGGATCATTTGCGGTTCGCTGATACTAATTTTATGTATTTCCGACAAACTTGAAAACACGGGTTCAAGTCGTCACGGAACCGTCACGGAACCTCACGTGAGTCCAGAATTCCCTGTACCCCACATTCCATCTCCTCTTGGCCAAGAGAGGCGGAGGGAGACTCCTCAACGACGATAGAGAGGGTTTCAATAGAGACACATGGAACACAGGATGGATTCGCAGATGCATAGGCAACTTAAGCTTCATAGCCACCGGGCTAATTGAGGTCTCGATAGGGTAAGGCCCTATGAAACGAGGGTTAAACATACTGTGTTTCCAAAATCGTGTGTTCCTGGTTGACTACCAGACAAGGTCCCCTTTCTGATACAAAGGTCCAGGACGTCTATGCTTTTCAGCTGTGCGTTTGTAAGCCACTTTTGTGGCTTTCAGATTCTCCTGGACCAACATAAGCATGTCTTTGATATGTGAAACCCTCCTGGCGGCCTCAGGCACATAGGTCTCCTTGACGGGATGGAGAAAAGGGAGGAACCGCGGATGGCGTTCATAGTTACAGTAAAACGGGGACACACGTGTAGAGCTATGAGTAGCGTTGTTATAGGCTACTTCCGCAAGCCACAGATAATCCACCCATTCATCCCTGCTGTGATCGATGTAATACTTCAGATACTGCTTCAGGGTTTGGTTGAGACGCTCAGTCTGTCCATCTGTCTGAGGGTGGAAGCTGGTGGACAATGCGGAGGTCAAATGAAGAGAAGAACACCATGTCTTCCAGAAATGAGCTGTAAACTGGGAACCCCTGTCGGACACTATAACATTAGGCAAACCCATGCAACCGTACCACATGCAGCATCAACAAACGTGCCAGCTGGCCAGCTGTGGGCATCTGCTTGCAGGCGATGAAGTGTCCCATCTTAGTCAAGTAATCAATTACTACAAGGACCGTGGTGCATCCCTGATCTATTGGTAGGCCTATGAAGAAATCCAGCGAGATGCGCTCGCAAGGGCATGAAGGGGTGGGGAGTGGTTGTAGCAAACCCTGAGGGTGACGATAATCCGACTTTTCAGATGCGCAGATCGTGCACTCAGAAATCCATTCCTTGACATCCACCCTCAGTGAGGGCCACCAGCACTGCCGGTTAATTCGTTCCATCGTCTTCTCCACTCCCAAATGACCAGCACTAGGTGAATCATGACACCACCTGAACACTTGCTTCCTGAAAAGGAATCATAGGGATTAACAACCTTCCTTTGTTCAATGGGAAACCGTCCTTGATTTGCCATTCCCTATGTCTCCTCAGCCAGGTCCTCCAGGAGAAGGTTTGAACTCCTCTCAGGATACCCCTGAGGAAGGCATCGGGTTGTATCACACACAGCATCTTAGCGGGGTCTATGATGGCCTTCTCCACAGCGGTGATTGGGTTCCTGGTAGAGGACTGACGAGTGAGCGCGTCGGCTTTCCTATTCTCCGCTCCAGGCCGGAAGGTGATGATGAAATGAAACCCTGAAAAGAAAAGCATCCACCTAAGCTGACGTGGTGTAAGATGTCTTGCTGTGGTCATGAACTGGAGGTTCCTATGGTCTGTGTAGACCATGTCCGGCCCCCATCAAGAAATGTCTCCATTTAGTGAAGGCGTCCTTTATTGCCAGAAGTTCCTTTTCCACAATGTGGTAGTTGCGGTCAGCTTCATTCAACTTACTTGACATATAGGCAACTGGATGTAGTTGCCCCGTGTACTCGTGCCTTTGAGAGAGTATAGCCCCCACTGCAACTTCAGATGCATCTGCCTCCACAACATATGGTTTCTTTGGATCCGGGTGAGACAAAACAGGAGCCGACACAAAGGCAGCTTTCAGGGTCATGAATGCATCCTGCGCCAAAGAATTCCATGCAAATGTTTGCGTCTTCCTTAATAACTGCGTAATGGGGGCAACCACCTGAGAGAACGGTTTGATAAAACGCCTATAAAAATTGGCGAAGCCAATGAAGCACTGTACGTCCCTCACGTTCCGTGGTTTGGGCGTTCTGTCATCTCTTGGCCATATGGACTGAGCATGACCCCCAAAAATTCTACTTAAGTCACGTGAAAGTCACATTTGCTCAGTTTGCAGAACAAATTATGCTTTTGTAGGATTTGAAGTACAGACTCCACATGTTTGGTGTGCACTTCTTCAGTTTCGGAGTATATGAGAATGTCGTCTATATATGCAACCTCATAGTGGTGCAGTATCTCTTGCAACACATCATTAAGAAAGTATTGGAATGCCACAGGGACATTGGACAGCCCGAACGGCATCACCAAGTACTCGAACAGGCCGAATAGGGTCTTGAAGGCCATTTTCCATTTGTCACCACTCCTCGTCCTAACCAAGTGATAGTCTCTTTCAAGGTCTAGCTTTGTGTAGATGGTAGCTTTCTTTACCTGTTCAAGCAACATATTGATGTAAATGTAAATTGATACTTGTATAGCGCACTACTCACCCGCAAGGGTCTCAAGGCGCTTGTACGAATACCGCTGTGGAACCCATCCTGGCTTTCCCTGTGAGGCGTCCACTCCTGGGCACCCCCAAGGTGGAGGCCAGGCATCCATAGCGTTGTGGGGGCCGTTGTGGAGAATAAGCAAGCTATTGCCCAGAGTTGCAGAGTAGGACTCCATGATTGGAATAGGCACCGAGGCGAGATTTATCAGGTCCGTGGAATTTTGAGCCCAAGACCCGCTGAGGCGGGGAATTGAACCCTGGTCCCGGGCTAGACCTCTGCATCAGGGTCTGCTGCTCTAATCATTGAGCCACACTTCTCCACACTTCTTGATCAATGGCAAAGGATACCTATTCTTAACAGTTATTGCGTTCAGCGCTCTAAAGTCCACACACGTTCTCAATTCACCGTTGGCCTTTAGTATGAAAATAAGTGTGGAGGCAGCTGGCAATTTGGATGGGCGAATGAAACCCAACTTCTGTAGTTTATCCAGATATTTTCTAAGATGGAGATTCTCAGGTTCTGTCAAAGCATAAAGGCGTCCACTAGGCACCACCGCCCCTGGAACAAAGTCGATTTGGTAGTCATACTGCCTGTGGGGGGGAAGCTCTTTAGCCTGTACATCATTGAACACCTCCTTATATTTCAGATACATAGATGGCAACTGTACCACCTTCTCTGCGGCGGTTGCAATACACAATCCACAAGCTAATGCCGATGAGGGGCTCTCAGGAATCCCATAACAGTACTTCCAGCAATAAGAAGAGTTCAGTGTAACTGTGCTTGTGCTCTAGTCTATTTACGGATTGTGTCTTTTCAGCCGGGGTATTCCCAATATGATTCCGTATTGAGGGGCATTGATAATGCTGAATCTGATCTTTTCCCTGTGGTGTGTTCCATATAGTACTTCCACCTCCTCTGTGTTGTATCCAATGGGACCTGTGACAAGTCTCCTCCCATCGACTGCGTATATTTCTTCGTGTGTGTCTTTAGGTATCAGACATATGCCAATACGCTTGGCTTCACTCAGATCCATTAACATGCCTGTGGCTCCGGAATCTACCATGGCATGCATGGGTATCCATTCCGCCTGTATCCACAACATAATATCTATAAACAAATGGTTGGACCCCACCATTTCTTTATCCAACAAAGAAGGGATGTAAACATGACTCCCAAGAACCGCTTCGCCGTTCTTAGAGTCCTCTAGTTTTCCGAGACCTTATCTAAGGCAGTGGTCGTCATGCAATTGGTACGGAATCTATTCAATCTATTCATCTTAGGCTTTACAGAACATTCTCGAAGGAAATGTCCTTTTCTCCCACAATATAGGCAGAGTCCTTGCTTGCGGCGAAGATCTTTCTCTACACTGGTTAAGGAGGCCCTAATGGTACCAATTTCCATCGGTTCAGAATTTGTTGCATGGCTAGAATCAGTGGTCTTCTGATGCCCATAAGCAGGAACATGTTTTTCCTTTCGTTTATGATCACCTTAACATTCACTTAATCTGTGGTCCAGGCGGATCACCAGGTTGATCAGATCTTCACAGTTTGCAGGCTGAGGGTCAATCTGATCAATGATATCTTTCATATCTTCATGCAATCCTTGGTGAAAAAGAGCCGCTTGTTTTGCTTCAGGCCACTTAGTTTCACTGACTAGCCGCCTAAAGGTATCCAAATAGGTTAACAAGTCTTGATTGCCCTGTCTGAGCTCCAACAGTTCCCTATCCGCAGTGTATGAATCAGCCCTACGATTAAATACCTTTATAAACTCAGTCCGAAATGCTTCCCAATCGTGTATAAGAGGATCATCGCATTGTACCAGCGGTACTACCCATTGTGTAGCATCTCCTGCCAAATACGAGATAAGAAAAGCGACCCTAGCCTGGTTAGTGGGAAAGGACCTTGGTTTGCAAGAGAAATGCAACATAATTTGTGTGAGGAACACCTGTACATTGCCTGAATCCCCCTTAAATCTCTCAGGGGTGGCTAAAGGGATAGAAACCGGCATTTCCACCACTTCTGTACTAGGCGGGTTAGAAGCACCTGCCCTAAAGGGATTCCTCTGAATGCCATCCAATCGGATTCGTAAATCTGCAGCTTCCTGCCTAGATGCCGCCAATTCTGTCTGTACTAAGGCCAAAGCCTCTAACACTTCATCTAGAGTAGCCATTTTCAGCACCAACTAATCGGGAGGACCTTAATTTGTGGGTCGGAAATTCTGTTATCGTCACGGTCCCCAGGATCAGATTGATGCTCAAATGGGTCCACCTCTTGATCTAACCAAGCCCTGATTGCTAATAATAGCCTAGGCCAATGGAAGGATCAAGTGAGGGAAGGTAAGGAAAGGATCTGCAGGGAGGGAGATCTGAAACGACAAAGAAAAAAGGTCATGCAGCAATACTCTATTTGACCCTCCTGTACTGAATTACTGTGACAAGAATATGCTATACCTGAAAAGGAATAAAGTGCATCAATGAATAAGAAGATTTTATATCTCTTTGGGGAATACAGCGTGATAATGAGTAGTCCAAACCTCTCAAACCTCTATTAACATCCACAGCATTCTATCACACATGCAAATCTTTAGTGTCACCCTGTTGCATTAATCACAGAACTGCCCCAAATAAAAGAACTATGTGTATAGTTAGTAATATTCACTGTGGTGTTGGAACTTTCCGGAATCAAGAAATAAAGATATATCAACATCTATTTGGTTATGTCACCCTTAAACAACCAGTATGTAACAATGTACCTCGTTATCTGTACTTTCCAATGTGTACCTTGATATTTCACAACTGTCCTCCGCATGAGCTGCGTTCGCACCTTCGCCCGCTCGCCAACGGAGGACACTCTGTGAACGGATTGCCAAGAGGACTGTTTATATCCAGAATGAGCAAAAACATCCCCCGCATGAGCCGCAAGACGCTGACTCTCCAATGGAGGACAATGAATACCCCACGGCCAACAATACCGTGCAAAGTCTTCCTATGATAATCATCCTCCGCATGAGCCGCAATACGCTGGCTCTCCAACAGAGGACACAGAGACACAGCGACTGCTGTTCGCCAAACAATTCACTATCGTCCTTCCCATGAACCTGAAGAGACGCAGGTTCCCCAACGGAGGGCAAAAAGGTATAACGGCAGACAATGCCGTTCAACTTCACTAATGAAGCAAGTAGCTCTCACCTACTCCAAAGAGGTTTCCAAAGATCCGGTCGGAGGAACGAAAATCGGAGTGACTGCGGCTCCTGAACCAGGAAGTAGATAAGCCAATCAGAATTTCCAACACTGTTTCCGGGATTCGGCTGATTAAATAGGAAGTTCCCGCATTGTAGTTCATGCCGCAATAGGCATGCTGGGAAAAGTAGTCTTTGATACAAATGCTGTATCCGTGATTTGAAGAAGCGTAAGTGTGAAGGAGGCGCTCAAGCCTGGTGCATGTAACAAAAAAACCACAGGTTTCAGGGACATTATAGTTAGCAATTAACATTTAAAAAACCTTAGTAATTCACTGAAAACACCAGAGGTTTTAGGGATGTTATAGTTAGGAATTAGCATTTAAAACACCTTAGAAATTCACTGAAAATACCACAGGTTTCAGGGACGTTATAGTTAGGCTGACATTTCACTCGTACAAAGCCAGACAAAATTCAGCCGTTATAGTTAGCTGAACTAACTATAACACGCACCCCGCAATGCACTGCTGAGGAAGTCACATATTACATCACTCATGACATGGTCCGTGACATCACTGATGACATCTCAAATGACATCACTGATGACATTATCCACTTAATATCTGATGCACCTCCTCACACCCTAATATAATCTTTCATACACGAAACCATAGATGCACCAATACCAGTTAGTGCATACCCACTCACTGATTCATAGGCCTACACACATCCACTCACTCAACGATACAGTCACTTATCAATACAGCCACTGATATATGCACTCATTCACCCGTACACACTCACATACCGCCACTCACCCACAGAAATACTCACACATCTAGTCAGTCACCCAAAAACTGAATCACACTGCCATTTACTCACCTACACAGTTATACACACACCACCTCACTTATTCAAACAGATACTAACACATACTTACTCTCTTATCCATATAGCCACTCTCACAATCACTCACTCTCACATATTGTCACTTATATACTCCAACACTCACATATTCTTACATTCACATATGTAGTTACTCACACATATATCACAGAGACAACCCTTCACTCACCAACACAGTCATATGCACACTCACTCAGCAATACAGCCCCTCGCAGATGCACTCATGACCCCATACATCCGCTGAATCCCCCACTCATACATCCGTGCAGGGAGTCACACACCCCACCACCCACCCACACAGACACTCAGGCACGCATACAGGTAATCAAACAACCAATCATTAACCCATATAGACACTCAGGTAGCTACTCACCAATCCAAGTAGCCACGTACACACCAACTGATAGACTGACACAGATATTCACACAGATTAGTCATTCACCCATACATTCACTAAGATATGTTTAATCACTCACTTATACAGTCAGCCACACACACACTAAATCATCCATTCAGACACTCATACACCCACTCATTCTTCAATAAACCTTAGTGTGTGTGTGTGTATATATATATATATATATATATATATATATATATATATATATATATATATATATATATATATATATATATATATATATATATATATATATATATATATATATATATATTACCTACTGGCGATAGCCAGTAGGTATATATAGTTAGGATTTTTTCCCTATGGGATTTCTGAAAATTCTATGTCTAATAACTTTGCCGTTTGTGGACGGAATCGGCTGAAATTTTCAGGAAAATGGCACATTTTGTTTCTGAGCAGCTCCTGGAAATTTGGGGGGGGGTTCGTCAAGGGGGGGCCGAGAAAAAAGGGGGGTCCCAAAACGCGTTTTTCCCATGTTAATTTCCATAGGGCGGTTGGACTCACTTTTAGCCCGAACGGCTGAATGGATTTCCACGAAACTTGGCAAAATTGTAGGGACTGTTAGCCCGATGTGCCTTTGCTAGGTCTCAATATATGTGCTTCAGTGGATTTTGAGAAATTAACGTTTAAAACAAGATATATATCTGTAACAGCGCTCCGGGCAGCGCTCCGGTTCGCGTACTTTTCGCGTATCGGAACTTTGCGAAGCGAAGCTGATTGGCTCTCCGGTGTCTGTCAACATTCTAAACAGTCCGGAGCGGCCGCCATCTTGTCTCTCGGTAGGATCGAGAGACAAGAGGAGGCCAAAACAAAGGGGGAAATGAAGGAAAGGGGGCGAGGTAGACCCCTTCTGACCCCCTAGGATTGATGAGGGGGATATTATAGAGTCACGCGGGGCCCAAAAAAAAAAAAAGAAAATTCCGATTTTTTCGCCGTAGAGACGCGTCCCGGTACGCGAACCGGGCAGCTAACCGGGCAGCTAACCGGGAAGCTAACCGGCAGTGTAACGGGAGTCTGAGGAGTAGCTGATTGGCTGTCAACATTGTAAACAGTCCGGAGCGGCCGCCATCTTGTCTCTATATAGTTAGGATTTTTTCTCTATGGAACTTTTGAAAATTCTATGTCTAATAACTTTGGCGTTTGTGGACGGAATTGGCTGAAATTTTCAGGAAAATGGCACATTTTGTTTCTGAGCAGCCCCTGAAAATTTGGGGGGGGGGTCGTCAAGGGGGGGCCGAGAAAAAAGGAGGGTCCCAAAACGCGTTTTTCCCATTCATTTTTCCATAGGGCGGTTGGCCTCACTTTTAGCTCAAACGGCTGAATGGATTTGCACAAAACTTGGCAAAATTGTAGGGACTGTTAGCCCGATGTGCCTTTGCTAGGTCTCAATATATGTGCTCCCGTGGATTTTGAGTAATTTAGGTTCAAAAAAAGATATATATCTGGGCGGAGTCTAACCACACATCTGATCTGATTGGCTGTCAGCACTTCATCCAAGAAGTGTTGGCAGCCATCTTGGGACCAATATACATGATAGCACCTCATTAAAAAGCATTGTAGTTAATAGAGGGTTTTAGGACTTTAGTTACATTATAAAACATTTGTGATATGTGCACGTGTGGATTTTGTCTCATTAAGGTTAAAAAAATATATATATTTCTTTAAGCGTGTTCTGGCGCGCTTATGTTTTGGGTTTGGTTTGCGCTGCAGAGACGATACGTCACGGTTATGCGATGCATCATGAGGCGTCTCACGGGCTACGTGATACGTCACTTAATAAAGAATATATTTTACAGCTATAGATATTAGCTTTTAAAAAACCAATGAAATTCACAGAAAAAACCATAGGTTATAGACCATATATAGTTAGGAATTTGCATTTACAAAACCTTGAAAATTCACTGAAAAAACCATAGGTTATAGACCATATATAGTTAGGGATTAGCATTTAAAAAACCTTATTTTATTTGCACAAAACCATTGAAATTCCATATATAGTTAGTTGCACTAACTATATATCGCGGACCCGCAATCCACTGCTAATGATGTCACATATTACATCATTCATGACATGGTCAGTGACATCACTGATGACATCACTGATGACATCTCAAATGACATCACTGATGACATCACTGATGACAACACCCAGTGACTGTATGTTTCTGTAAAGTTAAAATATGTCTTACATATTGAAGAATGAGTGGATGTATAAGTGTCTGGATGAAGGATTTAGTAGCTGCATGACTGACTGTATGAGAGAATGATTAAATGTGTCTCACTGAGTGCATGGGTTAGTGATTAAAGTGTCTTAATTTGGCAATCATTATTTATGTTCTTCTGTAAACTGCTGCATGTTTAAATCAGTAGCTATATCAGTAACTATATGGGTTATTGAATGGTTGCCCAAGTATTTGTATGGGAGACTGAGTATGTGTGTGGGTGGCTGGGAGGTATATAACTCTGTGCATAGATGTGTGAGCAGTTGATTCCCTAGGTGTATGGGTTCAAAAGTGCATGTAGAAACAGCTGTATGGACAGTTGACTGTGTGCATGAGTGTATTGGTGAGTGAATGGATATCTCAGTTCTACATGTCAAAGTAAGTACATATGTAAAACACACTCCATGTGAGAGTTGACATATATAAATAACTGAACATAAGAGCCAGTGAATGTGAGAGTGGCTGTATGAATCATTGTGAACTTGTATCAAGGATTGTATAAGAGAGTAAATATGTGTTAGTATATGTTTGAATAAGTAAGGTGTGTATAACTGTATAGTTGAGGAAATGGAGGTGTGATTGATTCTTTGCATGACTGACTACGTGTGTGAGTAACTCCATGGATGTGTGACAGTCTGTGAGTGCCTGTTTACACTGAGTGTATCTAAGGTTATATTAGAGTCTGAAGATGTATTATCACATAAATGATATCATCAGTGATGTAATCAGTAATGTCAAATGAGATGTCAGTGATGTCATCAGTGATGTCATTTGAGATATCATCAGTGATGTCATCAGTGATGTCATTTGAGATGTCATCAGTGATGTCATCAGTGATGTCACTGACCATGTCATGAATGATGTAATATGTGACATCATTAGCAGTGGATTGCGGGTCCGCGATATATAGTTAGTGCAACTAACTATATATGGAATTTCAATGGTTTTGTGCAAATAAAATAAGGTTTTTTAAATGCTAATCCCTAACTATATATGGTCTATAACCTATGGTTTTTTCAGTGAATTTTCAAGGTTTTGTAAATGCAAATTCCTAACTATATATGGTCTATAACCTATGGTTTTTTCTGTGAATATATATATATATATATATATATATATATATATATATTCACTGAAAAAACCATAGGTTTCACACCAGTTATAGTTAGCTGGAAATTTTACTGATATAAAACCATTGAAATTCCCACGTTATAGTTAGTCGGACTCACTATAACTTGCGCGTGCAATGCACTGCTGATGACGTCACATATTACATCACTCATGACATGGTCAGTGACATCACTCATGACATCACTGATGACACCATCCAGTGAATATGTGTCTTTCTGAAAAATAAATATTAGTGAGTTATGTTTAAATATTTAAATACATATATTAGTGTTTCACTTTGTGTATAAGTGGCTACATGTGTTGATAAGTAGCTACATGCGTATGTATATGGGTTATTTGATATTTTTATTAGTATTAGTATGAGTGTCTATATGGTTTGGTGGAGGTATTACTTAGCACATAGATGCATGAGTGACTGACTCTTTGTTTGTATGTGTTTTGAAGACAGCATATGTACAGGACTGTATGGGTGGATGAGTGTCTATATGTGTTTGTTAGTGAGTGAATGACTGTCTCACTAGTGTCTTTATCAGTAACTACATATGTTTTAATCTAGTATATATGAATATTGATGTATATAACTGAGTATATGTGAGAGTAAGAGATTGTAAGATTTCCTGTTTAAATAAGTATGTGTTTCTATAAGTGATTGTTTAAGAGAATAAATATGTGTAATTTTCAATAGAAGTAAGGTGGAAGTGTGTGTATAACTCTATTTTCAAATAAATGGTTGTTCAATAGTTTATTTGCACGTGTGAATATGTGTGTGAGTAACTTTTGGATGAATGTCGGTGTGTAACAGAATGTATAGGTGTATCTCTTCATATGATGAGTGAGTATATGTATGAGTGACTATATAGAACTGTTGGTGAATGAGTGGATGAGTATATAGATAGTGGAAGTACAGAATTGCTTGTTGTAACTGATATAGGTATGTCCATTTTTTAAAAATTTCAGTTTCTATTTTTAAATATGTGTCTCAAGGGTTACTTTACACTGAGAGGAGGTCTGTCACTATGTCACAAGGATGGTGTCATCAGTGATGTCATGAGTGATGTCACTGACCATGTCATGAGTGATGTAATATGTGACGTCATCAGCAGTGCATTGCACGCGCAAGTTATAGTGAGTCCGACTAACTATAACGTGGGAATTTCAATGGTTTTATATCAGTAAAATTTCCAGCTAACTATAACTGGTGTGAAACCTATGGTTTTTTCAGTGAATTTAATAGGTTTTTTAAATGCTAATTCCTAACTATAACTGGTGTGAAACCTATGGTTTTTTCAGTGAATTTCAAAGGTTTTTTAAATGCTAATTCCTAACTATAACTGGTGTGAAACCTATGGTTTTTTCAGTGAATTTCAAAGGTTTTTTAAATGCTAATTCCTAACTATAACTGGTGTGAAACCTATGGTTTTTTCAGTGTATTTCATAGGTTTTTTAAATGCTAATTCCTTTGTATATCGAGTTTCTAACCTTTTTTTTTTTTACAATTTGCTGTTTTTTTTAAGTATTCATTTTTTTTATAATTTTTTTTTTTTGCGCTCTGGGTGCGCGCACGGGGAAGCTTTCAGCTAAGCTCTCCTGTAAGCTTCTCCGAGCGCTCATCTGAAAGCGCACCCAGAGCGCAACTGTCGTTCGTGAAAAAAAAATATGAATGAAAAGTTAATAATAATGCAAAACATTTCGTACCATACAAATAAAATTTGTTTTTTTTAATATGGAAAATGATTATGCATTTCTATTAAAGATTGATGACGTCACTTCGGCGCGCAACGTACGTGCCCTCGGAAGCGCATACGTGCGCGGCGCCTAAACGCACGCAAAAGCGCCTACGATCGCGCCACGTGTGCGCCCCGGAAGCGCCTACGATCGCGCTGCGTAAACGCACCCGGAAGTGCACCCGAGCGCGCATCGTAAGCGCGTCAGGTCATGTGACCCTAAAATAACACTTTTCATTGGTTGCTAACAGTTTTTTGTTACAATGAATGAAATCCCCACCCATTTCCTTCACTTCTTCTTTCACTTTTGTGACTGAAAGACCTGCCTTTTTTGCTGCTCCATATTCCTGGATTCATCATGGCTGCCAGATCATCCAGCAGTGAAGATGACTTCATTGATGAAGAGCCACCTACCCCAAAGGTGAAGGGACATTTCATTTGGAAATTCTTTAAATTCCCAGCAGACCAGAAGAAGGTGAATGCACCAAAAGTAGAGTGCAGGATCTGCAAAAAGGTCCTGTCACGGGGTAACCCCCAAAAAAAGTACTCTTTTGGGAACTTTACGATGATCCGACATGTGGAGACCAGGCACCCCCAGAATTTTGCCCGGGAAAGTGTCAGGGCTCTGGCACAGGAGGTTCCTAGAGATGGGGCCTCTACATCAACAGGAGGAGCAACTTCTTCCGGAAGAGATCAATCTCAGGGGCAGGTAGCAAACATCCAACCTGCATTCAACCATGGGGTCGTCAGATGCAGATACTGCAATCAACTCCTCACCTATGGGGAGCAAAGTGTCCTGCTCATGGTTCGGGCATTAGAGAACCATCACTGCCCTTCCCACCCCTAATTTTTTTCTTTTCTTTTTGCTCCTGTTGAGCAGTTTCTATTCCCTGTTTTTGTTCCTCTTCAGTTAAAAGAAGAAAACCAAAAGTTCTTTTCAGAACTACCTCCAATTCTCATCAAAGAGCTATAATCTTAAAAAATGAAGAGTAAGTGAAATATAGTGCATTGATAATTGAAAGGAGAATGAGTAAGAAAGAACAGAAAGGTATGAGAGGTGAAAGGAAGTGAAGTAGGAGGACTGAAAGAAGGTGAGTGTTAGAAAAGAAATTTATGACACAGTGAATAAACTGGAGGCCTCATTTCTGAAAAGTGACGCATCGCTACGTGAAAATAGCGATGCGTCACTTATCTGGACGCACTCCTTATGACATTCCACATATGTCATATTTAATATATGACTAATCAATTCGCAAGGAGTTACAGATATGTCAGTATTTCTGACATATCTCTAAACACAAAAGTAACGCATTGCAGGAGTGCGTCACAAAAGTGACGCAACTCCAGTAATGTGTCCTTTCACATGGAAAAAGCACCATGTGAAAGGTTTGCTGTGAAGCAGGCGCAAGATTTTGGCGCAACTGCATCCTAAAAGTGACGCACTGCGTCATTATTACCAAGCTTTTTGCAAGGAACACCCCCTCTGCATGCATTATACCTGACACTATTTTTTAAAAAGTGACGCATGTAGGTACATGGGTCACTTTTTAAAACTCTGCGCCATATTGTATCTGCATCAGGTATAATGTATGCAGAGGGGGCAATCCCTCGCAAAAAGCTTGGTAATAACAACGTACTGAAATCTATGAGATTTCCCTGCGTCACTTTTAGGATGCTATTGCGTCAAAATTTTGCGCCGGCCTCGCATCACTTTTATGTTTACACATATGTCAGAAATACTGACGTATCTGTAACTCCTTGCAATATGATTCGTCATACATTAAATATGACACATCTGGAATGTCATAAGGACTGTGTACAGAAAAGTGACGCATCACACCAGCAGTGTAATAAAATGTGCCTCGTTGCACTATATTTAAAGGATGCAACAGCATCCTAAAAGTGACGCAGTGAAATCTCAAACATTTCACTGCGTCGCTATTACAAAGCTTTTTGTGGGGGAACACCCCCTCTGCATGCATTATACCTCACGCAGATATAATGTGGCGCTTGATTTTAAAAAGTGACCCATCTACCTAGATACCTCACTTTTTAAATATAACGCAACGCAACACATTTTTTTACACTACTGGTGCAATGCGTCACTTTTCTGTGCGCACTCCTTATGACATTCCAAGTAACGCATTGCTGGAGTGCGTCACAAAAGTGACGCAACTCCAGTAATGTGTCCTTTCAAATGGGGAAAGCAGCATATGAAAGGTCTTGCCTCAGTCTAACACCTGCTGTAAAGCAGACACAAGATTTTGACGCAACAGCATCCTAAAACTGACGCAGTGAAATCTCAAAGATTTCACTGCGTCGCTATTACAAAGCTTTTTGCGGGAGAACACCCCCTCTGCATACATTATACCTGACGCTATTTTTAAAAAGTGACGCATCTAGGTACATGGGTCACTTTTTAAAACTCTGCGCCATATTGTATCTGCAACATGATTCGTCATACATTAAATATGACACATCTGGAACGTCATAAGGAGTGCGCACAGAAAAGTGACGCATAACACCAGCAGTGTAATAAAATGTACCTCGTTGTACTATATTTAAAAAGTGACGCATCTAGATAGATGCGTCACTTTTTAAATATTGCATAACAATGCGCATTTTTTTACACCGCTGGTGCGTCACAAAAATTGACGCACAGGAAGCGCAAAACTAACAGCGCAAGGCCTTCATAAATATAGTCCTGGATTTAGGGGGTCAGAGGGGGTCTACTCTTCCCCCTTATGATCCAATCAGCTTCCTGCGCGCAAGTCGCGTGTCGCGCCTGGAGCGCACTCCCGTGCGCGCACGGGAGCGCGGCTATCCCCGCGCAAAACGAAAAAAAAATTTTAATGCCCTGCAGGACCCTATTTTAGTCCCTACATCAAACCTAGGGGGTCAGAGGGGGTCTACTCTTCCCCCTTATGGTCATTTGCCCCTTTTTTTTTCAAACTCCTTGTGTCTCGATTTTACCGAGACACAAGATGGCGGCCGCTCCGCACTGTTTAGAATGTTTACAGACAACTGAGATCCAATCAGCTTCCTGCGCGCAAGTCGCGTGTCGCGCCTGGAGCGCACTCCCGTGCGCGCACGGGAGCGCGGCTATAGATATATATATTTTTTTGAACCTAAATTACTCAAAATCCACTGGAGCACATATCTTGAGACATAGCAAAGGCACATCGGGCTACCAGTCCCTACAATTTTGCCAAGTTTGGTGGAAATCCATTCAGCCGTTCGGGCTAAAAGTGAAATCGACCGCCCTATGGAAATTAACATGGGGAAAACGCGTTTTGGGACCCCCCTTTTATCTCGGCCCCCGCTTGACGAATCCCCCCCAAACTTTCAGGGAAGGACCGGACCGCCATGAGACCATTTTCCTGAAAATTTCAGGCAGATTCGTCAACCGGCGCCAAAGTTATTCAAAATAGAATGTTGAGATTTAACATTGAAAATTATCCTAACTATAACTACCTACTGGCGACCGCCAGTAGGTAATATATATATATATATATATATATATATATAGCATTCTTAATCTTTTTAGAAACACTCAGTCACTGGATGATGTCATCAGTGATGTCATGTGAGAAGTCATCAGTGATGTCATCAGTGATGTCACTGACCATGTCATGAGTGATGTAATATGTGACGTGACCAGCGGTGATTTGCAGGGGCGCAAGTTATAGTTAGTTCGGCTTGCTACAAAATATAAATGAATATCCATATAAATTCATTCGCATGTACTTCCAAAGATTTCACGCTGATATAAAATCACATTAACATGAGGCCTGGAGCTCAAAAGGGCTTCCTATCTGACCCTGACTGGACAAGCTTCAACAAGCTATTCTGGACTCCCTTACAGGTCACCTTGCTTGTCTTGACTACATGATATGCAAGTGTTACACAGTACAGAGCCTGCCTTTCTGGTCTGCCCATATCTGGCTGTTTTGCATGGCGCAGACATTGCACATCCATGACAGCCATATTTGTATTGGTGCCTTATTCTAGTTCCGCTGATATGGCATTTACTACTGTATATAATACCTAGAAATCTGTCACTCTGGGAAGAAGCGGTCTGAGAGCCCCTAAGGTGGCAGATCTGACTTCTTCCTTGCTAATTAGCAATGATGCATGCTTTTGGTACCATTAAATACATTTCACTCTGTTTCTGAGCAAACCTGTTATGTCTTGTGAGTTTTATTCATATGCTACTGGGAGGGTGCCAGTATTTCCCCATCACAGCAAACCATAACGGGTGAATTTCTTTGGTTTTGTACGAGTGAAATGTCAGCCTAACTATAACATCTCTGAGACCTGTATTTTATATAATATATATATATATATATATATATATATATATATATATATATATATATATATATATATATATATATATATATATATATATATATATATATATATATATATATATATATATATATATATATATATATATTACCTACTGGCGATAGCCAGTAGGTATATATAGTTAGGATTTTTTTCCTATGGGATTTTTGAAAATTCTATGTCGAATAACTTTGGCGTTTGAGGACAGAATTGGCTGAAATTTTCAGGAAAATGGAACATTTTGTTTCTGAGCAGCCCCTGAAAATTTGGGGGGGTTTCGTCAAGGGGGGGCCGAGAAAAAAGGGGGGTCCCAAAACATGTTTTTCCCATGCAATTTTCCATAGGGCGGTTGGCCTCACTTTTAGCCTGAACGGCTGAATGGATTTACACCAAACTTGGCAAAATTGTAGGGACTGGTAGCCCGATGTGCCTTTGCTATGTCTCAAGATATAGGCTCCAGTGGTTTTTACGAAAATTAACTTTGAAAAATATATATTGGGCTACTTTGGGCTATATATATGTTGGAGCCCAAATGTAGCCCAATGTAGCCCAATGTAGCCCAATGTAGCCCAAAGATGGCCACCAGAGACAAAAAAAACAAATGTAGCCCAAATATCAGCCAGATGTAGCCCAACTATAGCCCAATGACAGAATGTCCCAGAGTGTTCTAAAGAACAACTAGAGTGCTAACAGTCCTACTTATTACAAAGGTATGGCACACCTGAAGCCATCTTGATTGGAATAAAGTGGTAACTCTTAAAACATTTAATTTAAAAAGGAACAAAATGAGGGGGTTCATTTTGCCATAGAAAGTATGATTAGCGAATATATGACGAAATCCCGCATACCATCAGTCCGCAAAAAAAATCCCGCATGTACTATTAGGCCGCAAATTAAAATAACGAAAACTTTTAGAACAAATATGCCTTTAGCATACACTAAACAACTAAACTACCCTAAACCCTAAAAAACTACCCCCAGCATGACCCTACACTACACAAACAGTACAACACTACCCTAAACCCTAAAACACTACCCCCAGAATGACCCTACACTACGCAAACACTACAACACTACCCAAAACCCTAAAACACTACACCCCAGCATGACCCTACACTACGCAAACACTACAACACTACCCTAAACCCTAAAACACTACCCCCAGCATGACCCTACACTACGCAAACACTACAACACAACCCTAAACCCTAAAACACTACCCCCAGCATGACCTTACACTACGCAAACACTACAACACAACCCTAAACCCTAAAACACTACCCCCAGCATGACCCTACACTACGCAAACACTACAACGCTACCCTAAACCCTAAAACACTACCCCCAGCATGACCCTACACTACGCAAACACTACAACGCTACCCAAAACCCTAAAACACTACCCCCAGCATGACCCTACACTACGCAAACACTACAACGCTACCCAAAACCCTAAAACACTACCCCCCAGCATGACCCTACACTACGCAAACACTACAACACTACCCAAAACCCTAAAACACTACCCCCAGCATGACCCTACACTACGCAAACACTACAACACTACCCAAAACCCTAAAACACTACCCCCAGCATGACCCTTCACTACGCAAACACTACAACACTACCCAAAACCCTAAAACACTACACCCCAGCATGACCCTACACTACGCAAACACTACAACACTACCCAAAACCCTAAAACACTACCCCCAGCATGACCCTACACTACGCAAACACTACAACACTACCCTAAACCCTAAAACACTACCCCCAGCATGACCCTACACTACGCAAACACTACAACACTACCCAAAACCCTAAAACACTACCCCCAGCATGACCCTACACTACGCAAACACTACAACACTACCCAAAACCCTAAAACACTACCCCCCAGCATGACCCTACACTACGCAAACACTACAACACTACCCAAAACCCTAAAACACTACCCCCCAGCATGACCCTACACTACGCAAACACTACAACACTACCCAAAACCCTAAAACACTACCCCCAGCATGACCCTACACTACGCAAACACTACAACACTATCCAAAACCCTAAAACACTACCCCCAGCATGACCCTTCACTACGCAAACACTACAACACTACCCAAAACCCTAAAACACTACACCCCAGCATGACCCTACACTACGCAAACACTACAACACTACCCAAAACCCTAAAACACTACACCCCAGCATGACCCTACACTACGCAAACACTACAACACTACCCAAAACCCTAAAACACTACACCCCAGCATGACCCTACACTACGCAAACACTACAACACTACCCAAAACCCTAAAACACTACCCCCAGCATGACCCTACACTACGCAAACACTACAACACTACCCAAAACCCTAAAACACTACCCCCAGCATGACCCTACACTACGCAAACACTACAACACTACCCAAAACCCTAAAATACTACACCCCAGCATGACCCTACACTACGCAAACACTACAACACTATCCTAAACCCTAAAACACTACGCCCAGCATGACCCTACACTACGCAAACACTACAACACTACCCTAAACCCTAAAACACTAGCCCCAGCATGACCCTACACTACGCAAACACTACAACACAACCCTAAACCCTAAAACACTACCCCCAGCATGACCCTACACTACGCAAACACTACAACACTACCCTAAACCCTAAAACACTACCCCCAGCATGACCCTACACTACGCAAACACTACAACACAACCCTAAACCCTAAAACACTACCCCCAGCATGACCCTACACTAAACAACATCCACAACTCTACTCTACACTAACACAACACTACACTACACAACACTACACTACACTACACAATCACTAACCCACGAATAAATTAACACAAACCCACTTACCTCTCTCGTCATCGTGGTTTTCACAACGCAAATGCATTTACCATGCATGCCTTTAAAACGTAATTCTTTGTAAAGGCATGCGCGATAAATGCACATGCGTTTTGAAAAAATGCGGGATAATGGTATGCGAGGTCAATGACCTTGCGGGATAATGGTATGCAGACTGAAAGTCTGCGGGATAAAAAATGCGGGAAAATGGCTGCAAACCATGATTAGCAGCAGACTTCCCTGGTGAGCACTAGCTTTACTACAGTGATCTAATGAGCAACTAGAGTGCTAACATTCAGAATTTATGGCAAATGTGTGAAACATCTGAATGCCTTCTTGATAGAACCAAAGTAAACAAGCATTGAAAATGCAATAGATCTCGCCCTCGTTTAAGTTAAAGCCATTCTGTTTGTAATGAGGTGGCTTTTTAGCTTTGCTTTTATTAGTGTTTTTAAAACTTTCATGTAAATAACATGCATATGTATGCATATATGTATATGTATGCATGCATTTATATTTATATAGATATGCAGATTATATGTGTTTATATATGTATATTACCTACTGGCGATAGCCAGTGGGTATATATAGTTAGGATTTTTTCTCTATGGGATTTCTGAAAATTCTATGTCTAATAACTTTGGCGTTTGTGGACGGAATTGGCAGAAATTTTCAGGAAAATGGCACATTTCGTTTCTGAGCAGCCCCTAAAAATTTGGGGGGGTTTCGTCAAGGGGGGGGCCGAGAAACAAGGGGGGTCCCAAAACACGTTTTTCCCATTCATTTTTCCATAGGGCGGTAGGACTCACTTTTAGCTCGAACGACTGAATAGATTTACATGAAACTTGGCAAAATTGTAGATATGGTTTGCCCGACGTGCCTTTGCTATGTCTCAATATATGTGCTCCAGTGGATTTTGAGAAATTAACGTTTAAAAAAAAATATATATCTGTGACAGCGCTCCGGTTAGCGCCCCGGTTTGCGTACCTGACGCGTAACGGAACTTCGCGAAGCGAAGCTGATTGGCTCTCCGGTGTCTGTCAACATTCTAAACAGTCCGGAGCGGCTGCCATCTTGTCTCTCGGTACGATCGAGAGACAAGATGTGGTGAAAAACGAAGGGGGAAATGAAGGAAAGGGGGCAAGGTAGACCACTCCTGACCCCCTAGGATTGATGAGGGAGATATTAAAGTGCCCCGCGGGGCAAAAAAAAAAATAATAATTTTTTTGCGATTTTACGCCGTAGAGGCGCGTCCCGGTACGCGAACCGGGCAGCTCACCGGGCAGCTAACCGGGCAGCTAACCGGCAGCGTAGCTGTCAACATTGTACACAGTCCGGAGCGGCCGCCATCTTGTCTCTCTGTAGGTTCGAGAGACAAGATGTGGTGAAAAAAGAAGGGGGAAATGAAGGAAAGGGGGCAAGGTAAACCCCTCCTGACCCCCTAGGATTGATGAGGGGGATTTTAAAGTCCCCCGCGATTTTTCGCGGTAGAGGCGCTTCCCGGTACGCGAACCGGGCATCTAACCGGCAGCGTAACGGGAGTCCGCCATCTTGTGTTTTTGGAGCGTCCGGTTCGCTTACCGGGTAGCGTCCCGGTAAGCGTAACAAGGGGAAAACCAAGAGAAACAGTAAAAAAAAAATTAAGGGAATAGATTTCCAGCAAACTTGACAAAATTGTAGGGACTGTTTGTTTGATGTGCCTTTGCAAGGCCTCAAGATATGTGCACGTGTGGATTTTGTCTAATTAAGGTTAAAAAAAATATATATATCTGTAAGCGTGCTCCGGCACGCTTACGTTACGGGTTTTGTTTGCGCTGCAGAGCCGATACGTCACGGTTATGCGACGCGTCATGAGGCGTCTCACGTGGCTACGTGATACGTCACGTAATAAAGAATATATTTTACAGCTATAGATATTAGCTTTTAAAAAACCAATGAAATTCACTGAAAAAACCATAGGTTATAGACCATATATAGTTAGGAATTTGCTTTTACAAAACCTTGAAAATTCACTGAAAAAACCATAGGTTAGAGACCATATATAGTTAGCTGGACATTTTATTGACATAAAACCAATGAAATTCCATATATAGTTAGTTGCACTAACTATATATCGCGCACCCGCAATCCACTGTTGATGATGTCACATATTACATCTTTCATGACATGGTCAGTGACATCACTGATGACATCACTGATGACATCTCAAATGACATCACTGATGACATCACTGATGACATCTCAAATGACATCACTGATGACATCATGACACACCAATACCAGTTACTACATACGCACTCACTGATTCCTACATCTACACACACATTCACTCATTCACCCATACAATCACTCATACATACAGTCACTCATTATTACAACACTATCATATGCACTCATACACCTATGCAGACACTCACACACTGCCACTCATCCATGGAGTTACTCACACATCTAGTCAGTCCTGTAAAGAATCAATCACACTTCCATTTCCTCATCTATACAGTTAAACACAGAACACCATACTTCAGTGACATCACTGATGACATCTCAAATGACATCACTGATGACATCTCAAATGACATCACTGATGACATCATGACACACCAATACCAGTTACTACATACGCACTCACTGATTCCTACGTCTACACACACATTCACTCATTCACCCATACAATCACTCATACATACAGTCACTCATTATTACAAGACTATCATATGCACTCATACACCTAGTCAGTCCTGTGAAGAATCAATCACACTTCGATTTCCTCATCTATACAGTTAAACACAGAACACCATACTTTTCACACATATACTAACACATACTTACTCTCTTATACAATCACTGATACAAGTACACATTGATATGCAAAGAGTCACACACCTCCCAGCCAGCCACACACACACTCAGTCTTCCATACATCCACTCATTCTTCAATATGTAAAACATATTTAAACTTTACAAAAACACACAGACACTAGATGATGTCATCAGTGATGTCATTTGAGATGTCATCAGTGATGTCATCAGTGATGTCATTTGAGATGTCATCAGTGATGTCATCAGTGATGTCACTGACCATGTCATGAAAGATGTAATATGTGACATCATCAACAGTGGATTGCGGGTGCGCGATATATAGTTAGTGCAACTAACTATATATGGAATTTCATTGGTTTTATGTCAATAAAATGTCCAGCTAACTATATATGGTCTCTAACCTATGGTTTTTTCAGTGAATATATATATATATATATTTCAAACAGGGTTTTCCCCGATTCCGGGGATGGTTGGAGTCGCAGACAAGAAGGACTATCAATCGCTTTGCTTTGTAGTGATGTTTATTTGGCTTTACAAATCCATGGGGGGTCAAACAAAAAACAACCGACGCGTTTCGGCAGCGTCCGCTGCCTTGGTCACGGTCAGTTTGGTGCTTGGGACTCACAGTCTTAAAGGGACAACGTTTATTTTAAAACACACCTCTTTTTTGGCCAAGTCCACCCATTTACACTAAGCATTCTGGGACATGTAGTTCTTGGGCCATCCCTGTTGGTTTCTCTAATTTACACTTAAAAAAAAGAGAGACGACCCCCCACACGTTCCAGGGAACAGGGTACAAAGGACTTCAAGTCAAAAAGAATCCCTGGAATAGAGCATTCAATCACTCACTCTGGATATTCTAATCCTCATTCATATTCACTGGTCAAAAACTAGTTAATAACGTTCACAGACTTTTTTATAAAAACATATTTGCATTTATTAATAAAACACAATTCATTACATAATAAATTGAGAAACTCATTATAGAAACAGTATGATAAAAACAATGATAAAAAATCAATTCATCAGAATGTAAACTTATATATAACAAACGAAGCACAGATACAACACACCCTATCTATTTTAAAATTTCAAATCAAGCACATAACATTTAGACTTGGAAACAAACCCCAACACAAAAGCACATATATAGTTGTTACTGATTCTAAGATTCAAAAAGCCCTTGTTGTATGTTTTACCACATCTCTACTCCACTCATTGGCCTAATGTCAGAGATTTCCTGGGCTTGAATTCTAATGCGTAAGAAAAAGCGTCGACGCGTTTCGGTGTCTCTGCCTTTAGATAATGGCACACCTTCCTCAGGACAGTTTGAAGTGGTTGGAGTTAACCTCATGTGTCCTTTCCTGCATGTTATAAAAGGAACGATTCAGTACATTGGATAAAACATTTTCTATTACAGTTTACAACCTGTTGAATTAATCTTCTCTCCCCTTGGTGTGTGTTAACTATCTATTATTCTATCCAAGTATATTAACTGCATACCTCTATTTCTCTGTACATACTGTCTCTATTGTTCGACCTCAAGTGCGAATGTCGCTTAATCCTTCTATGTTTCACTACCCTCCGTTATGCACTAGTTGGTGACCAGTCAGTATCCCATTTTAACCAGGCATGCATATCATTCATTCACTCAAGTTTAACTAACCTTCCACAATGAGGTTTTCTTGTATAGAAGATGGCGTGGAGACCTTATGGGTTCCTGAATATTTGGACTCGACCGTTGTGGTATCTGCGGTCTGAAAAAAGTGTATTATTTTATCTATATTCCTTGTTACATATTTTTCTCAAAGTTTTCCCGTTGCCTTCACTAATCTATACACGTTACTTTTATTTTGTATGATTACCTTTGTTTGTGATTCTCGCACTGGATTTTGGTGCCTTGTACTGTGGATGGATGATCCTTATGGTCTGTTTAAAATGATGGGACCCTGTATCAAAAAATATTCGATTTTAGATTATCCTATTATTTTTGGTGGATCTCTCGCTGTCTCATACCATCCCTTTTACGGGTATCATTTATTGCAACTGAGTAGCCCTATATTTGACATACCCAGAGTTTTCTCATGCGGCCGCTTTTCATAGGGATATGTAGGGCCGTTCTGAAGATACGATACGGAGGCGGTGAACTCCTGTAAGAGTGGTAAAACCGCAGGTTTTAATAAAGGCGGGGGGATGTCTCTAGATAGCACAATTCTAACCCCTTCTGTACATACCTGTCACCGTGAGGGGATGCCGTTTACCCGTGGTGATCTTTTCTTTTTTTCTCTCTCTGCCTCTCCCACTTCTGGATAAGAGTAGGAGGCTGGGACGTGGATATGTCCAGTCTGTTTCAAATGTAAAGAATGCAAATATTTTTGCACTTTCAAAGTTCAGGGTTTCCAATCTTTACTATAAAAGCATAACTGGCAACATTTTTTTTACTCTAATTTTATTAGGTTATACAGTCGTTTTGCTCTACTTGAGGTGTACATTACTGCTGGGAGCTAGCATTGACTACTGTTGGATGTGTAGTATAATTCACCTATCCCCCTTTAATTCTTTATTATTTATTTCTTAATTTTGGTCCACACTTTGTAAGGGAAGTGCTACCCTTCTGACTGGATGGTATCTTGCACTTCTTTTCTCAGGGGAAAAGCCCTGATTACTACTACTGTTGGGTGTGTAGTATAATTCACCTATCCCCCTTTAGTTCTTTATTATTTATTTCTTGATTTTGTACCCCACTTAGTAAGGGAAGCGCTACCCTCCTTACTGAATAGTATTTTGCACTTATTTTCTCTGGGGGAAAGTCCTGATTGCTACTAGCCAGGAGGCGCCTAATTTCATGGCTATAGGTACACATTAGCCCTTCTAGAGACTCGCATTTCCCTCCCCCTTACCTTTGACTGAGGAATTCGATACTTCTCCCACGGGTACGTCTGCTTCCGATGTCGGCTTCAATCAATTGCTTCTGTTTTCGAGTGCCTGATTCCCCGTGTTTTTATATGCCGGCGAACCACTCTTTATTTATTTCAGCTGTGGCGGTCGCAAGCTACGTTGCGCATGCTCCTAACTCCCTGGGTTTACCTGCTACTATGGGCGCCATGTTTGAGTGGAGTGGGCTTCCTGAAATACACATAGTCGCCTTCACCCTCATCCCGTTTTGGGTGCCGAATTCAATGTAATGATATTTTTATTAATCAAGTTGTTCCATTCCCTCTAAACTTAGGTGTCATTCCTGATATACGGTGTGCGAAATTCCTCTACCTTTCTCTCGGTTCGGTTGTCCAATTCAATCTTTTTAATGGTTTAATTACATTTTATTGTTCCATTACCTCTACACTTTGGTCTCATTCCCGAAAGAGGATGTACGCAACTCCTAATTGTAATTGGAATATGTGACAGATACTTTGCACTGGTCTATCAGTGCTTAGGGCTTGAAGCTTAGGCTATCGTGTTTGCTCGGCGCCATTTCTAAAAGGTGTTTCTGGTTAGATTATACTAAGGAATCCTTCCTAAGTTTGGTAGACAGGATTTTTTTGGGGCTTTATTCGATACAGTTCTACTATATAGTTATATTGTTTCTCCGCATATTTATTTTTTATGCTGTTAAGTTGTTCGCTCTTAAGAGTCTTAGAAAAAAGGGTGTGTAGTATTCGGTCTATCGCATGGGTTTTCGACATAAATGAATGTCTGTCAGTACTACACATGTATAGGAACCAATCTCCCTGTTAGATTTCTGTCTCTATATTAGGCTATCCCAGTCTTCTCTGGTATTTAGACCCTTTTTGATAGTGTCAAATTTTACAATGAACCACTGCTCTTGTAATTTTCGTTTTTTGGTACTGTTTCCTAATCTCATCTGTTCTCTAATTTTTTCGAGTATCACCCATTTGATTTCAGTATCTTTGTGGCCTTTTTCCCTCCAATGGTTGACCAAAGGAGCATTTTCTTTGTTTAGCCTGATTGCTGATTTATGTTCCCCTACTCTTGTTCGCAGTTCTCTGCCTGTTTCTCCTATATAGCCTTGGCCACATGGACATAGGATTAAATATATAAGGTTCTTACTTCTACAGTTGTTTAGGGTGGTTATTTTATGGGTGACTCCATTTAGACAGATTTCCTTTGTTACAAGACAACTATCACATACGCTACATGAGCCACATTTATGATTACCTATGGCTTTGGTTCCTGACAGTGTCTTTTGACCGTCCGTTATGTCATCTCTGTATGTATGTACCAAGGTGGAACGTAAATTTTTATTTTTTCTGTAGGCATACAGGGGCTTTGGAAGTTTGGCTTCGGTGCCTTCATTTAAAATCTTCCAATTGTGGTTGATTATGTTTTTGACTTGATTTGCAATTCTTGAAAATTGGCTCACCATGACTATTTTGTCTGTATTCTTATTTTTTTCTGTTTTATCGAGAAGGCTGTCTCTGTTATAGTACCTAGCTCTTTTTAGGGAGTGGTTAACTAATTTTTTCGGGTAACCCCTCTCAATAAATTTTTGTTTGGTGGCTTCTGCGTGCTTGTAAAAGTCATCTAAAGAGGTGCAATTTCTCCTGAGGCGGAGAAATTCACCGAAGGGGATGTTGTCCTTCTGGCTTTTAGGGTGGTAGCTGTCGTAATGTAAGACCGTATTTCGGTCCGTTTTCTTTTTATATAATTCCACCAATAGTTGGTTGTTCTCCGCTTTGATGCTAATATCTAAAAAATCCACCTTTCTGTTGCTATATGCCGCTGTGAACTTTAAGTTAGTGTCTCCTAAATTGATCCAACTTAGGAACTCAGTTAAAACTTCTTCAGGTCCAGACCAGATAAAAAAGATATCGTCTATGAAACGTACCCAATTTTTTATATTTTCATGAAAAGGGCTCATTTCATTATAGATATGTTTCTCCTCAAACATACTTACGTAAATGCAGGCCAAGCTTGGAGCACAGGTCGCGCCCATGCTGGTGCCCTTACGTTGGATATAAAGATCTTTCTTAAATAGGAAGATGTTATTTAGTAGTACCATTGACACACACTGAGTTATGAAATTTTTGTCACCACCCAATATCTCATTTTCTTCCAGAAGTGTTCTAATGACACTTATGGTGTCATGTTGTGGTATATTGGTGTAGAGGGATTCTACATCCAATGTTACCATGTACTCTGTCTCTGCGTTGAAATTCAGCCCCTCTACTCTGGTTATCATATCTTTTGTGTCTTTGATATAGGATTTTTGGACCTGAACCAGTGGTTTTAAAAATTTATCTGCATATATGCTAAGAGGTTCTAAGAGGGAGTCAATGGAGGCCACTATAGGTCTTAAAGGTGGATCCTCCATACTCTTATGGATCTTAGGGAGTCCATAAAAGGCAGGTATTTTAGGGTTTTCATTTTTCAGGAATTTGAATTCTTCCTCAGTAATTGCACCGTTGTCTCTCGCCTCAATTAGCAGGGTCGATACTTCTCGTTTTAAGGATTCCAATCTAAAATAAGAGACCTTAGAGTAATGCTCGGTATTGGATAGGAGGGCAAGGGCTCTACTTTCGTAGTCAGTGGTATTGAAGACTACTACCCCCCCCCCCTTTATCTACTGGTTTGATAGTTATGGTAGTATCTTGGGCTAGGGAGTTAAGAGCTTCTCTTTCTCTTTTGGTGATGTTATGTTGGGTATGGTGTTTTTTCTCTATGACTCTCCCTATTTCCATTTTCACCATACTCTCAAAAATTTCTACATTTTTTTCTACCATACCTAAGCTAGGTGTAAAGGTGGATTTGGCTCTGAGGCCTGAATCAGTTGGGGGTTCCCTCTCTGGTTTACCTTCAAAGAATTTGTGAAGTCTAATTTTCCTAAAAAATGACCTAAGATCTTTTTCTAATTGGAACTTATTTATATCTACAGTAGGTACAAAGCTAAAGCCCATCTTAAGGACTGCTTCTTCTATGTCTGTCAAAGTTCGGCTAGAGAGGTTTATGATTGGGTTGGTTTCTACCTCCAATAAACTTTGTTTCTTGTCCTTTTGTACTCCTGAGGTGCTGGGTTGTTCTGATATTCCTGCTCGGAGTCTCGTGGTGGGGGTTTCCTTGTGAATCCTCCCCTCCCACGGTTTGAGAAGCCCCTCTGTGGTCTTTGTGGGCGCTGATCTAAAAAATCATCAAAGTTTCTGTTTTGATGGTTGTAGCCTTCATCCTCTCTGCGTGGTGTTTCTTCCTCTCCCCCACTACTCTCTGAGGATCCAGAGAAATTCATGTGTCTCGGGCGTCTATATTGGAATCTTGCTCTTCCACCCCTATCCCAATTTTGTTCGGGTTTTTCTGTAAAGTAATCCTTTTTGAGGAATGGATAAATTACTTCTTGCGTGAATTTCGTTACATCTTTTCTGAGTTTGGATGTTTTCTTATTTGTTAAATATTCGCAGTAGCCGTTCATGTCTTGGTTCTCTAATTTACAACCAAGGTTTATAACAAAATTAAGGGAGTGTGCCGTTGTGTCCAAATTTAATACAGTTGATTTGTCAAACTTTTGAATTATAAAACAAGGCAATCAATTAGCATTTATCATTCATGATGGGATAAAGTACAATCAACGATTGAAACTGGGAATACTGCCCTCCAGTGGGCTATTCACGAATTGCCCATTCAGTTTCTATGTCCAAGTACAGCCCTCCAGTGGGCAAACGTATTGAAAGTTACCAACAAAACCAAAACAATCAATAAACTGTGAGCTATTTACAAGGGTGAGAAAATTAGTGAGGTAGTGGTGTGTGAGGGGACAAATTATATTCAAGTGAATCACGGCGGCAGGATGACATTGTATGGAAGGTTTAAAGGTTCATAGTTTTGGATTTCTGCAATCATATTTACAAATGTATGTACAATTCCTCTGACTGGTTCAGCCCGAAAGGTGTCATTGTTCTGAAGCTCAAAATGTGTTTGGATTCTTTTTGCCGAAGGGATTTCTCATGATGACCACCCCTTACTGACAAATTCATGGTTTCAATGCCCCAAAAGCGAAGTTGTTTCCAATCACCATTGTGACTCAGTTCCATGTGCTTTGCAATTGCGTTGGCCCTGTCCTTGTGGACAGTGGCCCGAACATGTTCCAGTATTCGTTTTTTGAGCTCACAGATTGTGCTCCCTATGTACCTCATCTTGCAAGGACACTCAATCATATACACAGTGTATTTACTATTGCATGTAATGCATTCCTTTATTTTCCAGCTTTTGTTGTTCGGCATGGTTATTGTTGTAGTTGGTTTTGCAATTTCGCAGACCTTGCAATTATAACATTTTACAAACCCTTTGGTTTGTAGCCATGGCTTTCCTTTCCTGTTTGATTGAAAGTGACTGTGGATCAACTGGTCCTGAAGATTTCTGGCCCTCCTGTATGTTAAGATGGGATGGTTTCCCATCCTTTTGCCTATCACTGGGTCCAATTGTAGGAGCTTCCAATTTCTTTTGAGTATTTGATTTACCTGCTTGGATTCACTGCTGTAGTCTGTAATGAATCTGATTGGTTCTTCCTCAGTTGTTGATTGGGATTCCTTTGGTGTTAGGCAGTCTTCTCTTCTAGTTAGGTTGGCCCTTTCCCAGCATTTCCGTGTGGACTGTTGATTGTACTGTCTTTTATGGAAGCGTTGCATAGCGTTTTTGCTCTGTTTTTGCCACTCTTGTTCCTCACTACATATCCTTCTCAGGCGTAAAAATTCTCCATATGGAATACTTGATATAAGTGATTTTTGATGAAAGCTCGTGGCCTCCAGAGTTGCATTTGTTGCGGTGTCTTTGCGATGAAGGGTAGTTTCTATCCGGTTGTTTTTCACATATACCTCAGTATCCAGGAAAACAGCTTTGTCCTTATTGATGTTGTGGGTGAATTTTATGCCCGGTGTGCTAGTGTTTAGTATCTGGAAGTATTCTAGGAATTTCTCCTCTCCCCCATTCCATACAATAAACAAATCGTCTATGAATCTCTTCCAGACCTTGATATGTTGTGTGAATGGTTGAAGGCTCTCATCCCATGCAATTTTTTCCTCCCACCATCCCATGGCGGTGCAGGCATAGTTCGGGCTGAAAGAAAAGCCCATAGCGGCCCCATTTTTTTGTTTGTACACTGTCTCGCCGAACATGAAAATGTTGTTGTATAGTAGGTACTGGATCATTTCCAAAAGCATGTTATTGTGATGGTGGTAATGAATGTTGCGTTCCATAAAAATGTGTTTGCAGGCCCTGATGCCCATGTCATTGTCAATATTTGTGTACAATGAAACTACATCCATTGTGATCATGATGTAGTCTGGTTGCCATTCAATTTGGTTTAGGTGACACAGGAAGTCCGTAGTATCCTTTATATATGATTTCAGGCGTTTCACATGGGGATTCAGGTAGAAATCAATGAAATTGGATAAAGGTTCCAATAAGGAGCCGTTTGCCGAGACAATCGGCCTCCCCGGTGGTGTAGTGGCATTTTTGTGGACCTTGGGCAGAAAGTACACCGTGGCTGTTTTAGGGAAATCCACTGTTAGATACTTTTTCTCATCAAGATCCAAAAGTTCATCTTTTTCCCACTGGTTTATTTTCCTGTCCAATTCCCTTCTGATGTTGTCGATGGGGTTGGTATTTAATTTTTCATAATGCTGTGGATTGTTCAATTGTTCCATTGCTTCCGCGATGTACAATTTTCGGTCCCATAAAACAATATTGCCGCCTTTATCAGCTGTTTTGATTTCAAAGGTTTCATTTTTGCGCAATGCGATTAAGGCTTCCCTCTCACTTTTGGATAGGTTGTTCTTGCTGTTATTTTTGATGTTTATTTTATAGAGGTCATGGATAACTGCTTCCTGAAATAGGTCGATTTTGTTTCCAGGCGCTAGTTGGGGATAAAACTTGGATTTTGCCTTGAAGCCACTAGTTCCCGCTCCCATTTGTGTTATGGCGTTCTCCAAGCTAATTTCATGACCATCCTCTGTATTCAAATTCAATAAAGTTAAATAAGCCTCGGACTCCTTTGCCAACAGTGTGGATGTAGGTTTGGGCTGATTCTTCAAAATTTGGGGTTTGTTTTTTCTCTCCGCAAAGAATTTTGCTAGCTTTATTTTTCGAATGTAAAGATATAAATCAATTCGTGTTTGTGCCAGGTCTATTTGTGATGTGGGGCAAAAATTGATTCCTTTTCTAAGCAATGATATTTCTGCCTCAGAGATGTCCCTTCCCGAGAGATTGATTATTTGCAGTTCTTCGTTTACTTCCCCCTCTTCTTTATTAGTCTTGTTTCTGTGCCAATTTTTTCGTTTGTAGCCGTTTCACCTTGTACCTCTCCTTGTGTGGGTTTTGTAGATCTTGGCTGCCACGATCTTCCTCTTCCCCTTGCCCGACCACGCATATTTCTTTGCGCCCCGTGATTTTGTTCCCATTTCTGTTGTGAGAGAACCAGGCGCATGTCCCCTAAAAAAACCTTTTGCTGTGGATCTAAGTTGGCGTCATCCTCACTTAGGTCAGCTGATGTTAACGACGTCATGCTCGAGGATGAACTGGCCGTGTTGGCTTTGGGTGGCCTGAAAGAGTCATATTTACGGGCGAACGTAAAAATGCGACCTTGTGCATAGTCATTGGCATCCCTCTCGAATTTGGTTTGCTTTCTTGCCCTTACTTCCTCCTCATGTTTTTCTATTTGTTTGTTTAAGTCCTCCTTAAATTTCGTCATTTCAGTATTGAGTTTGAGTCCATCAATTTCCTTTTCCAATGTTCGCAATTGTTCCTTAATCTTGTCAAGCGCTATTTCAATGTGTTTTACGAGTATCTTAAGTAGCCCCAAAGAGGAATTGATGGTGTGTTCACCCCACTCCTGGAGTAGTTCATTCGTGACATCCTGCTGGCTTGGCATTATTAGGATTCTTAAGCCACGAGGTACCCTCTCAACTTCCAGGTATTTTTGTAAGGAGATTAGCTCCCACGATTTATTTATTTCCTTTTTGTTGAGTTTCTCCCAAAGGCGCAGTTTGTCTTTGATGTCATTTTTTTCGGGTTCCCTGTTGCTTTCAGTGGGGTTATTTGTATTTCCTTTATTAAACATGGTTACGATGAATTCCTTCCTTTTGGCATCCCGCCTATCCATGATTTTCCTCTACCTTGTGCGACCCCCCAGCCGTGGATATATGCTTATGATTTTGGTTTTGTTCAAAGCGAGTCCGTTCTGGCTTTGCTCCTCTGTTTTTTTCGATTATGCCGTTTCTTAGTTTGAAATGCTGCTGATTACTTTAATCAGGGTTTGTGTCGCGTTTTTTTATGTGTTTTTGGCAGATAATCGATTTGAAGACAGAAGACGTTGAGCCCAGGTAACCGGCTAGCATGTCATTGCATTCCGTTGTATGCTTGTTCATTCAGCATTCACAGTCAGACAAGCGTGTAAATCAGCGTACTCCAGTGGGCAGCCACTCTTACCTTAGAGTCTCCCTCCGTGGCAGGTGACCGTCCGCCTTCTTCCGCCGATTCCCCGCTTCTGATGGAGCTGCAAAGTTTCTGGTTATTTTGCCGGTGAGCACCTCGAGGAGTCGAACAATGTCCTCCGCTTGGCTCCCTTTCTCCTCGCAAGGCGCTGCTTCTCCCGATCGCGTTTCTCCTGCGGCAGAGCCAGCCGCTGACAATTCAAACAGGGTTTTCCCCGATTCCGGGGATGGTTGGAGTCGCAGACAAGAAGGACTATCAATCGCTTTGCTTTGTAGTGATGTTTATTTGGCTTTACAAATCCATGGGGGTGTGTTTTAAAATAAACGTTGTCCCTTTAAGACTGTGAGTCCCAAGCACCAAACTGACCGTGACCAAGGCAGCGGACGCTGCCGAAACGCGTCGGTTGTTTTTTGTTTGACCCCCCATGGATTTGTAAAGCCAAATAAACATCACTACAAAGCAAAGCGATTGATAGTCCTTCTTGTCTGCGACTCCAACCATCCCCGGAATCGGGGAAAACCCTGTTTGAATTGTCAGCGGCTGGCTCTGCCGCAGGAGAAACGCGATCGGGAGAAGCAGCGCCTTGCGAGGAGAAAGGGAGCCAAGCGGAGGACATATATATATATATATATATATATATATATATATATATATATATATATATATATATATATATATATATATATATATATATATTTATATATATATATAAAAGCCCTGGGTTTTAACATCTGATTTTCCTGCTAAACTGTCTCCTCTGTCACCACTCCATGTGACTAATCACTGTCTATGCTAATTAGCTCCCCCCATTATTTAATATAGGATTTATGCCCACCGTAAAAATAAAAATAAAAATTAACACAAAAGGACGTCTTTCCAATTGTGTATGGGCTTGGGAGGGCCAGGGGGCTGTTGGTGGAATGAGGGGGGTGTCCTTCCTGTCATCCCTCTGCAACCTGGCCTGTGTTCCTGTACCCTGCAACTGACACCACCGACACAGCTTAAGCATTGGCGAGGAGTTAGAGCATACAATCATTCTGACTAAATGTGCATCCAAATTACACATAATGGGGTATCTCACTACTAAAGCGAGCTCATGCAACAAAAAACAAAGCAGATGCATCAAGTGCCACGAGGGATTCGAGATAGAAGAAATATCCTAGTGTAACCGTATGGCTTTTTGTTTCAGAAATTGTCACAATCATGTCGCCTAGTTGAGGGTGGGGGGGGGGATGATTTGCTTCAAGGCATCTGTACAGCATTTAGCCCCAGAAGTAGTTTTGAGTTATATATAACCCAAGGCTGGGTATTAAAGTCCAAACATTTTTGACGTGTTAACAAAATTATGGGGGAAACGCAACCACACAAACATAGCTTTGTTTCTGTTATTTTCGATTGAGCTTAGGCCATCTGAGGACACATACTTGTGGTTTTCAGTTGTGAAAAGGATGCCAAAAGGGTAAACAAGAAACATTGTCTTGTTTCATATTTTCTTTGGTCTACCGTCCCATGGCTGTCAGCGGCACAGCTCATTTTTCAGATTTTTTCCGTCCCTCTTTACTAAATGAACACAAAGAGAAGAGCTGTAGTAAGAAGCAGCCCCGAGCAGGAAACCTGGATGTCTGATAAGAAGCATCCCTCTTCCTCTGCTTGAAAGACGCATGCGCACTGTTTTACTATGTTGTTTGCTAATGACAGGAATACTTGAGTATCTCAAATTGTAGAGACAGAGCAAGTTTCTGATCAGCTGCCGTGTAATGAATGGATTGTCATACTTTGTAAACCAGACCCACCTGTGCTTTCGGCGATCAGTTTACAGATGTAACATAATCCCCGCTTTTGTTTGTGGACGGTGTTTGCAGCTCAGGCTTGTCACGTGCTCACCTGCCCCAGGGACGTCTGCAGCTTGTTTAGACGCAGTTTAAGTCCCAGGGGCAAGGGGAGTATTCCAAGAACAGCACCTCTGACCCCATGGCATTCATTCTACTCAGAGACCGTGTCAAAAGCGCAAACGTGAAGTCTTTATCTTCAAATCCAATCGTGCGTGCGGACACCCATCGGAAGTGCTGTTAGATCGCCCCTCTTCATACAGAGGGATAGAGTGAGGACTAGCCTTCAATGAGGGGTGTAACTAGGGCCCTGCAGCCTCTGCGCGGGGTAGGGGGTGGGCACCCATTATCTGAAAGCCTATGATTATCTGTGAGCTGGGGGGGGGGGGGGGGGGGAGTAGAGAGTCACCACGTTCTGCACGCGGCAACTTCACTTGCATTAAGCCACTTCCTCCAATTCACTTGCTGGTGCAACCTAACTTTGGTTCAGGAAAGAATAATGTTAACAGCTCTGGGGTTAGCTACAAAAGAATATTGAATTGAGGCAGGGCCAGATTAAAAACTAGCGAATGTTGAAGCCAGACCCACACTGGTAGATATAATCTATCCAGCCCCACACTACAGGTGGCTGAGACTAGAATTGGGCACTGGGGGCACAGATGGTGCGCTGCAGCCTGCAGCGGAAATGCCAGGGTCAAAATTGTCTTTCTGACCGTGGATGGAGGCCTTCTGTTCAGCGACAGGACCCTTTTAAGTCCTCGGCTTTTCACAATGCAGGAAGTTAGTGACATCGCCTCAAAGTAATCTAAAGCAGATTTTGCAGAGCTCTCTAAAAACTCCTACTAAATAAAATAATTCCCTGGCACGTGCTCTTTAAGGAAGCCACCTATAGGACACCAGTAGTGCTATTGAAAACTCTTTTAAGTGAGTCTCTGACATATGCCTTTTAAAGTTGCTGCTGCTTGCTATAACACTGTGACGATTGCCCACTGCGGTAAAGCTTTGTCCTACACTGCATGCAGTGTGGAGGCTGATCTGTGTGCTTCTGTACTGCCATATTTTCCAACAATCTCTAACCAGAAATCGGTAGCGATTTTTGAGGTTTTGAAACCTATAATTAGCATACTCAAGACATCTCAGGATGAACAACCTTGACTGCCTTTGGCATGACAATAACATCACAAGAAGAGTGGCGGCTACCTAGAAAACAAGCATTGGCATAGCCAATAGGTCTAGCCTTTGAGATCTTATAAGAGTCAAGCCAGAGCTATTGACTTTTCCAATGCCTTTAAACTATGTTGAAAAGTTATAATAAAGTGTTATAAGCATTTTTGTTTCTTTATATGTGATCAAGAAGAAATTATGTACAACTAAACAATCCTATTAAAAAAAATTTACATAAAACATTCCTTCTAGTTTTTTTGTCCTTGCAATGCTGGCAACTCTTCCTGCCTGTACTAATGCTTGTTTGTCATAGCTTTTTTTGTTAATGGGGGGGAATAAACTACTGGAGGTTGATAGTTGGGAATAAGTACCTGATTACAATATGAGCAGCAAACGTACACTAGGGTAGAATCAACAGATTCAGAGGGCAGACTGAGGTGGCGCAGTGGCAGTATTGTGCTAGTGTGGGCGTGATGCTCAGGTGATGCTGAGGTGGTGCTGAGATGGTGGTGTGCTGGTGTGGAGGTTATGATCTGAAGATACTGAGGTGGTGCTGAGCGATGCTGAGCTGGTGGTGCTGAGCTGCTGCTCAGGTGGTGCTGGGTGATACTGAGTTGGTGCTGTGCTTCGGTGATGCTGCACAGATGCAGGTGTGGTGCTGTGCTGATGTTGAGGTGGTGTTGCACTGGTGCTGGGGTGGTGTTGCGCTGGTGCTGCACTGATGATGGAATTTTGCTGTGCTGAGGTGGTGCTGTACTGATGCTGAGGTGGTACTCTTGTGGTGATCAGGTGGTGCAGTGCTGATGTGGTGTTGAGTCATGCTGTGATGGTGCCACGGCATGCCGTGGTGATGGTGCTGGTCTGGTGCTCAGGTGGTGCAGTGCTGAGGTGCTGCTGCACTGATTCAGATGTGGTGGTGCTGCACTGATGCTAAAGTGGTGCTGCGTTGGTGCTGTTGCTCAGCTGGGTCTGTGCTGGTGCGGAGGTGGGGCTGCGCTTGTGGTGTTGCTGTGCTGATGCTGAGGTGGTGCTGCTGAGGTGCTGAGTGATGAGGTGGTGCTGAGTGATGCTGAGGTGGTGCTGAGTCATGCTGTGGTGGGGCTGATTGATGCTGTGGTGGTCATGCTGTACTGGTGCTAGGTGGTGCTTGGTGAAGCTGGATTGGTGTTGCGCTGAGGTGATGCTGAGATGGTGCTGCACTGATGCAGCATTGGTGCCAAGCTGTTGCTGAGGTGGGTCTGCGCTGGTGCTGAGGTGGGGCTGCGCTGGTGTACTGCTGTGGAGATGGTGCTGTGCTGATGCTGAGGTGGTGCTTCGCTGATGTTGAGGTAGTGCTGTTCTAATGTTAAGGTTGTGCTGTGCTTAGACACTGGTTCTGAGGTGGTGCTGTGCTGATGTTGAGATGGTGAGGTGCTGATGTTGAGGTGGTACTACACTAGTGCTGAGGTGGTGCTGGACTGGTGCTAAGGTGGTGTGCTGGTGCTGAGTTGGTGTCACACTGGTGGTGCTGTGCTGAGTGATGCTGAGGTGGTGCTGCTGCACTGATGCTCATGTAGTGCACTGATGCTCATGTAGTGCTGAAAGGTAGGATCGAAGTATGTAAATAGATTCTTTGTGGATATCCTGAATCTCCAGCATGCATCCTAAACTAATGTAACCACATTAGACTGCGTAGGTTATCTATTATGTACTCTGTATAGAGGCAACAAAAACAATACAGATATGGTTACTTGTTCTCATTTCATGATTCTTAAAACAAGTTGTATTCATTACAGATGCATGTTACACATTTTGGTGTTCTGACTATGACCATCACCATCCAGTTTGGTTTGTTTGTTAAATGTTGCAGGAGGATAGACTGCACTGTTGTTTCCTCCTTGCAATTGTATTTATATAAGCAGATTTGTTTTTACTTTGTGATTCAATCGTGTACTTTGGTTTATAGCCCTGAAGAAGCTCCTTGATATGGGAACGAAAAGCATTGGATGTCATCTTGTTTTTATGACCAATAATGTAAATTAAAATAAATAATATCTATACCAGGACTCAATCTTCTGGAGTTCTCCTTGAATTATTGGACTGTCTGAATGAGAAGAAGAAACAATATCTATCTTGTTTTTAATGGCTGCTTCAGGATGGCAGTGTTGAAGTGCTCTGACGACTCCCCCTTTTCGACATTTCCGTTATTTCTTTGATTAATGTCATACTTTGGATGTTTGGCATAATACTTACGTTTGGAATGTATGTGAATATGTCTAATAACAAATAAGTACTTCTAAAACGAATTATTTTCCCAGTTTTTCAGAGTTTACAACTGTGCGAGCTTGCTCAATTAAGGAAACGCTGTGATGGCTTTTATGTTTGAAAAGCATCTCAGCTCGCAGATTGGCGCGCTTTGAAATTATGCGTACACTCTAATAATCTGTGAGTCATGTGGGAGCACATGAAGAAATATTAACTTCTTATAGAGAGAAATGAAGTCTGTGGTAACAGCGACATGACCTTAAGGCGGCGCGCCAGGCACAAGTCTTCAGGAAAATAGTGAGGACGTGTGGAGAAGTGTGGCTCAATGGTTAGAGCGGCAGACCCTGATGCAGAAGTCTAGCCTGGGACCAGGGTTCAATTCCCGCCTTGGCGGGTCTTGGGCTCAATTTCCGCAGACTTGATAATTCTCACATCGGTGCCTATTCTAATCATGGGTTCCACTCTGCAACTCTGGGCAATAGCTTGCTTAATCTCCACAACGGCCCCAACAACGCTAGGTTGCCTGGCTTCACCTTGGGGGTGCCCAGGAGTGGGCACTTCACAGGGAAAAGCCAGGAAGGGTTCCACAGCGGTATGTGTACAAGCGCCTGAGATATCCCTTCGGGGGTCGATTCGGGTGCTATACAAATACTACTACATTTACATTTACATTTACATATGCCATTCACAAGAAGTAATGTCATGCCTTTATAATCATTCTCACTTAAAACGTAAAAGGCATATTTTACAAAAAGAACCAATTAAAATAATCAAGAAGATACAGGAGTAAAACATTAACCCCTCTTGGACCGTTCCCACAAATAAAGGGGTTGCTGTTGGTGGGGTTGAGGTGTAAACATCCCGAGGCTAAGTAACACGCGAATACATTGTTTGGGAACACACGCAGCTGCAGTGCTGGTGACACTACTCGGGTTAGAGGGAATGGAGTCCCCTCCTGAAAATTCTGGGGGCTCCGTAACGTGCACCCACCCCTGACTGGTGCTATGATGGCGCTCCCAGAAAGGCATGCGGAAGTCAGGCAGTAGTATTCTATGGGTTTGTACTCGCCTGTCAAACGGACTACCCTGTCAATTTATGGGGACTGTTGCCACAAGTCTCTGCTTCTACAACTGACTGTTTATCTGATTATACACATGTATAGCAAATCTCGCCCTCTGAGTTCCACCTGCAACAATTCCAGAACGCCCTGTGCTTCGAACAGCGGCAGCACATGCTGCCCCATGATGGCCACTAGTAGCCTGCAAGCTGAAGACAGTGGTGGCTGTTCATTCTTGCAATTCATTTGCCTGTCATACAATGGAGAATTTAATGTATAGCAAAGGAAAGATAAGTCTATGACAAGTTTAAATCCTAAAGTAGAAAACATTTAACTTTTCAGCATCCTAAATATTATTTGAACCAGTGATATCTGAGGTGTGTTAATTGCTAAAATTGGTTTAAATGTACTATTTGTAAAAACCTTTCAAACAATTCTTGTTGGCAGGGCCGAACTAAAAACCAAATTCAGACCCGGCAAAAAAGTTCAAACCAGTACCCCATCGAAGGAGACCTTTATTAGAATAGGGGTATTGGGCATGTTTGAGTCATGGAAGTCTATACAGCTCTGAAAGCATCCTTTAGACTGGAGTCCACTGGGAAAATGCCATTGAGGCATAATGGCCAATCCAGCCCTGCTTGTTAGAGACCATCTGGCCTCATGTATAATTGTTTTTTAATGCCATCCAATTGTGACCAAAGCCAGTAGGTCAGCTCACTGTAAAATGCTTACCCTTTAAAAAAAATACCTGAACGCCGCTGCATCACACTCTTCCTTCTTCTGGGCACAGGCTCCCAGACTGCACTGTGGCCAATCCTAATGCTGCATGAAAGCAGCGTCAGGATTGGCCTGAGCGCTAGCAACATGTGCTCCGAGGCAGACTGGCATCCCGTGCCTGCTATCTCCAGCCCCAGCAACACAGCTGGGGCTTGAAAGAGCTTTACTGAGCATGAGGGTTTGGCCGGCCTGAGGCGGCCAGCCAAACACTATGCGCAGTGAATGGAGTGCACTACTACTTCCCCACCACCAGTCCTGGATGCATGTCCAGGGGATTACAATAAAACAATAATATAAAGGGTTTAATACCTGTTTTATTATAGTTTTATTTGAGGGTGGTGGCAGGGGGGGGCGGGCTCCTCTGCCCTAATGGAGTGGCCGCTGCTGTCCCGGGGGCCACCTCCGGCACTGTGCATAGGTGGCGTCCCCTGGCCTGAGAGCGTCTAAATGGGTCTGGAGCGTTGGGGGTCCCCTTCATGTACTATTCATGGGGGAGAGGGGCTCAAATGTTGTATGCCACTGGTAGAACTGGCACTGGTTACTGATACCTGGTTGTATTAAATGCTGTGTGCAGACTCTGCCTGACCTGAATGATCTACAAGGCAAGAGCCACTTGTTATAATGGGCACAGCTATCAATGGTGCAGCAGAGGCAGTTGCAGAGGTACAATATGAGCTATTTGAACCTGATTATGGCAGTACTGCACAGCCCATCAAGTGACATTTTTATTGCTTGAACCAGTGCCCTTGGCACACGTGCTTCACCACTAGTGTTGCGCTGGTGCGTATAGAGTGTCACTTATTGGCTTCTCTGTTAGATACCTTTTTTAGTGTGTTAAGCAATGAACCTATTCATTCCAATGTGTCAGGCTCTGAGCAAATGATTAACCATAAGCTGCCCATTGTCAAAAGCCTTGGGCATACAAGGATTTTCCACTGGAATGAAGCCACCTTTTAATGCACAAACGTGAATATGATTTAATGTTGACTGAAACTGCTCAGCATTTGCAGACTCTTAGAAGGTCTTCTTTCTCTCTGAGATGTTCTTAAGAGTTCCAGGACATCCCTTTAAGAGATACACAGCTAGATCGTTTATTCTTGGAGTTCATTATGTTTTTTTGAGGGGGTAAAATTTCTCTCTAACAGTTTTTTGACAACTTGTCAAATCACAAGGAATCTGGGGTTTGAATCCCGACTTGATCCGGAATCCGCCTATAACCTCTCCTCTTGCTCACTATTATTCCCTGAAGGAAAGAACTACTGGGACTTTTTCTCTATGTATTTATTTACTGTTCTTGTACAGCCCTGGAGCTGCTCAGCAGTGCTTGAAGGGCTATATTGGCAAGAATGAAATAGTAAAGCTTTACAAACTTTGCAATTCTAACAGTGCAAAGTTAGCCTTGCAACTATTACTCAGATTCTGCCTCTCTCACCAATTTCGAAGTTCTGTGATGGCTGAGAATATTTGCATCCATGACTGGCATTCTGCGGGCTCTTGTGTGATGGTACCCTGGCAAGGGAGACTGACCGTAGCAGACATCAGGTGTTTCCCCAGGAGACTGGAAGGGTGGGGGCAATGGTAGACGTAGGGGAAAATAGATGGGGAACTGTAGGCGGAAAATCAGAGGGCAGGAATAGCCTGAGGATTGGATCAGTGGGCGGAGTCAGATGTCTGTCCAGAAAGAACAAAAACATCACATCTCAATGTTTTAGAATTTGTTTGGCAATTCACTAACTGGTTACAGTTTATTACGTTATTTGACTCAACCAATGGATACACATGTTTATTTAAGGTTTAATGTGAGTTATTGACAGTAAAATACATTCACAAAGAGGAATATGTTTCCAATCACAGAATGTCCCAAATACGCTTAAAAGTGAAATCACAAGCGATTTGTTTCCGAGCCCTGCAGTTTCTGTCATCAGCACTTCTCCTCCCTTTTTCCACAAGAGCACTTGAAACATGAATGACAAAATATCCTAGTTTGCAAATGTTTTCCACATAATTATGGCTCTGGCATATTTGCTACATAAAACATCACCTGCTGCATTATTGGGCAAGTTTAACAAAAAGTTGTTGGGAGCTCAAACAGATCAAAAGTTACTAAAAATTGTGACTTGTGTTGCTGTGAAGTGGAGGGCCCTTTGCAAAGGTTGACTGGTCACCTTTGTCACTCCTGCATTTGCATATTACACTGGTACTAATGAGGCAAAATCTGTGCAGAGACTGTTAGTATGTATAAAAATGTCAAAATAATAAAGTATCAGAAAATGTACTGCATTACACGGCAGTCTTTTTTTAAGCATAATTTAGTCAACACTGCAACATAATGTCCTCAATTGCTGCATAATTCTACTGGCCACAAAGCAGACAGCAGATGTTAAAAGTACCTTAGCATGAAGAAGAGAGTCCATGAAGTTTGTGAACTTAGGGGTATATGTAAAAAACTGCTGTTAACTTGCGTTAGCGTTAGTTAGCAGCAGGTTTCTTAACGCGGTCTGTCACCAAAACCGACCGCCATGTTAGCGATGTATTTACAGTACGTCGCTACATAGCAATAGTTTCAGGTAGCGCTGTGGAAACTGCCGATAACACTAGCATGAAGGCAATACAAATTCTGACGTTAGTGGGCTGACGAAAGGCCAATTTGTGGGTAAAAAACTCACATCAGCAGAACTTCACCTTTTTTGCCTCTAGAGGCAAAAATAGCCAATAAGTCCACCTCCAATTAGAAAACGATGGAGCAGCCAGGGTAATGTGCAGTACAGATCAACAACCTCCCCAAACCCCCTGAACAGCCAGAATGACCAGTGAGAGTCCCAGGGGAAGAGGAAATCCAGAATCAGGGCTTCTTATATGAAAAGAGGCAAAACGCTGGGGAAAACCTGTGATGAATCACTTTTCATAGCGCCCTCCTTGCAACAGCATGGCAGGCAGCCAAAACCTTGAACATGCAGACAGTCCCCGGGGCCAGGAGGCCTCGCTGTACCTGTGTCCGGGACCCGGAGTGGAATGCAGAGGTACTGTGGAGTAGCTGGGCTGTGGCAGTAGACATTGAGACGTCGGCGATTGCCCTTACCTGGTGGTGAAGCCTGCCAGGTCACATGGAGACACGCTGCTGGCCTGTGTGAGTAGACCACCTGGTGCCCCTTGGAGCTGTGAACGGCAGAGGAGCTCCTGCGCACCAAAGTAGGGAGGTCAGCATTGCATACCATGCGCCACCACTACACCAGGGTACACAGAACTGATTACCAATGGAGGGCCGCGCCTCGCTGTATCACAGGCCGGAGGATGTTGCGCTGGCCCGACGCTGTGGAGGGTGAGTCCCATAAGCTGTGCCGAACTTGTGTGGTGGGAGCACTGCAACTTTAAGCATAAGGGGGTCCTGTTGCATCACCTGCATCTGGAGGTTGCCAGCAGACTTGGTGGCAATTGCTGTACCCAGGCTTGTGAAATCCTGCTTGGCTGAGGCTCCTGCTGGCTAAGTCACAGATTTCGAGAGAGTGCAGTGGATTGCGCCACAGTGTCAATGTCCAGGTGAGAATCTAGGACATGTAGCGGAGGAGGCTCGGGTCGGGTTGGACCCAGGCCTAGCACCTGTGGGTGACGCACACCCAGTGGCGGCTCTTCGCTATTGTGGAAGAGCGCCACCCTACTGCTTTCAAGCAGTGCAAGAAGAGGAAACATAATATTATGATAACTTTCTGATATTCCCATGCTATGTTTCCTTTGCAGGGGGAGGGTGGATGGGGTTGCTCTACTCACGGAGCAGGGCAGGGGCGGAGTGGTATGTCCATTGAAGTGTGCAAGGACTGTTTGGTCGGCTCTCTCAGGCCGCCCAAAGCAGTCATGTGCACTACCCTGTCCCCAATACAGGCTGCATTACAGCCTGCAGGGAGAACATGCCCACCATTCCAGCCCCTGGCAGAACACCCTGTCATGGCGCTCAAGAACAATCACAACGCCGCATTGCAGAGTTTTGATTGGCTTAGGGGAGGGAGACTGTCTGGCTGCTTCCTGTGCCTGGAAGCAGACTCAGGGGAGCAGGAGTACAGAAGATGAGGGACCCGGCCTCGAGAAAATATATATATTTACAACCCCCACTCCCTCCCACGTCCCCACCCACTCCAGTGTCCTTTCTCATATTTCCTGCCTCTCATCTGTCCAGTCCCCCTGCAGCACTACTTAATGGTGGCAGCTGTGTGGCCAGGCGCAGCGGGCATACCACTGGTGCACCAAAGGCAAGCCTGTCCTCGTCTGTCAGCCCCTGGACTGCAGCAAGGAACCTTCCTCCCTTACTCTCCACCGCTACGAAGCCAGCACCCTCCTCTTCATCAGCCCTGGACACCACACCACCTGCCATATAGCATCACTGTAGAATACCCTTGCACCTGTGCCTGCTGAAACTACTAATGCACCTTCTGCCACATCAGCACACCAGCGCCTCCTGCCGCCCAGTCGACCAACAGTGCAGCACACCTGCTCAACTGCATCCTCCTCAACATGCAGTCCCTTCACAAACATGCACCAGAAATCTGGGACCTCCTCAGTGCCACCTCTTCAAACATTGCCTTCTTCACTGAAACCTGGACCAACCTCTGCTCCAGACCAGACATGGCCATCGCCATCCGTGACGGATATAAATTCACCCACACGGACCATCCAGAGTGCCCAGGAAGAGGCATTGCCATTGTCTAAAAAAGCACTCTCTGACTGACCACGCACTCTAATGACCCGATGGCTATCATGCAACACCTCCACTACCAGGTCCGGACCAATCCCAACCCCACCCTCTGTGCACCCTCGTCTACAGGCCCCCAGACCATGAACCCCCATTCATCGATGCCATTGTAGACCTCATCGCACCCCAGGCTCTCCCATCAACTGACTACATCCTACTCGGACACCTCAACTTCCACCTGGACAACCCCAGTGACCAGAACACCACCCCCCTCCTGGCGAACCTCGCCAACATCGGACTCAAGCAGCTAGTCACTGCACTAACCCAAATAGCTGAATACACACTCAACCCCATCTTCTCTGCCAGCGGGAACTTCCACTACAGCCACACCCCAAACTCTCCTGGACCGACCATCATAGTATACATCATGCCTTCCACAACGCCCACCACACACCACCACCATCATCGACCCCCCAGCCGCAGCTGGATCAAGGCCATCAAATAACTTTTTGGCTACTCCCTCAGCATCATCACTTTGTCAATGCTTACAGATGCCAACACCGCAGTGCACAAACTCCAACAATAGAGCTCCAACTGCGCCGACACCCTGGCAGCTCCTCCGTGTCAGTGGGGTGGGCATCTGGGGGTTGCAGGCCGCCGGGGAAGGTGACAGCAGACACCCTGGACGCCAAACTAGATTCTGTACAAAGGGACACATCTAGGCATATGCATGACCTTGTGAACCCTCATGCCACATCATACCTGTTGCGTGGGCATTCCCACGCAACAAAGCCTCTTAGGAGTGTCGCAGTGAAATGTATGAGATTTCACTGCAACAATTCTAGGACGCCACTGCGTCAAAACCTTACACCTGCCTCATGGCGGGCAGAAGGGTGATGCAGTGCCATAGAGATAGGCCTGCCCCATGCATTGCTGGAGTTGCGTCATGCTTGCGACAAAATATCAGCAATGTGTGACTTTAGCGCCAACAGATAGGTGAGGATTTGCAAATTCTTGCGACATGGAGTGCCGTAGAGTAAATACAGCGCATCCATGGTGTCGCAAGAAGGGCACAGTGAGAAGTGTTGCAACGCTGTTTTGTCGCAGCGATGCAACACTTTTCACGAATGAGGCCCAGGACTGTACCCTAGCTTATTGTGGGGCACATTCCTGAGCTTTTGTTTTGGCGCAGGCTAGCGCAACAATATTCTTTGTTGCGCTGTCCAGCACCATAACCTCTGAAATGAGGCCCCAAGTGTTTGCACCATTTTTCAGACCAGCTATTTTGTGGTCTTAAAAAACTGCCTCTAACTGAACTTGGAGGTAGTTTTTGGGGTTTTGCACCATACAAGGAATTCCTTGCAAATATCACAAAGTGGGGTTAGCAGCAGTTTTTACATGGGAACGCTCACCTTGCCTCTCATATTTGTTAACACTAGCTAACAGAAGTGGTGATCTTTAAAATTCATGTTTTCGCTGGAAAAGTGCCGCTAACTCCAGTTAGCGGCACTTGTAAATAAGGCGATAAAGAAATAGCCGCTGTAACATCCAAAAATGTATGCTATGATGCGTTAAGTACTTGTATATATGACCCATAGGTTGGTGTGCGTGCAAACTCTGCATTGCCTCTCCCTGGTGAGTTACACTACTACTGCTGAAACAAGGCAAATGGAGGTACCAAAGGGTGAGGTGGATTGCCCTCAAGGGTCCTGTCTCCTCAGTGACAGAGTCACTGTTGCTCTAGGGCACGGGTACTCATAATACGGCCCACGGGCCGCCAGCGGCCCGGCAAACCTTCCCTGGCAACCCGCGGACCTTGCAGACATCTACCCGTGTTTTACTTTTTTTTTTAAAGAGTGTTAGGAAATACCCCTGCGGCAGCGCGACTCAGAGACTCTGCTGCACTGTGGGGGCCGGGCGATTCCCGACATAGTCAGAGTGGGGCTGCAGGGGCGCTAAGAGGTGAATAAAGCCTCATTAACATGCAAATGGTCTTTTAAAGACCTGTGAAGTGCTCGGGTGCGGCTGTGTGTGTGTGTGCCCAGAAGCTGTCTCAGCCCAGGGCACACACAGGCAGGGTGAGATGACGGAGAGGAAGGGAGGGATGGAGGGAAAAGGAGGGAGAGGGAGAGGGAGGGGGGTATGGAGGGAGACAGAGGGAGAGGGAGGGAGGGAATGGGAGACAGAGGGAGAGGGTGGGAGGGAAAGGGAGACAGAGGGAAAGGGAGGGAAAGGGAGACAGAGGCAAAGGGAGGGAAAGCTGGGGAGAGAGAGGCAGAGTGAGTGGGGGAGGAAGGGAAAGAGAGACAGAGTGAGGGAGGGAAAGAGAGACAGAGTGAGGGAGGGAAAGGGAGACAGAATGAGGGAGGTAAAGGGAGGCAGAGTAAGGGAGGGAAAGGGTGACAAAGGGAGAGTAGGGGAGGGAAAGGGAGACAAAGTGAGGGAGGGAAAGGGAGACAAATTGAGGGAGGGAAAGGGAGACAGAGGGAGAGGGAGGGAGGGAAAGGAAGACGAAGGGAGAGGGAGGGAGGGAAAGGGAGGGAGAGGGGTGGGAGATGGAGGGAAAGGGAAAGGGCGGGAGAGGGAGGGAGGGAGGGAAAGAGAGGAAGAGGGGGAGGGAGACAGAGGTAGAGGGAGAGAGAGGGAAGGAAAAGGAGGAGAAGGAGAGGGAGGGAGGTAAAGGGAGACAGAGGGAGAGGGAGGGAGGGAAAGGGAGAGTAAGGAGGGAAAGGGAGAGTTAGGGAGGGAAATGGGGACAGAGGGAGAGTGAGGGAGGGAAAGGGAGACAGAGGGGGAGGAAGGAAAGGGAGGGAGATGGAGTGAGGGAGGGAAAGGGAGACAGAGTGAGGGAGGGAAAGGGAGACAGAGGGAGAGTGGGGAGGGAAAGGGAGACAGAAGGAGAGGGAGGGAGGGAAAGGGAGACAGAGGGAGGGAGGGAAAGGGAGGGAAAGGGAGAGTGAGGGAGGGAAAGGGAGACAGAGGGAGAGGGAGGGAGGAAAAGGGAGAGTGAGGGAGGGAAAGGGAGACAGAGTGAGGGAGACAGCGTGAGGGAGGGAAAGGGAGACAGAGGGAGAGGGAGAGAGAGGGAAGGAAAAGGAGGAGAAGGAGAGGGAGGGAGGGAAAGGGAGACAGAGGGAGAGTGAGAGAGGGAGAGGGAGAAAGATGGAAAGGGAGACAGAGTGAGGGAGACAGAGTGAGGGAGACAACGTGAGGGAGGGAAAGGGAGACAGAGGGAGGGAGACAGAGGGAGGGAGAGCAAGAGAGAGAGAGAGAGAGCGAGAGAGAGATGTGTGTATGCTGGGTCTGGTGGCTCAGTGGACGAAGGCGTCTGCTGCAGGGACCAGTGATCAACCTCATGGTCAGTTTTTTTTTGTTGCTCTAGCCCCACCCCTCCCCCACTGACCCCACCCCCACTGGTGCGGCCCTCGGACACAAACCACACTGTAAATTTGGCCCCCGAGAGAAAGTTTGTGAGTACCCATGCTCTAGGGTGTGCCGGTTCATAGGCCTGCCTACCAGACTGGAGGTGAACTTCATTATGGATTGTGGTGGACACACCTTCAAGGTTAACCCACACTTACCACTGCTAGGGTCCACCTGCTGGTGCTAAGACACCAGCGTTTCTAAGGTCTAGCGGGGTCTTCTAAGGTCTAGCATGGGAATGTGCTCCCTCAGGAGAGTGGTCTGGTGGACTGCTGGACTGGTAATGAAGGCTGAACCTGGTTCCCCAATTCGAAATTCGGCAGCTGTAATGTATGTGTCTGGAAAAACGCAAACACTCATTGGTAATGCCAAGATTAAGTAAAGCATTTGAAATGTAAGCAGGAACAACGTGGTTACTTCAACGCCTTTATTCTCATTATTCAGAAATCAATTAGTGTTTTTGCCTGAAAAGTTAAGCACATAACTACAGGGCCCGGAAAGGACCCGTTTCAATGTCCATTGCTTATATCCTTATAAAATGTAAGCACTATGGTTTAAAAAAGACCTCATCCCTGAATACAGAGCATCGTTACACATTTTATAAACTATAATAAGGAAAAGAGCTGATAAGGATCATGCTAAATGTTTTCCACTAAACGCATTAATCGTGTATTGCAGCACCTCCAGGAATTGTGCACTTCCCTACCTAGGGAAAACAATGCTGTTCAAAGAAAGACGGAAAAACAAAAGTAGGGCTTCACTGGCAAACTATGGGAATAAAACCAATCTGGCCACTTTGCGACCACTCTGTCTTGCTTTATTAAGTTATTCGGCCCAGATGTATCAAGATACCCTTTAGCGATTCTCAAATAGCGATTTTTAAGGAATCGCTATTTGAGAATTGCTAAATGGTATGTAGCTAGAAATTCGCTATTTTTTAGTGATTTCTTAAAATTCCTTAATTGCGATTAGCAAATTGCTATTCGCAATTAAGGAATAATTTCCCATTCATTTCTATGGGCCAGGAGGCCCATAGGAATGAATGGACAGTTATTCTCACATTGCGATTCGCAATTTGCTAATCACAAATTGAGAATAGTTTCAAGGGTGCAAGGGTGTCTTAAGGACACCCTGCTGCACCCCTGAAATTGACATGTGTGCGCATATGACGCACATACATGCCCTGAGGGCATGTATGAGGGTTACATGGCACCTTTAGAAATTTCAAAAAGTGCTTTTTTAAAAGAATTCGCAAATTACCACCAACTACAAGTTGGTGGTAATTTGCGATTTCTTAGCCTAAATTTGCAAAGATTACATGCTACATACATAGCATTTAAGGAATCACAATTTGCGATTCCTTAAATGCTTGTGCAAAATGAAGGAATTGCAAATTTTGCGATTCCTTAATTTTGCGGTGCGATTTTTTGATACATCGCATTTGCCGATTTTTTTTGTCTCAAACGCTGCTTTTTTGTGATTCGCAGAGTTTGCGGCAAAAAAAAGGATGATACATCTGCCAGTAAGTTATTTTTCATATTTTTAACCTTTTTTCTATCCACTCTGAGGCTGCGGACATTTCCAGCAAAAGTGATTTTGTTTTTTGAATCCATTTCATTGGGGGGATAAAAAATGAAAGAACGGAGAGAGCCGTTTCTTGAAATCACGGTTTTCAGGAAGTGAGGGGAGCGAGACAGAAAGAGAGGGAATAAGAGGAAGTGGAAAAAAGAGGGGGGCAACTGCCATTAGCAGACAGTGGTGGCCAGCACGGTTCAGGAGTGGGGGGTGGGGGGACACAAGGGCAGAGGCTGTTGTAAAAAATGAAAAAGAAGAAACGTACCTTCTCGTTGCTTTCTCGCCGTGTCTTTTATCAGTAGTCCCTCGCTCTGGTCGGAACGGGAAGCACGCCCCGGCTCGTGCGGACCAAGAAACATTTTTTTGTTTCAATTTCATTTGGTCTACCGTCCCCTGGCTGTCAGCACTTAGCATTTTTTTCAGAGTTTTTTCCAACCCTTTGTACTAAATAACAAAAGAGAAAAGCTGTAGTAAGAAGCAACCCCAAACAAGAAACCTAGATGTCTGATAAGAAGCATCCCTCTTCCTTTGCTTGAAAGAAGTATGCTCATTGGTTTATTATGTGAATTGGTAATGACAGGAAATCTTGAGTATCTCATACTGTAGAACAAGGGTCTGTTCAGTCGAAGAGTAATGGATTGTCATAATTTGTAAACCAGACCCACCTGTGCTTTCGGCGATCAGTTTACAGATGTAACATAATCCCTGCTTTTGTTTGTGGACGGTGTTTGCAGCTCAGGCTTGTCACGTGCTCACCTGCCCCAGGGACGTCTGCAGCTTGTTTAGACGCAGTTTAAGTCCCAGGGGCAAGGGGAGTATTCCAAGAACAGCTCCTCTGTCTCCATGACATGCACTCTACTCAGAGACCGTGGCAAAAGCGCCGACTTGAAGTCTTTATCTTCAAATCCAATCGTGCACGTGGAGTCTTTAATTGTGGCCCGTCAGAATTGCTGTTAGGTCGCCCCCCTTCATAGAGTGGGATAGGGGGAGGACTAGCCTTCAATGGGGGGTGTAATACAGGTCCCTGAAGCCTCTGCGTGGGGACCCTTCAAGTGAATGCCTATGAATACTTGTGAACTGGGGGAGGGGAGACTAGAGTCACCACGTGCTGAACAGGGCCCCATCACCCTAGGTTACGCCACTGCCTCCTGTTCACATGCAGACACAACCTGATTTTGTTTACGAAAGACTAGCAAACCGAATTGTTCGAGCTCCTTTAGGAATAAACGACAACAACTGTGGGGTTAATGACACAGACGAATGGATGGGCAGGGCCAGACTAGAAACTAGTGAATATGTTGAATCCAGACTCACGCTACAGGTTAGGGCATGGGTACTCACAAACTTTCTCTCGAGAGGCCAAATTTACAGTTTGGTTTGTGTCCGAGGGTCGCACCGGTGGGGGCGGGGTCAGTGGGAGAGGGGGCGGGGCTCGAGCAACAAAAAAAACTGACCATGAGGTTGATCACAGGTCCCCGCAGCAGACGCCTTCGTCCACTGATCCACCAGACCGAGAATACACCCATCTCTCTCTTTCTTTCTCTCTCTCTCAGTCTCCCTCCCTCTCTCTAGCTCTCTCTCCCTCTCTCCCTCCGTCTCTCCCTCTGTCTCACTCACTCTGACGTCTCTCTCCCTCTCACTCTCTCTCACTCCCTCTCACTCCCTCTCTCTCCCTCGCTCCCTCTGTCTCACTCACTCTGACTGTCTCACTCCCTCTCTCTCTCTCTCTCCCTCTCTCTCTCTCTCTCCCCCTCTCTCTCTCCCCCTCTCTCTCTCTCTTTCTCACTCCCTCTCCCTCTCTCTCCCTTTACTCCCTCACTCCCTTTCCCTCCCTCTCACTCCCTCTCATTCCCTCCCTGTCCCCCTCCCTTTCCCTCCCTTTCACTCCCTCTCCGTCTCCCTCCCTTTCCCTCCCTCTCACTCCCTATCCGTTTCCCTCCCTCTCACTCTCAATCCCTTTCCCTCCCTCTCTGTCTCACTCCCTCTTCCTCCCTCTCACTCCTTGTCACTCCCTTTCCCTCACCCTCACTCCCTCTCCATCTCACTCCCTTTTCCTCCCTCTCACTCCCTGTCACTCCCTTTCCCTCCCTTTCTCTCCCTCTCACTCCACCTCCCTCCCTCTCTGTCTCCCTTCCTTTCCCTCCCAATCTCTCTCACTTCCTCTCAGTCTCACTCCCTTTCCCTCCCTTTTACTCCCTCATTCCCTTTCCCTCCCTCTCACTCCCTCTCACTCTCACTCTCCCTCCCACTCACTCCCTCCCTGTCCCCCTCCCTTTTCCTCCCTCTCACTCCCTATCTGTCTAACTCCCTCTCCATCTCACTCCCTTTCCCTCCCTTTTACTCCCCCACTCCCTTTCCCTCCCTCTCACTCCCTCTCATTCCCTCCCTGTCCCCCTCCCGTTCCCTCCCTCTCACTCCCTCTCCGTCTCCCTCCCTTTCCCTCCCTCTCACTCCCTATCCGTTTTCCTCACTCTCACTCCCTTTCTCTCCCTCTCACTCCCTCTCCCTCCCTCTCACTCTCCCTCCCTCTCACTCCCTCTCTGTCTCCCTCCCTTTCTCTCCCTCTCACTCCGTCTCCCTCCCTTTCCCTCCCTCTCCCTCTCCGTCTCCCTCCCTTTCCCTCCCTCTCACTCCCTATCTGTCTCCCTCCCTCTCACTCCCTCTCCGTCTCACTCCCTTTCCCTCCCTCTCACTCTCTCTCACTCCCTATCACTCCCTCTCTCTCCCTCGCTCCCTCTGTCTCACTCACTCTGACTGTCTCACTCCCTCTCTCTCTCTCTCCCTCTCTCTCTCTCTCTCTCTCTCTCTCTCTCTCTCTCCCCCTCTCTCTCTCTCACTCCCTCTCCCTCTCTCTCCCTTTCCCTCCCTCTCACTCCCTTTCCCTCCCTTTCACTCCCTCTCACTCTCTCTCCGTCTCCCTCCCTTTCCCTCCGTCTCACTCCCTCTCCGTCTCCCTCCCTTTCCCTCCCTCTCTGTCTCACTCCCTCTTCCTCCCTCTCACTCCCTGTCACTCCCTTTCCCTAACCCTCACTCCCTCTCCGTCTCACTCCCTTTTCCTCCCTCTCACTCCCTGTCGCTCCCTTTCCCTCCCTTTCTCTCCCTCTCACTCCATCTCCCTCCCTTTCCGTCCCTCTCACTCCCTCTCTGTCTTCCTTCCTTTCCCCCCCTTTCCCTCCCTATCTGTCTCACTCCCTCTCAGTCTCACTCCCTTTCCCTCCCTCATTCCCTTTCCCTCCCTCTCACTCTCCCTCCCTCTCACTCCCTCCCTGTCCCCCTCCCTTTCCCTCCCTTTCACTCCCTATCTGTCTCACTCCCTCTCCGTCTCACTCCCTTTCCCTCCCTTTTACTCCCTCACTCCCTTTCCCTCCCTCTCACTCCCTCTCATTCCCTCCCTGTCCCCCTCCCTTTCCCTCCCTTTCACTCCCTCTCCATCTCCCTCCCTTTCCCTCCCTCTCACTCCCTATCCGTTTCCCTCCCTCTCACTCTCAATCCCTTTCCCTCCCTCTCACTCTCCCTCCCTCTTATTCCCTCTCTGTCTCCCTCCCTTTCTCTCCCTCTCACTCCGTCTCCCTCCCTTTCCCTCCTTCTCTGTCTCCCTCCCTTTCCCTCCCTCTCACTCCCTATCTGTCTCCCTCCCTCTCACTCCCTCTCCGTCCCCCTCCCTCTCACTCCCTCTCCGTCCCCCTCCCTTTCCCTCCCTCTCACTCCCTATCTGTCTCCCTCCCTCTCACTCCCTCTCCGTCTCCCTCCCTTTCCCTCCCTCTCTGTCTCCCTCCCTTTCCCTCCCTCTCACTCCCTATCTGTCTCCCTCCCTCTCACTCCCTCTCCCTCCCTCTCACTCCCTCTCCTTCTCCCTTCAGTTCAGTCCCTCTCACTCCCTATCCGTCTCCCTCCCTCTCACTCCCTCTCAGTCTCACTCCCTTTCCCCTCTCCGTCTCACTCCCTTTCCCTCCCTCTCACTCCCTTTCCCTCCCTCTCACTCTCCCTCCCTCTCACTCTCTCTCCGTCCCCCTCCCTTCCCTCTCACTTCCTCTGTCACCCTCTGTCATCTCACCCTGCCTGTGTGCTAGCCTGGGCACACACAAGCTCACAGCCGGGAGCACTTCACAGGTCTTTAAAAGACCATTTGCATGTTAATGAGGCTTAATGTATTCCACCTCTTCTTAGGCCCCTGCCACTTTACTCTGGCCATCACTAGGATCATCCGGCTCCCACAGAGCAGCAGAGTCTCTCACGCTGCTGCAGACACACTTAATAAAAAAAAGTGTAAAACACAGGTACGGGTCAGCGGGCCGCCCCGGAAGGCTTGCCTGTCCGCTGGAGGCCCGCGGGCCGTACTATGAGTACCAGTGGGTTAGGGTGACCAACTGGCATGGGTGCAAATTCAGGACGGTGAGTGTAAAAATTCAGGACAAAGGGTCAAAATGCAGGACAAAAATTCAGGACAGGAGGTCAAAATTCAGGACATAAATTCGGGCCAAAAGGTAAGGTTTACAGACATGTCAGAGGAGGTCACACAATAGTATAAAAGTAAGTAAATAGACAACCACTTAAGTACAAGTCAAAAGAAGTTTATATTAGGTTGAGACAATCAGTATGCCCGCAGCTTGCTACCTTAGACAATTCAAAACACGCATCTCGCTCCAGCAGGTATTAGTCACCAGACAATGGTGGACAACAACTGAATTTAAGTGGGACCGCTTGTATTGTTGATTGAAAACTACTGGATATACAATGAACTTTGCAGTGCCAGCCTCCAGTAACAAAACTGGCACCCCTTCCAGCCTCCGAGGGAAACACCCGATGCCCAGTCCGGCCAGTCCAGCCTTGCTACCACCCTCCAATGGTGCCCCTCATCTTTACATAGACCGTCTCTCATGTGTATTTAATTTCTCTTATAGTCCGACTCATCCCAAGTAGGCCAGGGTGTCGGAGTGCGTTACACATCATATAGAGACAATAACCCATATAAACGTGAAAGTCAATGTATAGGAAATGTTACTTAAGATAATGGGTGATACAAGGTGTAATTATTCTTTTATCTATCATTCAGTCTTTCACCAATCATCCTGTCCTCCCATCTGTGTTGCCATCTATATCCAAACATATTCAACCATTTGCAAACCTATCCACCATGTATCCTTCCATCCATCATTTCACTCATCCATCCTTCCATCCATCCATACACTCATCCATCTACTCTTACACCCATCCATCTATTCACTCATCCGTCCAGCAATTTACAGTTTCACCCATTCTTTCACTTACTCATCCATCCACCCAGTCACATATCCTTCCACCCATTCACCCTTTCAGTCATTCATCCTCCCTTTCTCTCTACAACCCCCTTTCACTTATCCATCCATCCTTCCATCCACCCATTTACTCATCCATTCATGAATCCATCCATTGACCCTATTACTCATCCATCCTTTCAATCATCCTTCCATCCATTCTCATCCATGCACCCTTTCAGTTATTCACTTATCTATCCATCCTTTTGTCTATCTCATCCTTTCACTCACTTATCAATCCTTACATCCACCCTTTCACTCATCCATCCATTCACCCTTTCACTTATTAATTCATCAGTCCATCATTTCACTCATCCCTCCACCAATTCACTCGCCCATCATCTACCCTTTCACTCATCCATCCATCCTTTCACTCACCCATCCACCCTTTTACCCATCTATCTACCCTTCCACCCATACATCCATCTACTTACCTTCTCTCTCACCCATCCTTCCACTCACTCATCCATCCTTTCTTTCATTATCTATCCACTCCCCCCTTCATTCATCCATTCATCCTTTCACTAATCCATCCAGCCATTCACGCATACCTTCACTTATTTACTCACCCTCCTTTTAACAGTATGAGCTGAGCCTTTGTCTGCAGAGTTGCAGACAAAAGAGGCCCATCAAGAACTTCACCTCCCTTTAGTTCTTAAAGCAAGGAGTGGGGTGGGGGAGGGTTCACTAGGACCCTGCACATAGGCAATCTGAAAACGTAGAAGTCATGAGTCCCACATGATACACAGTGCCAGGGTGTGAGGTGACTGTGACATGGTGTTGTTTCCAGGGACTTAAGTGGGGTAAAAAAAACTAAGGGGGTCTCTTCAAAGGGGGGGGGGGGGGGGGATTGTTCGAAGTAATTTGGGGGTGTGACTTAAAAAAAACACCTAGGCTACAAATCTATACTTAGTAGAATGTTCATTCCGACTGGTATTATGTTGTTTCTGTCATTGCATCCAGATATATATTACAACAAGTATCATTATACCAACAACAAGCCAGGACTATTGGCTTTGTCAATGGTTTTTAGTTGCTTAAAATAAAAACGCAGCAATCATGGCTTTGTTGAATATAATATTGAAAATATGTCAGTCCTAAAATGATGAGACAATAACAGAACTATAACACGTAGGGTGACCAACTGGCATGGGTGCAAATTCAGGAAGGTGAGTGTAAAAATTCAGGACAAAGGGTCAAAATTCAGGACAAAAATTCAGGACAGGAGGTCAAAATTTTGGACAAAACTTCTGGACAAAAGGTAAGTTTTACAGACACATCAGAGAAGGTTGCGCAATAGTATGTAAGTAAGTAAATAGACAACCATTTAAGCACCAGCACTGGGTTGTCCGGTCTGATATTTCGTTTACAATTCATGGTCCTGCGCAGGCATGTTTGGTGAGAGAAATGGTTGGGAAGATCTGCTCGGATAGTCATTGTGAAATGTAAAGTGGCAAGCATAAGATGAAGCTAATCCATATCCAAACATATTCAACTATTTGCAAACCTATCCATCATGTAGCCTTCCATCCATCATTTCACTCATCCATCCCTCCATCCACCCTTTTACTCATCCATCCATTTTCCATCCATCCCCCTTTCACCCTATCTATCCATCCACTCTTCTTTATCCAACCTTTTCCCTATGCACCCGCCCCTTCACTCACTCACCCATCCATACATCCACCCTTTCACGCATCTGTCCATCCATTCACCCTCTCACTTATCAATTCATCAATCCATCCATCCATCATTTCACTCATCCATCCAACCATTCTCTCTCTCATCATCCATCCATTCACTATTTCATTCATCCATGCACCCTTTCACTAATCCAGCCAGCCATCCACCCATCCTTTCACTTACTCTCTCATCCACATTTTCACATTAATTGTGAGCTGAGCCTTCGGCTGCAGAGTTGCAGACAGAAGAGACCCATCAGGAACTCACCCCTCGCTGTGGTTCCTAAAACAAAGAGAGGGTTTCAAGATGCCCTTGTACATAGTCAATCTGAAACCTTGGAAGACATGCTTGATGCACAGTGCTAGGACGTGAGGTGACTGTGGCATGGAGTTGGTTCCAGGCCTTTAAGTGGGATCACAAAACTGTGGGGTCTCTACAAATAGGTGTTCGATGTAATTAGGGGCATAGCTTAAAAAACCTAAGCTAAAAATCTGTGCTTAGCATAGTGTGCCGCCCGACTGGATTTCTGCTACATCTGTTTTTGCACCCAGATATATAATAAATCACACCTACAACAAGCCAGGAGTACAGGCTTTTTCAAATGCTGATAGTTTTATAAAATAAAAAAGCAGAAATAAATATTTTGAGGAACTATTTTCTCTCTTAACAGCCTGGGTGTTTTGTACATTTCTCCCTTCTGACAGGATGCCCGAGGCTGGAGGAGGCACACCACATGCTTTTCAAGCCAGACTGGCCCATTGTTGTTCTGTATGTGACAATCATCAGCCTCATACAGAATGACAAAGGGCGGGGTGGGGCTGCTCTTGAGCTCAGCAGAGTGCAAGGGCCCCATCAGGGAGTTAGGGATTCTCACAGGGGAACAGTGCTGTTCCCCAAAGGCCAAAATTACGGACAAAAGGCGTCCGTAAAAGGGATCCTCACGAACAACAGACGTGAGGTCTCAATTACGGACGGTCCGTGAAATTTACAGATGGTTGGTCACCCTAATACACTTTCTTTTTTACTTGTTTCACAGGCATCATTTTCTAAACTGTATTCTCACGTTTCAGCACGGGCGCTGTACCTTTCATCCATCTGACAGAATGCCCTGCTGTACATTAAGGCAGGAGGAGGCCACCACATGCCTTGCAGCCCAGATTACCCCATTGTCATTCTGTATGTGGCAATCAGCCGCAGACAGAATGTCAATGGGCGGGGTGGGGCTGCGATGGGCTCAGAGGTGTGCGAGGTGGCCCCCTCAGGGGGCTAAGGCTTCTCTCAGGGGAGCAGTGTCGCTCCCTGCAATGGCCATAATTACGGATAAAAGGCGTCTGTAAAAAGGATCCTCACGGACAAAAGACGTGAGGTCCAAAATACAGACAGTCCTGAAATTTACGGACGGTTGGCCACCCTACTACAGGTGGCTGCGTCTAGAATGGGGGTCATGGGGGCGCAAATGGTGCACTGCCGAGGCCCCTAGCCTTCAGCCCACAGCGGAAATGCCAGAGTGGCGGAATAATCTTTCTGGCCCTGAATTGAGGCCTGTTCCTGGACTGGACTCTGGGGGGCATATTACCAAGGGCCTTATCACCGCTTTAGCTGGAATTTTTCCCGCTAAAGCGGCGATAATTTTATCGCCCTATTACCTAGCTGTCGCTAACACCAGTTAGCGACAGCTAGTAGGAGATAGCGATCATCTTGGGGCCCATTTTGCATGTCAGCGATAATTATCACTAATGACATGCAAAGTGGGCGTGCCAAGATGTTAGCGACTGGAAACAGTCGCTAACATCGCTATCCCCTATTACAAGCATGGGCGAATTTTGCGAATCTCGCGTTCGCGAATTTTGCGGATTTGCGAACTCGCAATCCGCAAAATCCGCGAATTCTCGCGAATTTGCAGATTTTTTTTTTGTGTTCGCGCGGGTTTCTGCCAGTTCGCGAGGGTTTTGTACAATTTCGCAAAAGCGAACTTACCTGTCGGGTCGCAAGTTTTGCGAACTTGTTGTTTCTACGTGTCCAGCCTGTTTGGGACACTCTTCTTCATCACTGCCACTCTCTGTCACCACTGCCACTCTCTGACTACTCATGCCACCCTCTGGCCCACCCATGCCACCCTCTGTTTCATCACAGCACCCTCTGGTTGTCCAGTCAGTGTACATTATTGTGGCAAAGCAAAGCACACCTTCCCTGCCTCAAGTGACCTGAATTAATTTGGGGCTGATTAATGTGTCACAGAATATTTTTTTAGCTGGCACCTGCTTCCTTAGTGCTTCCTGATTAGTGATCTTTTGCACTAGCTAAGTGCTTTCATTGTTGCAAAATTAGTTACAACACCTGCCCTGCCCCAACTGACAATAATGAATTAGGGGCTGATTAATGGATTTGAACTTCCAGCCTGGCTCCTGCTTGTCTCCCTTAGCTGTAATTCAGGACCTTTGTGGCATATGTGTAACTATTCTGAGATTCAGAGCAGGGTCACATAATATTCGCAAGTAGGCAACTGAACTCTGGAGGGGCCCCTCAGGAAGCACTACAGGAAATGGCTACTAATGATGAGCCTGAACTTTTGAACCTGGTAAGTAGTTTCAGTTTTGCTAAGATCGTATTTCTGCAATTTAGTGCTTATTCGCGGGGCGCGAAGTTGTACTGGGAAGCCGCGAACTCACGCGAACAGTGCGAGCAAAATCCGCTGCTCGCGGATTTGCGGATTTTGCGGGAGATTTGCGAATCTCGCGGATTGCGAATTTACCGAAAATCCGCAAAATCCGCGAGCGAAACGGATTTTCCACCCATGCTTACCCTATTACCTTCTTTTGGAAATATTCCCGCTACGCGCGAATAACTCGAAAAGTTAACGCCTGCCCAGAGCAGTTCTTAGCCATGTTATCCAATGGGAGGTGGATAACATGGCTAAGAGCATTAGCTCGGTAATGCATGAATATCACGGACTTTTCAGCGATATTCATGCACTTTGGCGATAAAAATAGGCGAAGCACGGTGATAAAATTATAGCCGCTAACCAAGCTTAGCGATAATTATCGCTTATTCTTGGTAATATGACCCTGGGTCCCCTGCTCTTCACAACGCAGAAACTTACTGATAGCGGTTTGCAGTCAGCAAAATCACATTAGCAGAGCTCTTTAAAAACTCTTTGTAAATAAAGCAATTCATTAGACATGTGCCCTTCTGTGAAGTCACCAAAAGGACAACAGTAGCACTCTATAAAACTCTTTTAAGTAATTCTGCGACACATGCCTTTTAAAGTCGTTACTGCTAGCTTTAACACTATGACGATTCCCACAGTGGTAAAGCTATGTCCTACACTTACGCAGAATCACTCTAACGTTTCCGATCTATAGTGATCAGGAGTACAGGAACCTCGTGAGACGAATTAAGTGGTCACCCTCCTGAGTCATGGTTTATTTTCTGTTATCTGCACCTACTTATAGTAATCTCAGACTTTGCATGCAATGTGGAGGGTGTTTTTTGTGCTTCTGCACTGCCATATTTGACAACATTCTCTAATCAAAAATCAGTAGTGATTTTTGAGGTTTTAAAACCACTAATTAGCATACTCATGACATCTCAGGAAAAGATCGTGACTGGCTTTTTCCCGACAATAACATCACAGGAAATCATATGACATTAAACTGGATACACATCGGAGGAAATGTGTGTATGGCTTCTGACCCAGATAACATCATGACACATATCTTGCGTTCAACATAAATAGCTGTGCTTTGATTACTGTGTCCAGTGTTAAGGCTGCACTAATACAGAGGCAGGGACTCCAGCAGGCAAGTTTTCTCTGACATTTTAAATGCAATTCCAGTCGTGTGGGGGTGCAGCATGCCTCATCCAATGGTAAAGTTTCAGCGGTAGCAGTACCATTAATGCAACATCTGCACAACATCTTTGGGAGATTGTGCGGTGGTCGTTCAGTGTAAAACCCTGCTGCTGACACTGACATTTTCTCTGATGCTGAAGAGTTTTCCAATTACAGCGCACCATAGGCTGTTTATCAGGGCACAAGTCCTGAAAAAAGAAGAGAGCGGACTAACCAAGGTAGACAGTATGCAAGTGACATCATGGCGTGTGATATCACAGGTAAGCATGGGTGAATTTTGCGAATTCGCGATCCGCGAATTTGCGGATTTGCAAATTGGCGATCCGCAAAATTCGTGAATTTGTGCGAATTTGCGGATTTTTGTTTTTTGCGTGTTCGCGGGGTTTTTTGCGTGTTCGCGGGGCTTTTTGCGTCTTCGCGAGCCGCTTGCATAGCGAAGTTACCCATGCAGTCGTTTATGGGAGAGGGAGAGAGAGATAGATAGATAGATAGATAGATAGATAGATAGATAGATAGATAGATAGATAGATAGATAGATAGAGAGAAAGAGAGGGAAAGAGAGAGGGAGAGAGAGAACGAGAGAAAGAAAGAGAGGCCGGATCTCTGAAGGGCTAGATTCCTGAGTTGCCCCTACAGAACATACAGCTTTTTATTTTTAGCAAAATGCATATGAAAATTGTGCTGTAAAGGTCTCTTTTAGTTTAACCCCTCCTGACAACTCAAAATGGGTGTATTTGCCATTCTCTCCCTTCTTCCTGTTTTTTATATCTGTAAGTGCTTCCTGATGAGGTTTAATTCCTTGGACAGGTGCCTCGTTGACTACTTGTAACTATTCTCTGACCCTGCTTCAAGGGTCAGAGCAGGGTCAGAGAAAAGTTGCAAGTAGGCAACGAGGTGCCAGGAAGCAATTAGCAGCAGGTGTCCAAGTTGAAGTTAATTTGCTTGTAACCATTTTGTAAAAGGTTACAAAGAAATTAGGTTCAACTTTTGCACCTGCTGCTGTAACCCTTGCTTGGCTGAAAATTCGTCCCCGCTGATTCGCGGATTTTACCGCGATTTCGCGAGATTCGCAGATCGCGAAATCGCGGAAAATCCGCAAATTCGCCCGCGAAACGGATTTTACGCCCACCCTTAATCACAGGATGCAACATCACAGCATGGGACCGCAAGTGGCATCACAGTACAAACCAAACCTCACAGGAAGGGCCATCACAAAAAGTGAGCCAGATCATAAGATCTCACTCATATGTTTAACAGGTTTATAATGAGTGCATTTGTGCTCATTTCGAGATATAACAAATGAGATCAAATGAGATTTTGCATCGGGGTTGTGCCAAACATGTGACACAACCTGGCCAAAAATCTAGGCTTTAACTTTAAACATTTATTTGATAAAACTCTGCCACAAAGAAATTTGTAACAAGGAGAAATGTCTCAGTAAAATACTTCTTCTTAATTGACTGCAAAGTCTGTATTGTGAAATATTTTATAATAGGGTTAAGGCACCTGCTGCAGAGAGCTTTGTGTGCCCAGTAAATCTCAGGGAATAATAATAATAATGGGAAGATAACTGGTGGTTGATACATTTGTTGGAGAGATCTATGGGGCATATTATCAAGGGGGTTTATCTCTGCTTTTTTGGCTTTAAAAGCCAAGAAAGCGGAGATAAAATGATCTCCCTATTACCTAGCTGTCGCTAACACCAGTTAGCGACTGCTAGTAGGAGATAGCGACCATCTTGGGCCCCACTTTGCATGTCAGTGATATTTATCACTAATGACATGCAAAGTGGGCGTGCCAAGATGTTAGCGACTGGAAACAGTCGATAACATCGCTATCTCCTATTACCAACTTTTGGAGATATTCGCGCTAAGCGCGAATACCTCCAAAAGCTAACACCTGCCCTGAGCAGTTCTTAGCCATGTTATCCAATGGGAGGTGGATAACATGGCTAAGAGCATTAGCTCAGTAATGCATGAATATCGCTGACTTTTCAGCGATATTCATGCATTGCGGACGATTTTTATTGCATTTGCGATAAACCTTGGTAATACCAAGGTTTATTTGCGATAAAAATCGCCGCAGCTCAGCGGTAACTTTTTGTCTCTAACCAAGCAATAGCGATAATTTTCGCTATTGCTTGGTAATATGCCCCTATGTTTTGTCTAGTTCAAGTTTTGAATCACAGCTGCATATAAGGTTAATGTGTCTCCTGCAAAGCACATCTTCTAACATGCATGTTAGATCGGGGGGTCTCTAGTTGGCAATGGTATTCACCTTTGTCCAAATAGGGACCCTTACTTCTAAGTCAGGATAAGGGGATTACACTCCTTGATAACCCCTGCTCACCCCTTGGTAGCTTGGCACGGGCAGACAGGCTTATCTCAGAGGCAGTGTGTTAAGCATTTGTGAATATCACAGTAATACAGTGAAAACACTACAGATGGACACAACACAGGTTTTATAAAAATAAGTATTCTTTATATAGACTTTAACACAAGACCAAAAACGAGAAAAATTCACAATACTACTCTTAAGAGTACCTAAAAGATGATTAAAGCTGCTTAGTTCAAGTTGATGGTAAATGCGACAAAGTTCTCAACAAAGTACCTGTAACGCAAAGTAAACAAAAGCCTCGCAAAGGGGAGATGCGTCGGTTCCGTGATCAGAGGGAACAGTTGCGTCCTGCCTCAATGCTTGCTCAGAGTAGGCGACTCGTCTTGAGCCTTACCGGTGTGGAGGTGATGCGTAGATTGTCGGCCTGCGAGCCCATTGCGGTGCGCAAGATGGCGCCTTGATGCAATGGGATGATCCGGTTGCGATGCGAGAAGATGGCACCCTTGATGCAGCGATGCGATGATGATGCGATGACACCCTGGCAGCCTTGCGACGACTCTGTACTTTGGAGCTGCGACAAACCCTGCGACACGCTTCTCCGGTGATGCGATGGTGACTCTCACGATGGGGTCACGCTTCTCCAGTGATGCGACAGCAGGCAGTTTCGATGAACACACGCTTCCAGAGAGATGTGGCGAAGGCTTGCTTCTCCGGCGTTGCGATGATTTCAACTGCGTGGCGACATGCTTCTTCTTGATGCATCGCGCTTGCAGATCCCAGCGGCACGCAAGTGACTGGAGTCAGAATTCCCAGCAAGGAAATTCAGGAGGGAGCTGGAGGTGAAGTCTTTTGTCCCTGAGACTTCAGCAGGAGGCAAGCACAGTTCAAGCCCTTGGAGACTATTCTGTAGATGAAAGTCCTTACAGAATTCTTTCTCCTTTCCCTTGGCAATGAAGCAACCACTGCAGCAACCACTGCAGGAACCCAGCAAACAGCACACTGTCAGATGGGCAATTCAACTCCTGAAGCTTCCTTGGTTCTTCTCCTTGGCAGAAAGGTTTCTTGTCCAGAAGTGATCTCATTTCTTAGGATCAGAGTCCCAATATTTATACCCAAAAATCCTTTGTTCCCTGAAGGTAGAGAGGCCTCTGCCTAGTCCAAACCAGTTCCTGAGCACTTTATTTACATGACTCTCCTCTTCCTATCACTGTGCAGGGCAGAGACATCAGCTGCCCCACTGAAAGTGGAGCCAGCACAGGGAGGAACGAACCAGCTCTGGAGCACTCTGTTGACATGATTCCTCCTCTCTTTTCACTGTGCAGGGCAGAGACATCAGACAAGTCACAGGAGGTGCAGGCAGCATTGTAGAGAGAAGGCCCAGCCCTATTCAGGTCCCAGATGCAATTCCTCCCCGCATCTAGATGCAGATCTCTCTATTCACCACCGGGCTGCCCCAGCCTGTCTCCTGGAATCTCCCAGCCCTGTCACTCACAAATCCAGACAAGGAATACACAACCCTCCAGAGGCAGGCCTGGATAGTTAGGCAAGAAAATACCTACTTTCTAAAAGAGATATTTTCAACACAGAATATTAAAACCAACTTTACTAAAATATGTATTTTATTATTCGGAGTGCAGGCATACTAAATTCTAATTTCTACCGTGTTCCCTGAGTCAGTTAGGATTATAAGAATGTAATAATCTAACTGCCCATTCTGTCCTATGGGAACAGGTAGCCTTCAATAGTGAAAAACAAAAATGGCTGTAATTCACTATTAGAACATGCTACACACATCAGAGCATGTCCTACCTTATACTTACAATGCACCCTGCCCTTGGGCCTACCATAGGGGTGTCTAATGCGAAGCAATGGGAAGGTTTAGGGACTGGCAAATGGGTGCACTTGGCCAATGCCGACTTGGCAGTGCTAGACTGCAAACAGGCCTTGCAATGGCAGGCCTGAGACACACTTTACAAGCTGCTTCTGTGGGTGGCATAACCAGTGCTGCAAGCCCACCAGCAGCATTTGATTTACAAGCTCTGGGCACACATGGTGCACTGTACTAGGGGCTGACAGATAAATCAAATAACCCAATCATGGAGTAACCAATTAGTACATTAATTTAACATAGGGAGCAATTGCACTGTGGCACTGATTAGCGGTGGCACAGTGCCCAAAGCATAAAACCAGCAAAAACAGATCACAACAGAGGAGGCAATCAGTCAAAAAATGATAGGGAGACTCATGCCAATGATGCCAGGTCTATCAATGCAGATGACAGATTTTTATTTATGTTGTAAGGTAAGTGGGTTACTGCTTTTAATAAGGAAGCCCCTTTTGTTACTTGCAGTTCAAAAATTATATTCCGTCAAATATGGCGTATGAATGATGTGGGAGTCATACATTGTGTAACCCTCACTTTCTTATGTAACAGCTGTACATTGATTTACACACTTATGTGATTTATTGTCAATGAATAAATGTAAATGCGTTGTAAAGTGCTCTGCCGACCTGCATTGTGATGAGTAGCGCTACAAAAGAAATTAAAAATATTAGGGCTATTTAAATTGTTATTTGTGTAACAACTGGGACAGACTGACACATTCGACATTCTCATGGAGCATGCATATCTCTTACATAACGGGAGCGAACAATTTCAAAACCATATCTTTCTTATGTACTTGTGAAGTGATAATACGTTGTGTGCTGTGCCTTTGTTCCCCTCCATTGCATTTGCATCTAGGTGTGAGGCTTCAGATAGCTCTCAGGCAGGATATTCAAACAAAAAGAGGCCTGATTGCCCTAACTTTGGCCTTTGTTTAGGGCCCTGCAAGAATTTAAAATAAAAAAAGCTCCCTTAATGCCATCATGTTAACGTTGGGAATCAAAGCAGACAATCAGCAGTTGCTGCTGAATGTGTCCTGGTTTCTATAAATTACACCTGGACGACTCCAGCATATTTCAGTGTGGCCACTCTTCTTGGCAGTGTGGACTGCGTACAACCTGTTGAAATAGTGGGTGGGTGCTGTATACCCATGTATACCTCTGACTTGTGCCCTGCTGTTTACAAAAATGTGTAATCTCTGTATTGTATACTTATCCAGTAAGTCCAGGTGGTGGGTGTAGCACCTGGACATATGTTGTGAGGGCGTACTATTTTCGGGAGGTGCTTTTTTTGGTGGGGAGAGCTAACACCTAAAGGTGTAACATCAAAATAGCTTATGCAAATATCAAAATATGTAGATTAAGTATCGGGTACCAAATATTATGAAGGTAAATATATTTAGGCAACTGTAGGTTTACTATACTCAATGCCACTAGGACTGGAGGGCTCCTGGAAATCTGGGCTGCATCTGTCCTGCAGGGTAAGGAAGCTTGCTCTGTTATTGCCTTCAGTGTGAGACAGTAGCTTTTTTTTGCTGCTGCCTAGCTCTACCTATTCTCTGAACAATGGCCCTCCCACTGTAGTTGCCCTACACATACCCGTGCAGTGGGAGATGGATGTTGTTAATGTCAGTGTTAAATAATTTTGTAAAGCACGAAAATACAAATTCCGTCTTGGCACTGATGTCAGTTGAGTCAAAGTAGATATAGTGCCAAGACGGGGTGTGCAACCAAACCTGAGGCCCGAACACAGAAAATTGTATTTGAGACATTAGGAGGAAAATTTAGACCAAAGAGCTGAAAAGCAAGTTTTCAGTTTCTTCCTGAACCTCAAGAGGTTAGGCTGAACTCTTAGATGGTTGGGCAGAGAATTCCACCATTTGGAGGTGGAGTAAGAAAAACTTCTTCCCCCAACAACCTTTTTTTCTTTTTGGGACAAGCACTTTCCTAGCAATGTTAGACTGTAGATTACGAGAAGGAGAATACCATTTAAAAAGGTATTTGAGGAAGCAAGGGCCATCCTGGTGCAGGGCCTTATGGACCCAGTTTAAGGCCTTAAACTTTATTTGTGCCCTAATACAAGGCCAGTGTAGTTCTTTAATGGCTTGAGAGGCTGAAGAGAATATTTGGAGAGTCATCAGCATTCTGGCTGCTGCATTTTGAAGTGTCTGAAATATATTAAGAGGGCGCGTTTGAGAGCCCACATATAAAGTACTGCAATAGTCAATTTTCAAAATGACTAGAGCCAAGTTGACTGTTTTCCTTAACTCTAACAGGAGGAATGGAAGAATGTTTTTTAGAATTCTTAAAATAAGAAAGCAGGAGAATGTTACCTGCTTTGAGTGCTCTGAGAAAGCTCATTTGGTATCAGAGGTGATCCCCAAATATTTTGTCTTCTGTACTGGAAGTGGAAGGGGCACAATATTGAATGGCCACCAGGAGGTGTTCCAAAAAGGAGGGTTTGTTACCAAATAGCAACACCTCAGTTTTCACTGAGTTAAGCTTGAAACAGTTCCTCTGCATCCAGTTGGCAATACTACTCATACAAGTATTGAAAAATATGGCCACTCTTTCTGGATCTGAAGAAACAGATACCACTATTTGGGTATAATTTGCATAAGAGATGAATATGTTTGGTTAGTGGAGTGATGTAGGCATTTAACAGGGTTGGACTTAATGACGATCCCTGAGGAACCCCGCAGGGAAGCGTAAAGGGGACGTAGGTAAAATCCTTTAAGATCAACTCTTGTTCTCTATCAAATAGTAAAGACCAGATCAATGTGAACATTGTACCATTGATACGAATCCTTTCAAGGCGATTGACCAAAGTGGAGTGGTTAACCGTGTCAAATGCAGCGGAGAGATCAAACAGGATCAAGGCCGCATTGTCACCTCTGTCAACCATGTCTCTGATTGTATTGTATTGTATTGTATATTGGATTTATATAGCGCCTTATCACCCAGGGGTCTCTAAGCACTTAGCAGAGGATGAGCACAGTACTAATAGGGGAGAAAGTTAGACATTACCCCATGCCTCCTGAAACAGCACCGTTTTTAGCTTTTTTCTAGGGTAGTAGGCTTGTTTCTTTGTGCAGGCTCTCTGGCAGTTTATTACATGCACTGGGAATTGTATGGGAAAAAGTGTGCCCTCCTAGAGAGGATAGTTTAAAACGCGGACAGACCAACAGTGCAGCATCTGGTGATCGCAAATTCCTGCTGGGAGAGTACGGGATGTATTTTGGGGCGTGTCCGTATAGGGCCTTATGGTAATGCATAGGCCTTTGAATTTGGCCCGCTGTTTCACCGGCAGCCAATGGAGTTTGTGAAGGTGGGGGGTGGCATGGGTCCTTCTGGGTAGGTTGAAGATTAGCCTGGCAGCGTCGTTCATGACTATCTGAAGTCTGCTCAGCAATTTTTGAGGGATACCGACATACAAAACGTTGCCGTAGTCCAGACGTGCCAGGATCAGTGCTGATACTGCTCTCCTGAGCGTGTCTGCCGTCAGGATAGGGGAGAGTTTACGCAGTTTTCTCATTATGCCCACACATGTGCCTACTACGGCTGAGACCTGGGCTGACATAGTGAGGTTGGCATCTACGATCAGACCTAGGCTTTTCACTGCTTCTGCTGGTACTGGGGATGGCCCTAGTTCAGTGGGCCACAAGAGATCGTTCCAAGGGCTAAATGCCGTTGTGATCGCCAGCACCTCGGTCTTGTCAGGGTTTATTTTTAATGAGTTGGCCGTCATCCAGTTCACAGTAAATTTTAAGATGTTTTGCATTCTCTGGTATGCCATTGGACAGTTGTCAATTGGGATGATGATCTGCGTATCATTGGCGTAGTTGTATATACTGCAGTCCATCTGATTTAATGTTGAAATAAGGGGTTGCAGGTAAGCATTAAACAGTAGGGGTGATAATGCTGAGCCCTGAGGGACTCCACATGTGATACCTGCTGCCTCCGATACCAGGTCAGCTAATTGCACTCTCTGAACCCGTTCGCCAAGGAAGGAGGTCAGCCAGGCACGGGCGGTGCCCTGGATACCGAGATCCCACATCCGCGACAACAGTAGGTCATGCTTGACCGTATCAAATGTCGCGGAGAGGTCTAACAGCACCAGGGCACACAGGTTTTTTTTGTCTGCTCTAAGTCTCAGGTCGTCCAGCACGGAAAGCATGACCAACTCCGTGCTATGGTGGGCCCTGAAACCGGCCTGGTTGGGTTCCAGCAGGAAATTGTTTTCTAGATGATGAGAGAGGGTGGGCAACACATGTTGTTCCAAAATTTTAGCTAGGAACGGTAGTTGTGAAATGGGCCTGTAGTTTTTCAAGATCTTTATATCTGCTCCTGCCTTTTTCAGGAGGCAGGATCAGCCGGGCTTCCTTGAAGTTGGAAGGAACCTGTCCAGTTGAAAGTGAGCTGTTCAGGAGTGATAATATGTCGTCCTCCAGCCCTGACCAGGCTTGTTTGTAAATCCTCGGAGGACACGGGTCCGCCGGTGAACCCGACTTGACTCGACCCATCACTCTTCTCATGGTTTCCTTAGTGAGTAAGGGTAGTGAGATTAGGGGCTGGGTGACTGTTGAGGTGATTTTAATAGTAGTGTCCAAGCAGTCCAGTCTGGGGGTGGTCTCGATTTCTGACAAAAGGTCAGCTATTTTGATAGTAAAAAATGACTGAAATTTTTGGCAGTCTTCTTGTGAGAAGGAGGGGGGCTGTTCCTTCTTTTTTATCAGTTCTGACAGGACCTTAAAGATTTCTTTCTGGGGATTGGATGATGTCGCGATTCTGTCTTCATAAAACTCAGCTTTCCTGGCCCTAATAGCTTGTTTATAGATGGTTAACTCTTTGGCATATAAAGCTTGAGTGTTGGAATCATACCCCTTGCGCCAGGCTCTCTCTGTCCGATGCAAGGAGCGCTTCAAAAGCCTCAATGCTTCATTGAACCAGGGAGCACCTTTACCCTTATCTCCGAATTTGACCCTTCGAGCTGGTGCCACCGCCTCAATGGCACTTTCCAGTTTTTGTGACAGTTTGAGACTAGCTGTCTCAGCGTCATCATCTGGTTGTCTATTAAAGTGAGAAGGTAGTCTCTCTAGAGTGGAGATAAGTGTGTCAGTGTTGATTGTGTTCCACCTTCTCACTACCTGCCACTCCGTGGTATGCAGTATACATTGCCCCGGGAATGCTATTCTACCCTGCAACAGGTGGTGGTCCGACCATATGCAGGGCGAAATGGTGATAGGGCTCAGCATCGGGACTGATGTCCAGATCGGGTCCAGTGTGTGGCCTTTCTCATGCGTCGGACCAGTCACCCTCTGGATTAAATCTAGCGAGGTCATGGCCTCTTCTAGCTGTTTAGACATGGCGTCTTTTGGGGACTCCTCCCAGTGGAGATTAAAATCTCCCATAACCATGAGACCCTCATACCTTGTTCGTAGGTCGTGAACCAAGCCCAGAAAAGGCTCCATGAAGGCTGGGGAAGTCCTTGGGGGGCCGTAAACAAGGAGTATCACCAAGCAGTTGGTGGCAGAACAGAGCTTGACTCCCAGAATATCCGCACCCTCCAGACTTTCTGCACAGATGGTCTCGGTTTTAAATGATTTGTTATAAAGAAGGGCGACTCCCCCCCTTCCTACCATCTTTCCTGTTGTGAATAATGGCGCTGAAGTTGGGAGGCAGTGCTGCCACCAAGTCGGGCATGGAAGAGTCTTATAACCAGGTTTCCGTGACCCCTAATACATCCAGGTTGTCTTCTTGGAGCAGGGAAAACACCTCCAGATTGTGTTTTTGGAGGGAGCACGTATTGAGCAGGGCAACGCTCTGTGATGTTACTTTTCCTATTTCCCTCCTCAAGCTAGTCTTGCTAGTAGGTTACTTAGCTGTGGCTTTCAACAGCCTCTCCCGTTTAAGTGTCTCCGCTATTTGCGGGCTTATATGACCGGTTTTGTTATTTAACGCAAGCAAGGCTTCCCTGGAGTAACTAGGCCCTGGGACAGGGGTTGTGGCCCCTGGTCCCGGCCAGGTGTGGATGGGCGTAGACGGGCCTGACTCTGGCGCGAGTCAGGCGCGCCCGCTGTGCGCGTTCGCTGCGTAAAGACATGTTCATCCCCTTTTATGCGCAACTAGAGTGCACTCGATCCGCCCCACACACAAGATGGCCACCGCTATTCAGTGCTCGGGACCGGCTCCACAGCGTCAATACTCGGCTGGGAGTGGTCCCAGGCAGCGGGAAAGAGGGGGAGCGAAGTAGGCAGCTAAGGCTTATTAAATCAAGCTATTCTTGCTAGGTTTGCAGTGCAATATATTAAACACCGATTAAGCTGTAAGTGCAGTTTTAAAAGCAGGTAAAAATCATACACAGCGCTAAATAATACAACAGCCTCCCGGCTTCCGCCTCAGGAGATGCTCAAACAATCATGCAATCAATGATCTATTCGGTGGCCTCCAGTAAGGTGGATTCGGTACAGTGTTTGGGTCTAAACCCATGCTGTGCAGGGTCAAGAGAGTCAGTGGTTCCAAAGAAGGAAGTATTCTCCTGATTCATGGCTTTCACTGCTGCTACCTGTTTTGTTTGCGAAAGTATCTTGTGATTTTCTTTTTGCTTCTCCAATTTTATTTTACGCATTCCTAGTGTAAGAGAAGTTTACACTGAAACTGCCATGCTGCATCTGTTGTTTGTGCAGCAAAGCATGTGATAAAACACTTCACTGCACAGGAGCCATAAAGTTTGCCATTTTCAGTCCTTGTATTAATGTATGATATAAATGAAGGAGTGGACACTTAAAAATATGTAAGCCAAGATTACTTTTGGTTTTGTGCATGAAGCAAGTAGAGCTTTTGAAATGGACTAGAAGATTTTGTAATATGTTAAAACATAGCTGGTGCAAGCCTTCATGCCATGGGCGACACCCTCACCAAATTCTGGCTTATTAGTCAACATAATGTTTTATGTTAGGGACCGTCCGGCCATCATGGCAGTAAAAAAAGCAATACTACAAGCCCCAGAATGCAACATACAGTTGACTAAAAACCAGAACTGGCTGATGGTTTTGCTTCATAGAGCAACGTTCCACCCTTGTGAAAAGTGAAATACAATCCTTGTGTGACTTGATGAGTTTTCTCTGGCAGGCAATCAGGGGTTAAACAGTGCAGTGTGAGAGGGCACAGATGGTGTTTCAAGCACAGATGTGCGTACCCACCGCTGATAAGCTGAAATTAACACTCCTCTAAACTCAAAGGGTGTGATGAAAATAACTCAGTACCCAGAACTATGAGAGCCGACAAAGGACTCACTTACTTCACCATGGCGCCGCCTCCAGCCCCCACTTCTCAGGGGATTAAATAGTAGAAGCTGCAGCTGAAGGGTTTGAAGAAGCAGGAAAAAATAACAGGCTAAAGAAAGTGGTGCATGTCCATTCATGCATGTCATAAATGAAGAATTGAATGTCGAGCAAAGTAGAAAAAGTTTCAAATTTATGTAGCTTACATATTATTTGAACTGGTGCGTTCTGAGGGATGTTAATGGCCAAACATGGTTTAAAATGTACAGTTTGTAAAAACATATTCTAAAAACATTTGTTGGCAGGACACAACTGAAAACAAAAATCATCCCTGGCAAAAAAGTTTCAACCAGCACCACACAAAAGGAGGCCCTTGATGGAAAAGGGGTATTGGTCACGGTTGGGTCACGTCAGCCCATCCAGCTCTGAAAGCAATCCCTTAGCCTGCAGCCCACCGGGAAAATGCCAGTGTGCTATAATGGTCAGTCCGTCAGATCTTCTGACTTAGTGTAAAATTGTTTTTCAAATGCCATTCAATTGTGACCAGGAACACTAGGCCGGCGCACTGTAATATGCCTAACTTTAAGTCATTGCCCAGAATCTTTGATTTTACATGCCCACTTTTACAGTTGCTTTCAGTTATGCCCAGTTTGACACGTGTTACTGGCTAATGTGCTTTAAACTCAGCCATTTTAAAAGTATTTTCTATAATTGTCTTGCGAAAGAGATCCCAACCCTACTATTAAATCCTATTTAATGATATTCTGTTTTGATCAATGACATTGGCCCATTGCTGTTTGAAATGCACCATTTGCCCCAAAAAGTTCCCAAAATTAAATTGAGGACAACACATCTGCAAAACTAGCTCGAAATCCTATTCTGTTCACAACAACGTTGCTAGCACAGTGTGTGCTTCAAAGTGTCAAAGTTACCACAAATCTTCCAGAAACTCTTGAAGGAGAAATACCAAACTAGGCTGGTCCAAGGTGTTTTACAATTCGACATTTGCCACATTCATTCCTAAAAATTCCTGAAGGAAAAATACCTTCCCTGTGGTACAATTGGTATTGATGCCTGTCCTGTTTTTTTATTAATAGTGCTTATCAAGCTTGTTGTAAAATAATCCACTTATTACAATGGACGCAGCTATCAATAGAGCAGCATCTGTAGTGGCGCTGGGGCACAGTAATTTAGGGAGCATTTTGAACCCGAAGTATTACAGTATTGCACTACATATGCAGCGTGGTGCCTTTATCAATGAACCCATTTATACCCACTTGTCATGCTCTGAGCACATGATAAAACCATAAGCTGCTCGTTCTCACAAGCCTTGCTGGGGCAAAAAATACAAGGATTTTCCATGGGAATGAACCCAGCTTTTATGGCACAAACGTGATTATGGTTTAATGCTGAAGGAACAGCCCTGTAGAAAATGAAGTCAAAGAAAGATGTGGGAAAGAGGGAACTTAGTTGACTTTCATCTACAAAAAAACAGACAGGAAGGAAAACACTATTTTCTTGCTAACAGTTTTTGACAGCATGTTGTAGGAAAGTAGTATCTGCTTCTTATGGTTACCCCCACTTTTTGCTAACGTCCCACTGTTTTTGGCCTAGTCTGACTGGGACCCAGCTATCCAGGAGCCCAGTCTATCTGCTTTATCCCTTTAATTGCAATGCATGTACTTTAGGTAAACTCCAGATTGCATTCTGGGGTACTCTTATCAGTCCCTGGTATATGGTACCCCATGTCCCCAGGGCATCAATCAATCAATCAATCAATCAAAGCATTTATATAGCGCAGTACTCACCCGGAGGGTCTCAAGGCGCTGGGGGAGGGGGGAGGGGGTCCGCTACTGCTCGAACAGCCAGGTCTTGAGCTGCTTCCTGAAGGCGAGGTGGTCCTGGGTCAGGCGGAGGTGGGTCGGGAGGGAGTTCCAAGTCTTGGCGGCCAGGTAGGAGAAGGACCTTCCCCCTCTGGTGGCTCTTCAGAAGCGGGGGATGGTGGCGAGGGCGTGGCCGGTCGATCGAAGCTGGCGTGTGGGAGCGTAGAAGTTGAGGCGGCTGTTGAGGTATCCTGGGCCTTGGTTGTGTAGGGCTTTGTGTGCGTGGGTGAGGAGACGGAAGGTGATCTTCTTGTTGACCGGGAGCCAGTGCAGGTCTCTCAGGTGTCCGGAGATGTGGCTGCGACGGGGGATGTCCAGGATGAGTTGTGCTGAGGCGTTCTGGATCCGCTGGAGTCTCTTCTGTAGTTTGGCGGTGGTACCGGCGTAGAGGGAGTTGCCGTAGTCCAGGCGGCTGGTGGCGAGGGCCTGGGTGACCGTCTTCCTGGTCTCGGCGGAGATCCACCGGAAGATCTTACGTAGCATGCGGAGGATGTTGAAGCACGACGAGGAGACGGCGTTGATTTGTCTGGTCATGGAGAGGGAGGAGTCCAGGATGAAGCCCAGGTTGCGTGCGTGGTCTGTTGGTTTGGGTGCGCTGCCCAGGGCGGGGGGCCACCAGGAGTCGTCCCAGGCGGAGGGTGAAGATCCCAGGATGAGGACTTCCGTCTTGTCCGAGTTCAGTTTCAGGCAGCTGTTCATCATCCACTTGGCTACGTCTGTCATCCCTTCGTGTAGGTTGGCTCTGGCGGTGGCGGGGTCGTTGGTGAGGGAGAGGATCAGCTGGGTGTCGTCGGCATAGGAGATGATGTTGAGGTTGTGTTGGTGTGCGATGGCTGCGAGGGGGCTCATGTAGACATTGAAGAGGGTTGGGCTGAGCGAGGAGCCTTGAGGAACGCCGCAGATGACTTCGGTGGCTTCTGATCATCTGAACGGGGAGGCGGACTATCTGTGTCCTTAGGTACCCCATATGCCTCCCATTGGATGCTGCATGTATTATGCCTCCCATGAGATGCCATCCAGATTGACACGACAGGCCTGATACTGCATAATGTGTAAGACGGTGCTTGCAACACTTACTGAGATATAGGTTCACTATATCTCTCTAAATCACTGCACTTAAATACCTTTCAGTCATCCATATGGCAGGCCTTAAGAATGCTGAAGGCAGAATGCTGGGTTTTATGTGAGAGGGTGCCCCTGCATGAGCAGAGCCCCTCTGCAGCCCTTGGAGACCATTTTCCGGGATTGTCTCTGATGCAGTCAGACATAGATTTTTAAGTTCATTCTAACCTCGCGGTAAATGCTAACTTTAAAACGGCTGCTTAGAAACATATCATGTTTGGTGTCAAACACCTTGGAATCATACCTCAACACCAGTAACTGGTGTGGGAGGTATGATTCCACCCTTCTAGAGGGACATATGTGGGTAACCGGTCTACCCAGTACCAGCTTTCTCGACCTGAGCAGCACAAAATGGATGCTGCCAGCCTCAGACACAAGTCTGCCCTCCTGCTGCTGAGCCAAGGTTGCGCAGATGAAGGCATGACAATAGGCATCCTGTTATAGGGAGGTGTAACCACCTCCCAGACAGGATTTAGTCTATTGGGGCTGGGTGGGTGCTCTCTCTTGAGTGCCAGAAAGTCTGCACTGGGGGCACATTTGGTGTCCCTGTGCATAATCCAGCTCAAACCACTTCTGGGAGCCATTGGCTCCTGCCCTGGCGTGAAACTGGACAAAGGACATGGGTGTAGCCACCCCTCTGTCCTGTCCCTCCCATAGGAGGGTCCACAGAATCTATCCAACCCGTTCCCATGGGTATAAAGTGGGTTATCTGATCACAGGACTTTAGACATTACCTGGACAAGATTCTGCTAAGAAGAAACCAAGTACTTCAACTGCCTGAACAACGCTGGATGACTGAAGAATCTCCCTTGGAGTAAAGGAGTTACTCCCCTGCAAAAGCAGGTGCCTAAACGCAACTACCTGGGTTGCTTCTCCCGAGCTCCTGAGGACTTCAAAGATTTCAGCAACACAAGAGGTGGGTTGCCGAAGGTCTCTGAGGTTGATCTGCCCTCTCAGTGATTCTGAGACCAGTATCCCTCATGGGAACTGTGCAACCCGAACCCCTGTGCACCGTATACCTTTGCAAGTGCATGTGCTTAGTGACAATTCCTGAGCTTGTACTTTGGACTCCATGTATTCCTAACCCTGAGCAGTATTTGCACTGAAGAGTTCTGGCCTCCACTCTCCGAGTTTCCTGTGGGCTGGTCCTTTGCATACTTGCTTAAGGTATCCTCGCGATCCCTAGTCTGTGGGCCTGTGGATCCTATCGAGGGTCACCTTGTGAATTCTTTGGCTTACTTGGTTGCCCCAGATGTGCTCTGACTCTCCATTGCTTGGAGAGTCCCCTGGGCCTTGCTGGTCCACACTGTAACCTGTTTTCTCTGAACGCGTGGGTTACAATTGCCAAGGCTTGTTGGTGGTCCAGACGGACATTGACCCCGTCAGATCTCGACATCCTTTGTGGGACAGCTCACCTCCAGATTCTGGTTGTTCTAGACATCTCCTGGTCCCCGTGGATGCAGCGTCAAGCAACCCTTCTTCACACCTGAAGCACCCGACATCGGTGGTCATTCGTCTACCGATCCCCTGGTCACCAGAAGGGACCCAGACTCTGTCCCCTCTGCTTTTAGGTTCATCTCACCTTGAATCCAGGCTTGGATTCCACCGGACACTCTTCGCCGTCCTGGGAGCAGTACGTCTTTGGAGCACTCCATTGAAAACAACAAAGGTTTTTGACGCCACTTGACACCTATGCACCCAGCTCCTCTAGAATAGGTAACACGGGTACCTCAGGACTCACTGGTGGGTTGGTCTTAGAAACTCCCAAATTCAAAAGGGTTTGGTCGAAGTGCTTCTACAAGTGTCCTTAACTTGTAATTTTCCAACTGTGTCTTTCCCATAGAGTTGTACAGTGCACGCACCTGTTTTTCCTCACTGCACCCGTCCTCTGTGGGCTCCCTGTGTCTCTCCTCAGGGTGGTTCCTTGGGGTCTAGTTAAGTCGTTTTTGTTATACCATTTTTTTAGTATATGGTTCGGTCTCCCCCTGGAGCCCGCTGTGTATTGTGCTATTTACAAATGTTCTGTTGATTCAGTATTGTGTGCTTTATGCCCTAGTCTCACATAGAGACTAGTAGAGAGTGTTATATTAATAAAGACATATTTTTATATAAACACTGTGTGTTTCTCCTTTCATTTAGTCATTTAAGAGGTGATATTCTGGTAAAACAAGGTGCTTTACATTCCTTCAAGATTAAGCCTGAAGGCTGCTCTCCATGGCTACCACTGGGATAGCTTTCAATAAAGTTTATCTTTGACCTCATACATCATAAGGGTTGTGTGGACTGGTACAAGGCGCCCACTTTAATTAGTTGACAGCATATACCAACCTACCCCCTCACACATGTCTACTAGGAGGTGCTAATCACAAGAAATCTGGAGGCACTTGCATCAAGCCCGCAATTTGCGATTTCTAAATAGCGAACTTTACCGATTCGCTATTTAGAAATCGCAAAATGCAATGCATGTAGGATTCGCAAAAAACATTTGATTCCTTAAAATTCCTTAATTGCGACTCACAAATTGCGAGTCGCAATTAAGGAATTGATTCCTATTCGTGCCTATGGGCCTAGAGGCCCATAGGAATCTTTTATTTTTTTTATTTTTTATTGAATTCCAAATTGCAAATACATTAAAACCCGTACATCCATAAAAGAAATTTCTTTTAGGTAAAATATTAGAAATGCAAGATCGATAAATAGCACAAAAATAATGAGAAGTCATGAACAATGAAGAAAGACGGACAGAAACAATTTAAGCCTTTTTACAACAAACATAAAACAGTATCCACTCCCAAGCCTGGACGTAGCCTTCACATTAAAAAAAAAAAACCCTAATCGAAGTAAGTTGCCCAAATTTTTTCACATTTCTTAAGTCCCCCTACTCGTAAAGTGTAAGTATCTTCACTTTTTTTAACCGCTTTCATCTTGTGAGCCCATTCATGGACAGAGGGTATGAGATCAGTACGCCATCTTTGCAACAGAAGTGATCTGGCAACTGCCATTGCAATGTATAAAATTATAACAAGCTTATCAGGCAAAAAAAGATCTGGATCAAAACCTATAAGTATTAACAAATGATTCACTTCTAATGCAATACTGCATTCAGATTCCAAGTGACAAAAAATATCCTCCCAGAACCTCTGAATCCTAGGATATTGCAACATAATGTGTGACCAATTAGCTGTAGGATGATTTAAACAGCGAAAGCACTGCGCCGATTGATTGATATACATTTTAGAGAGGGAAATAGGGGTTCGGTAAAGTTGCCATTTACTGAAGAACAGCATCCTTCGCCAATTCCCACCTCTTAGAGTACTGAAATTAAGTTTATTAATTGCTGACCACATACTGGCTGAAATTTCAAATTCTTCATGTTTGCAATTGCCTTCTGCCCAAGATTGGGGCCCTTAACTGAGGCTAAATGCTTTTTCCATTACCCAGGTTTGTTACTAGCCGTATTCTCTAAAAGTTCATGAACCACATGATGTTGTTCGCAAATTTGGGTTCAGTCTAATTTACTAAGGAATTTGCTAAAAATGCTATATGACCCCAAAAGAAGAAAATCATTAAAAATCAATTGTGACATTTCCGTCATACTCAACAATCTCCCATTGCTCAAAAAATCTGAGACTTTGCGAAATCCAGCAGTTGCCCATTTTAGTGTAAATTCTGAGATTCGCTAATCCCTGACAATAACAGAAGGCCAGATAACGAGGTAGAGGAATTGATTACCGGGATGGAATATCTTTTATAGAGAGCCTGACGTTTTTTGAAAATTGATAAGGGGGAGTGGATCTGACTTTCCTTTCACATTAGATTCATAAAGCTATTGATAAAAAGGTTTGATTGTTGTTGAGACTTGAATCTAGATATATATTGTGCAAAATAGGCAAAGTAATAGTCCCTGAGATGCGGAAGACCTAACCCTCCCCAATGGGAATTGCATGCACAATTTGCGAGTACTCCGTAGGTACTCACAACATTGTGCATGCAATTTCAAGGGTGCAAGAGTTCAAAAAAGGATACCCTGTTGCACCCCTGAAATTCCCCTTTTTCCATATGTTGTGCGCAATGTGGAAAAATCGAACTTTGAAAAATGCACTTTAGTGCATTTTTCAAAGCAATCGCAAAGTACCATCAACTTTAGTTTGATGGTAATTTGTGATTCCTAATAGTGAAATCGCAATGGGCCCGATTCACAGAATGAACTTAAGACTAAATCCTAAACTTACTACAATTTGGTATTCACAGAATGCACTTACTACTTTCGGGATTCACAGAATGAACTTACTACTTTCGGGATTCACAGAATGAACTTACTACTTTTCGTGATTCACAGAATAGACTTACGACTACTATTTTTACGCCCGCCGCCGGGCCGTAATTTACGCCACCGGGTCGTAATTTACGGCACTTTGGCGGACTTTACGGCATAAGAGCGCAAAATCCGATTACGGGCCGTATATTACGATTACGGGTCGTAAACTATGATTACGGGCCGTTTGTCATGTTAGCCAAGAGGAAACACCTGGCCAAGGTCCACCCATCCCCCAACATGGATCAGCTGACACACAGCAGCCAATCCCAGCCCTGCAGCATGTATGAATGCAGAGCAGACACAAACAATCCCTTTTCAGGATGTCACTTAACGTGTTTGTAGCACTACCCCTTGCCATGCGGAAAAACTACTTGAGGAGGAGGAGGAGAGCAGAGAGGATCTACAGGCAGAGGATCAACCTATTTGGAATGTCCAGCCAGGATGTAAGGGCCAGGTACCGTTTCCCACCTGAAGTAATCCTGGAAATGGTATGTGAGTGGGAGCAGGAACTTGACTCTGTGACCTGCTGCTCACATGCAATACCAGCATACCTCAAGATAATTTCTGCCCTCCACTTCTTTGCTACTGGGTCCTTCCAAAGGGTCACCAGTGACCATGTGGGCATTTCCCAGGCGAGCCAGTCGCGGTGCCTGCATCAGGTACTGAGATGCATCACTGATAGAGCCCCCAACTACATCAAAATGCCATATACACTGGCCATGAGACAAAGGGCAGCAAAAGATTTTTATCTCCTTGCACAATTCCCACGTGTGCTGGGTGCAATTGATTGCACCCATGTGGCCCTTCAGCCACCCTGCCACATTGCACACATCTTCTGCAACAGACACAGATGGTATTCCATCAATGTTCAAGCAGTCTGTGATGCCTGAGGAAGGTTCATCAATGTGCATGCAGTGTTCCCAGGCAGTACACATGACAGCTTCATATTCCGCATGTCACCTCTTGCTCGGCGTATGGCTGCTGGAGAATTTGGTAACATGTGGCTACTGGGTAAGTACCAAGCACTGAAAATGAGTGATATGCATCATTGAAATGTCTGAATGCCCCCCAATAGTAACGATTGTACAATAAGAAACATGGCCCAACAGACACTGCATGTATGAACGTATAGATCATGTTCTGTGAAAGTCAAAGGGTCAAATGTTAACAACTGCCCATTCTTCCCTCCTCAGGCGATGCTGGGTATGCACTCTCTCCACATCTCCTCACCCCTTACAGGCGTGCTAACACTGTACCTCAGCGTAGGTACAATAGGGCACACATACGTACTCGAGCCATCATCGAGCGCACTTTTGGTCTGTTGAAGTCGCGATTCAGATGTCTCGACCGTACAGGGGGTGTGCTTCTGTACTCCCCAGTAGTCGTGTGCAAGATCATACTAGCCTGTTGTGTTTTGCACACCATTGCTCTAATGCATGGCTTACACATGCCTCTCGACCCTCGACTAGCTCTGAATGTGGGAGACTGGGCTATTGCACATGACCGACGTCAGGGCATGCAAGTCCGTGATCAGCTCGTTGCCACGTATTTTGCATGAGCCACCTGTAGTGCCACGGACAACATGTGGTTTGCTGTCTGTTGTCAATGATGAAATGTGGACAGACACAACAGTGTCCATAAATCCCACCCTGAGACGACTTTGCAAACCACACTAACTGCATGCAAATCACAGCTGCTGACAGAAGTCAAAAGATGGATTGTGCCACAGTTCACGTGCCCATGTCAGCGATCAGCGTGGTGGACATCGCTTAAATAAACTAATCACGCTGATGACAAACAATACATGTCCAGAGAGACATACCTGGACCTCATAAGGATGGGTCACAAAATCACAAAAGGTTGCATACTCAGGCCTATGACCACTAGAGAATTGACTCCCCCACAAATGATGGGCCCAGAATGTGAGTGATGATGTCATGGTAGAATCATGCACCATGGGTCAGATTTACAATAAGAGTTGCATCTCTGCATATCAGCAGGGATGCCCCAGTAATTATGCCTCACAGCAGACATCCCTTGCGCCATCATGGCTGTGCCGTATTTACAAAGCTGTGCGCTGTGGGCCAAGAATAGACAGAAGCGTGAAGCAAATGCTGTCATAAAGGTGAAGCACCACTGGAGTTGGGTCGCAAGCGCAACGCAGCTCCAGCAAGGCAAGCGGCGAGCCGATGCCCAACATGCTGCATCAATTCTCAGGCCTCCTACAAGCAGGTGCAGAGTGGTGACGCAGCATGGCCATGAAAATGACTGAGTGTAATTTTGTACTGTCATATAGTTAATGCTTTTCTATATACTGTGTTAAGTTAGCATGAGTTTATTAAATGTTTAAACAACATATTTTCCTTCAGCTTCAGTTTGCACACGGCACATAATTATTATTGTAGCTTTCAACCTAGACGAAAGATGTGATTTATTGAGAATAATATGTTATTGCTCTGATATCAGTCGTGCCTGGTACACTTGGTACACTGACTGCACACTGAGATCTATAGCCTCTAAGAATAACCTAACACAAGGTTGCTGGGAGGCTTGATCCTCGCACCACATTAGACATAACACAAATAATGTTGCTGCCAACATTGGGCTCTACGCGGGTTTAAGATAGAGTTACTGAGAATGCAAAAACACACTTGATGGTGCTTCGCACGAAGAGAGTTGGTAGCTGATGATGTGATCTTCTTCTGCTGACATTTAGAGGTATGGGCCCGCCCTGCTAAAACCCAATGAGACCTTCTTAGATATAATATAGTATGCTAAATAGGGTGCGCGAAATATAGGTGATACAGATTTCTACAGATTTTTGCATTATAATATGCTATCACCGTTCGCTTACTATGGACTAGTGACTATGCTGATAACTCTGGTTTTTATAATATGTATGTTGGTATTATATAAGATACTGCGTTTGAGAACCTTGCATTGAAAAATAAATATTTCAAACTTGCACGTGTGTTCTTTTACTCCCCGTTGTGGTTTGAAATGATTATAGAGCGAAAGAGTGTTCATGTGTTCCACGATACCTGAGGTACCCTAAGTTCATGTTCTGGATTGTCTAAGTCATTGGGAGTTTGTTATGACCAATGAGACACTGTAGCTAGCTAGGTAAGGGGATTTCTGATTCTAAGGTGAGTTTTGGGTCATCCTAATTCACCCAGGTTCTAGATCTCTGTGCACAGTTCTGTGGGAGAACGGAAACCCTGCTACAGTACATTTCACACTGCCACTGTTCGGAGGCGTATGTGTGCTGGAACGCCCCCCCCCCCCTGTGCAGGTACGCACAACTGCGGTGCTGGGCCTTACAATATGACACATTTCACGTTGAAGATACCCCACAGCATGGAGTTGGCTTAGCGCTGCTGCGCCACTTAAGTTACGCTACTGTGGCGCAATTGGGGCACACAGAAGTCGTATAGCTGCCCCATATGTATCTGGCACAATCACACATCTCCACACCAATGTTACATAACACTTCATTCAACTCTGATACTGAGTACTCAATATGAACTACATGTCCCATAATGCAAAGTATGAGAATAGGAAAGTGGGATGGATGTTGTCTTCCCCCTACACCCTGTCAGTGCATAAATGACATGAAATTATCTGTTCCCCCTTTTGATACATAATCATGAATCACACCTGCATTGTCCTTTCACTTTCCCCAACATCAGAACAACAGGATGGCAGTGGATTTGTTTACTGAATGTGGATGGCCCAGGATGAATACAAAATGGCTGCAAAATACTTCCTGTGATGTATTTCCTGTCTCCCACTACCTGTATAACATTTCCTGTATGATATAATGTGTTCTGGGTCATTTTCGCAAGTTACAGCCGCTAAATCGTAGTTTCCGTTGGCGTATCGTAATGCGCGTGCACGTAAACGATGCTCGGGAACCGGAAACTACGAATTCGGGCCGTAAATTACGAAAATAAACTAGAACACATCATTGCATACAGGCAAGGTAATACATGAAGTGGGAGACAGGAAATACATCACAGGAAGTACTTGGCAGCCATTTTGTGGTCATTCTGAGTCATCCTCTATCACTGATCAGATCCTCAGGCATCCTGCTGCTCTCATCTGACCAATTTCCCCATAATGGCTGAGGAATATGAGGGGAGAGCCCCCCCTTTCTCAGACAGGGAATTGGACATCTTGGTGAGCGCTGCAGTGCAGTGGGAGTGTCCACCAGGAGGGCTAGGGCGTGCCGCAAGCGCTGGGAGGACCTGAAGCGGTGGGCCCGTCACAAGGCTACGGAGCTGGCTGGCCTGTCCTCCCAGCACCATGTACATCGTCCTCGCCTCTCACTACTGTACAGGAGGGTCCTGCGAGCAGCGTGGCCGACCCTCCATGCTCAGCTGGAGGAGCACGAGCAGCATAGACCTAGTAAGTGCATCATATGCAATATGAGTCTGGGAGTATGATGTGAGTGAAACAGTGCTGTACCATTGTGTGTCCCATGCCTCCATTAGCCAATTCCATGTACAAGCAGCAGTCACCAAGTTTCTAGAGGCACACTGTGGCATATGGACTATACAGGCCAGAGTGCAGTTTGGGAGTCGTAAATTTCTCATGACAACTGGGTAAATGAGCCACACTCATGCATCCATATTGAATTCTGCTCTGCCAGCACCACTACAATTGTACCAAGTCTATCATAACGGATGTGTGCATTGGATGAGCGATGGTACAGAGACTGTCCAGTATGCACATGGCAGGCCATAGGGGATTGGATGTTGTGATTAGCATTGCACCTGTAGCGTTGTGTTCCAATTGAGACCGATCATCATGTGCCTTGGAGTCAAGACAGATATTGAGATCCTTGCATCACTCACAAGTTTTCATAGGTCTGCAAGGTGTGTCCACTGACAGACGTCTCACCCTCAGTGGCCTGTATGACATTTTACATGTACAGGTAGCTGTCACAACCGCCCACCACTGTTCAGCGGTGTAGTGCACTACCTTGTTAGTCAAGTAAGCCACTATGTGGCACTGAATTGTCCAAAGATGTGTGGGGACATCAAAAGGCTAGACACAGAATGTAGCTAGAGGAGTACTCCAGACCCCACGTGGATGTGTGACCCATATTTGTCTTGTCCCATACAATGCTACAAAGCAGATGACACTTGTCCAGACGTTAAATAGCTGCAAATCCATATCAATGGCCAATATCTATTATATCTGGACTCTTCATGTTCTCCTCTGGTGGACTTGTAGTTGAACTGGCACATGCAGCAGTGACACGACACACAGATCACAACAATGCCAAGGTTGAGGTTTGGATAATGCAGTTGCGCAAGCCACAATAATACACATGAGATGTCCATGTCAAACTCAAATCAGTACATGACAGTGTGCATACATGTAATGTAAGTGCATGGACAGAATGGGGGTTGGGAGTACACTGCCTCACAGTCCCAGCACGGTTTGTCCCTTTGCATCCTGGTAAATGCGGTACAAATTCCAAACTTACTTTGGAATAATCTGGAGTCATACACCAAATTTGCTGCTGACTTTGCTGTATATCCCTAGACACGTGTTCCTGGAATGAGCGCTACATCAGTAGAGAGCAACAGTTTCAGAGACAGCAAAGTAAATCATCTTGGTTTGCTGTGTGCCTGTGAGTGTTACTGTGACCTGAGAATAACTTGGCAGCATTCCCAGCAAACACAGATGATTCAGGAGTTAGTTAGTACTGTACACAGCATATACCCGGATGCAAAGGGGCAAACTGTGCTGAGACTGTGAGGCAGTGTGTTCCCAACCACCATTTAGTCCATAAGGACTGATTGGCAGATCAACAAGGCATGTGCGCTTCTTTGCACCGCCATTGGGTCACTTTAGCGACGCAGCGGCGGAGCACACAAAGCGCCATGCTGCTGGATTATTACAACGTGACGCATACGGGGCAGGATCGCATCCTAAAAGTGGCTGAGTGAAACTACAAGATTTCACTCAGTCACTATTAGGGCCAAGTGAAGTCAAATCTACGCACTTGCTTGAAGCAGGTGTAAGGATTGCCGCAGCATGTTAGCGATCGTGCACCCCCGAGCCATGCTGGAGGCGGGTTCGCACTTGCCACGCCACTCAAGCAAAGCCCGGCTCTTCCACCGGGGATGCATCACACATCTGCCCACCCAAGCGCCACAATGTGCCGCTTTGTGCATGTGGTACATCAGGGGTGACGCACGGGTGGGCTGATGCGTTGCAACTCATCAGAAACACCTCTGCTGATTAGCGAAGATGCGCCAGAAGTTGTAAATCGCCCCCTGATAACTGTACAGTGTGATCAGAGATAACCAAATTCGGACCTAGGCTATTCTATGTATGTGTAGCGTCATGCATGGAACAACCACCACATCAAGATTTTGCTTACACTTCTGCAGGCACAGTTGATGAGACAGGAGATCCGCAGGAAGAAGTCCAGAGAAGGAGACCATCAGTTCGGCAACGGCTAAAGCCTCTTTCCACCAGCGATGAAGGAGAGGAGGAGGAGGAGAAAGAGGAGGAGGAGGAGGAGGAGGAGGGGGGGCATCAACATCTGCAGGCCAGAGGGTTTCACCCACCTGGGATGAAGAGGAACACAACACTGGCACTATGTCCCGGGTGGAGGCTGTTGACATTGAAGGGGGGGTGAAGGACCGGACACCTCAGACCATGATGTGGGGGATAGCCCCTCACCCACACATACATCACCAGTGGGTCACAAAGAGGTGTCCCCGGGGCAGGCCAACGTTCAATCTGGGCCTGCCATCTGCCCCACCGTACCTCTAGAGTCCCCCATGCCATCGGGGGCTCCTGCTCAATCCCCTGATACCTGTCCCCCTCCTCTTAGCCGCCAAGCCAAACCCATCCGCTCCGACCTGAGGCACCATGTCCCTTCTGTGTCCCCCCCCCCCCAGTGCCGGTGCTGTTCCTCCTGTGGCTGTGCCAGGGGACTTGAGTTGGATGGTCGAGGGTCAACCTGACATGTCCGCTCTCATCTTGCTACAGGTGTGTCTGGAGATACGCTCGATGCAAGCGCACCTAGTCCGATCTATGGACAACCTCGCTACCCAAGTCCAGTCCCTGAACACGGACCTAGTCCGATCTATGGACAACCTCGGCACCCAAGTCCAGTCCCTGAACATGGACCTAGTCCGATCTATGGACAACCTCGGCACCCAAGTCCAGTCCCTGAACACAGCCATTACGTCTTTCATCTCCCAAGTGCCTTCCCATATCACCGTCAATGTATCCCCCTGTCCATTGCCCCACACTGGTTCCTCCCATACTCCTCGTGTGTCACGTTCTCGTGTGGTGCCTGTTCCTGCATCAGCCAGACGTGTGGATGTGTCCGACCCTGAGGATATAGACATTGTGCTCCTGGATGATGACCAGAAAGACACTTGACTGTTGGACTGAGACATTGTTTTGGATGAAGATTTCTTTCTCCCCTTGTGAATAGACTGGTTCCCATGACGCTACCTGACGTATTATATTTGTTTTGCCCCACCCAAATCCAAATTCCCTTCTCCTTCTGCATTAAGATCATCATTTGTTTTCCTTTCTCCCTTCCAAACGGACGGTTTGTTTGTGTTCCTACATAAATAACTTTGCAGAATTATACTTTGTCTGACTAGTTTGACTTCATTTTGAATGTCTATTCCCAAATATAGACACATATTTAGTAAGTCATATGCTATGCACACTACAACGTGTTGCTATGATGTGTTACACTTGTACCTGTCTCACACACACACACATGCCTACATCGTCAGAAGAGACATAGTACACAACAGGATATTACTTTAGTAGATATTTATTGTCAAAATACTCCTAACGAGCCCAAAACAAATAAGCCATTTCAATGGCGGTCATGTTTGCGTTTCCGCAATAGTGGGGGGGAGGAACGCGGTGAGGGGTGAGGTTGAGGTTGTCACCTTCGTGTCTGTGGGTGTTGTCCAGGCTGATCAAGAGGTGCAGGTGCCGATGGTGTCTGCACATTAGGTGTCTGTGGCTGGACAAGGGCTGGTTAATCAGGTGGTTGAAGTGACTGTGCAGAGGTTTGTGGTGTTTGGGCAGGTAGTGGGGGTGGTGGGAGTGACTGTGCAGAGGTTGGTGGTGTTTGGGCAGGTATTGGGGGTGGTGGGAGTGACTGTGCAGAGGTTGGTGGTGTTTGGGCAGGTAGTGGGGGTGGTGGGAGTGACTGTGCAGAGGTTGGTGGTGTTTGGGCAGGTAGTGGGGGTGGTGGGAGTGACTGTGCAGAGGTTGGTGGTCTTCGGGCAGGTAGTGGGGGTGGTGGGAGTGACTGTTCAGGGTGCGGGTGTGTTTGTGTACCTTGGCTGTGGTGCTGTGCAGTTTGTGTTACAGGTGTGGGGATGTGCTGTCCTAAAGCCGACATGATTGTTCCCCTCCCTGCGTTGGCCATGAAGGTAGACTTTGGATCACTCTCACCATGCCCTCCATCATCTTCATGGCCAAGGCATGGTGTCTTGCACTCTCTTCCCTTTGGATGGATATCAGGTCTCTCATATTTCTAGACATTTCCTACCAAGTGCTATCCATCCTATCCAAAGCTTGGCCCACCCTGTCCACCACCTGAGGGAATTGGGCCATGTCCAGCAGGGACCCAGAAATGTCGGACAGGGTAGCCCCTATGGTCCGAATGTCCTGCCTCACATCTGCCTGCTGTCGGAAGAAGTCCTGCTTCCACTGGCCACCATCGTCATGTGTAGGCCCCTCTGCTGGTGTCTGCCAGGGATGAGATGAGCAGGTCCAAAAACAGGGGGGCTGGCAGATAGAAGTCTGTGGGCAGGAGAAGGGTTCCCAGGAGATACCTGGTCCACAACAGGGCTGGTACTTCCCACAGATGGTGGAGAGAATGGCAGGGATTCTCTGCGTAGGGAAGAGTGGGTAGGGGAACCACTATATCGGTCCCGGGCGTGAGGGCTGTGAGTGAGTGATGTCTGTGAGTGGATGTGTGGGAGCCGTGGCTGGTTTGATATATGCCGTGGTATTGATGGTTTGAGAGGAGGCAGACGGGCATTGCTTGTCAGAGGATGTGAGGCGGGGACGTCAGTATTGTCATCCCCGGAGTCAATGAAAATGTACTCATCATCCTCCTCAAAGTCAACGTCCTCTTGATCTTGATCCTCCTCCTCTCGGGCATGAGTTGCAGCCGACATTGCTGCCTGGATGATCAGGGGATTCTCCCCTCGGATTTCCCGTCGGCCAGCACTGGTTGTCGGTCTGTCAGCCTCTCCCTCAGCATCATCTGAAACACAGAGGTTGCAACTGTATTGGTGATTGACCAGGTATTACATGTGCAGCAACACCAGGGTTGTATTTACTGCACCTTGCATCAGCAGATGAGGATCATGTGATCTGGTTTGGGTACCACCACAAATGGCCGCTCACGGAGATCTACATGATACTAGCAAACTCACCAGTTCCAGCCACAGCTCTCTGCCCCTTTGCGTTCCCTCCTGGTGTATCATGCTGCACCTGTCTCACCATAGTTGTTGTAAACATACTGTAGAGGGTAGAAACAACATTCTCAACAATCTGCCTCACCAAATGACAGACATGCATATGTGTCACTCCTGGTCTGTATTTCACTTTGTAATCAACAACTGTTGATTCCATGTAGAAGGGGATCTCGATCTCTGTAATGGCTTTGTAATCTAAGCTGTTGACACTTCTCATGCCCGATTTACCTGAGGGACAGGTGCGTGACAGTTTCACAGCTGCAGCCAGGATGTCATGCATCCCCCGGGATGGTGTCCGCTGCAGTGGTCTCATCCTGTCAGCACCTGTGATGAGAAATACATGTCCATATTTTCGTACAACAGATTGTAGCTATGAGAACAAATTACATTCTCATTAGCCATTTGTGGATAATCAAGGACGCTGTGCAGCATGTGTAGCTCATTGACTTAACATGTGGGCACCTGCTCACAAGTAGCATTTGAAAGCTTACAGCCATGCAGCACTGACATCAATAAGATGACACATCAACTGATGGACTTGTATGAGAAGGTTACTGATTTCACCCTTGCCATGGTGACTGACTATTTTCATGGGTGTAATGTTGTCTGTTGACAAGTCAGAAATGAGTTCATGTGTGAGATGTGCAATTGTCAGGGGCCTGATGTTGCCCATTTGTGCTTCCCTACCCATGAGGTCACACAGCTCATTATTGAATGAGAGAACACAGATTACTAATGTCCATCCTTTGAGTGTTCTCTGTTCCCATGCTCCTTTTCCAACATCATGGTACTACTTACATGACATCAGATAGTGTCTTGTGTGTGCAGCAGACATCCAAACCTCATATTTCATACACTCACCTATACATGTGAATATGGTAGGAGGCAAGCAGGAGACAACATTTGGTTTAGATCACACTTTGCAGATCAGGTGAGAAGCTTTGAATCTTCCCACATGCACTGGATTATCCTGTTGCTCTTCAGCAAAATCATTTTGCAGGTGTAACTGCATGAAGATTCACCTTAGCAGCCCCTACACCCATCTCACAGGTTCACAACTGGCACCAGTGTGTGCCTCAGCCATGCCAATTTCATATTGATTTGACCATGTAAATTTTGCTAAGGATTTAGCATATCATTGATGTTGGACCCGGCCTTGTGGCGTGGGCCTCGCGGATCTCCGCCGCCCCCAGAACTATGGGCGGAACTGATTCCCGTCCACCCAGCACTGTACAGGACACTCTTACTCCGGACCTGAGACGATCTCCAGACCGCGTGCCTACATCCGTGCAAGTGATTATCAGACTCCATGATTGGCCACCCCAGCCGGCTGGCCGCCTTCTTTCCTTTCGGCAGCCCTGGCCTCTCCTAGCTACAGCTGAGCCTACGCGCCCGGCGCGCCTAGATCTGCCTGGGGGGTGAACGACTCACCAAGTACCCGATACCAAGGCTTCCATCACACCTCCGGCCCCCTCCCGAGGAACTGGTTCCCCTCACACCTCGGAACTATCCATGAGGGCTGGTTTCGATCGCACCTTGGGCCTCCTACTGAGCTGGCTCCAGGTCCTGATGGGTGTCTGGGATTCCCTGGATGCCTGGTCCAAAGCATCAAAGAACCAACCGCCCAGACAATCAGGCGCCTGGCCCTCGGACCTCCGGCCTCCTGCCTATGAGGGTCCGGACATCAAAGAGCTCCAGAACTATAAGACAGCCTGCCTTCCCTCCAGTTGGCAGTTGTATCTTGGACAAGAAAGCCCTGCTGATCTGATCGCGGCTGACCTTGAGGAGAACAGACTCTGACCCACTGAGCCCTGCTGACGTCGTCGCGGCTCATTCTCGACTCTACAAGACCTAAACCATCGGAGCCCTGCTGACGCTGTCGCGGCTCCACCTACCAACGCATACGACGAAGTACTCCTGAGCAAGCCCTGCTGACCTCGTCGCGGCTTGACGAACTCTCTGGTCCGGCTGGACCCTTGACGCTACCCTCACGATCATCTTGAACAGAAGTGAGTAGGACAGCAAGTCCCATCGCCAGCCCCCGTACCCCCCAGTTCGAGGATTGAGAACTGTGCGCTGGGTGCGTGGTGTGCCAGCTGGCTTCCTAAGACTGTCCCGCTTCCCCGATCCCTCATTACGAGACTTTCGCGATCTTTTGATCGCTGTGTATTGCTCCCTATTTTATATCTTGATAAAGTCTTTTCTGATAAGAATCACGGTGCGGTGTGCGTTCATAAGTGTGGTGTGTCGACAGTGTGTACGATCAGTCCTCCCCGGCGAGGACTCCCCCTCGATAAGACTCAGCAGTAGTTGTGGGAGAGGAGGTTCCAGGCGGTTAGGAGAGACCTCTTGACCCCTGGGGTCACCGCCTTCCAACATTGGTGGCAGCAACGCGATACGAACCTACGTCTAAAAAGATCGTACCACTGACACACTACCTGAACCCACATGCAGCAAACGCACAAGAAAAGAAGAGCAACAATGACGACTACAGAATCTGGTGTAAAGACAACCTTCGACAAGGACCTCCTGGAAGACTACACCCATAGAGAGCTGAAACAGTTCTGCAAAGAACTGAGTATCCCGAGTACCGGACTAAGCACCAAGGATGATTTCCAGAAAGCGCTAACCGCTTGGGTCGAGTCCGGAGCACCTGTTCCCCCGATCGAAGATGAGGGAGGGAGACCACAGACCGAACCCGGTACACCGACCGGTGAGAGAGTCCAGCAACCATCCCGGAGCCCAGCAACCGGGAGAGAGCGGTCATCGGAGGAGATGGCCGATCGAGAACGTGACCGAAGCCATGAACTCGAACTAGCACTCCTCAAATTGGAGGGCGAACTCAAACTCGCAGAAAAGAAGTTGGCGGTGGAGCAGTTGCGGCTCCAAGGAGAACTAGAGGAGAAGAAGCTCCAGAGGGAGCATGAAGGACGGAAACTTAATCTCGAACATGAGTGCAGTCTCAAAGAGCTCGAATTAAAAGCAAGAAAAGACGCAACCGGATCCCCGGGCCTTGGGGAGCAGGTAGTCCCCAAAGAAACGAAGGTGCACATCCCCAAGGACGTTGTAAAGGAATTCTACAAAGGGGACGACATCCAGCAGTGGTTCAAAGCCTACGAGGTGGCCATGTTCGCTCACCGGGTCCCCGAGAAGGATTGGGGGGCCGGCCTGTGGAGCCGCTTCCTCAGCGAGGGGAGAGACACCCTGCTGGACCTACCGACGGCACACATGAACGCCTACCCCCACATGAAAGACGCCCTCCTATTCCGCTACGGCCTCACGCCGGAAATGTACCGCCAGCGGTTTAGGGAGTGCAAAAAGATTCCTGGCACCACCTGGGTAGACTATGTGAACTACTACACCCGGGCCCTCGACGGGTGGATCAAGGGCAGCAATGTGACCACCTTCGAAGGCCTAGTTGACTTAGTGGTTTACGAACACCTGTAAGCCAATTGCTTTGTGGAACTAAGACAGCATCTCCTAGACAGCAAGCTCGCCAACCCACGGAAACTGGCTGTGGAAACCGATCGATGGGTGGCCACCCGAGTCCAGAGGGGGCCCGGGGGAGACACTCAGCGGAACGACCAAGGATCTTCCCGCCAGCGGGGTGGGGGAGGTCGGGGCAAGCAACAAAGTTCCCAGTCAGGGCCCCAGCGCAGTCCTCCCAGAAACCAGACCCCCCGCTCTCCTCCCGTGACGAGAGCCGTCCCGAGTGCAGGACCCCCGGGGCTCCGCCCCAACTCCACGTGCTTCAAGTGTCAGCAACCCGGGCATTATGCCGGTGACCCCCGATGTCCCCAGACCCCGAAATCCACTCCCACTGGGCCTTCCACTAGACAGATATCCTCAGTAGCCTTAGAAGAGGAAGAAGAAATAGAAGAACAGAAGGAGTGGGAACCCGCAGCCATGGTCCTAGCCTCCCTGGGGAATAGTGAGATGATTCCCGGAGATTATCTGCCCGACAACACAGAGAAGTACCGCCAGACAGTAAAGGTTAACGGGCGCAGCATAGGAGCCCTTCGGGACACAGGAGCCAGCATCACGCCTGTTAGGTACACGCTAGTCCCTGAGTCCATGATCATCCCCCACACCTCCTGTCGGGTGATAGCAGCCGATAATTCTGTCCGCACCTGCAGGATAGCATAGGTCCCGTTTGAGTGGGAGGGGGTCTCGGGCGATCTGCGGGTCGCGGTCCGCACGGACATGCCTGTAGACTGCCTCCTGGGGAATGACTTAGAGAGTTCCCAGTGGAAAGAGGTAGAGAGAAGGACCCATTTAGCAATGTTAGGACTGCCCCAATGGGCCTGTGTGAGCACCCGGGCCATGACCGCCTGAATGTCCAACCCCGGCAACGAAGAGCCTGAGTTCCCCAGTTCAGCCCCTGATGTCCCCGAGGACGGCGAGCACCCCACCGTCCTCGACCAGCCCTCCCTCGAAGAGAACGCATCTGACGAAGGTCCCCTCGGACCCGCTGTCGAACCAGTCCCGACCCTAGCCGATCTCCCCGAGTTGGCCCAGTGGCGCCAAGAGGGAGGACCGTCCCGAGAGGAGTTCTGCCAGGAGCAGAACTCCTGCCCTGCCCTAGAGGGGCTCCGCCGACAGGCCGCAGCCCAGGCCGCTGGAGACCAGTCCGGCTCCCATTACCTTTACTGGGAAAACGGCCTACTGTACAGTGAACAGAAGACCGCGGAACTAGGGTCAGCCCGTGTGCTGGTGGTACCCCTACGTTTCCGCGGACTCCTCCTCAACCTGGCCCACGATGTGCCCCTGGCAGGACATCTGAGCCAAGATAAGACCTTCCAACGACTAGTGACCCATTTCTACTGGCCCCACATGCGGGCTGATGTGGAACACCACTGCAAGTCCTGCCCCACGTGTCAGGCTAGCGGCAAAAGCGGAGGCAAGCGCAAGGCTCCCCTCCAGCCCTTTCCAGTTGTCAGTACCCCCTTTGAGAGGGTGGGGATCGACATCGTCGGACCTCTAGACCCCCGGACCTTCTTAGGCCACCGGTTCATTCTGGTTCTGGTCGATCACGCCTCCCGATACCCCGAAGCCATCCCCCTCCGGACCGTGACGGCCCCGGTCGTGGGCCGGGCCCTCATGGGGATATTCTCCCGGGTGGGATTCCCCCGAGAAGTGGTAAGTGACCGGGGCACGAACTTTATATCCCGGTACATGAAGTCCCTCGGGCAACAGTGTGGGGTGTCATACCGGTTCACCACCCCTTACCATCCCCAGGGCAACGGCCTGGTTGAGCGGTTCAACCGCACCCTGAAAGGGATGATCATGGGCCTCGAGGAACCCTTGCGACGCAAGTGGGACGTCCTCCTACCCTGTCTCCTGTTCGCCTTCCGAGAGGTACCCCAGAAATCCTTGGGGTTTAGCCCTTTTGAGCTGCTCTATGGACACCCCGTCCGGGGCCCCCTCAGCCTTGTCAAGGAAGGCTGGGAGACAGCCCCCCGAGCACACCCCTGACGTATTCTCCTACGTCCTGGCCCTCCGGAACCAGACACTGAAGTTTCGCGAACTGGCCGAGGCCAACCTGGAAGCCAGCCAAGAGGAGATGAAAAGCTGGTACGACCAGAATGCCACTCTGGTCGAGTTTCAACCAGCTAGAAAGTTCGAGGGTCCCCCTACTGGGAGGGGAACAATCCGATGCACAGCAAATGGACCGTAGTCTTATTCCATAAACATATTGATCAAAAGTCTATATAAGTGGTTTCAAGGTTTTTTAATCTTCACGTAGTGAATATTCTTGCATATTCATATTCAAAGTAGTAATACAAGCCAAAAACGTGTCACTGCACAGTTTATAAATCAACCATTGTAATCCTCAAAAAGATCCTGATGCATTTCGGGCAAGAGCCCTTTGTCAAGGGATTGCTCTACAAAGAAAAACAAACATAACCAGAATGAATCTACTGTAGGAAGCTGAATATATACAATCGAATGGGCTCATGCATTAGCCGAATCTTAAGTGCCTTTAAAAATAGTGACGGAAACTGTAACGGTGTGACAAATTGCAAAAACTCGACCAGGTGATGTGACGCTGTCCCAAGGTGTGCATAAGCTAAAAAGCGTGATATGAAACGAAAAGTAAGGGAAAGCGGTGAAGATAAAAAAGTCTTCAAAGGTGCCAAACAAGAGATAAGAGTGCGAGAGACGCGAGCGTTTCAAGGTGCGCGGAAGAACTCTCCCGAAGATTACTTACATAATGAGGTTTGCAAGGTGCCTCGCGGCATGCCTACGGAACAGTGATACAGTGGATGTGGGTTCTCACGAAAGTAAACCAAAGACGATAGACACAAACGAAGGGCACAGGACCTGAAGTTAGTAGACATAAAGGAGGGACCGAGGTGTGATGTCAGTGTGAGTAAAAAGAATCGCCATATTGGAAGTGTCAAAAACACAGTGCAACAAAGGTGAGAATAAAGAGAAGATAGCAGGTTATATGCACAATAACAGTAATGAGAAAGTATTATAAATAGCAAAGGAATTCAATGCGGTCATTCAGCCCGTTGGGCGCCATCGTGGAGAGAAAACGGATCCAGAAGTTTTCACGCTTGAGCAAAGTGTTCTTGTTGTTGTAGGTAACTGGGACTTGTTCCAAAATCTGGAATTTGAGTTGGGCAACAGTGTGTCTAAATTCAGTAAAGTGAGAAGCTACGGTGGATTTGAGATTGTTAGTGCGGATGTTACTTTTATGTTCTAAAATCCTGGTGCGGATTTTTCTTTCGGTGTGACCTACATAACATTTGCCAAACGGACACTTCAAGAGGTAAATGACATTGTTAGAGTTGCATGTAGCATTCACTTTGAGTTTGATGGAATGTCCTTTCATAGGGTGACAAATGACATTACCAGTGATGCAGTTGTTGCAATTGGAGCAGTTATAACAGGATTTCAATCCTTTATACACCTTCTGTGTGTCATCCTGGCTGGGTTTACATAAAATTTCTTTTAAGTTTCTTCCTCGTGTGAATGCGAAAATAGGAGGTTGGTTGAATAAACCCCTGAAATCAGGTTCAAGGGTCAGGATGGACCAGTGTTTTCGGATGATGGCTTGGAAGCGATTAGAAGTCTTGGAATATTTAGATACAACGACCAAGCGTTCTGATTGGTCTTTTAACTTAGGTTGCAACAAGGCAGACCTGCATTTTTTGTCACTTCTTGCCATGGCAAGATCCAATATAGGTGTAGGGTATCCTCTTGCTTTCAACCTGTCAAGCGTGTGTTTCATTTGCGTCTTGTATTCATCTTCTTTTGAAACAATGCGTTTAATCCGTAGGAGTTGGGCATAGGGTAAATTGTTCTTAAGGCCAGGGCGGTGGAAACTTCTGTAGTGGAGAGTAGAGTTTCTATCTGTAGGTTTGCGGTATACAGTGGTGGACCAATCTCCTTGGCTCCTGTGGATTTCCACATCTAGATAGTGTATTTGTCTTTCGTTATGTTCCCATGTAAACTGGATTCTCTGGTTGAAATGATTCCATGTTTCAAGAAAGGCATTCAAAGTCTCTGCGTTGCCCTCCCATAGGAGGAAGATGTCATCGATGAAGCGTAGATACAATCGGCCGTGTTCCTGCCAACTGTTTTGGCATAGGATGTAGGACTCCTCAAATTGCTTCATATAAATGTTCGCATAGCATGGAGCTGCCGAATTTCCCATGGCAGTGCCATTGAGTTGGAGTATCCATTTGTCTTTGACTGAGAAATAGCTGTGATACAATGTGAATATAGTCAATTGCATTAGAAACAGTTTGAGGTCAGCATCTAAATCAGATGAGGATAGAACGTCTTCAATAGATTCAATGCCTCCATCGTGGGGAATGGAAGTATAAAGTGAACATACGTCCACCGTACACATGATGAGTTGGGTGTTTCTTAGCTCATTAATGATGGGTTCAATGTTTAGCAAGAAATCGGTTGTATCTTTGACGTGTGATTTAGTTGCTAGAACAAAAGGTTGCAAATATCTGTCCAAAAATTTGCCTACATTCTCGTGTAGGCTGCCTCTAGTCGACACGATGGGTCGAAAAGGAGGGTGAGTTGGATGCTTGTGCATCTTAGGAAGCATGTATAGTACAGGAGGTCTGGGATTAGATGGTGTCAAAAATCTGAGAGTCTTGTCGTTGATGGTGCCTTGATCAAATGCTGTCTTGATAATGAGTATCAAGTCTTGTGAGTACTCTTTGGTGGGATCTCCTGGTAAGAAATCGTAGGTGTCTTTGTCATTAATGTGTATGTCTACTTGTTGATCATAGAAAGTGGTGTCCATGATAACTAGGGCACCACCTTTGTCAGAGTTTTGACAGGTGATGGTCGGGTCATCGGCCAATTTCTGGAGGATGTTTCTCTCCTTCCGGGTAAGATTCCCTCTTTTGATGTTCGGTTGAAAGGGCAGGTTCAAGATTTCTTGCTTGATCAAATTTTCGAAAGCATCAATGATTTTATGGCTTTGTGGTGCCAGAAATGTGCTATGAGGTCTTAATCCCCTAAGCATGTCTTCTTCCTGTGTTGAAGTGGGATTGATGTTCAAAAAATAGTGTTTTAGACGGATATTACGAATCAGTTTGAATGCACTGACTTCGAGTTCTAAAGAGTTGATGACGGTGATTGGAACGAAAGATTGACCCTTTTGTAGGGTGTTGATTTCATCACAGGTTAGAGTAGTTGAGGATATGTTTATGACCAGATTATCTTGAGCGTTCAACGTCTGCCCTTGGGTTTCTTTTTGGTTGGTGGAGGTGTCTTTTCTGCGTCCTCTGCGGGTTTTTCCCCCCCGGGGTCTTTCTGTTGATCCGGGCCAGACTCTAAAAAATGAACAGAGGGATCTGTGGAGGTACTCTGTGTTTGTGAATCAGCATTAGGCGTTGTACGGGTTGGTCTGGATCTACTGTCATCATCTGAAGATGATGTTTCGGTAGCTGATGCAGGGTTATAGGGTTTGTTAGAGCGTCGGCGGGCATACACCTCTGCCCAGGTGTATACCTCGCCGAGCTTATAGTCTATAGTGTCCCTCTTAAATTTGCGCAGTTTTCTCTCCTGTGTCTCACGAGTGTGTTTCTCTAGTTGAACATTGATATCGTCCAACATTTTGTTCAGGTCATCTGCAGACAGGGTGTCGGTCAGCTCCTTTTTTACATTTGTTATTTCAAGCGATAGTTCATCCAGAGATTTGGAAAGTTCCTCTACGATCAGCAAAATCAGATCGGGGGGGAAAAACCCGCAGAGGACGCAGAAAAGACACCTCCACAAACCAAAAAGAAACCCAAGGGCAGACGTTGAACGCTCAAGATAATCTGGTCATAAACATATCCTCAACTACTCTAACCTGTGATGAAATCAACACCCTACAAAAGGGTCAATCTTTCGTTCCAACCACCGTCATCAACTCTTTAGAACTCGAAGTCAGTGCATTCAAACTGATTCGTAATATCCGTCTAAAACATTATTTTTTGAACATCAATCCCACTTCAACACAGGAAGAAGACATGCTTAGGGGATTAAGACCTCATAGCACATTTCTGGCACCACAAAGCCATAAAATCATTGATGCTTTCGAAAATTTGATCAAGCAAGAAATCTTGAACCTGCCCTTTCAACCGAACATCAAAAGAGGGAATCTTACCCGGATGGAGAGAAACATCCTCCAGAAATTGGCCGATGACCCGACCATCACCTGTCAAAACGCTGACAAAGGTGGTGCCCTAGTTATCATGGACACCACTTTCTATGATCAACAAGTAGACATACACATTAATGACAAAGACACCTACGATTTCTTACCAGGAGATCCCACCAAAGAGTACTCACAAGACTTGATACTCATTATCAAGACAGCATTTGATCAAGGCACCATCAACGACAAGACTCGCAGATTTTTGACACCATCTAATCCCAGACCTCCTGTACTATACATGCTTCCTAAGATGCACAAGCATCCAACTCACCCTCCTTTTCGACCCATCGTGTCGACTAGAGGCAGCCTACACGAGAATGTAGGCAAATTTTTGGACAGATATTTGCAACCTTTTGTTCTAGCAACTAAATCACACGTCAACGATACAACCGATTTCTTGCTAAAAATTGAACCCATCATGAATGAGCTAAGAAACACCCAACTCATCATGTGTACGGTGGACGTATGTTCACTTTATACCTCCATTCCCCATGATGGAGGCATTGAATCTATTGAAGACGTTCTATCCTCATCTGATTTAGATGCTGACCTCAAACTGTTTCTAATGCAATTGACTATATTCACATTGTATCACAGCTATTTCTCAGTCAAAGACAAATGGATACTCCAACTCAATGGCACTGCCATGGGAAATTCGGCAGCTCCATGCTATGCAAACATTTATATGAAGCAATTTGAGGAGTCCTACATCCTATGCCAAAACAGTTGGCAGGAACACGGCCGATTGTATCTACGCTTCATCGATGACATCTTCCTCCTATGGGAGGGCAACGCAGAGACTTTGAATGCCTTTCTTGAAACATGGAATCATTTCAACCAGAGAATCCAGTTTACATGGGAACATAACGAAAGACAAATACACTATCTAGATGTGGAAATCCACAGGAGCCAAGGAGATTGGTCCACCACTGTATACCGCAAACCTACAGATAGAAACTCTACTCTCCACTACAGAAGTTTCCACCGCCCTGGCCTTAAGAACAATTTACCCTATGCCCAACTCCTACGGATTAAACGCATTGTTTCAAAAGAAGATGAATACAAGACGCAAATGAAACACACTCTTGACAGGTTGAAAGCAAGAGGATACCCTACACCTATATTGGATCTTGCCATGGCAAGAAGTGACAAAAAATGCAGGTCTGCCTTGTTGCAACCTAAGTTAAAAGACCAATCAGAACGCTTGGTCGTTGTATCTAAATATTCCAAGACTTCTAATCGCTTCCAAGCCATCATCCGAAAACACTGGTCCATCCTGACCCTTGAACCTGATTTCAGGGGTTTATTCAACCAACCTCCTATTTTCGCATTCACACGAGGAAGAAACTTAAAAGAAATTTTATGTAAACCCAGCCAGGATGACACACAGAAGGTGTATAAAGGATTGAAACCCTGTTATAACTGCTCCAATTGCAACAACTGCATCACTGGTAATGTCATTTGTCACCCTATGAAAGGACATTCCATCAAACTCAAAGTGAATGCTACATGCAACTCTAACAATGTCATTTACCTCTTGAAGTGTCCGTGCGGCAAATGTTATGTAGGTCACACCGAAAGAAAAATCCGCACCAGGATTTTAGAACATAAAAGTAACATCCGCACTAACAATCTCAAATCCACCGTAGCTTCTCACTTTACTGAATTTAGACAAACTGTTGCCCAACTCAAATTCCAGATTTTGGAACAAGTCCCAGTTACCTACAACAACAAGAACACTTTGCTCAAGCGTGAAAACTTCTGGATCCGTTTTCTCTCCACGATGGCGCCCAACGGGCTGAATGACCGCATTGAATTCCTTTGCGATTTATAATACTTTCTCATTACTGTTATTGTGCATATAACCTGCTATCTTCTCTTTATTCTCACCTTTGTTGCACTGTGTTTTTGACACTTCCAATATGGCGATTCTTTTTCCTCACACTGACATCACACCTCGGTCCCTCCTTTATGTCTACTAACTTCAGGTCCTGTGCCCTTCGTTTGTGTCTATCGTCTTTGGTTTACTTTCGTGAGAACCCACATCCACTGTATCACTGTTCCGTAGGCATGCCGCGAGGCACCTTGCAAACCTCATTATGTAAGTAATCTTCGGGAGAGTTCTTCCGCGCACCTTGAAACGCTCGCGTCTCTCGCACTCTTATCTCTTGTTTGGCACCTTTGAAGACTTTTTTATCTTCACCGCTTTCCCTCACTTTTCGTTTCACATCACGCTTTTTCGCTTATGCACACCTTGGGACAGCGTCACATCACCTGGTCGATTTTTTGCAATTTGTCACACCGTTACAGTTTCCGTCACTATTTTTAAAGGCACTTGAGATTCGGCTAATGCATGAGCCCATTCGATTGTATATATTCAGCTTCCTACAGTAGATTCATTCTGGTTATGTTTGTTTTTCTTTGTAGAGCAATCCCTTGACAAAGGGCTCTTGCCCGAAATGCATCGGGATCTTTTTGAGGATTACAATGGTTGATTTATAAACTGTGCAGTGAAACGTTTTTGGCTTGTATTACTACTTTGAATATGAATATGCAAGAATATTCCCTACGTGAAGATTAAAAAACCTTGAAACCACTTATATAGACTTTTGATCAATATGTTTATGGAATAAGACTACGGTCCATTTTCTGTGCATCGGATTGTTCCCCTCCCAGTAGGGGGACCCTCGAACTTTCTAGCTTTTTGCACACACTGCCTGGCCAGACAGTGTTTCAACCCGGTTGCACGCTACAATCCATTACCAACGCAAATTCAAGTTAATCAACGCTGTGCGAGCTCCCACTCACTTCGAGTTTCAACCAGGCCAACAGGTTTGGGTGATGTCCCCAGTGGAACCTTGTGCCTTACAGGACAAGTGGACGGGACCCTTTAAGGTGATAGAGCGCAAGAGTCAGGTCACCTACCTTGTTGATACGAAATCAGCCCGGAACGCCCTGAAAGTGTTACACGTACACCGGCTCAAACCCCATTTTGTGCGGTCTGAGTTGGGGTTACTCCTTGCCACCGACGACGGAGAGGAAGAGGAGACTGACCCTCTACCGGATCTCCTGTATGCAAAGGCTCAAGATGGCTCCGTAGAGGGAGTGAGTCTCTCCTCCTCCCTCACCCCCTTGCAGCGTGAAGAATGTCGCCACTTGCTGGGACAATTCTCGGACCTCTTCTCCCTCACCCCCGGCTTCACCAGCTGGTGCGTCCACGACGTGGACACCGGGGACAGCCCTCCGGTACGGCACAGAGCCTACCGAGTCCCAGACCGAGTCCGAGCCTGCATCAAGGCTGAGGTCGACAAAATGTTGGACCTAGGAGTGGTAGAAGCCTCCGACAGCCCATGGGCTATTCCCGTGGTCCTGGTTCCGAAGGCAGCTGCCCCCGGGACCGTTCCTGAGCTGAGGTTCTGCGTAGACTACCGCGGACTCAATGCAGTCACCCGAACCGATGCACACCCCATCCCCCGAGCCGACGAACTGATTGACCGCCTAGGGTCGGCTCAGTACCTTAGTACCTTCGATCTCACCAGTGGCTACTGGCAGATCGGCCTCATGGAGAGGGCCCAAGAAAGGTCTGCTTTCTCCACTCCGGATGGCCATTTCCACTTCCGAGTCATGCCCTTCGGCATGAAAAACGCCCCGCCACCTTCCAGCGACTGGTCAACCAGGTCCTGGCCGGGTTGGAAGGTTTCAGTGCGGCCTACCTAGATGACATTGCGGTGTTCAGTGCTCACTGGCCCGAACACCTCCACCACTTCTGGGAGGTGTTGGACGCCCTGCGTCGAGCCGGGCTCACCATTAAAGCTAGTAAATGCCAAATCGGACAAAGCTCAGTGGTATACCTAGGACACCAGGTCGGCAGCGGCCTCGTGGCCCCCTCCAACCCAAGATAGACGAGATCACTGCCTGGGAGACCCCCACGACCCAGACCGAGGTGCGGGCTTTCCTAGGGCTGACGGGGTACTACCGTAGATTCATCAAGGGGTACGGGAGTATTGTAGGCCCCCTCACACCATTAAAGCTAGTAAATGCCAAATCGGACAAAGCTCAGTGGTATACCTAGGACACCAGGTCGGCAGCGGCCTCGTGGCCCCCTCCAACCCAAGATAGACGAGATCACTGCCTGGGAGACCCCCACGACCCAGACCGAGGTGCGGGCTTTCCTAGGGCTGACGGGGTACTACCGTAGATTCATCAAGGGGTACGGGAGTATTGTAGGCCCCCTCACAGAATTAACAGCCATGGCCAACCCCAAGAAGGTTATCTGGACCCCCGCCTGTCAGAAGGCTTTGGAAGAATTGAAACAGGCCATGTGCACCGCTCCAGTACTACAGGCCCCTGACTACTCCCGAGAGTTCGTGGTCCAGACCGACGCCTCCGAGCATGGCATCGGAGCCGTGCTCTCCCAAGTGGACGACAAGGGGATTGATCATCCGGTAGCCTTTATCAGCCAGAGGCTACTACCCCGAGAGCAGAGATGGAGCACCATCGAGCGAGAGGCCTTCGCAGTAGTCTGGGCCTTGAAGAAACTGAGGCCCTACCTGTTCGGGACCCACTTCCGGGTCCAAACCGACCACCGTCCTCTCCGGTGGCTCATGCAGATGAGAGGAGAGAACCCTAAACTGCTACGCTGGTCCATCTCCCTCCAAGGGATGGATTTTACTGTAGAACACAGGCCTGGTGCCGACCACGCCAACGCTGACGGCCTGTCCCGCTTCTTCCGCCTCAGCGAAGAGAACCCCCAAGAGGATGGGTAGTTCTCCTCGTCCTTCAGCTGGAGGGGACGCATGTTGGACCCGGCCTTGTGGCGTGGTCCTCGCGGATCTCCGCCGCCCCCAGAACTAAGGGCGGAACTGTTTTCCGTCCACCCAGCACTGTACAGGACACTCTTACTCCGGACCTGAGACGATCTCCAGACCGCGTGCCTACACCCGTGCACGTGATTATCAGACTCCATGTTTGGCCACCCCGGCCGGCCGGCCGCCTTCTTTCCCTTCGGTAGCCTTGGCCTCTCCTGGCTACAGCTGAGCCTACGCGCCCGGCATGCCCAGATCCGCCCGGGTGGTAAACGACTCACCAAGTACCCGATACCAAGGCTTCCATCACACCTCCGGCCCCCTCCCGAGGAACTGGTTCCCCTCACACCTCGGAACTATCCCTGAGGGCTGGTTTCGATCGCACCTTGGGCCTCCTACTGAGCTGGCTCCAGGTCCTGATGGGCGTCTGGGATTCCCTGCACACCTGGTCCAAAGCATCAAAGAACCAACCACCCAGACAATCAGGCGCCTGGCCCTCGGACCTCCGGCCTCCTGCCTATGAGGGTCCGGACATCAAAGAGCTTCAGAACTATAAGACAGTCTGCCTTCCCTCCAGTCGGCAGTGTATCTTGGACAAGAAAGCCCTGCTGATCTGATCGCGGCTGACCTTGAGGAGAACAGACTTTGACCCACTGAGCCCTGCTGACGTCGTCACGGCTCATTCTCGACTCTACAAGACCTGAACCACCGGAGCCCTGCTGACGCTGTCGCGGCTCCCTCTCGAGAGCAAGACCTGAACCATCGGAGCCCTGCTGACGCTGTCGCGGCTCCACCTACCTACGGATACGACGAAGTACTCCTGATCAAGCCCTGCTGACCTCGTCACGGCTTGACGAACTCTCTGGTCCGGCTGGACCCTTGACGCTACCCTCACGATCATCTTGAACAGAAGTGAGGAGGACAGCAAGTCCCATCGCCAGCCCCCGTACCCCCCAGTTCGAGGAATGAGAACTGTGCGCTGGGTGCGTGGTGTGCCAGCTGGCTTCCTAAGACTGTCCCGCTTCCCCGATCCCTCATTACGAGTCTTTCGCGATCTCTCGATCGCTGTGTATTGCTCCCTATTTTATATCTTGATGAAGTCGTTTCTGATAAGAATCACGGTGTGGTGTCCGTTCATAAGTGTGGTGTGTCGACAGTGTGTACGATCAGTCCTCCCCGGCGAGAACTCCCCCTCGATAAGACTCTGCAGTAGTTGTGGGAGAGGAGGTTCCAGGCGGTTAGGAGAGACCTCTTGACCCCTGGGGTCACCGCCTTCCAAGAATTGACTTGCAAGCCTGTTGTGTTGTGGACGTTTCTTATGACACATTGTTCTATTGTATGTCCATTGTGCACACACTTGGCATACATTTTGTGTCAGCATCTCATTTGCCACCAGGGTCTGATCGGCCATGTGTTCAAATGCCCTATGTGAGCATATTGTGATGCAGGATAACAGTGTTGTACAACACATACGGTGGAGGTGAAAGGCACAATTAATGAGCATTCAGCAAGCTTGACTTACCATGGACCAGCACCGGAGCAGTCGGTGGTCCCTGGACAGATGTCAAGTCCAACCTAGTAGCAGAAGTCAGTGGGCGTCTGGGGTTATGGGAGGATCGCATTGTACCTACAATGATAGGTTTGTTTGGCAACTTTATATTCCTGCTGCCACATGTGATGCATTGGATTCCTGGCACAGGACGGGCACAAGCAGTCATGGTCACCACCGTTGCAGAAGTGTGTCATACATTATGTAATGAGTGATCCCACATATAACTTAGATTGGGCCCACTACCTTGATGCTACCTATATCACAATGACATGCCTACGAATCCAAGTCCACTATCGTGTTTTGTTGATGTCCGGAAATTATCCATCCAATGTACGCAGTACATGATCAGCTGTGTGGACTGTGCTGAATAAAGTATGTATGAAAGATTAGAAGTTGGACAGTGTATGCATTGTCAATACTACAGGGACTGGTATCTATCCGTTTGGTCTTCATTTCCGTATCGGTGCAAATGCTATTTCTTGATTAGGTCTACAAACACTATTACAATATGGTGTGTACACCCTTTTGACTTGTTGTGGCCCTCGATTACAGGATTGCTTTCCCTGTTCTGGGTCTGTTGGCGTATTACATGTTGTGTACCACATTTACAAAGGTATGATGAGGCAAGTCATTTTATAATTTGTCTTTCGCTGTTCACAAATGTCATATGTAAAAGGTGAATGTCCATTGACATCTCCAATTGTAATGCAGCAAATGTAGCATAAATGGTTGTCTTACATAGCAGGGCACTATTTGTCCCTCTGTTGTCTTCTGACGATGTATGCATTTTGACCATCTCCTGTCCACTTTGACTTACCAGTTAGTGTGGTTGACATGCCTTCGTCGGTACGTTGCCGATTCCTACTATGCGATGCGGTGACCTCTGATACTGAAGTTGTCGGTGCTCTGGCTGGATGTGTCAATGGGTGAGAAGAGAGAAAAGTAGACAAATGGGAAATGTGCTTGTGTAACGTTTCGGGGATTTGCCCATATCTTCTGTGTGATAACAGTATTGCGTGGAACTGCCACAGACGGGGCAGGTAGGAGCAGTGGTGTGTTTGGGATGTAATGGCGTGGTTGATTGGAAATTGGACAACAGGATAGGTGTTGGACATAATCACATCAGAGGATACGCTCACCATCTGCTTTGTGATTTAGGCCGGCACAGGGTGATGTACTTTTTGGAGACTTTTCTGGCAGGTTTATAACCCCCTAGGAAAAAATATTTACACTGTTGTTGCATCACTTCTGTGCCACAACAGTGGTATACAACAGACAACACATTTAGGATTATTCGCAACGTGACGCTACTATGGTGAATCGTCATGTTGTGAGGCCCTGCACAACTTCAGCTTGGAGGTAGGCAGGGTGTGCACCCCTTTGGAATATGCTGCGTCCAAGTGAGTCAGTTTAATCTACATCAGTGGTTCCCAAACTTTTGACTCCTGAGGACCCCCATTGAGTTACCACTGGAAGCCGGAGACCCCCATGCAATTTGTATGAGTTAAATTTCAATCATTTTAACAGTAATTTGAGAAAAATACACACGTGTGCACACAAAACAAATACTCAAAGTACTAAGGATTTTGGGGCAAGATGTGCGACCATTTAATTTGGCGCCTCGCAATTTGCGACACATTGCGAGTGGCAAATTGGGAGTCGCTAAATGAAATGTACAACAGTGTGTTTAGCACTGTCTGGGATTCCCAATGGGGTCACAAATTGTGAGGTTCATTAATATTGTTGAGCCTCTCGCAATTTGCAAGCCCATTGGGAATGCCATTCCCTCCCAGGTATGGTGGCCTGCTGGGCTCTGCAGGCCACCATGTCGGGGACAGCTTTTAAATAAAGCAGTTTTGAAAAGAAAATGCTGCCTGTTTACAATGCATTTAATAAAAAGAATAAAGAAAATGAAAAGTTTTCTTTACATTTTCTAAGGGCAGGCAGAGGTCCCTGGGACCACTGCCTGCCCTTCAAAAATAATTTTGCATGCATTTGCAAAGGGGTAGGGGTCCCCTGGAGACCCCTTCCCATTTACAAATGCAATACCATCTACTTGAAGTAGGTGGTAATTGTGACTGTTTTGCGACCACAAACATTTGTACATGGTTTTGAGACTCGCTATTTGGAAGGGAATGCCGCTTCCAAATAGCAAGTTGCAAAACCTATTTAGAGAGTTGCAAACAAATTGCAACTCGCGAAATTGGCTATGTACATGGCCCAATAGGTTTTTGCATGCGCAAACGGGTTAGTGAACCCGTTCGCGCATATTAAAACCGATCGTACATCTGGCCCTTAGTGTTTTATATTGAAGTAATAGGCCCTCTATTAAATGTATTTCATTTGTTTTATAGCATCTTCCATACCAATGTAGAATGTCAGAGCACTTTACATCACACACATATAGAGACATTGAATCGTACATGTAAATCAGTGTGTATATAAAATGTTTAAAGAGTGCTTGGTCTGGAAAAGCACAAACTCAGAATTCAGAACATGACACAGTGGCTAGCATTGACTTTAGCATACAATATGTTTTTCCACCCAAATATTTATTTTTAGCAGCATCAGGATAATTAATAACTGGGACAAAATATAAGTTACTAACTGGTACCATGCAGTTTGCAAGCAGCTCTTTGATGACAGTTTATAGGTCCCTCTGCTAGATTACGATTGTCACTCATGAAGTGCACAGTAACAAAAGAATCTCTGTGACAAAAGCAGTAACCACAAACCTAGGTACATACAATACTGCTTTTTAAGATACATTTTATACGTTCTTTGCAGTAGGCACATTTACTCTCCGTGCTACATTAGTTAAATCACAGCTGCCACTGAACAACATTCTCCTCATGCTCCAGCAGGTACATTAATCACTGGCATTCTCTTGACACTTTTATTGTTGCTGGGAAGCTGCTAATTATACAAGAAAGTTTCTGTGCTTTTAAAACTGTTGCCTACAGACCCCCTGGAAATGTGTTGGTAGCTTGGCAAAGCAGACAGGCTTATCTCAGAGGCAGTGTGTTAAGCATTTATGACCACATACAGTAATGAAGTGAATACACTACAAATGGACATGACACAGTAGTATTATAAAAATAAGGATTTTTATATAAGGCTTAGCACAAGACCAAATAACGACAAAAATATACCACAATCTTAATAAATACTCTTGGAAGGAAAAATAATACTTCAAGTGTAGTTTCTTCTTAGCACAAAGTCTTTAGCAACAAAAGCAACTCTTCTTCTTTAAATCACAGTTCTTGGCAACAATGTAACCCACACGGGAGTCACACGACGTTGAGGCAAAGTTAATCCAAAGGTTCGTCGTCGACTGCGAGGAGCGCTACGTTGAGCCCGGAGTCACACGGACCCCCACAACACAGTACCTTGGAAAAGTGAAGCACACGATGATCAGCGGCGTCGAGATGTCCGGCGTCGCGTCTTCGGCGTCGATCCGGCCTCGGAGTCTGGGCGACCTGCAGCGGCGTCGACAGATGTCAGGCAGGAGCAGCGCTCACGAGGTGAAGCAGGATACGGCGTCGTCGTCGATGTCGATGATGATGTTGCAAGAGTGAGCAGCGCTCACGGCGCTGAGAGGGCTCGAAGTCGATGCGATCAGCAGCGGTGCAGACACGGGGTCACTGGGAGCTGGAGCGGAACTCGCTACTCACTGGCGTTGCTGCTGGCGTCGATCGGGCCCGGCGGCCGGCGTCGAGGAAGCGGGACACTGGAGCCGTTACTCACGATGTCGAGCTGGATTCGGTGGCGTCCGTCGGCTTCGAGATTGCTGGATTCTTTCAGAGGTGCTGGATTCTCAAGTTCCAGCAACAAGCACTTTTAGCAGATGAAGTCCTTTAGCCCTGTGACTTCAACAGGAGGCTGGCACTCTTCCAGGCCTTGGAGATTTTCTTTAGCAACGCTTGAGAGTACACACTCAGTTCCTCTCTCCTGGTTCCTTGGCAAAAATAAAGAAGCAACTGCAGGATTCCCCCCAGCAAACAGCACACTGGCAGAAGGGGTAGGCAAGTCCATGGATCAGCAGGCTTCTTGTCCTTGGTTCAGGGTTCCTTGTCAGAAGTGATCTAAAGTCTTGGTTCAGGGGTTCTTCTCTTATACCCTTTTTTGGCCTTGATCCCTTTGTCCATGCAGAGGAATTTCCCCACATCCTGGGTCTGTTGTGGGTGTAGCCAGGCAGAGGCACCTGGCCTATTCACTGTGCAGGGCTGGGGCCTCAGACGCCCAGCAGGAGGTGGAGCCAGTATTGTCACTGGCAGGAGCAGAGCTATCAGTCGCCCGGCAGGAGGTGGAGCCAACATTGTATCAGGCAGGGTAGGCTATCAGGAACTACTCTCCCCCTACTCTCAATGCAAATGTCCCACTCATCCCACACTGACTCACTCAGACCTCTGGAGCCACCCAGCTCCTGTCACACACACACCAAACCAGCGGAAACCAGAAATAGTTCTAAAAGTGCTATTTTCAAACCCAGAGTCCAAAAACCATCCACACAAACGGATGCGTTATTAAACCCCGAGTTCAGGGATACCAAACTTGACATTGCACCCTGCTCCCCGAGCCAGCTAGGATTATAGCATTAATAACCCCGGCAGCCCATTCTAACTAATGGAGAGCAGGTAACCTCACAATAGTGAAAAACTAATATGGCTGTAATTCACTATTAGGACATGCCAACTTGGTCAGGCGTGTCCTACCTTATACCCACAATGCACCATGCCCGTGGGCCTACCATAGGGGTGACTAACATGAAGTTAAGGGAAGGTTTTAGGGACTGGCAAGTAGGTGTACTTGCGCAGTCAGCGTGACAGTACCAGACTGCACGTAGGTCTAGCAATGGCAGACACTCAGGCATATTTTTACTAGGCCGCTCTTGTGGGTGGCACCACATGTGCTGCAAGCCCACGAGCAGCATTTGTATTTACAAGCCCTGGCACTCCTGGTGCACTAGACTAGGGACTGACAGTAAACCAAATAAGCCAAACATGGAATTCAATCATTACAGTAATTTTACATAGGGAGCACTTGCACTGTGGCACTGATCAGCAGTGGCACAGTGCCCAAAGCAATATACCAGCAAAAAAACATCGTAAACAGAGGAGGCGAACAGAAAAAAAATGGAGGAGAGTCTCAAGCCAATGATGTCAGGTCTAACAGTGTGTATATAAAATGTTTAAAGAGTGCTTGGTCTGGAAAAGCACAAACTCAGGATTCAGAACATGACACAGTGGCTAGCATTGACTTTAGCATACAATATGTTTTTCCACCCAAATATTTATTTTTAGCAGCATCAGGATAAATTGTTGGAGTTGCAACTCTCTTGCGACACAACTTCAGCAAAGTCCCCCCTAGACACCATCAGATTCAACACACATCTGTCTATCCCTGCACCACAGTGCACCACCATATGTACACAACACATCAGTGTTTGCGCAAGGGTTGAATTGGTCACATGTCACATTGGTTCTTGCGCTTCCCTGCTAATGTTTGTCTTAGCTAATTTATTTATTTAACTTAATTTTAAATTTACATTCGTCATTGCACATTTTCTGTCAATATGTACAGTTATTGAATTAGCTGGGTTGTGTATGTATGGCATCAGTACTGTGCTCATGTTTTTAATTGGGTGGGGGGGGGGGTATTAGCCTTTTCTGATGCAAAGGATTCTGGGACTTTTGGTGCTATGTAGTGGGTGACACATGAGTCTCTGACTAACCATATATTTATATGCACTTAGGACAATACCATGATCACTATAACAGTGTAACACAGACAATCTCCTTATGCACATTTTCTTTTCATTCCACTTACCTGGTACCACGTGGTGGACGTCACTGACAGGCAGCCCATGGACCAAGTGGGGGTGTATTGTTGTCAGGATATCCTCCTCCAGTGGGGTGAGCTGGATGCGGGGTCCAGGGCATGCAGCAGGGAGGATTCTGCGCAGTTCTATCCTGGAGTATTTTTCCTTGACACTGCTTTTCGTCCTGCCACTTTTTTTTTAATGTCCTGTATAGTTCGCCTCTACACCCCCAGGGCTGAGACAGCAGTGGCTATCTGCTGCCATAGTTCTTGCTTCTGTGCCCCACTGGTGCAATATGGTGGTAGCCCATATATGCGATTGTGGTGCCTTACTATGTATTCCACTAGCATGGTGGTCTCCTCTGCTGTGAAAATTTTTTTCCTTCTCATCTCCATGTTCTCTGGCACTGGAAGCGTTGTAGTAACAGTCTCTCTGTGGCCAAACATGTTCCTTCACTGTGTGCTGCTTTTATGTGTTTTGTGGTACTGGTCAATTAGTGTTAATTAGCTTCAGCTGGAGCGTGGTGGGGATGGTAGGCAGTGGCAGCATACACCATGGCAAAATGGAGCTGTTGGCTGGGATTGGCTACTGTGTGTCAGCTGATCCATGCTGGGTGATGGGTGGACTGGCCAGGTGTTTCCCCTTGCTAATATTACCAATGGCCTGTAGTCATAATTCACGGCCCGTAATCATAATTTATGGCCCGGAATCGTAATCTACGGCCCGTAATCGGAGTCTACGATAATTTGCCGTAAAGTCCGCCAAAGTGCCGTAAAATCTGGCCCGGTGGCGGAAATTACGGCCCGGCGGCGGACGTAAAGTTAGTAGTCGTAAGTCTATTCCGAAAAGTAGTAAGTTCATTCTGTGAATCCCGAAAGTAGTAAGTTCATTCTGTGAATCCCGAAAGTAGTAAGTGCATTTTGTGAATACCAGATAGTAGTAAGTGCATTCTGTGAATACCAAATTGTAGTAAGTTTAGGATTTAGTCTTAAGTTCATTCTGTGAATCGGGCCCAATATTTTTTGCTTAATGCATTGTATTTAAGGAATCGCAATTTGTGATTCCTTAAATGCAATCGTAATTTAAGTAATCGCAATTTTACCAATCCCTTAAGTTGCGATTTTTGCATTCAGGATGATGCATCCCAAATGCAAAACTACCGGTCGCAAAGGGACAGATTCTGCTAATCTGCCGTTAGTGACCGGTTTTTAGTTTGATGCATGGGGCCCCTCCTGTCTTGGTATGATGCACGTGGCCCTGCCTGCTTTCCCAAAACTATTCCAATGTCTCTAGACTCCTGATCTCTGTGAAACTGTAGGTTCCCAGATCTAAAGCTAGCCCTAGGGACTCACCTTCTCGCAGGATTTTCCTGCTTTTCTTCTCATCTTCCCCTGTATGTTTCTAGCAGTAATCTAAACTTAATGTACCCTAGATTATGGTCCTTGCAATACATTTTCATACAAACGTAGGGCCAGATATAGTATCAAACAGCTGGCAACATGTGGTCGCAAATTGTAATAAGTATTTGATTTTGCAACAGTGAGCTAATTACTATGAAGTCATTACACTTAATAGTCGCAGAGGCTCATAGAATGTCCTATCTATTGAATATTAACTAGGCTGGTCGCAATTTGAAAGGAACTGACCTTTCACGTCACTTCCAAATTCAATATGGGGTGTGAAACCCATTTTGCAAGTAAGACTTCTGGCTTGCAAAATGTGTATTGTACATAAGAAACATCCCTTTTTTAGTCATAAACACTGTGATTTTGCAAATTGCAAGGTTTACAATCATACAATTGATCGCATTGTACATATAGCATCGAGTCCCTTTATCTTTCAATGTGTTTTCCTCTTGTTTGTTGTACATCCTTTGCATGCATTTTTATGTATCACACATCTTTTTCTACAGTATGCTTTCTTTCTTCCTTGAGTTGTTAGTATTTGGGAATGCTGTGGCAAAGAACAATAACAACAATAATTGAAGTATTAGGGACCCATTAGGATCTCGGGCAGATCGCCACCGCTCGCATGGCGGTGGCGATCCACCCGAGATCCATCCCCACCTGCCACCCATTTCCCCGCCATATTACTATGCTGGGGGAACCGTGGCAGACGGAAAGACCGTCCGCCGCTTTTCCGGTTGGAAAAGAGTTTAATATGGTGGCAGTGTCTGTCAGACACGCCAGCCATATTACCATGGGGGCAGAAACATGCCCAGTGCCGCCACAGAAAGGCATGTGGTAAATGCTTGTGGGGGCCAGTTGTGGGCCCCCAGGGACTCTGGGGAGGGTGGGGGGTGCACATGGGGGTACCTATGGTACCCCCTGCAGTTCCATGCACAACATGGCAGGCACCGCGCGGTGCCTGCCATGTTGTGCATGGAACTGCACAATATGCCTTCCTGGCATTGTGGCGAGCGGTGCTGAGTGCACTGCCAGCCACAATGACAAGAATGCAGAATGCGCCCCCCACTGTGGCGGGCGCATCCTAATGTCCCCCATGGGACCCCCGCCCTTATGGTGGGCGGTCCCATTTCCCGATAGGATGGCTGGCGGATAAAGTCCGCCCACCATCCTAATGACCCACTAAGTGTTTATTCTTATGTGATTATTTTTCTTTGGAATGTCAACATCTCTGTCACTCATTCCTCAGCTTCCCCTCAATTTGACAACAGTATTCTTTGACCCTTCATTTATTAAACATACATTTCTTGGATGTTTATCAGCGAAACTCCTTTTAAAAAACTGTGTATAGTGGTCAGCATTGCAACATCGCAAGTTAAATTCCCTTGGAACGTCTCATCCAGGGCATCAATTGCACACTTTATGTGTAGAAAAATGTAGCTCCTACTGTTTTTTTAAAATAAACTCTTAATGTTGCACCTTCAGCACAACAAATATCACATCCTATCAATCATTAGCACAATAGTCTTTCTATTTGTAAAAATATTTTTTAATATTTTAATTTGTGAAATACTCATATCTATCTATCTATCTATCTATCTATCTATCTATCTATCTATCTATCTATCTATCTATCTATCTATCTATCTATCTATCTATCTATCTATCTATCTATCTATCTATCTATCTATCTATCTATCTATCTTTCTATCTATCTATCTATCTATCTATCAGTCTATCTATCTATCTATCTATCTATCTATCTATCTATCTATCTATCTATCTATCTATCTATCTATCTATCTGTCTATCTATCTATATTCACTGGAAAAAACAGACTTGAAAGGGATGTTTAGTTATCTGCTGAAACTTTAACTCATGGCCTACAGTAAATATAACTTGTGCCCTTTTTTGCACAGGGTTGTTCTCAAGGATGTCTTTTCAGACGTCATCAGTGATGTTATAAGTGATGTCATAAAACATCTCATGAGTGATGAATGGTCATAAGCAGTGCATGGGGAGGGTGCCCCCATAAGCTCACCATCCCTGGGGCCAAATCAGATTTTGTTTATCAGCGTCGCAGATTCGCAGAGGAACCCTATATCTGCGGTGCGGATTAAAACAAAAAATGCCCACAACTGTAAATCTGAACCCCCAAGGATGTGACCAGGCCCCTCCTTGAGACCTTTTAGGCTTGTGTGCCCCATTCCCAGGGCTGACTGTTTTTAGGGGAGAGGGACATGCGATCCCCTCCTCTAGCCTCATGAAGGTCCCTGGGGCTAAGTTTTTAATATTGTGTTGGGGGCATGCGACTTTTGCAGGGCAGGATCCCACATTTTATTCCCTGCCCACCCTCTCTAGTGCAGGGAACACAGCTTTGCACCTACCTGGGTGGGAGCAGAGAAAAAATCTGCTCCTACTCGGGATGGAGCAAAAGAAGCAGGCTGCCACTGGCACCCACGAAGGGTGCTGGCTGGGAAGCTGGCAGGTGCTGCAGGGACATTGACCCACTCCCCTGCGGTCCCCCAACAATTTGAATATTATGGGTTATCTGAGCAGAGACAGGGACACCTGCGAAAGATAAACAAATTGCTTGCTCTCACCAGCACCCAAAATGGGTATGAAGTTGGCAGGGTCCGTGGGGGCTTTGGGGCTCTCTTCCCACAGCAACCAACATCTGGTAATGTTGTGGGTGCACCTGGTGGGCACCAGAGCACATAAAAAATAATTTTAAAAATTTACAAAAAATAACAGATGAGCCACATGAGTTGTTCAATTATGATCCACTGCTGTGTGGAAGGGCTTTTTAAAAATACTTTTAGATCTTAGTGGTACCCCTACAGGAGCAGAGGGACCACAGGCATTTTTTGTAAAGTTCTGAAGGGCTGCTGGGCGCACAGCAACCCCCCCAGCAACATTATTCAAAAAAACACAGTGAGTCTCCTGGGGTCACTGGATCCATGTCACTGCACCAAAACCCCTGTGTGCTGTGGGGGGGGGGGGTTAGGTGCCCTTTGGTGGTTGGCCAGGCCCTGTGCTCAACCCTATTCTGCACATGGTGATGGGCATCTTATTTTACGCTAAAAACATAGAAATTCACTGAATAAAACAAAGGGTGAACTGACATTATAGTTAGGAAATTTAATAATATTGGATTTAAAGTTGGAAATTCTCTCAAAAAAACAAAGGTTAAAGGGATGGTATAGTTAGGTGAAAATGTCAGTTAAAACATGCCATTTTTAATTAACAAAATCTCTTAAATTCGCCAGTGGTCATTATCTCATGCAAATAAAACTCTTGGCCTAAAGTAACTATAACTCACACCCTCACGATGCACTACTAATTTCTTCCCATATTGCATCACTCGTGAAATGTTCTATGACATCACTGATAACATGACTGCAGCATCTGAAATAACAGCATTGGATTTACAGTTGGAAATTCTCTCAAAAAACAAAGGTTAAAGGGATGTTATAGTTAGGTGAAAATGTCAGTTAAATCATGCCATTTTTAATTAACAAAATCTCTTAAATTCGCCAGTGGTCATTATCTCATGCAAATAAAACTCTTGGCCTAAAGTAACTATAACTCACACCCTCACGATGCACTACTAATTTCTTCCCATATTGCATCACTCGTGAAATGTTCTATGACATCACTGATAACATGACTGCAACATCTGAAATAACAGCATTGGATTTAAAGTTGGAAATTCTCTCAAAAAAACAAAGGTTAAAGGGATGTTATAGTTAGGTGAAAATGTCAGTTAAATCATGCCATTTTAATTAGCAAAATCTCTTAAATTCGCCAGTGGTCATTATCTCACGCAAATAAAACTCTTGGCCTAAAGTAACTATAACTCACACCCTCATGATGCAATACTAATTTCTTCCCATATTGCATCACTCGTGAAATGTTCTATGACATCACTGATAACATGACTGCAACATCTGAAATAACAGCATTGATGACAACTCTGTGCATGTTGGGGCCTTGAGTTATAGTTATTTTAGGCCACATTTCAGGACAGACGTGCGTAGATCATTGCAACAGCATATAATCCAGTGGTAATAATGTGCCACCACCGGCAGACTACAAAGATCCACCACCAATGGGGCACTTACTCAGTTTGCAATTAGAACTTGAAAGAACACTTTTCTAACAGGCCAGTAAAGTACCTGGCCCGACTGTATATCAGTCAACATGTTCCACTCTGACTGCAAGGCATGGCCTACAGCCCTGACTAAGATATTCAATGCAGCACTGGGAAATAGTAATTACCCTCGCTCATGGTGATAATATGACATTTTTGTTCCATTCCACAAAAAAGGAAGCAAGTTGCTATCGAGCAACCACAGACCAATATCGCTCCTGGAGAGTACTAGAAAAATCTTTGGATGGGTCCTTCTAAATAGGCTGCAGGCCTGGGCAGATAAAAACAAAATTAGCATGTTAAATCACATGCTATTACATCGCGTTCTATTACAACGTGTTTTTTTACAACCATTACGTTGCTAGAACGCAATAACTTTACATCGCAAGCCATTAGATCGACTTGCTGTAGGGGGCGTGCTGGACTTAGGAATAGTATCATTTACTATTCCAACTCCAGCCTGCACCACAGTAGGGAAGGTGTTGGAATAGTAAATTGTACTATTCCTTAGGTTAGAGCACCCCCTACAGCAAGTCAATCTAATGACTTGCGCTGTAAAGGCAACGGAGTTGTTGTAACAACCCCGTTGTAAAAGGAACGCGATGTAATGGCGGCATGTAAACGCTGTTTCCCAATAAAAACATGTCCTGATAGATGCACTCGAAAGGAAGGGACAAGGAAACCCTACTCACTCAGGAACCAGGGTGCGAAATGTATGTAGAAAACAAAGGTTCCAGTGGAATAGTACATTGGTATCATTGATAATTATTCAGCATAATAGCAGTAACAGTAAGGGTTAAGGAGGGATGCAGGAGTGAGAGAGCACTCATGACACAAATGTTTGTACCATACTCAGGTTTGTATTGTTCAAAAAGTAGTATAAGCATATACACTATACAAAATAAATCATATATACAACAAATTTCTAATTGTGCGAAGTGTCCCAAGTGTATAAGTAAGATCCAAAAACAACAGTTTAAGTGACAATTGGTGAAGGTATTTACAAGGTTTCAAAGGATTTTTTTCCAGGACAAGCGACCATTATGGAATAAACTTTTAAAAGTTTATTCCATAATGGTCGCTTGTCCTGGAAAATATTCCTTTGAAACCTTGTAAATACCTTCACCAATTGTCCCTGAAACTGTTGCTTTTGGTTCTTACTGTTATTGCTATTATGCTGAATAATTATCAATGAATTCAATGTACTATTCCACTGGAACCTTTGTTTTCTACATAAAATACTGATAGATGCACCGGCAGGGTTTCGTAAGAGTATGAATACTTTTGATCAAACTGTTAACTTATGAATGGTGTGTGTCAATTACACAAAAGTGCTTAAGTTTCCACTATATCTGTCCATCACCGAGCTCAATTCTGTATTTGACCTGGTGAACAGACCAAAACTGTGGAAAACACTCAAAGAACTAGGGGTCGACTAACATCTTCTGCAGGCGGTCAAAATGTTACATGATGACACACACGTGCTTTTGCTCGCTTTGAAAGTCAAGGAGAATGCTACCCCCCCTCCCCACCTCCCCCCCATTGGTTTGGGGTACGCCAGAGATGCATTCTCGCTCTATTACAATTTTTCGTCTTCCCAAATGATTCTGAATAATTTCTCCTCCAGGGGCACACAGACGTTTCAAAGGTGTGTAATAAAAAGTTAGTTCTCCTCCGGTTTGAGGACGACGCTGTAATACTATCCTGTACACAAAGCAAACTGTGCAGGAAGCTAGTCAGCTTGAAAAGTTACTGTCATCTTAACCCAGAGGTCTTCAAACTTTTTGATGCCGAGACCCCCTTGTAAAACCTTTTTAGGGGTAAGGACCCCCTTCCGACAAAAGTTTCTAGAAACTGGTACTCCTCATCATCATCTTTTGACAACCATAAATGCGCCTGTTAGACCTCATCACATCCATCCATCATTCATCCACCCACACTTTCACACATCCATCCATCCTTTCATCCTTCCATCCATCCATCCATCCTTCATCCATCCACACTTTCATCTTTCCATCCATACATCCATCCTTTACCCCTCCACCCTTCCATCCATCCACCCATCATTCATCCACCCACCTTTTCACACATCCATCCATCATTCATCCATGCAACCTTTTATCCATCCATCCATCCACCCTTTCATCCTCACATCCTCCCATCCAAACATCCATCCTTCATCCATCCACCCTTTCATCCATACATCCATCCACCCACCCCCAGGCAACCTTTTATCCATCCATCCATCCATCCATCCATCCATCCATCCATCCTTCATCCGTCCACCCTTTCATCCTTCCATCCACCCTTTCATCCATCCATACATCCTTCATCCGTCCACCCTTTCATCCTTACATCCATACATCTCTCCTTCATCCATCTATCCTTCACACATCCACCCTTCACCCATCCACCCTTTCATCCTTCCACCCTTTCATCCTTCCATCCACCCTTTCATCCATCCATACATCCTTCATCTGTCCACCCTTTCATCCTTACATCCATACATCTATCCTTCATCCATCTATCCTTCACCCATCCACCCTTCACCCATCCACCCTTTCATCCTAACTTGCATAAATCCATCCTTCATCCACCCACCCCTTCATCCTTCCATCCATACATCCATCCTTTACACATCCACCCTTCCATCCATCCACCCATCATTCATCCACCCACCTTTTCACACATCCATCCATGCATCATTCATCCATGCAACCTTTTATCCATCCATACATCCATCAACCCATCCATCCATCCTTTCATCCTTCCATCCACCCATCATTCATCCCCCCACCTTTTCACACATCCATCCATGCATCATTCATCCATGCAACCTTTTATCCATCCATACATACATCTACCCTTTCATCCTTCCATCCATCCATCCTTTATCCGTCCATCCTTACATCCATCCATCCACCCATCATTCATCCACCCACCTTTTCTGTGCCTCTCACATGGGGGGTGGGGGGGTCAGTATCTCTCTGCTCTTCTTCCTTCATTCCCGATCATGGGAGGGCATCTCTGTGCCTGCCTGCTGGGGGCGGGGGACGTGTCATGGGACTCACAGCTCCAGGCGCGCAATATGCATTGACCTCAAAGGGCTACACTACAGCCTGCTCCCCCAGCCCCCCCCCCCCCCACCTCTCCTCCTCCCCTAGCTCAAAACGGCTTCAGGGACACACACACACACAGCCACACCCGAGTACTTGACAGGTCTTTAGAAGACCTTTTACTTGTTAACAAGGCTTTGATGTTTTTCACACCTCGGCTCCGCCATAAACACCCTCGATCAGCCCACCGGCAGGAACTGAGTGCGCTGGCAGAATCTGCGACCCCCTTCCAAGGACTCCACGACCCCCCTGGGGGTCGCGCCCCACAGATTGAAGACCTCTGTCTTAACCCCTTAGGCGCGGCCACGATTCTGCGCCTGTGCGGCGCTTTTAATAAGTGGGCGGGTTCATGACGGCCCCCAGCCGTCATCAGCATACGCCCACCGCAGTGCATGAGGGACGGGGGCCGTCATCAGCATAGAAGGGGACAAAAATAATGCCAATAAGGGCATCCCCAACTTCTATTAAATCACCAAGAATCAATGATCAAGTGCTCGAAATTGTCAAGAAATATGACTGCCTGGGGATTACTAATAATATCAAACTGACCTGTCATGTTTATAAGGCAGCTACTACTCTCCTGCATCCGCTAACACCATTTTGAATGTTAAGCACAGGATCGGCTGCCATTCACTGAGCATCCTTCCCAAAGTATATGAGAAAATAGCAGTGGCAACAGCAATTTACGGTGCAGAGTTATGGGGATATGGTAGAAGTGAACATCTCCAAAAGATAGAAAATTCCTTCCTGAGATTGCATCCGAGCCTTGGTACACTGCTTCCTCTTTTATTTCTGGAACTGGGCAAGATCCTCATCTCGGATATCATAGCTCCTGCCCTGGTCCGATGATGGCTACAATTAAATTGTAATTATCACACGGAATCATATCAGAGAGCAATATTCGAAGAGTCGGCTGCATGGAGAGTCCATCTCAATCCTAGGTCAAACTATATAAGAAACTTCTTAAAGGGACTCAGGGCCAGATGTACGACGTGGTTTTGCATGCGGAAATGGGTTTGCCAACCCGTTTTCGCATGCATAATCACTGCTGGCAAGTACAATTCTTAAATGGCGAGTCACAATTTATATGTGACTCGCTATTTAGGAATTGCTAGTCGCAATTAGGAAGGGGTGTTCATTTCCTAATGGCGTCCTCAATTCAATGTATGAATGTTTTGTGACTGCAATTGCGGTCACAAAACACTCGCAAATTACCACCCTCTTCAAGAGGGTGGTAATGGGGTCGCAAAAGGGAAGGGGCCCCAAGGGTACCCTTTCCACTTTGCAAACGCAGTTGAAAATATTTTTTAAGTGCAGGCAATGGTCCCAGAGACCAATGCCTGCCCTTAAAAAATGAAACGAAAATATTGAATTTTTTTCTTTCTTAAATGCATCCAAGGAAACCGGGCTGCATTGGAAAGAAAACTGCTTTATTTAAAAGCAGTACCAGACACAGTGGGCTGCTAAGTCCAGCAGGCCACCAAACCTGGGAAGGCCTGCCATTCTCAATGGGGTCGCAAATTGCGAGAGGCTCATTAATATTCATGAGCCTCTCTATTTGCGACCCCATTGGAAATCACAAAACAGTGTATTAACACTGTGGTACATGCATAATATTGCTTCGCAAATTGCGAGTCGCAAAAGACCTGCAATTTGCAAAGCGCCATTTTGCGCGTCGTACATCTGGCCCTCAGTCTGGTACATCTTTGAGTGGATCCAGCTCATCTCACTGGTGTCACTGCTACAGTCAGAGAAGTGTTTTTTAATACAAAACTTAAGGCAGATATCAACTCTGCAAGTGTGATCATGCTAACTCGTAATTATTTACACACAAAGCTTATTCTGGGTATGGAACAATACTTTAATGACATCAGCTCAGTTGCCCCACTTTATATTTAAAATGTTTCCTATGCATTTTACCTGTTAAATCATACCTTGCCAAATTTGCAGAAAATCATATTGACTCCTATGTTTGCAATTGGAAATGGGCGGCTAGGAGACAAAAATTTGCTTCATGCTACTTTGCACAAAAACTAAACATCTATGCACTAAATGGCTTGCCCCACTGTTTAAGCAGTTTTACAACCTGCACAGAAGCACTAATATTTGTGCCAGAGGCAAGCTACATCATGGGAGCCTGGTGTCAAGTTTCAATCACGTATAGGGTGACTACAGGTCCCAGAATGCTTGGTTCTAGTCCTCTTTCTCTGTTTACTCTTTCTCCCTTTCTGTATTCTATATTAGCCTCTTGTGTGCCTTCCGCGGTGCTTGTCACCTGTGGTTAGCCGTACCTGCGAGATCTGTCATTCGAGAGTATTGAGCGCATTGAAGTGTTTTCAAGACTTTGTGAACGGCAGTACGAGAGAATCTATTCAGGGCCGTTCTCGTTGGGGCGTTCCTTCCATCTGACACCGCGGAGCAGCTGTGGGAGCTCCGAACTGTAGCTGAGAGCCGCTGAGGAGCCGCGCTGAGAGCCGCTGACGAGCCGCGCTGAGAGCCGCTAAGAGACTCACGCTGAGATCCGCGCTGGCAGTTGGGGAAAGCACCGCGCGGAAGCAAAGACAAAGGTACACAGAGCTCTCGGCCAGAAATCAGCTCTACTACTTTATTCGCCCTTACTTTTTCATCGGACCTATAGCCTAGCGGATTGCTAGCGTGGGAAGAGTGTTTTATAACTCTTCGTGTTTTTGTTTAAGACTTGGCCTTTTTGAGTATTCTTGGCAATTGAACTCTGCCGAACGTTTTTGTTTCCTTGAGAGCCGTTGAGAGGCTCGGATTCAGTAATCCCTCAATTCTTAAAGGTACAGACAAACAGTGGTCTTGAAGGAACATTTGCCATATTCACTGAGCTGCAGCTTTATCGACAGAACGTGGATTACTTGAAAAACTTCCTGTTTCTTACTGGATTTAGGGTTCTTGGGCAGATCCCTGTTTTCTTTTCTTTTTACTTTATTTTTCCTATTTTGCCCTCTTTTCTCAGAACAAGTGTGGAAGCCTTATGATGTAAGTGTATATCCTCCCATTATATACATAAAAGTGGTAGGGTACCATAGTGAAGAGTGTAACTTTCCTGCTCTTGTGTCTATGTGCAGGTACCTACTTACAGACCCAACCTTTTGGCGTTCTCCTGTTGTCGAGTACTGTAGATGGTTTATGGCTGCCACTCCTTTATGTTTTATTTATCCACTTTTTCCCCTTCCCTGGGTGAGGTCCTCATAGGCGAGTGTTAGTCTTATATTTGCTTATGGTACCGTATCTAGGGAGGAGTGAATCTAGCTTCGGCATCGCTCCTGCTGTACCGGATTCCAAGGTTAGTCAATCTGTATTCGTTGTGACACCTGGTTTGTGAAAAGAAGATTGCAGAGAGCTCCCTCCTTGGACCCAGTCCAGCAATAGTTTTACTAAACTGTTAATCAAGATAAGGACAGGGTTTTTTTCAATTGCTTTATCAAGTGCTTTGATAAGCTTATCTTAACATGTTAAGGCATATATGTACTGCTACCGATTGCTTGACTTTATAGGTTTTTCAAATGGATTAAAAGGTGAAAGTTGAAATTAAAATCATATCTTGATTCTCTTCTGCATATTAATTGTTGTTTAGCATTCACAACATAAGGCTCAAAACTAAGGGTTTACATTCCAAGTCACTATAGGTGTTTTCATCTGCGAAATAAGGCTGTAGTGCAAATATAATGCCTGATTTAGAGTTTTGTGAACAGAATACTCTGTTGTAAAGGCAATGGAGTGCACTGTTCTCCACACGCTAGGTCCACCTGCCTCATTTAGAGACAGGCAGACTTTATAGTTCCGGTCGATGGAGTTGATGGGGACTCTACTGACAGAAAATGTGCTCAAAAGACCGATGGATATGGGGCCGTCAAAGGATGGACAGGAAAATTGAGCCCCACTCCTTGTGCCAATACTCCCAATGTGGGGGGCTTTGGGAGCTTGTTTCAGAAAAAAAAGGCTGATTACAAGTCTGGCGGCCTTGCGACTGCCAGACTCGTGGTGGCACTGGAGTGCCAGTCCACAGTTTTACCGATTACGTCTTTGTGAGTCGTTTCGACAGTGCACCGTCGGCTGCACCAAGGGAACAGTCACTCCCTGGCGTGGCGAAGGAGCGCCACAACATATTAGGCTGAGCAGGGACTGGTGCAGTCCCGCTCAGCATATTTTGAGTTCTTGGACTGCCAGTCTTTTCATGGTGGTGCCCCGCCATTAAAAGGCCGGCAGTGCTGGAACAAAGGGTGGCCGACAGAACCCCCATGTGCCCCTCGCCATGGGGATACATTCAAGGGGGCACAACATGTGCCCCCCCTGTCTGTATTCCCACCAGTTCCAGCATGGCATGGACATCACCATCCATGCTGTGCTGGAACATTTTGGTCATTCACATTACGGTGCCTGTTTTCAAGGCATTGCTATGGGAAAGGCCAAAGGACCACTGATCGCATCACGAGTTGTACTTTTGCAACTTGTAAATACGGCTGGCGGTGCATGCGTGGGTTTGGCACAGTGCAGCAGGCGTTAAGCCGGCGCCTCTGTACCAAAGTCGTAATCGGTCCCAAAAACTCAGTAAAAGTTTGGACAGCCATCAAAATCAAAGGATGTCCACCAAAAATGTTTTACATTGAAAGCAACCTCTGTGAAAACGGTTTCTTTCAATGTAAAGAGATGACCTCTGGGCCCGACGGCCAACTATAAATTTGACAGATGGAAGTTTGTCTGCCAAACTATAGATCATGCCCATAAGTCTTTATTGATACTGTCTTATTTTATAAATATACATTAACATCTTTAAATGCTGATTGTGTCAGTTCAGGCATTCTGTAAATGTTTTTCTATCAAATGCTAGGATACAACCAGTTATTTGAAACAAACCTTTAATATTGTTGATATAATTTGTTAAATCCCCTTACTCCCACCGTATCACAATGTGATGATTATTGGATAGCACAATGACAGCAATTGTTATTTGATCTCTTTTGGGCCTCCACTTCTTGTGAACCTGCAAGAAAATAACTTACACGTTTTCAATGAACAAGTCAATGTGTTCCATTACTCTAGTTAAATTATACTCTTCAATCCCTTTCTAGCAAAGTTTCCCTATGCTGTAATCAATACCTTGTACTTTACTGTACTTGGGATCCACTTTGCTATTTAAAATACCCACCTTTTCTTTGGCAAATCACTTGTGTCATTCCATCCTATGAATGTTCCAAATTCATGTACCCTTGGATTCATCAGTTGTTACTCGGAAAGCTGCAATCCTGGCATTTTCTCCAGTTTGGAACTACAACACTCAAGAGAAATGACATTGTCCATGGCCACTCTGTCAGCCCAATTTAGAGTAGATACAGTAATTTGTTTATTTCTGTTCACTGTAGGCAAGAAAAATACAGAGGCACTGTGCAAAGTGACAGAAAATCCAACACTTGCTGGGAATACACTCCAAGGGTGTGGGGGCATTAGTTTAAATTTTTCAGAAAAAAAAACTTTTACTTAGGTAGTTTGTACAGAAAGAAAAAGACTTTATAAAAATGTGTTTGACAGCCTTCAAAACTGATGGAGGCCTTCCTCCAAATATTTTGCATATTGAAAGAAACCGCTGAGACATTGGATTCTTTCAATGTAGAGAGCTGACCACTGGGCTGGTGGTCGTCTTTACATTTGACAGACGGTAGTCGTCAGTGAAAGCCGCTGTGTTGTGTTACATTTCTTTCCAAAGTCACGAAGGGTGGCACACATCTACCCTTGCGTGGCTTAGTAAATATTACTTAAGGGCTTGTGTTGCCTTGCATCAACTTGTGTGACACAAGGACAATGCAATTCCATAGTAAAGCTGGGAATTAAAGTGCAACTCATGTGTGCATAAGGTTGTTTAGCATCTCCTCAGCCCTTCATTATTTATAAAATGTAACCACCTTCTGCTTTGACCAGTCCACCATCCATGTTTTCGATAATATATCAAAACCAGCTGCATCATCTATGCAGTTCACCATCAATCAAAAGATGAAAGAATTACTGAATATCACTCAAATAAAGTGCTGCAAAAATAATTCACAATATGTCCCCCAAAATTTCCTTTTTTGAGCATCGACATTTCCTAATCTATGCTGCAATTTTTTGGTGGAATCCTAAATTGGAACCAACTAACAGGGGTCATGGCACTCCGGAGCACAATAGTAAAAGCTCCAGCTCCAGGAGGGTATGCAAACAGGAGTAGGCCCCAGGAGGTTTAGGGTGAATTGTTCCCAAAAACATTTTGGGGCGGGGCTGCACTTCCTGTAGCCCCCTCCAGACACACTTGTTGTGCCATTGGTGGCGCCACTGCCCTCATTTAGGCCACCACAAAGAAATCTGATATGACCCGGCCCCCCTCTCCCAGGGTAGCAGGGGTAGGATTTATACCCCAGGGTCTCAGTCAATGTACATATGCAAATTAGGAAGCCAATTGGACTACAGCCCATGCGAATCCACCAAACAATACTTTGCAAGAAGTGTTTCTGGTAACGATCAGTCTAACAAGATTAGCACAGGGACACAGTGGATGAATAACACACTCATAATAGCACCAAGAAACAGAAGAGGTACTTTAAAACGTTGATTTAAAATCCTAGTGCTAGGGGTAGCAAAGAGCAAGGCAGGGGCTACAACTGCGACTCCTAAATGGCGTCCATGTTGTAGGCTATCTTGGTGGTTTGACCTTCAATAGAACATGTAAATCCAGCCTTACTACAAACTATTCTAATTATTATATTATATTAATTGTCCCGGTGCTGTAAGCAATGATGTCATTTTGTGTTTCCCTGATTATGTGAGTGTGATCTCCATTGCAATCCCTAGCTGTAAATATAGGAATTATTAATCGGTATAATGCTTTGACTTGCTTTTGGTTTTATTTGACATTGTCATTAATGCTGTGGTTCATCCCTCAAAGGAATTACATTTGAAACCATTTTTTTATATCAACTCACTTAACTTTATACAATGCTGGGGCCAGTTGTAATGACCATTTATTGCCATACGGGTCCTTAAGTGGCTAGAGCATTAGTGAAGTGCCGCTCCCATTATAACTTTTACTCCAATTGTTGTGTTGATTACAACTCGTAGAGGACAACCCCATCAGCCGGTATTATATCAAAGGAGTCTGCTAACTCAGCCAAACAGTCATAGAAATTGACCTCTCAAGATCGCCTTAATTTCAAAGTTGGGTTTTGAAAATGAAATCAGTTCCACTCTATGACCATCTGGTGTTTTAATCGGGGTATAGCCACTAGTCTCCTCCCTGCCCAAGGGGGTTTGGAATTTCTGTTGAGATTTCTGCTGCACTGTCTAGAATAGCTGTCGCCCAACTTCCTGTTCTTCAGTAAGACCTTCCTTTTGCAAAGCATCCTGCCACTTTGTTGAACCAGCTTTCTTTCTTCGAAAATAGCGCTGCTCTTATCCTGATCCTTTCCAATTCCCCCAATATTGTGAATAAGCTTTTCCCCTTTCAGGTCCATAGGAAGAGTGGCCCATACCGCTTATCGCCACAATCATTAGAAGAAAGAGAATGGTGCTCTTCAAAGGATTGATATCTCTTTGGAGTGATAATTTCTTTACTATCTCTCAAATGCTAGTCCGCCTACTGTTCATCAACTCTATGGTACTACTGATACTTTTTCCTACGGAATCCACTTCAAGTTTTCAATTTCTCCTCTAGAGAGCACTGTGTATTTTGTTTATTCCTTTAACATTCACTGTGATCTCAAAACTAGCTTTTAAATAGGTTTCTGTGGCTTAGTACCCAGAATATTTCTTATGGGTGGGTTGATTCTTTATGAAAATTAGAAGAAGATTATTTTGTTTCATGAAAACAGACTACTATAATTTCACCTTATTAAACTAACCACGCTAATGTTTTAAATGACATTTTGAAATTATTGTGTACACAAATCGCATTATCTATGCGTCTTCAAATAGGTGCTCTGCCACATGCTCACTTTGTTTAATTCAAGTGGAAACCATAATGTTTCTATCATTGTTTTCTGTTTTGCTCATTCGTTTTCACCTTGTTTTCAGACCTCTTCTGCCTACTTGTCCATCCTCTTCCTCAGCCCTGAAATGTTGCTTGGCAGCAAAATCATAAAATTATGGTTCTACCGTTGAATGATGCTGCATTCCCACCATCTGTAAGGTAGGCTGGAACAGTAAGCTAGGCATTACATGAAGGTGAGCTCCAGCATCACACGAGAAAGAGGCTTTTACTTGCTGGAAAAGGCCTAATCTCTGGGAGAAGACTTCAAAAGTGGCCTGCATTAGAAAGAATATACACCCTGGGCATAGCAGGCTTCTCCAATGTGTGGCTCACAAACTAGTTGTAGATCTCCATCTGCCTGTAAGTAGCTCTTCTGTGTGCAGCCCAGTTTACTAAGTTAGAAGCTTTTGCTTAGCTGAATCATTATATGTATCACAAAATTGAAGAGCATTTCTTTAAGACAATGATGTGACTATGTGAAGAACTCGTAAGCCGATGTATGGAGAAAAATGGTCGCATTTCAAAAACATATTTAAGCCTGTTATTTCAATGATAAATCAGGCAGCGTTGGGAAGACTTATTAATATTACCTTGGTGCCAGGGGCATTGGTGCTATGACTGTTTAATAATATTGTGTATCAAACAAGAGGGACAGATTAATAACATTCACAAAATTCCACATTGAGAAAGCCTTTTTACTCCAATGTAGGCAACTGTTCCTCATGAACTGAAGTGATCACTGCTGGCAATGTTGCATATGGTGGCCACTAATGTAATCTTGTCTGATGTGGTCACTATCACAGCTCTAAAAATATTAATAGTTAAGAATGCTTTTCATTTTCCCTGTGCACTGTCTTCAAAGCTCTGATGGGCAGTGGCCCAGAGTTTTTGAGTAGGTGTTTTAAGTGGTATGTGCCGGGGAGAGCGCTTCGCTCGGCCGAAGGAAGACTAGTTGCAGTGCCACAAATAAAAAAGGCCAGTTGGGGAGGAAACAGCTTCTACTACTGTGCAGCAAAAGCCTGGAATACACTGCCGGCACACCTCTGGAATGCCTCGGAGCTCCTCTCTTTTAGAAAGGGGCCTAAGACCTGGTTATTCATGGATTAGATCCCCGTATTTTTTCTCGGGAGTCAGTATGTAGCACCAGGACGCCCTTGGGTATAAGTGCGCTTTATAAGCTCCTAATAATAATAATAATAATAATAAAAATAATTACACATAAGTAGCTCTTATTACAGAAAAGGTTGGAGACCCCTGACATATGGCCACTTAATGCCTGATTCAATCCACTAAGAGTGGGGCAAAGATTTGTATTTGCCATACTCTTATGTAAGATGAGCCTGGTAGACTTCCAAGACCGATTCTTTACCCCAGCAGGGCAATATTTTTGTAAATACTGTTAAGAACGTAATATATTTGTCAGGCGATATTTCCAATCAATCAATCAGGGGTTGGTAAAGTGCAACTACTCACCCAAAGGGTCTCAAGAAGCTGAGGGGGGTAGCTCTGTTGAGTGCTGGGGTCATCTGAAGAGCCAGAACTGAGGCAGTGTGGGGTCTTGTCGGAGTCGGAGGGGAGGTCGTTCCAGGCCTTGGCTGAGAGGTACAAGAAGGATTTTCCTCCCTTTCTGGTCTTGAAAATGCGTGGAACGGTGGTGAGAGAGAGGTTGGCTGAACAGAGGTGTATTTTGGGTGTGTGGAAGGAGAGGCGGCTGTTCAGGTATGTTGGTCCGGTGTTGTGAAGGGTCCTGTATATGTGGGTGAGGAGTTTGAAGGTTATTCTTCTTTCTACTGGGAGCCAGGGGAGATCGCTGATGTTTTGGGTCATGTGGCTGTCGTTGGGGGTGTCAAGGATAAGTCTTGGGGCGGCGTTCTGGATGGCTGAGTTCTGACGGTGAGGAATGAGCAAATCCAGTTGAGGGCTTTGCCACGGATGCCGGCGTCATGGAGTCTGGTGGCTAGGGTGCGGTGGGAGATAGTGTCAAAGGCAGCCAAGAGGTCCAGGAGGATGAGGGCTACCATTTTGCCCTGGTTGAGGAGGGAGCGGATGTCGTTGGTGGCTGCGAGTAGGTCGGTCTCGATGCTGTGATTGCTGCAGAATCTGGATTGGGAGATGTCCAGGACGTTGTTAGCTTAGATGAAGTCTGCTAGTTGGGTGTTGACAGCCTTTTCAATGACTTTAGCTGCAAAAGGAAGCAGGGAGATGGGCCTGACGGTTTTGAGGTTTTTCTGGTCTGCTGGGGTTTTTTTCAGGAGGGGGTGGACTTTGGCGTGTTTCTAGTCATTGGGGAAGGTGGCTGTTTCAAAGGAGTAGTTGATCGGCCGGCGTAGTTAGGGTGTGATGGCAGAAGCAGCTCTGTGGAAGATGTAGGGTGGGCAGGGGTCTGAGGGCGCTCCGGAGTGGATGCTTTTCATGGTTTTCAAAGTGTCTTCTGTCATGAGAGGAGTCCAGTTGAGCAGGGATTGTCGGGTGGGGTCACTTGGAGGGAGAGTGGGAGCGGTGAGAGGTCTTAGTTTTCACAACGTTTTCGTAGATCATCTTAATCTTAAGGAGAAAGAAAGTGTTGAGTCTGTTGCAGAGGTCTTGGGGGAGTGGGACGTCTGTTGTTTCCCTGCAGGTTTTGACAATGATATTCGGGTATCATACCTCCAGATAAACTCCTTTAATCCAGAGGTTGGGAATGAATTTGCACCATGCATGATATACATATGAAAAGTATAATAGAATGCCCATCCAGATAGGGATAGGAATAAAGCAGTTAGAGGTCCTGGAAGATTAAGATTTAGATACATTTCTAGTGGCCAACATAGATAATAAGATCATTATCTTTGAGAAGCATATTAAATCTACTTTTCACTGGTGCCTGAATTTAAGTATTATTTGCCAGGTAAACAGAGACAGAGACTTGGGAATTACTATAACTGTAACACTAAATTAATGGGCCCATAAAGTAACATAAATATAGCCATCAATAAAATTGAACTTCTAAGGTTTAAGCCACAGTATGAAGGACACTCGACTGTCCTGCTAAAACATGTTTTCAAATGTAAGCTCCAATAGTGTGTGGGCACAGGCTCTTTCTTGTTTCATTTGAGTTTCAGGGAATACTTGCTATTCTCCCTGTAATACTTAGAGAATGTCTGGTATCAACCAAAACAAAAATATTTCTGCAGACCATGGCAAGCAATTTGTTTCCTTTCATATACCTTTCAAAACACAATTAATGTGAAATGTTGGGACACAATAATGTTCACTTGTTAGATCACTTGTTTCCACAGTTACTACACATACGTAAATGCCTCTGTGTGTGTTCATTTTTGGATGACTGCAAGTGTGCTATTCTACATGCATTCTGTATGTTTACATTTGACCTACTACAATGAATGTGTCATTGCTTGTTTCCTTTGCATGTTTATGCTCAAACACACATTTTTTAAATGTTATGCCACTGTCTATCCAGGGGTTTGCATTAAACAAAAAATGGCATGTCTAAAAATATACTTTTCTTAAAGTTTGCAGCCTCTGAAGATGTCCTCCTCTTACACTTATCAATAAACGTTGCTTCCACAACATGTGCCTACCTGCCTTTACCATTCTACAAAGGTAGTCAATGTGCATTTCTCATAATTTGTTTACCTACGTGGTACTCAAAGGTGTACTTTTATTCAGAAATCAACAGAACAGATGGGTTGAGAACAAGAATTTAGAAATGTGTCCGGTTCTAAAGTTAGTCAATACAATTTTTTTGATATTTGTTTATTAGCATTTTTGCACATTCAGTGACATCATACATATTGATCAATGTCAGTAGATGACCTGCATGTGTTACAACTTTACAACAACAGAACATTTAACTGACATGACAGCAAGTTGAAAAAGAGATCGAGTCAGCGAGTCTTATTACACTGTACATTATACATGTCTATACAATTATGCTGTTACACTTTTTAATTCATTGAACTACCACAACAAAACTAACATTCATCTATTTTGCTATCTATTGTGTAGAGTAATGTTAATTTAGATACTTGAATCCACCATATCAGGACTAGTACTATCAGTATCTTCAGTTCGTTTTGTGCGTATCCATTCCAGGATTGCACCCCATATATCTTTTGGCCTTGAGGCAGGCGGCGGAAGTTCTCAACAAGGGGGAGTTGGGTCTGACAGTAGGCAATGTTCTGCAACCAGGCTTTAAACGAAGGTGCCTTGGTCTTCTCTGAGTGTCTCTTTGCTAGGACTAGGAGCATTGCATGCAGTTTCCGTGTGCCCACTGGACTATCCTTCATGTATCCCAGTAAGCCTGTCAAAGGTGTAGGGTCTAGCGGAAGTTCTAGTGATTCCCCAATTATGCCGTAGACTTCAATCCAGTATTTTGCTAGGGGAGGGCAATCAGGGCCGGACTGGGAACCAAAACCGGCCCTGGCAAAGTGCTCGGCTGCTCCCACCTCCCCCCGCGGGGGTCGTGGGTGCCACCGAGTTTTTTGCCAGGGCCGGTTTTCGGACGGTTTTGTTACAGGGCCGATTTTGCAGCTATGCTACAAAAACGTCCCTGTAACAAAAACGGCCCCCTGTGGCCCAAAATCGGCCCCCACCCATGCGGCGCACCGGGGGATTGCCTGGTGCACGCTACAGCCAGTCTGGCCGTGAGGGCAACTCCAGGCCAGATGCAGAAAAGTCGCCGGCTCAGCCCTGCATCTCCAACAGCTAGCATCAGGCCTAAGGCCCATGCAGTTTAGTTGGATCGGTGTTCTACAGAATCTATGTAGGAACTTAAATGTATTAGCTTTAGCCTATAATTGGGAGACAGCACACGTAGCTGGGAGCAGCAGAACCTCAACTGCTCTTCCGAGATTGGATGATTTATTTCAGTATTCCATTCCATAAAGTGGTTTTGAGATCAGCACCGAGGCAGTGTATTGCATGTTGCTATATAATCTTGTGATGAGTCTGCTTGGAATTGTGCCAGTCAGTAAATTTTCAAATGCATATAACATGGGTGGAAGCCTAAGGAAGGTGGTGTGTGCCTGTCGGCAGGCCGCTTTTATTCGATGATATAGAAACAACCCTGAAAAAGTTGGCGTTTTTCCTTCTTGTTTTGCCGGTAAGGGGCGGAATGTAATCTCAGGATATAAATCTGCAAATGTGTTTATCCCTAGCCCACGCGGCAGCATCACACTACCCCCGTCCTCCATTGGGGGGATACATCGGTTATGCGCCACTGGTATAGAGGGTGCATATAGGACCTCTAATTTGGTTCTGTTCCTCAGACCTTCCCAGCCCCATCTCAGTGACTCTACTGTGTCAATCTCTTTACGCGGTCTTTTATATGGTTCGTATATGGCGACTTTTAGTGGCATGTGTGCAGCTTTATCCTGTTCAACTGTGACATGCGGCTGAAACAGTACCAGGTGGACCCAGTAATGGAGGAACTGAGCCTGGGCGCCATATGCATATAGCGGAATATCTGATGCCCCCAGCCCTCCCTGTGTCAGGGGAAGAGTCAATAGCTCCCATGAGACCCGCACTTGTTTTCCAGCCCAGATCAATGACATTAATAGAGACCAAAGTGTCTTGAAGAAAGCCTGTGTTAGTGGAAGAGGAGTATTTATGAATAGATATAAAAAAAATAGGCAATATAACCATTTTAGCTATTGCTTTACGGCTGGCCAAAGACAAAGGTAGCTTATTCCAAGATCCTATCTTGCCCTCTAGCCATGTTACCGCCCTGCCACAGGTCGTGTCCCACAATTCTTAAATATCGCTGCTCAACCATATTCCCAAATATCAAACGGGTACTTCAGCCCATTTCAGGGGGTACTCCACCGGACAGGGCTTGGTGTTTGTCGTGAGTAGAAATAGAACCGACTTTGTCCAATTTATTTTTACACCTGATAGTCCCCACACATTTTAGGATTTCCCGCAGCACTGGGTTTAAGTTGTCTGCAGGGATCAATAATATATAATGTGATATCATCTGCATATAGTGATACAATGATTCTCCTGGTGGAGAAACTTAGTCCCCTGTTTGCATGGTGCTGCCGCAATCTCACAGCTAGTGGCTCCATAGCGAGTGCAAACAACAGAGGGGTCAAGGGGCAGCCCTGTCTTGTACCTCGAGTGATTGGTATATTCGAAGAGACCGATCCATTTAATCTAAGTCTAGCAGAGCGGCTTGTGTACAGTAATTTGATCTGGTTAATGTATGTTGGGCTAAATCCTAATCTTCCTAATATAGTAAAAAGATATTGCCACTCTAGCGAGTCAGAGGTCTTGGTGGCATCTTAAAGTGATGCCAAGGCTTGTGTTTGGGGATTTAAACAATGCAATACTAAAAAAAAGGTGCGTAGATAGGTTGCAGTAGATCTACCTGGGATGAAGCCAGATTGATCGGGTCTGGCGATCAAGGGAAGTTGGGTCTGCATTCTGTTTGCCAATAATTTAGCATACATTTTGGTATCAGTATTAATTAATTAGAGAGGGTGATATGAGTCTCTTTCATTCGGCGGTTTACCTGGCTTGAGTAATGACAATATAATTGCATCCCTCATTGTACGGGGTAGAATCCCAGTTTACTGGGCTTCTCCATACAGCGTCAGGAGCTGGGGGGCTAACGGGTCCGCTTAGCTTTTATAGAATGCAGCTTTGAGGCTGTCCGACCCTGAGGCCTTATCCGAGGGCAGACTGTTTATTACCTGTTTTATATTTTCCACAGTGTAAGGCTCATCCAGGTAGGCCCGGTGTTCCTCGCTCAACCACAGTAGCTCTAAGGAGTTTAAATAGGTCTGCACCACCGCAGGTATCTACATTTGGAGGAGGAATATAATGTGGAATATAACGTGGTGTAGAATTTAGTAAATTGGTCTCAAATATCTTGCGGGCCTCTGACCTCAACTTGGTTATCCTCCAGTACCTTGGATATGAAAGTGACATTTCCAGGTGGGCGCAGCATATGAGCTAGAGTTCTACTGGGCCTGTCTCCCTCGCCATATCGTCTAGCCTGTGCATATTTCCCCAAAAACGTCACCTCTCTGAGTGCCTCCTCTTCGTATTCAGACATTAGCTCCCAAATGTTTCCCAGAAGTTTAAGTTCTCCCATACTGTAATACTATAGTTCCAGAGTTCGTATGTTAGATTCTAGTTTTTGGAGGGTCAGCCTAATTGATTTCAATATCCCGGCCTGTCTGGTAATACACTTCCCCGGATAACCACATTAAAGGCCTCCCATAGAGTAGCTTGGGATTGCACTGTGCCTGTGTTTGTGGCATAGTAAACGTCTATATCCCCTCTAATTTCTTCCCTGAAAACTGTTTCAAGAGAAGGGAATCTCCAATTATTGAACTTCCGGCATAGTCCATCGCAACAAGACAGGAGTATGTTCCGACAAAGTTCTGGCTAGGTGTCTGATCTCTGTCGACCAAGCCGCTATGTCTGGTGACACCAGCCAGTAGTCTAAGCGTGACCAGGCATTATGATGTGCTGATATACATGTGCCCTCAGATGTATCCAGGTGCTTGTGTCTTCAAATATCTATTAAATGTCCCTCTGTTATTATGGCATTAAGTGTCTCGTTAGATCTTGGGTGTAGTCTGCGAGCCCCTGCTTTCCTGTCCATCCTGTCATCTATTAAAGCATTGAAGTCTCCGCCCCATATTACTGTTTCGTGTACCACCATGGTGATTTTAGGCCACACAGTTTGAAATAAATCTGGTAAGTCAACATTTGGGCCATATATAGCAGCGAGTGTAACTATTGTCGCACCTAGCCTCCCACCTAGGACCACATATCAACCCACTAGGTCTGTATGTGTTGAAGTTTCTGTCCAATCTATGCCTCGTCTGATCAATATGGACAGCTCTTTAGCATAGTTAGAAAAGATGAAAGAGTATATTGAGCTCCAGCACTTGTTATTTAGCTTAGTTTGCGTATTGTTGCGTAAGTGCGTTTCTTGCATAAAGCATACTTCTATGTTGTGTTTTGTCATGGATTTGTGTACCAGTATGATCTTACGGTAGTATTTAGTCCTCTGATGTTCCAAGTAGTGAGGAACCGGAATCGACTTCCGGTTATGCAGCACATATAATCAATATCTCATGATTAGCATGATGCATTTGAAATAATCAAGCCTACGCACGTGAATTAGCATAAATACACGTTGCAATGTCTTAGGCTTCAGCTTGCATCACTTTCTGCATTTTACACTCACTTGACTCGACCGACGCCATTTTGTGGCCTCGCACGAAACCTTACATTAACAGACACCGTTCATTCCCTGCATGAAAGTCGTTCTCCTGAGAAATAACCCAACTGTTGCAGAACTGCTGTTTCAGCTCGTTAGACCCGTCAAGGTTGTAGGTAGCAGGAGAAGGCCTGATAAAGCACATTCCGGGAGGGGTGCGGGACGGACTGTTTCTGAGTTGGCAGAAGGGAGTCACCCGTTCGACCTTGCTAATCTAGGATGAGCTAAACCAAGAGCGCTTTGTGTGCCATATATGGCCTTTCCTTTCCATGTACCAGCCTGTACCAATTTGTACTTTTCCATCTTGGGCCATGATACTGCAAATGTAACTGTATATATATGATGTCCTGACAGTGTGCCAGCAGTCTTCTTGGCGGACCTCGTGGGGTTAGGTCGCAAGGAGCTCCTCTGGCAGAGTTTGTTTGTTATAATAAATGCTTGGACCTTCTACACTGCCAACTGACTGATTATTGGTAATGGGAACGGGATTGGTTGTGAATATAACTATAATTGGGAGGTGGTGAATAATCTTCGGTACTTCAGTAGGCAGATTAAGTGTCTTCATGGAAAAGTTGCTGTAGCATTCAGTGATGAATCTAGTGTGCCTACTGTCTCTGGGTAGTCACAATAACAATACTTGTTGACGTGACCTAGTGGTATATGAAACGGTGAACCTAGTGTAAAAGCCAAGCTATTATTTACCCTGTATTTACCCTGTAGTGGATTCCTACTATAGATTGAATTATCCTTTTCTTGCTGTCCAGTATAACTTTATTAACATTACCATCCCTCCCTCTGCCACTGCAACTGAGCAATAGCAGAACATAGAGTTATAGCAAGCTAATGACAATTTAGCAATACCTGGCAGCGCCAGGTTTTACGATTCAGTCATTATCACCAAGTCTGGCATCAGGTGATGCAGTCGCAGCTGCTCTGGTCCCCTTCTTCTGGCCCCCAACATGTTTTGCGTACTTCATGGCCGATTTTGCATCTGTAAAATGGTGCACTGAACCCTTGTGCATTATTTTTAGTTTGGCTGAGTACAAAAGAGCATAGGGTATCACTGCTTGTTTCAGGAGACACTTAACTGCCAGAAATTCCCTCCTGGCTGCCAGAACCGCCGGGGTGAAGTCTGGGAAAATGGAGCTGTTGTTACCCTTGTAATCAATGGTGCCTCGTTCTCTGGCTAGGCGCAAGATGGTGTGTTGATCCCGGTAGTTTAATAACCGCGCCAAAATTGGTCTTGTTGTTGCACCAACCGGTGGCCTAGGTCCTTGTGTCCTGTGGGCTCTCTCTTCTATAAACAGTCCAGAGAGCTCCTTAACAAATAGGTCTTGTAGCAGTTCTTCGATAAATGTTTCCATCTTGGAGATCGCAGCTGTTCTTTGGTTTCGAGTTGGAATACGTGCGCTACCGTTGCGTGATAGTTGTAATCGGGTTTCATGGGTGTCTACTTGTTTCTTGACTTGATCCATTTGCGAGGTAAGTAGATCCAGTTTATTATCTATTGTTGTTAGGCTAGATTTCATGTCTAGCAATAGGGATCTAAGGTCCTAGTTTCCGCCCGGTGCCCCATCCTGAGCACCCTGGTCAGTTTCCGCATTTGCATCTGCATCCAACTGGCGAGTGAGTCTTTTGTTTTCGAAGGCTAGCTTAATTTGCTTGGTATAATGTTTTCCCATGGCGCAAGCATTTTGTAATTTAATTCCACAATCAGAAAGTCAAAGGAGGAAGTGGGGCAGACCTAAGGCTAGTGAAATAATCCAGACACAGGGACGCCTAGCATTTACCATTATCCTGCACACTGTAGTCACTCTCAAGCAGGGTCACCGGCGCACCACCAGGCGCACTACTTGCTGATTTTTGCGTGAGGGTTGGATATTAGCTATGCATAGACACCCAGGTATTGCCTTGTGGTAGCCCTTATTGGACTTCGCAGCTGTCCGCCTTGGGCTTAGTACTCTGTGTGTCACAATTTCTTGATTTAGGGCCTACTGCAACACGTCACTACTTGTTTTTAGGTTGGCAGTATTGATGTTTTACCCCTCTCTTTGGGCCTGCATGATATGTCCTGGTCCCAGCCCCAATATTCACTTCTGTGTCTCCACACGCCCGCAGTGGGGGAACAACAGAGCAGCCGTCTCCTCACCTCGCAACAGTGGCGGGGTGGTGACCACAGCAGCGATCAACAACAGCAGGAGTAGCCTCCCACCCGGGCCCCAAGACACATGCAGCGCAGGAACATTCAAATGCGGTGGCCACCGGCAAGCGCGCGTTGTTGGTGGAGCTTGTTCCCAGGACCTCACCGGCCCTCTCAGCAACTCCTTACCAGACCTCCGACGCAATCTTTGACTTATTGAGCTCACGCAGGTAGGCGCCCGGTCCGCATCGCCCCCTCCCCCCCAGTGCTCCGGCAGGGTCAGTCAGGAGTTTAGCTGCTTTATTGCAGTAGCAGCCTCTGCTGTCCCCTTCAGCGACTCCCTACGCAGACTCAACGGACCCACCCGGGGAGGGGACCACAGCATAGATCTCTGACATCAAGAGCAGTCACCCGCCCGGGCCCCAGGACACACGCAAATCAGCAACAGTCAGATGCGGCGGCAGCCACGAGCGTGCAACGTCCGGTGGAAGACGGACTTAGGACCTCACTGATACGCTCCACAGTTCCTTACCGGAGCTCAGATGCAGTTTGCAGCCTATTCAGCTCTCACCGGTAGACGCCCGGTGCTCATCAGCAGTTGCCAATATTAGGCCGCTTCCACCAGATCTCTCAGCAGCAGTTACTGCACGTCCACTGGTAGGCCGCAGATCTCCCCTGGCTCCGGCAGGTCCAATTAGTTGTTCAGCGGCCCTATTTCAACAGCAGTTGCCGTTCTCACAGGTGGGTGCTCGCTTACGCCACCCCAGTCACCTTCACGACAGGATATTCGTGCCCATCCTCGGCACCATGGCAGCACCTCAGCAGCCTATTTCTTTGTGATCACCTAGGCCGGTTGGGGGTTCCGCTCCGATTGCAGACAATTGTGCAGTTGCTCTTCAATTATACGCACTGCAGCCGGTTCCTGCCTTTGTTCCTGATATATGCCTCACATTCAGAGCAGTTTTAGACTCCCAGTTAATTAGAATAGCGAAGGATTATTTTGCGAACGGCAGAGCCTTTCAAAGAGCAGCCATCTTGCTGCTTGGTTGGCCACGCCCTGAAAGATGGGCAATACTAAGTGGTATGCCTCATTACTGATAAAAGCTTCATATAATACACTGTTTTCAGGGAAAGGTTGTCATTGTTGGAACTCACCCAAGACTGGGCTTTAAAGTTCACACTGCATGTTCTAAGAGCGAGTGGGCGCATGGCGAAAATAGGTGTTCATCAGAAAACAGAAGGATAACAATTTCATTTTAGGCTGCCAGGGAGATGGCGGCTGAGGGTATCATCTTCACCACTCTAGGCTGGCGAAGATTGTCTATGTAGGGAACAGGAGTGACACCAGTCCAAGATGGTGACCGGGGATCTTCTTCCAGGTGGCAGAAGGTAAAGTTGTATATAAGTACTGCACTTTCAGAGTGACTTTTCCTGGCAACTGAGTGTGCTGGTGGACTTCCTCATTCCAGTCCTCACCTGGCTTCCCTTCCGTTTACACAATGTGCGTTTCAATGACTCTGCACTTGCGCGTCAATGAGGAAATAGACTTAGCCTCGTTTTGAGAAAAACTCAGCTTCGCTTTGAAGGAACTTTGACGCACAGTGCTAGGATGAAGGAAAATGCGCGTCATATGAACAAAGGGCTTTGTTACGCCTAATGATTCCAAAAGAGTGCTGTGAGGCAGAACTTTGTGCATGTCTTGGAGAAAGAGGGCATTGTGAAGTACACTAGAGTTTTTACAAGGTTAAAATTCTCATCAAAAGAACATTGAGAGCGCGCCTTGAGAACTATTGAATTGTGACATCAGCAATATAAAAAAAAAGGATATTAGTATTAGATAAAAGACATTCTCTTTAATTATTATTTCCTTTTAAATAGCACTGCTATTAACATTCTATCTATTATTACAAGGAGCATTAAAATTAAAATTGAAAAGAAAGCAGCAATTTTTTTCTTCTCAAGTTAAAAAAGTACATAATATAAAAAAAAATGCAGAATGTAACACAACTTGCATTCTTCTTAACAAGTCCAGGTGAGCCAAATGTAAAATGGTAAAAATGGAAAAAGATTTTTGCGAATTATGCAAGAGTGTGTGGCACAAACTTAAGTGCAGAAAGGAAACATTTGTTACTATTACACCGTCTGGGAGGAGAAGGTCAAGATGTATTAGAACATTTACCTGAACTCACTGCGTCAGAGCAAAGAAATGTAAACGAATATGAAATAGCAATTGAACAATTAGATCGACATTATCTTCCTAGATTAAGCACGATAATGGAGAGATATCATTTCGGCTTAAGAGGACAAAAGAAAGACGAATCAGTTGAGGAATATGTTTCTGCACTAAGAAAGTTGGCCTCATCTTGCAAATTTGGACAGACCTTGGATGAGAGAATAAGGGATCAATTTGTATTGAAATGTGCTCATGACAGTATTCGGAAGGAACTTTGGCTAAAAGATGAACCACCATTAGATGAAGTTCTTGTTATAGCAAAACAAGTCGAGCACATGACAAAATGCGTAGATGTGTTAAAAGAGGAAAAAGAAAAGATGAACGAACCTGAGAAGAAAAGCGAATCTAAAGTTGAGGAAGTGGTGTGTCAAGTAAAGAAAGAAGAAAAATCGTCTGGAGAGAAAAATGAAAATGGAACGAATAATTACAATCCGAACTTTAATGTTTCTAGTAAATTTTCTTGTTTTAGATGCGGAAATAATGGGCATTTAGCTAATTCACCGAATTGCCCTGCTTTGAAGTCAATCTGTAACAACTGTGGTAGAAGAGGTCATTTCTCTAAGTGTTGTAGGACTAAAAGTGGTAAGAGAGATAACGTATATAGAAAATGGTCTCAACCGCAGGTGAAAACTGTGACTTTCCAAGTCGATAGTGGTCCTTTGGAACATCCCTCACACTTGGTAAAAGTCGATCATGCCATGATTGAGTTTAAGTTTGATTCGTGTTCCCAAATCACCATGATTGACCAAGAATTATTGCGTAAGACTTTTGGAGAGAATGTCAAACTCTTCAAAAGCGACATAATACCCTTAGGTTATGGAAAAAAGTCTATTAAAATATTTGGTTATTTTATGGCTACTCTTGAGTTGGGAAGTCGCATCATTCCTGGTAAAATTTATGTGACTAATTTTGGTGATGCCTTGATTAGTTGGAGAGACCAGCGATATTTAGGAGTAACACTTGATCCTAATGCTTCACCTCAAGTTCAGATACAACAGGTGGAAAACTTGTCTGAGATGTTTGCAGGAAAGTTTCCCAATGTGTTTAAAGAACAGTTAGGATGTTTAAAGGGCTACAAGCACTGCATAAAATTGAAAAAGAATGCTATACCTATTATAGCAAAGGTAAGAAGGATTCCCTTAGCGGAACAAGGTAAAGTGCAAAAAGAGATTGAAAAATTAATTGATAATAACATAATAGAACCAGTAGAAGCTACAGAATGGTTGGCTCCAATTGTTATAGCTAAGAAGCCTACCGGAGAAATTTGTCTATGTATTGATTTAAGGGCTCTGAATAAGGAGGTAATTGTTGACAGATTTCCATTGCCAAACATTGATGAGATTGTGGGGACACTAGAAGGGGCAAAGTACTTTACCACTTTAGATCTAGCTTCTGCATACCACCAAGTGGAACTAGATACTGCATGCCAAGATCTGACTGCTTTCATTACCCCTATGGGAACCTTTACATTTAAAAGGATGCCATTTGGATTAATCTCAGCAGCCTCAGTATTTCAACGAATTATTACTCATATACTAAAAGGTCTCTTAGGTGTGAAATGCTATCAGGATGATTTATTAATTTATGGTGCCAACATACAAGAACATAATGAACGAGTGTGTGAGGTGTTGAAGAGGTTGTCAGATTCTGGTTTATCTCTTAAGAAGGAAAAGTGCAAGTTTGGGTTAGAGGAAGTGATCTATCTTGGTCACTGTATTAAGAGTGAAGGTGTTTTTCCTAAGTCTGAGTTGGTCACATCGATTGATAACATGGTGGAGCCAGTAAACAGAGATGAGTTATTATCATTTCTTGGCCTGGTTGAGTTCTATGGGAAGTTTATTTTACATTTTGCGGATAAAACAAAGAATATGAGAAGGCTCACCGCTAAAAATGTGACATTTGAGTGGTCAGATGAATGTTAAAAAGAATTTGATGAGATCAAGAAAGAGTTGAAAAATGCTCCCTGTCTTCAGGCATTTGTTCCTGGCTTGCCTACATTTGTATATACCAATGCTAGTGATAAAGGTCTGGGAGCGGTCTTAGTACAAAACAAAGATGGAAATGATTCCCTTATTGCCTGTGCATCAAGATGTCTTCGTGGTCCCGAACTTAATTACTCGGTTATTGAAAAAGAGTCGTTAGCTATTTTTTGGGCTCTTAAAAAATTTAAGAATTTGATCTGGGGTACAAAATTCATTGTAAAGTCAGACCATAAACCCTTGAAAGAAGTTTTTTGTAAGAAAGGGTTAGATTCAATTTCTTCAAGGATTAGAAGATGGATAATATCTTTACAGGAGTTTGATTTTGAGGTGCAATATTTACCTGGTGTTTGAAATAAGGCAGCATATTGCTTTTCAAGACTTGTTAAAGGAAATGATCTTTGCAATGATGAGGTAATTGTAGATGAAGATGATTTTCTTGATGTTTGTGAAGTTACTGAGGGTGTTGTTGGGAAAGATGAGTGGAAAGAAGAATTACAAAAAGATGAAGAGCTAAGTAAGGTAATATCCTTACTGAGGGATAATAAGCGTTTAGATAAACCATGGTCTCTAGTTTCACAAGAATTATCGATAACTGATGATCTGCTGACACAAGGTTTGAGGCTTATCCCTTCCAATACTTTAAGGAAAAGATTGTTGTTACATGCACATTCTGGGCTTCAGGGTATAGTAAAAACTAAGGAATGTTGCGCACCCAGTTTTGGTGGCCTGGGATGGATTTGGAGACAGAACGTATGGTCAGAGATTGTGTAGAGTGTTGCGCGAGTGACAAAATCCTGAAAACCAGACAGATGCCTATGGTTTGCAGAGCTTTACCTAATCATCCTTGGGATGAATTAGCTATTGACATCTTGGGTCCTCTTACTGGTGTTTCTGACACCCCTTATTTGATAGTTTTAATTGACTTATATTCCCGTTGGATCGAAGTGAGTGCTGTCAGTGAGATAACTTCCGAGTCTATCATTAAATTCTTGTCTGAGATTTTTATGAGAGAAAGTTTTCCTAACAGTATTTTGTCAAACAATGGCTCTCAGTTTTGTTCGGCACAGTTTGATTCCTATCTCACCAAATGTGGCATATTACACAAACTGTCCTCTTTGTACCACCCAGAAACTAATGGGGCAGTTGAGAGAGTCAATAAAACACTAAAAGAATGTATCCAGCTTGCTAGGGTCAATGGTTTAAATTGGAAAGAAGCACTTAGGGAAAGAATTGAGGCTTACCGGTGCTCCCCTCACTCTACCACTGGTAAATCCCCTTTTGAGTTATTCAAAGGAAGGGTACCCAACACAATGTTGTGTCCTGGTTGGATGAATCTGAATAAAGGGTTCGTTGACAATCATGTTGGTGTTTGGAGGGAGAGGGAGTTAGAAAAACAAGCATATAGAAAGGCTTATTTTGATTAAAAAAATGTGTTCGATTTCAGGAAGTCAAAGTAGGTGATTTTGTAAAAATAAAGGCACCTGTTGGGAGAAGTTCTTGGTCTAAATATACAAATGTCAGACCCGTTATCAAGGTGTTTGGTAATGCCATTAAGACACAAGATGGAAGGATCTGGAATAAAAGTAGAGTAGTTGTGATTAGATCGAGAAATGTTTCTCAAGATGGTTCTGATACTTTTTGTGAATCTTCTCCTTCATTCAAGCTCCCTATATCCCGTCCCAACAATTCCATTTCCCCTCGCATGAGGAGTCAGAGATTACGTAGAGCACCTGCTTATATGAAAGACTCTGTTTAATCTTTCTTTTGTTTCCACTGTTAGGCGTGACTGGTTTTTTCTTGCCATTCTTCTCTTTTCTTCTTATTTCTTTTATTATTTTTATTGTTATTGTACAAGAGGGAGATGTGTAATGTCTTACTTTGCTCACTAACACTTGCTTCCTCATAGAATGTAAATTCCTCTCGTGTGATCATTCTTAGAATGGAGAATGATATGTTTTGTCAGTTATACTTTGGCTGTTCGTGGATGAGGCTATTAAATTGCTCCTGAACCTACGTCTTGACATCTATCTTTATTTACCATAATAATCAACTATTTTACAGGTAGTTCCTCCTGGCTGGATTTATTGTGGCTGATTTGCTATTACTCTTACTTATTCAGCTTCTTACAAATGCTTGCATGCAATTTATCATCCTTGTTCCTACTTGTATAGTATATTTTTTCAACTGTTTGAGTCATACCTCTACTTACAGGTGCTGATCAGGGGCTCTGTCCAGCTCACACTCCAGTACTTGTCCCTTCTCCTGCCCTTCTTCAACGTTTACCCAGAGTCTGAGTCTAAGCTGCTTTTTTTTGTTGCAGATTTATATAGTGCAAGCTCGACCCGAAGGTATTGGAGTGCTTTACATGAGCACCAGTTATGTTACACAAGGACACATTAATTTTTTGGTAGGCACGGGAGATTAAGTGATTTGCCCAGAATCACAGGAAGCTGAGCCGATGCCGAGGCTGGAACCTGGTTCCTCAGCGTCAAAGTCGGCAGCTCTCGCTGTAAGGCCACAACTTCTCCCCTAACCTCTCCCCTGACCACAACCTCTGCTTGTAAATTACAATACAAGTTCTTCTATAAAATCTCAGGCTTCAAGGAGTTTGAGCCTACCTGCTTGGATCTGAAGCCTGCAGACGCTCGTAACTGTCATAATCACTTAGACTAAGGGGGAGATTTACCAAAACTCCACGCAACGCAGCGCAGCCTCGGCTGCGCTGCGTTGCAAGACAGGAAGGGAGCAGGAGAGTACCATATTTACAAAGATTTGGCTCTCTCCTCCCCTTTCCCTTGTGCCAGCACTGATTTCAGCGGCCGTGTGCCACGCACCACCTCAGCAACATAGCGCTAAAGTGTGTGTGTGAGTCTAGCATGGGTTTTGTACAGGAAGGGTACCCTTCCTGTATAAAATAATATGCCTAGACATGAGGGAAAGCTTTTCCCAATTTGTAAGCGTACTGCACAGTGCAGCACACATGCAAAGTCGGAAAAGGAAGGGGAAATTAAAGCATTTCTCCTTCCTTGCGTATAGTTTAAAAGGGCACAGTTTTCTCACACTAAACCCAATGTACTGTGTTTAGCAAATTGGGTTTAGCGTGAGAAGCCTTGGGTGGTTGCATGGGAATGCCCATGCACCACCCTTGGCACACCCTCATGGCGCAAAGTAATGCAAAGTAGCGCTATGCACTGCTTCACATTACTTTTACGATATTTGTTAGGGTTGCCCGTAGCCTACACTAGAAAGTAAATTAGTAAAAGAAGATTTTGCACCGTGCAAACATGGCGTAAAAACAGTGTAAATCTCCCCCTAAGAGTTCAAACAGGGTTGGACTGAGAACCAAACCCACTCTCAGTCCTAGCGAGGGAGTGTACTAAGCAAGTCTGTCCCTCTCCAATAGGTTTCAGAGAGGCATGCTCCCGCCAAAGACACGTTTAGATACAACAGACCTAAAGGTGCATTTTACAGCACAATTTTTTTTAATGTATTAGCTATGTGCTTTCAAGGGAGAGTCATGGTAGACGATGAAACCAAAAAAGCACCCCCACCTCGCTTGTAGCCCACCATGGAAATGACAGGATGACTAAAAGATCAGTGAGAACTGGCTGTAATAAATCACCAGGAAAAAAGCTGGATGGCCTATTGACTAGTTCAGTTCTGGCTACAATAATAAATCTCTTTCTCTACAAATAATCAGGTATCTATAGTTGTTTTTTCGTAGCAACTCATGTTGTTTTGACAGTTGGTAGTTCAGTGGCGCCGGTTAAGATTGCTTTTATCTTCATTTTATCTGAGTCTGTTTCTGCAAAATATCTTTCGAAAACTCCTTCTGTTTCAGCAGTGGGAGAATATGCTCCCACCAAGTGTGAAAAGCAACATATGCATTCTATTATAAAGGGAGGAGGCCATCTCCCACCTTTGCTGGAACACAATCAGCTTTGGAAGATCATTTGGATATCTCGAACTCTATTGTAACAAAGCCTAGGCTGACAGACCTCTACATTTTCTGTGTGTGGGATGCTTTTCATTAGTATTTCCAGTAGATGTTTTTGAAATGTGTAATACTGTCGTGCGTTACACCGTATTCTGCGCAGCAGTGGCTTAGAATTAGAATGTAACACTTGTTAAAAAAGGAATAACATTTGACCCTGCTACATTTATGATGACAGTGGTCTGAACATTTACAGTGTTTTAGACCATGAAACAGGCTGCATGAAGCTTTTCTGTCAATAGGTAGGAGCACTGGTATTATGTGGCAATGGAGGATCAAGTGATGTGGCAGGGTTGAATAAAGTATGAATCAAGAAAAGAAAAATGTGGCTTTTGGGGTTGGAATGTCTCCTTTATTATAAAAGGTGTGCACGCACACCTAGAGTGACTCAACTGCAAAGGAATGTGGTACCCTGACTTTTTTATGGCCTCAACACAAACATAATTCTGCATGCACTGCAGTCCTGGGCCTGAAATTGACATTGGTGGCACAATCCTTTCTATTGGGCCATGAAAGAGCGCCAAAGGTTTACACTTAGCTGGCCATGAGACTACCACCTATGTCACAAGCTGTGTACAGCGAGTGATGGTGGCAACATACCGTGTTTTTAGTGTGAAGCATAAAAAAGCTGCTCATAGGAACATGATTAGGGAATATAAATGAGCTCTTAAAAGGGGAGAAATCCTTATGCTGCATCAACACCACTGAATCTGCTAAATCTACTAAAGAGCTTTCAAAGGTGGCGCAGCAGCTCTCTACTCCTCTGTCGGCCAGAGTTTAATGGTTCACAAGATTTTTGTAACCAGTTGCCTGATTTTTTTCAGCTCAAAATCACCAACACCTATGACGTAATTGAACTACCAAAACAAAAAAATTGCATGCTGCAGCCCTCAGGTAGTGAGCCGCAGCTGGAGACTTTTCTTATTACAGAGTCTCTAGACCAAGAGTTATGTTATGTTATGTTATTTATACTTATAGAGTGCATGGTTACCCTGAGGTGTCCTGGCGCTAAGTGCTGGTTACTTGGGGGGGCTGATTACATGCTACTGAGAAAAGAGCGATTGTCTTCGAGCCCTTACGGAAATAAAGAAAATCCGGGGCATTTCTAAGCAGAAAAGGAAGCTCATTCCAAGCTCTAGAAGCACAGAAAATAAAGCCTCTACCTCCCTGTAATAACTCACAAGAAGTAAGGTAAGCAGAGAAGACTTTATTGTAGATAAGACTTCCGCCAGCACGACATGTCAGCACAAAATGGCAGTGGACTCTAAGGCGCTCGAGCCACCAACTGTCACACACATGACGTAGGCAGCCAGCACGAGATCAGTGCCTCGCGCGTTGCTCACAGTGCGAGCGCGAGGCAGGCTAGCTCACTACATATCTCCTTTCCCTAAAAGGAGAAGAGAAGGAAAAGAAGTAGAGAAGAACAAAAGGAAAACAAAGGGAAGAGAGAAAAACAGGAAAGCAAAAGGAAGGGAGAGAATCATCAACGGAATCTAATAGGAACCCTGATGGTTCTGGTGCTCCTCCTCATCACCGAGGATTGAGGAGCTGATGGCTGTACACTGGTATCACATGGGAAATCGTCACAAGGAACATTTTTGGCATCATTACAGTTCAACAGGTTGACATCAAAACTTTTAACTTTTACCACCTTGTTGACATTCCACCAGTGCTGTCCATTGACCCGAACAGCACTACCACAGACTTTGTCGACCTTAACAATATCACCGAACTTTGCATCACCTTTCTTTACAAACCCTTGTTTCTTAATCCTTATACAGTCCCCCACAGCAAATGCTCTGCTTTTCACCCGTTTCCTTTCATCAAAGTATTCTTTCTGTTTGGACTGTACTTTTTCATTCTTTTTCATGACTTGCTCATCAATCTCTTGGGGAGAAGAATGGGATTTGAACCATTTGGACATCCATGCAGGCCTAAATTCAGTGCATGGTTTCCTGCCCCTTAGTAATTCAAAGGGAGACACCCCTGTAGATGAATGTGGGGTGGTCCTGTAGAACCACAGCATGGCTCTCACACTCTGGGGAACCTCTTTGTTGTGTACAATAGCCCATTTGACACAATCACCAATAACTCTGTTGAGTCTTTCCACCAAACCATTGGTTTGTGGGTGGTAAAGGGAACTTCTGTAATGAGTGATGGCAGACTCTTTAAGGAACTCTTCCACTTCAGTGGACACAAACTGGACCCCATTGTCGGATATGATGGAAAGGGGAAACCCTTCTCTCATGAAAATTTCTTTCATGAAGTCAATGATCTCTTTAGAGTCAACTTTGGATACAAATTTAGCCTCTGGCCATTTTGTGTAATAATCCATCATTACAATGGCAAATTTACACTGATGGGGTAAACTATGGAATGGTCCTAGCACATCGATGCCAAGTTTCTTCCACGGTGCACCTGGAAGAGATATGGGCTTGAGCGGAGGACTGGCTGTGCGAAAACTTTTGTCACTAGAAGAACAGATAGTGCATTCTTGCACCATGGCAACAATATCTTTATCCATCTGTGGCCACCAGAAGTACTCTCTTACTCTACGTTTAGTGAGTGTGGCTCCAAGATGCCCTTCATGGGCCTTGGCTAAAAGTGTGGCTCTAATTTTCTCGGGAGGTACCAATTTCTCTGTCCTAAAAACTAGACCATCTTCGATAGAAAGTTCATCACTCACTTTCACATAGGGTTGTAAATCAATACCAACATTTCTTTCTCTCGGCCATCCTTGGACAATGTGTTTTTTTACTTCTTTCAGAACTTGATCACTTTCTAAAGCTTCCCTCCAACCTTCTTGCCCCACAGAACATACATGTAACAATTCAACACTGGCAATAATACAGTCTTCATCATCATCATAACAACAGTCATCATTATTGAGTGTGGTTTTGCTTGTGGAGGAAGGTAGGCGTGACAAAGCGTCGGCTCTCACATTTTTCCCACCAGCAATGTGGACAACATCAAAATTGAATTGCAATAACTTAGATGCAAGGCGTGCGATGCGGGGAGTAGCACTATGTCCTTTTGTGTTACCAAGAATTGACACTAAAGGTTTATGGTCTGTTTGAAGAGTGAATTTGCGCCCCACAGATAATTTTTGAACTTCTCAATGCCCCACCAACATGCCAGGAGCTCTTTCTCAATCACGGAGTAATGCGTTTCCGCCTCTCTAAGTACTCTGGATGCAAACCCAACGGTATGTTCATTTTCACAAACATTTTGTGTCAATACAGCTCCCAATCCATGGTTACTGGCATCAACAGTCAAAGTGCAGGGGACATCCTGTACATAAGGTTTCAAAGCACTGACAGTGCACAATTTATCCTTGATCCATTCAAACGCCTTACTACACTCTTCATCCCACACAAATTCACTTTTGTCTTGTAACAACTTTGAAATAGGGCGAATGTTGGTGGCATAGTCTTGGATAAATCGTGAATAGAACTCTGTTAGGCCTAAAAGTGATTTTACTCCTGCTTTGTCCTTAGGAGCTGATGCGTCTACTATTGCTTGAACCAAACTCGGTTTTGGTGTGACGCCTTCACTTGAAATGGTGTGACCCAGATATTCCACACTGTCTTTAGAGAATACGCACTTATCTCTCTTTAGTACAACTCCATGCTCTTGGAAAATTGACAAAATTTTAGACAACACCTGGTCATGTTCCTGCTGATCCTTAGCATATATGAGGACGTCATCTTGAAATATGGCAACATTTTTTATTCCTTTGAGGAGGTTGACCATGACTCTCTGGAAGACAGAGGCTGCCGACGCAAGGCCAAAAGGCATGCGGCAGAATTGATACAATCCAGATGGTGTGTTGAACGCAGTGAAGTGGCGTGAATCCTTGTCAAGTTCGATTTGGTGGTATGCAGAGGCCAAGTCAAGTTTGGTGAAAACCTTAGCCCCTGCAACTACACCTAGCATTTCTGTGATGTTGGGTAATGGGTGTGAGTCCACCCAAATCACTTTGTTTAAGCTGCGCAGATCAATGCAGATTCTGAGATCATTGTTTTTCTTTCTTGCCACGACCAAAGCCGAAGACCAATCCGAGGATTCAATCGGTTCTATTACTCCTCTTTTATGCAGAGACAAGAGTTCTTTTTCTAGATCATTGCGGATGCTGAAAGGTACACTCCTTATTTTGTGTTTGACAGGCACAGCATCATTCTTTATTTTTATCTTGTGCTTGAACCCTTTGATCTTTCCAAGTTCACCAGAAAATACTCTAGGGAATTTATTGAGGAGTTCTTCCACATGTGTTTGGTCACGAATAACTAAAATTTGTTCCTTTGCTCCAGGACGTAGCATCATACTGAAAAAACCTTGATGGAACCACCCAAGAATGTCCAATCCATTGACAGCCACATATATTTTTCCATATATATGCCTGTTCTTGAACACCAGGACATCTTCAAAATACCCTAGAAGTTCAATGCTCCTCCCTTCATAGGATACTGGTTCGCGATCTGGTGGTTGCAAAGGTCTATTTCCCCATTTCTCTTTGAATAAAGATTCACTGATCATTGTTATCCTGGCACCTGAATCTACTAAAAGTCTCAGATTTTTATCGCCAACACCAATGATAGCATAAGGATCAACACAGTCATCAGGATTCCCTGTTATTATGTCTCCTTCTTTTACCACAAGAACCATGTCTTTAAGTTCACATAGGGCGTCATCACTGTCACTTTCACTTGAGTCCTTTATACATGCAACTTGGTTAGGACTTTTCTTGTTTGTCTGGCAGACTTTGTCAAAATGCCCCAATTTCCCACATTTTCGACATGTGGCATTCCTCGCAGGACATGGCCTTCCACTTCTGGCATGTGAAGGATAACCGCACCTGAAGCAGATATCAGTTCTTTTGAAAAAATTGTTCTGTTGAAAATCTTTTTTCCTCACCACATTTTTAAAGCGAACAGGGGTCACCAATTCAACATTTTTACTTTCAAGTTCTCTGATAGATGATTGTGACGTTTCAATACTTTTAGCTATGCGGATGGATTCATCTAAGGTTGGATTTTCCAAGGATAATAGCTTCTGTCTGATGGATTTATCCAGGCATTTACTAATGAATTGATCATGCACTAGTTGTTCACTGAAATTTTCGAATTCGCATTCTGCTACCATTTTTCTCAAGGCAGTAACATACGTGTCGACATCTTCTTCTGTTTTTTGTGCTCTCTTAAAGAATTTATGTCTTAAGACCACGACACTGGGTTGCTTGTCATACCTTAACTTAAGTTTTCTAACAGTGTTTTGATACTCATCAGTTTCTTCACCGCCTTCATCAATAACATCAGGTAAGTGTTTGAGAGTCTCTCTACCTTCAAAACCCAAAGAGTGGAGAAGTAAAAATCTTTTCCTTTCTGCTCTAAACCTGTGTGCTCCAATGGCCCCCAAATAGTTCTCGAAAGCATCAAACCATTTTCTCCATGCCACAGGTGGTTCCCCTGGAGTATCCAAGAAAGGAGGCGGAGGGTGAATTGACTGCATCATTTACTATATTGTGAAGACAGCAAGTAGTAAAACATATGCCACAGCAGTTTATTTTATAGTCACCCAGCAGCTAAACTGCTGTCAGAAAACACAACTGTGCTTGAACTTACATAGAAGCAAAGTCCAATATGCTGGGCCTGACAATGTCAATAATTTTGCTAACTTGTTGTTAGTTTAAAGCTTGTGAATGAATTCCCTTTGAATTCTCTAGTTATATTTTCCCTCCTGATATGTATATATGTCGTGCTTTTGAATACAGTTTCCTCAAATGAGTGGTAAAGACCACATCGATATTTTCTCTATAGTCTAACTCTTGTTTGTGCTGCAGAACACAGGTTTTGAACGTTTTATTTCCAGAGAGCATATGCACACGATGAAATGGTTACTTCCCCTTTAAGAAGAATAAGAGGAAGCCTTCTGCCGGGGAACTAATGTGGTAGGCGTTGACTTCCTCACGCTCGACTTACGTGAAAGTGCACAGTCGCCTCAGGCAGAGGGAGGAAGAGGCAGGTCCAGCGTCGTCAAGAAGCAGTGCCGATTTCTCTTTTTTGATGTTCCCACACAGCGCAGGAAACACAGCGAGGCGTCCAATCTTCAGTCAATATCGCCACCATGCGAGGTAAACCTTTTGCTGCTTTTGAAGAATCAGCGGGTCCGTTGCGGAAGCCTTAGGTCGTCGTCGCCAGAAATGAGTGTAATAACTCACAAGAAGTAAGGTAAGCAGAGAAGACTTTATTGTAGATAAGACTTCCGCCAGCACGACATGTCAGCACAAAATGGCAGTGGACTCTAAGGCGCTCGAGCCACCAACTGTCACACACATGACGTAGGCAGCCAGCACGAGATCAGTGCCTCGCGCGTTGCTCACAGTGCGAGCGCGAGGCAGGCTAGCTCACTACACTCCCCAATTAGTTTTTTTAAAGGAGGCAACTTGCACTTGCTTAGCTCCTGTTGAGCTTAACTTCCTACCTGGAACATACCATTGAAGTTTGCGTCTAAAAAACTCGGGACCTATTCTATTAACTGCCATAAAAACAATAAACGTTTTCTTAGCTTTACTGGATGCCAATGCAGTTTTTTCAGTTGGCTCATGACAGAGACAAACTTAGGTGTTCCCGACAACATTCTCGCCGCTGCGTTCTGGACCAATTGAAGCCTGTTCTAATGTTGCTTTTGAACATTGAGATAAAGGCTGTTACAATAGTCCAGACGCAACATTATAAGGGTCGTCACTACTGTCGTAAGATTGATCCCAGTAAGGAAGATCTTGATTTTCCGAATTATTCTGTGAACCATAAAACAGGCTGAGGTCACCATGCTTACTTGGTCTACCATAGTAAGTTTATTGTCCCCAAAATCTCCCAAATATTTTGCTTTTCATGAAGGTTCTGGACATATGCCAAGGTCCTCTGTCCACCACTCTGGTGTCCATACCCGCGGATTGTTGCCAAATCTCAGGAACTCGTTCTTGGAAGAGTTTAGTTTTAAACAGTTGGAGGACATCCAGATTGAGATGGCGCTCATACAATCATGAAAGCCATCCCAGGCCTCCTTCGCAGCTCTCTCTGTCAGCGATTACACAATTTGTGTGTCATCTACGTAGGAGGTGAGCTGGAAGCCAAAGGACCTAATGACTCCAACCAATGGTGCCACATATACATTAAATAACGTGGGGCTAAGCAACGAGCCCTGTGGCACCCCACAAGGGAGTGAAAAGGGTTCAGAGGTATTGCCATCTAGGTCGACAGTCTGTCACCTATTTGATGGAAATGATTGGAGCAGTTTCCACGCCGACCCCTTTACACCAATTTCCGACAACCGGTCCATCAATATTTCATGCCGCGGATAGATCCAACAGGATAAGTACAGCATTTCCTCCTCTATCCAAGGCTTTTCTAATTTCCTCCTTGGATTTTAACAGAGCCAACTCAGTACTCTGAACCCATATTGTGATACATCCAGAGGATTATTAAGATCGAAAAAAGCACTAAGTTGGTTGTTCATTTCCTTTTCCAATATCTTGGCTGGAAAGGGAAGCCTAGAGATTGGTCTATAGCTATTAGGATCTTTGGGATCCAAAGTATTCTTCTTCAATAAAGGAAGGACAGAAGCTTTTTTCCATAACTTGGCAAATATGCCTGAAGACAAAATTGCATTCAACAACGGGGTCAGTGCTGTTCCTATAGTTTCAGGGATTTGTTTGATAATCCGTGCTGGACAAAGGTCACTGGGCACTCCTGATTTAATCATATTCAGTGCTTTAAGCGTGTCTGAACTCTCCAAAGGAGTAAAAAGATTAAATGACAGTGAAGGGCCGGAGTCACCCACTTCCTTCATATTGGGACTAGTGTGACTTTTTGTAATCATATTAGTAAATGAAGAAAATATGATTTCACATTTTTGTCTAAATAAGTCTGCGATTTTATTGCAGAATTCAGCATGGCCTTGATTTTTAGAAGTATTCGGGATAGATAGTTTGATAATAGTTTTAAAAAGTTCTTTAGAGTTAGATTTAGCCAGTGCAATTTGCATTGAAAAAACTATTTTTTCGCTCCTAAAAGTGAATGCTTATAGCCTGTAATACAGATTTCATATCTTTCCTTATCTGCTTCATCTCAGAGGGTGATGCTAAATCAGTATCCCTCTGATGTTTTATCTTTGCCATGTGGAGTACTTCAGGGCTCATGATTGAATCCTACGTTATTTAATCATTACATGTCTCCACTTGCTACCATTATTCAGTCTTATGGGCTGCATGCGATATCCTACCTGACGACAACCTGATCATTGTGCCAGTCCCTAAGAACTTAGCGGCTACAGCAGATAGCTTTTCCCATTGTGTGTCTGCAATTGCAGATTGGATGGAAAGGAATTTTCTTAAACTCAATGGAGAATAGACCGCGATTCTACTTTTTGGGAAGCAAGCCTCGATTTGGAATGACAACTGGTGGCCAGACACTTTAGGTACTCTCCCTGCTCCAGCTGAGAAGGCCAAAACCCTTGGGGTGATCCTAGATATCGAAAGTTTGTTTAATGGACAGGCCAGTCATACAGTCACTACCTGTTTCTGGCTCATAAGAAAGTTAAAGAAAATCTTCCCCTTTTTCAGCAGCTCTGGCATTGCTCATGTCCAGAATGGATTATTGTAATGCCCTATATTTGGACTCAAATGTTAGTACCCAGAAAAAACTGCAGGTATCACAGAACGCTCTCGCTAGGGTGATTCTTGACATTCCAAAGCACCAATCAGCTGCTGAGGGGCTGCATGAGATGCACTGGCTCCCCATCAGTAAGCGGATCATGTTTAAGGCTATCTGTATTGTACATAAGGTTCTCCATCGAGCGATTCCAGCTGGGATCAGGGAGATTTTTTGCTGCTGGTACATTCCAGGCATAAATCTCTGTTGAACCCATCGTATTCTGATTATTCTTCCTAGAGTTCAGAAGAAGAGATGGGCAGAGCCTTTTTGGTTGCTGCAGCCAGACTCTTGAATTTCCTCTCCCAGTCTTTGAATGTGATCAATGGAAACCTGCCTTTTAGAAAGGTATGTAAGACCTGGTTGTATACTATTTGGCAGCCCTCTACTAACATGTAAACGTTTGAATTGCAGCTGGTTTTTTAACAGACTGCTCAGACTGAGCACCTTGATGCGCATGCATAACTGTTGCGCTTTATAACATCAAATCAAATCACTGCTTTCAAAGGACTTGTTGGTTTGCAACCCCCATTTTTTGGAATCGCAGGGATCAAAAAGGATTCCACTAAAACATTTAAAACAACCGTGGGACTCGAAAATCCGGCATAGGGCTTGTTGACCCACTCAGCGCGTGGTAAGCGCTGTTCTTTGCTCCTCATTGGTGCATCTCAGCGCATGTTGAGTGCTTCATTTTTGGTGGCTTTGCAGTTCAGGCACTTTTGAAAATAAACTGCCCCTCAGCTCATGACTAAGCTATTCCTTCCCTGTGGGCTGCTGAAGGCCTGGCACTTTTTCTCTGGATTGAGCCCCCTGGATGGTGCAATGGGTGCCCTGAGGGCTGTACACTGACACTGCCTGGAGAGCCTTTCTATCAGAGGAACTCAACCCCCGAGGCGATGCTGCAATCAAGGAATCAGAGTGAAACCATCCAGCCCTCCTACAAGGGCGGGGTTGGGTTGACGGAGGAGCGCTGTGGCTTCAAGAGCCGACACCAGTGGTTCCCTCCGTTTGCAGTGAGGTACTGCCAACCTGTCATCCTTTGTGGGTGGGCCTGCATTCACAGAGAAGGCTGTATTGTGGATTTGAGCAGCTGCACCTTGCGTTGGCCGACAGCTGCTTTTCTCTTCTCCGTATGTGGGTGATCCAGTGAGGTCACCCGACTGATCCCTGCAGTTGGTGCTCTACCCCATTTTTCTGACCGCACATACCTTGGGGGGGTCACTTGTTTGGTGCCTCAGCCTCATGGGTTAGATTCTTGTTGGAGGCCCTGATCACCCCTAGGGGCTTGCTCTACCCAGTCACTTGCCACATGTAGGGGAAAGTATTTAGAATACTGTAATGCACATAGTAGACCTTCAGGTGCTCCTGTGCCCTACGAGGGGTCCCTAATTACTGTATACCATGTAATAGAAGTACAGGTACGCTGCACCTTATGTTCTTATGGTGATATTGTGTGATCCATGCATTTATGGTGACATATGATGTTTCTTGTGTTTGGTCTTCAAACAAGGTTACTATATTTGCACTAATGTGGTGACTCATGTAACTCTTCACAATCTGTTGCATTTCATGCCCTGATATTTCTAATGTATGTCGTTTTAATTCTTGCATTGTCAGGATTACGAGTACTATCTGAGGATTTGCATAGTATGCACAGTATTTATGATTTATGTCATTTTGATCTATGTTAAGCACAATATACTTTATTGTTTTATATAATCCTGTGTGGAGTCTCTTTTGTGGTGTGTTCATTGTGTGTGTGTTTTCACATTGCCTCTGATGATAAGCCTGCCTGCTCTGCTCCAAGCTACCAGAGGGTGAGCACAGGTTATCTTTAGTGTGTTTCTGACTTGCCCATACTAGAGTGGTGGGTTCTGCCTGGCTTAGATGCACACTCTAGCCAACCAAAAACCCCATTTCTAACACTACCCGATTTGGAAACCACCATGGAGAAATATGGAGACATCCTGTGCTGACTCTTTCCCTATCACACTTCAATGATGCAGCGGCACAACGCACCAAAGGATAATGATCCTTCCACTGCAACCACTGGAGCAGGCTGCTAGAGGTGTCTTCTAGGAGCCACTGCCTTGCAAGTCAGCTGACCATGGAGAGTAGGAGACGGTTGCCCGAACAAGTCCTGGTGAGTATGTTTTTTTCATTTACCCAAACCAGGTAAATGAATAAAAAACGAAAGTTTCTTAAAAAAGACATGCAATGGGCTGTGTATTACATTACTGCATCGATTGTACGATTGCTATGTTCTGAGTCGCTATCCCACACACTATTCTTGATATGCCTTGGAATGCTCACCCCCACCACTCCGAGTGTCACTGCAGAAAGGGTGTATTTGTCCCAGTTTGTAGTGCCGCAGTAGGACAGCAGTAACAAATGACCTCTACTACCATGTTTGAGATCCACTAGCCCATTTTGCCCCTCTCTATCCCCAGTGGGTCTGACAGTGGCATAAGGCAGCACATTCTGTGGCAGTATTATTTAGCTATTAGTAATGTTACCAGATATTAATACTATCTGAGGAAAAGTATCATTTTAACCCTTAAATAGAGCAATCAGCAACTGAAAAGAGACCAGTTCACTTTGCAAAGGGTCTACCATTGCACGACACAAAGTGTGGAGCTTTTTTTTCAGTAAGCTTTTGATCCGTTTGATGTAGAAATACATTTATTTTGTTGGAAGCTAAAAATTACGCAGCAGATCGTGGATTATGTGAAAAATACTGCAACTATATTAAAGGCTTGCACAGGAAAAGAGGAAAGTCCGCAGTAAGCAGCCTATGGGTAGAAAGGCAGCCTTTCTGGACCATAAGTTGTCCCTGGTTCTCTAGGTAGTGTTGAGACTGAGGATTCCTAGGGCGGGTGGTTATAAAAGGCAGTGGCGTTTCCCCGGGAAGGCATTATCGGATCCGGTTTTCATGGAGGAAATTAGGGGGGCCATTGAGGAATATTTTGAGCTCAACACGGGTACGGTTGACACCTGGGCTGTCCTGTGGGAAGGATTTAAGCAACCATCAGGGGAGTATGCATTGCTAAACATACTGGAGTGCTGCGCGATGTTCACGCGGCCCTGTCCCGGTTAGAGCGTGACATAGCGGCGCTAGATGCAGAACAGCTTCAACAATATATGGAGGAGAGGGAGACAAAGCGCTTACAATTGATGATGGAGTTTCGAGAGGAAGCCGACAGGGAACTTAGATTTTTGGTTAAGTCACACATGGCTAGGCAATACGGTGAAGGAGATCGACCGGGCAAATTGTTGGCACAACTACTTCGCCCCCCTTACAAATCTTCCTACATTACGGAACTCAAAGGCCCGACAGGAGACACACTGTGCACCACACCTGAGATCTGTGAGACCTTTTTGTCTTATTACACATCCTTGTACACTTCCACGCTAGCTGATGATGCCACTGACCGAGGTAAATACCTTAATGAGATAGCGATGGTGTACTTGGAAAATTGGATGAAAGACTTTCTGGCCGATCCCATCACGCCTGGCAATATTGTCGAGGCTATTGACTCATGAGGGGGTCTTCAGCCCCTGGATTGGATGGTTTTTCGGCCGATTTTTACAAGGCCTATAAAGAACTGTTCGTTCCCCGCTTGGTGGAGGTGTACGCCGAAGCCCTCGAGACGGGTTGTCTGCCCCCCACTCTTAGGGAGGCGGTCATTGTGCTTCTGCCCAAGACGGGAAAGGATGCCATTCTGTGTGAATCTTACTGTCCTCTATCTTTATTAAACTTGGACTACAAGATCCTAGCGAAAGTCATCGCCATCCGCCTTTCCTTACTAATGGAGTCCATTATATCCCCAGCCCAATCTGGCTTTGTACCGCATCGCTCCACTTCACTCAATCTCCGCACCCTTTTCTCCATTTTACACCGTGTTGACCCTGCCACCCCGGCAGCGGCGATTCTCCTAGATGCCGAGAAGACGTTTGACTCTTTAGAGTGGCCATTCCTTATGTCTGTGATGCGCCGTATGGGAATACCTGAGTGCTTAATGAATACAGTGGAGTTATTATATACCCTTCCTATGGCCAGACTGCGCCTACATGATACTATCACTAGCCAGTTTCGCCTGACGCGTGGCACACGGCAGGGTTGTCCTCTGTCGCCCCTATGGTATATTTTAGCGATGGACCTGTTGGTCCGCCATTGTCAGGAGAGGCACTTACACCGCGGTCTCCAATTTCGCACAGGCCCACTCTTGATTTTGCTTTATGAGGATGACACCATCCTCTATGTCAGGCAGCCCCAGATCAACCTAGAGCCTTTCATCTTGGACATAACCCGGTTTGGCAAATTTTCGGGCCTGCGTAATAACTGGCATAAATCTGTCATCTTTCCACTTACACCCAGTACAGCCGAATGGTCCAGCCCCTTCCCCCTCACGTGGAGCCGGGACTCAGTGAAATACTTGGGAGTCCAAGTACATTTAGATACTGAATCCATCATCAGACTAAACTACGGCACTGCGCTGACTGCCCTGGAGGGCCAGATTGAACGGTGGAATCGGCTCCCATTGTCCATGGCTGGGCGCGTCGCCATCAATAAAAAGATAGTACTGCCACAGTTTTTATATTTGTTCAATAATATACCTGTGCCCCTCACCAAAAAATTTTTCACACAGTTACGTTCCTTATTACTAAAGCTGGTATGGGGAAACAAGACTCCACGCGTGTCTTGGCGCGTGCTGACACTCCCATTTGAGCGTGGTGGACTTGGTGTCCCCGATTTTTATCTTTATTTTTTGGCAGCACAATGCTCCTACGCATACCCATGGTTCCACCCCGACGCTCGGATTATTTATCTGAAGCCGGAAGCCGACTTGGTCTTGCCGGGGTCGCTATCCACCACTCTACTGTTGGGCTTTCCTAGAGACCGCTCGGGATATTCAAACTGTTTTGTCGACCTGCTAGGCGTGGGGAAGACTGCGCTGACTTATTGGTCTTGACCAGCTGTACTCTCCGGCCCTCCCATTGCCCAATCCCACCTGGCTACCAATAACTGTGGAATCTGTGGTACGGCATACATTAACCAAATTTTGCATTTCTACCATTGGGGACTTGTTCCCTGATGGCTATGCCTTCTCAATCACAGAAGATCAACGCTTCACGGAGAGATCATTTATGGACTCCTTTGTGCTGACCAGGCTGTGCTCTTTACTGCGTGCCTCGTTCCCCTCATTCCCCCTCCTTCCTGAGGAGATGTCCCCCCTTACCTTTCTCATTCAACACCCATCGGGCAATCATTTGGTATCTAAGCTATATCATATGTGCTGCGACCTTCTCCCTTCCCCGGATCAGGGGGTGCGGGCTGCATGGGAGGCAGATTTGGGTTACCCTATTTCAGATGATCAGTGGCAGTGGTGCTGTAGGGCGACCAAAGACATCTCTCTAAATAGTAAACATAAGCTTCTGCACTTTAAATTCTTACGTAGATTATACTACACACCAGCGCGACTGCATAGGATAGACCCAGCACGACCCCACGCTTGCCCCAAGTGCGGTGGGCCCTTTGCGGACTTTGCGCACCTCTCGTGGTCGGGCCCCGTGATCCATGCTTATTGGTCCCGGGTGCACCGCACACTTGGTGATATGCTGCTCCTGAATCTGGATCCCATCTCTGTGATTGCCCTTTTGGGCTACATGGGCGAATTTCCGAGGGCGGTGCGTAGGCTAGCAGCGCTGGATTTTTTATTGGCTAAGCGCGAGGTGGCATTGTGATGGTGTGACCACCGCCCCCCGTTACACAATTCCTGGCTCCGGAGCTTGGCGCACTGCAACGCCAACAGTGAGGAGTTCTCCACCATGGTTCCCTCTACTTCCAGACCCAATGATATTTGGGGCCTGTACCGCTCATATATCGCCGGTGCTGTGGCCAGGTGCCAGCCTACCCCTACTAATGATATTGTTCCCGAGGGGATTGGTTGAAGGATTATGCAGGGCTACTAACTTTGTCATTTGATTTGTATAATGCACTGTACGATACCCCTGTTTATTTTACCCTTTTCTTCTAATTGTTTGGGAAACTCAGGCGATATCCATAACCAGTTGATACAAATGTGAGGTTTCGCTCCCTCCGAGGTTTACCTCGTGCTCCGCGTTCCTTTCACCTTGGCCCAAGAATGATATTTGAGTATGTTCGGATTATTGTATACTACATTTATGTGACTAGAGTGACACACTATGATTATTCTGTATGTTTTCATCATGTATGTTCCCCTTTATTTTTGCCTTTCTTTTGGAAAATGATAAATAAAGTTAAAAAAATAAAAAGTGTGGAGTTTTGGAACTTTAAAAAATTCCTCTAAAATCAGCCGTACTACGAATTCCGATTTACTAACCTGTTATCAGGAGAGACCTCAGTGCTGCATCTTTCAGCCCACTACTGATCCTGAAAAGTAATTCTAACCGTACTTACAGTAACTTGAATTTTCTTCCATAGGATATCATTACCTGCTATATAAAATATATATAAATTAACAAATATATAAAATAAGAATAAAAATATATTACAATTTCAATATTTTTAATAACTTTTTTTTCAATTTATATTAAAAATATGTAATGTAATTTAAAAAATAAAATATCTAAAAAAAAGTTTAAAACAATGTAGTAAATCAGTATAAAAAATATAACAATTAATACATTTAAAAATTATCATTTACAAAACCTTTGAAATTCACTGAAAAAAACAGGTTTCAGCCACGTTATAGTTAGGAATAAGCATTTAAAAAACCTTAGAAATTCACTGAAAAAACCATAGGTTTCAGCCACATTATAGTTAGGAATTAGCATTTAAAAAACCTTAGAAATTCACTGAAAAAACCATAGGTTTCACACATGTTATAGTTAGCTGGACATTTCACTCATATAAAACCATTGAAATTCCCCCGTTATAGTTAGTTCAGCTAACTATAACCCACGCGCCCGCAATCCACTGCTAATGACGTCACATATTACATCACTCATGACATGGTCAATGACATCACTGATGACATCTCAAATGACATCACTGATGACATCATCCTTGTGAAAGAGTGGCAGACCTCCTCTCACCCTAATATAACCTTTGATACACACATTGAAAAATAGAAACAAAAATTTTCAAAACAATAGAGATACCAATACCAGTTACAACAACCTATTCCGTAATTCGAAAATCTACATACACATCCACTCATTCACCAACAGTTCTATATAGTCACTCATGCATGTACTCACTCATCATATGTACTCATACACCTATAGATCCTGTTACACACCTACACTCATACATAGAGTTACTCACACACATACTCACACATGCAAATAAAGTATCAAACATCCATTTACTTGCATATACAGCTATACACACACCACTACACTTACTTCTACAGAAACATACACCTGCTTACTCTCTTAAATAATCACTTCTAGAAACACATATTTATTTATACAGGAACTCTTCCAATCTCTCACTCTCATATAAACTCACATATGTACATCAATACTCAAATACACTAGTTTAAAACATATCTAGTTACTCATAAAGACACCATTGAGACAGTCATTCACTCACTAACACACCCATACACACACTCATCCACCCATATAGTCCTGCACACATGCTGTCTTCAAAACAGATACAGTGAGTCAGTCATTCATGCATCTATGCGCTATGTAATACCCCCATCAAACCATACAGACACTCATACTGATGCTCAAAATACTAACTAATAACCCATGTAGACACTCATATAGCTACTCACCAACCCATGCAGCCACTTATACACAAAGTGAGACACTGATACAGGTATTTACATATTTAAACATTACTCGCTAATACATGTATTCACTAAGATACACTTAATAAGTCAGTTGTACAATCAATTTTACAAAAAAACATCCATTTAGACACCTATGTTCCCATTTAATCTTCCATCGACCTTTAGATATACATATATAAAACATATTTATTTTTCAGAAAGACACACATTCACTGGATGATGTCATCACTGATGTCATCAGTGATGTCATTTGAGATGTCATCAGTGATGTCATGAGCGATGTCACTCACCATGTCATGAGTGATGTAATATGTGACATCATCAGCAGTGTATTGCGGGCGCGCGAGTTATAGTTAGGTGAACTAACTATAACGGGGGAATTTCAATGGTTTTGTGTGAGTGAAATGTCCAACTAACCTATGTTTTTTTCAGTGCATTTCAGGGTTTTTTAAATGCTAATTCCTAACTATAACATGCCTGAAACCTATGGTTTTTTCAGTGAATAAATATATATATATATATATATATGTATATAGATATATATATATATATATATATATATATATATATATATATATATATATATATATCACTATCAAGAAGTGTCCCTCTTCAAAGACACACTGGAGCACACTGGGATTCCAAAGCTTTTAATGCAAACAGCATGACGCGTTTCGTCTTGCGACTTCCTCAGACGCTGTGTGCACAGGTTTAAAAGCTTCACATTGTCAAAGTTTTAAAAGTCAGCCTTGCTCCACCCCTTCTGGCAACAACGAAGAGGGACTATTGTTATGTTCCTCCCCCTTCTCATTCACTCTGCTTGTAGCTGCCATCTTTTAGTGTGTTTGTTGGGCATTTAACATTCGTGCCATTTACCAGATTCGTGGCTAAATTCCACTGTTGTTTTCCATTGTTCTGACACACTGGCCCTGCCTGGGGTAAGTTATGGAGCTTGTTGGTCCGCTTTATCCCTTTCTCGCCAGCCGCTGATTTCGGATCCCGTATTTATGTAGACGATGTCAGTCATCGGTGCTACTTGCGTTAGTCACATTACCAGATCACGGGATTCCTTTTCATTGGCGGTTCACGCAGGCTTTTGATCCACAGATGCCTTAACAATCGCCGCTTTCCTGCTGAACTACTTTAGGCGGGTGCATCCTTCGTGCAAACGGCAATGCACGTTTAAGTATTACTATCAAGAAGTGTCCCTCTTCAAAGACACACTGGAGCACACTGGGATTCCAAAGCTTTTAATGCAAACAGCATGACGCGTTTCGTCTTGCGACTTCCTCAGACGCTGTGTGCACAGGTTTAAAAGCTTCACATTGTCAAAGTTTTAAAAGTCAGCCTTGCTCCACCCCTTCTGGCAACAACGAAGAGGGACTATTGTTATGTTCCTCCCCCTTCTCATTCACTCTGCTTGTAGCTGCCATCTTTTAGTGTGTTTGTTGGGCATTTAACATTCGTGCCATTTACCAGATTCGTGGCTAAATTCCACTGTTGTTTTCCATTGTTCTGACACACTGGCCCTGCCTGGGGTAAGTTATGGAGCTTGTTGGTCCGCTTTATCCCTTTCTCGCCAGCCGCTGATTTCGGATCCCGTATTTATGTAGACGATGTCAGTCATCGGTGCTACTTGCGTTAGTCACATTACTAGATCACGGGATTCCTTTTCATTGGCGGTTCACGCAGGCTTTTGATCCATAGATGCCTTAACAATTGCCGCTTTCCTGCTGAACTACTTTAGGCGGGTGCATCCTTCGTGCAAACGGCAATGCACGTTTAAGTATCACTATCAAGAAGTGTCCCTCTTCAAAGACACACTGGAGCACACTGGGATTCCAAAGCTTTTAATGCAAACAGCATGACGCGTTTCGTCTTGCGACTTCCTCAGACGCTGTGTGCACAGGTTTAAAAGCTTCACATTGTCAAAGTTTTAAAAGTCAGCCTTGCTCCACCCCTTCTGGCAACAACGAAGAGGGACTATTGTTATGTTCCTCCCCCTTCTCATTCACTCTGCTTGTAGCTGCCATCTTTTAGTGTGTTTGTTGGGCATTTAACATTCGTGCCATTTACCAGATTCGTGGCTAAATTCCACTGTTGTTTTCCATTGTTCTGACACACTGGCCCTGCCTGGGGTAAGTTATGGAGCTTGTTGGTCCGCTTTATCCCTTTCTCGCCAGCCGCTGATTTCGGATCCCGTATTTATGTAGACGATGTCAGTCATCGGTGCTACTTGCGTTAGTCACATTACCAGATCACAGGATTCCTTTTCATTGGCGGTTCACGCAGGCTTTTGATCCACAGATGCCTTAACAATCGCCGCTTTCCTGCTGAACTACTTTAGGCGGGTGCATCCTTCGTGCAAACGGCAATGCACGTTTAAGTATCACTATCAAGAAGTGTCCCTCTTCAAAGACACACTGGAGCACACTGGGATTCCAAAGCTTTTAATGCAAACAGCATGACGCGCTTCGTCTTGCGACTTCCTCAGACGCTGTGTATATATATATATATATATATATATATATATATATATATATATATATATATATATATATATATATATATATATATATTACCTACTGGCGGTCGCCAGTAGGTAGTTATAGTTAGGATTTTTTTCAATGTTAAATCTCAAAATTCTATTTGGAATAACTTTTGCGCCGGTTGACGAATCTGCCTGAAAATTTCCTGAAAATGGCCTCGCGGCGTTCCGGTCCTTCCCTGAAAGTTTGGGGGGGATTTGTCAAGCGGGGGCCGAGATAAAAGGGGGGTCCCAAAACGCGTTTTCCCCATGTTAATTTCCATAGGGCGGTCGATTTCACTTTTAGCCCGAACGGCTGAATGGATTTCCACCAAACTTGGCAAAATTGTAGGGACTGGTAGCCCGATGTGCCTTTGCTATGTCTCAAGATATGTGCTCCAGTGGATTTTGAGTAATTTAGGTTCAAAAAAATATATATATCTATAGCAGCGCACCGGTGCGCGCACCGGGGAGCGCTCCAGGCGCGCCACGCGAGGTGCGCATGGAAAGCTGATTGGCTCTCGGGTGTCTGTAAACATTCGAAACAGTCCAGAGCGGTCGCCATCTTGTGTCTCAGTAAAATCGAGACATAAGAGGTGGCTAAAACAAAGTGGGAACTGACCATAAGGCGTCAGGGATAGACCCCTTTGACCCCCTAGGTTTGATGTGGGGGCTATAAAAGGGCCCCGCGGGGCATTTAAAATATTTTTTTTTTTTTTCGTTTTGCGCGGGGGAAGCGCACGGTGCGCGCACCGGGGAGCGGCCCTGGGAGCGCACTATGATGAAAAAAGGTGACAGAGTGTTTAAAAAATGAAGTTTTGATTTAGAAATTGGAGGTAGTTCTAAAAAGAACTTTTTTTTTTCTTCTTTTTGTTGTTTTATATTTTTTTGTGTTTTTTGAACTTTTTGTACTTTTTTTGGCTTTTCAAAACAGTTTTATATATTTTTTTGTATTTTTTTGGGGGAGAAACAAAAAAAGGGAATTGAAACTGGCTCAACTGGAGCAAAAAAACAAAAAACCCAAAAAATTACTTCTTTTTGGGGCACTTGTGATTATCACCTGCAAGGACGATGAGTTTCACACTTTGTTCCCCATAGGAGATAAGTTTGCCACAAGCTTTGCAAGTAATTTTAAAATCAGCAAACCTCGGCTGAATGCAAGGCATCACCTCAGATGTTTCTGGTTGCGAGGAAGTGGGTTGGTTTCTTTGGGAGGGGGTCCTTGATGAATGGGGGAGGTTACTGGCCAGTTCCCGGAACTCTGCACGAGAGTAGTTGTTTGGATGCTTTCTTGTCATGTGCCGAATCATGGTATAGTTACCAAAAGAATATTTCTTATTTGGGTTGCCCCGTGAAAGTTCATCATTGCAGATGAGGCAAGTGACTTTTGGCGCATTCACCTTTTTTTTCCCCTCTGGAATTGAAAAAAACTCCCAAATGAAGTGTGGTTTGGGTTTATAAGGTGTGTTTTCTTCAGGCAGCCATCTTCTTCTCCCCTCCTCCTGTTCCTCTTCCTCTTCCTCCTCCTGTTCTTGACCACCAACATAATTTGGAGCTGGTCCTCTTGGTGGTTGTGGTGGTGGTGGTGGGGCAGATGCACCAGCTGATGCTACTAATGAAGCCATTTTATAGTACAAAATATTACTCAAAGAGCAAAAAAGTAGACAGAGCAACAAACAGGTCTTCCTCAGTCAAAGGACAAAGTCAGAATAAGGAAAAAAGGTGGGGTCTTTCATCATTTAGAAAAAAAAACTGTCCTGAACCAATGAGAAGTGTTATTTTCAGGTCACAAGACCAGGGGCTTCATCATTATGAAACCAAAACTGTTATGAACCAATGAAAAGTGTTATTTTCTGCTCACATGACCCGACGCGCTTACGCTACGCGCCCGGGGCGCGCCCGGGGGCGCGCCCCGGGTCGCGCAGCGTAAGCGCGTCGGAAGTTTACGTTGTGCGATCGTATTCGCTCGAGTACTTCCGGGTGCGCTTACGCCGTGCATATCACGCGGTCGCGGCTACGCGATACGTCACGATCATGTTTTCGTTTGCGATATTGGCGCTCACGGGACGCTCCCCGGAGCGCGCCCCGGGGCGCTTTGTAAAAATACGCTTTTCAGGGCGCTCCCCGGGGCGCGCTCCGGGAGCGCTCCCCAAAATAATTTTTTAAAAAAAAATTGGGAAAATTGTAGGGACAGGTAGCTCTATTCTGAAGTGGTTTGTAAAAAACATTAACTTTAGAAAAATATGTATTGTGCTACATTGGGCTTAATATATGTTAGAGTCAAAATGTAGCCCAAATGTAGCCCAAAGTAGCCCAATGTAGCCCAAAGATGGCCACCAGAGATCAAAAATTGAAAATGTAGCCCAAAATTCAACTAGATGTAGCCCAACTGTAGCCCAATGACAGAATGTACCAGAGTGTTCTAAAGAACAACTAGAGTGCTAACAGTCTTATTTATAAAGTGAAACTTATAGTTAGGAATTAGCATTAAAAAAACCTTTGAAATTCACTGAAAAAACCATAGGTTTCACACCAGTTATAGTTAGGAATTAGCATTTAAAAAACCTATTAAATTCACTGAAAAAAACATAGGTTTCACACCAGTTATAGTTAGCTGGAAATTTTACTGATATAAAACCATTGAAATTCCCACGTTATAGTTAGTCGGACTCACTATAACTTGCGCGTGCAATGCACTGCTGATGACATCACATATTACATCACTCATGACATGGTCAGTGACATCACTCATGACATCACTGATGACACCATCCAGTGAATATGTGTCTTTCTGAAAAATAAATATTAGTGAGTTATGTTTAAAAATTTAAATATATATATTAGTGTTTCACTTTGTGTATAAGTGGCTACATGTGTTGGTAAGTAGCTACATGCGTATGTATATGGGTTATTAGATATTTTTATTAGTATCAGTATGACTGTCTATATGGTTTAGTGGGGGTATTACTTAGCACATAGATGCATGAGTGACTGACTCTTTGTATGTGTTTTGAAGACAGCATATGTACAGGACTGTATGGGTGGATGAGTGTCTATATGTGTTTGTTAGTGAGTGAATGACTGTCTCACTAGTGTCTTTATCAGTACCTACATATGTTTTAATCTAGTATATATGAATATTGATGTATATAAGTGAGTATATGTGAGAGTAAGAGATTGTAAGAGTTCCTGTTTAAATAAGTATGTGTTTCTATAAGTGATTGTTTAAGAGAATAAATATGTGTAATTTTAAATAGAAGTAAGGTGGAAGTGTGTGTATAACTCTATATTCAAATAAATGGATGTTCAATAGTTTATTTGCACGTGTGAATATGTGTGTGAGTAACTTTCGGATGAATGTCGGTGTGTAACAGGATGTATAGGTGTATCACTTCATATGATGAGTGAGTATATGTATGAGTGACTATATAGAACTGTTGGTGAAAGAGTGGATGTGTATATACATAGTGGAATTACTGAATTGCTTGTTGTAACTGATATAGGTATCTCCATTTTTTTAAAAATTTCAGTTTCTATTTTTGAATATGTGTCTCAAGGGTTACATTATAGTGAAAGGAGGTTTGTCACTATGTCACAAGGATGGTGTCATGAGTGATGTCACTGACCATGTCATGAGTGATGTAATATGTGATGTCATCAGCAGTGCATTGCACGCGCAAGTTATAGTGAGTCCGACTAACTATAACGTGGGAATTTCAATGGTTTTATATCAGTAAAATTTCCAGCTAACTATAACTGGTGTGAAACCTATGTTTTTTTCAGTGAATATATATATATATATTCCAAAACAATCCAAGGCAGGGTCCTTCCTGAATCACTCCCAAGTCAGGTGGCGCAAAAAAGCCGGCAGAGCCCCAACGCCGGTAGTCTTTAATTCCAACAACCAAAGAATATTTCAATGCTCACTCGGAGAAGGAAAAGATATCACCAGTTTATTTCAAGAATTATCGCTACGCGTTTCGACACCCGGCGGTGTCTTGATCACACAATACTTTTGCGTGAATCACCAACGTGCATAAATAAAGTTTCAACATACTTGGTGTAAACATAAACAAGGTACAAAATACCAATACAATGTATCTGCAACTCAAAGCGCCATCTTGGAAGGGAGAACACAAAAGGGGATTTGTCACCAATTACGTTCTGTAAACATTTCATCTTGCGATATTCCATGTGTAATTAACAATCAAAGTAATATGGTAAGAAGCGTGAAATCAATTAGATTAAATATCATTACTCATTTCATTTCACCCATGCCCCAACTGGATCAAATATGCAAATATATTCCTCCGAAGGAGTTAAAATGTGCTCAATTGCCGCGTATAGTTCCAAAATAACTAAAGCGGCTGTCTGCAAGCAGTCACAACTATTCTTTGCAGCCACGCAATGGGAACAATGTGTAAGCACATAATTTGGAAGCATACGGGCACTAGTCCGAGAGAATAGTTGTTCATATTGGAACCTGATCATTACCGCGCTAGCGCTCGGGGTGAAAACATTGTAACTATTGCTGCAAGTGTTTTTAAAACCACGTTCTCTTTTTAAAAATTGGTATTGTTACTGTTAATTTGTGCGCTGACTCCCCGTTCCACCGCAGCGATTTATGCTGTTTGTTGTGGAGGGAGAACAGAGCGCTTTCACTTCCTGATGGTGCCATTAGCGGGCGGCCATCTTAGCAGGGTGAAGCTCCAGTCTTTCCTCGAGCCCTGACTTTTTAAGACCACAGCGCCGACGCGCACAATCAAATTGGAACCTGATTATTACCGCGCTAGCACTCTGGGTGAAAACATTGTAACTATTGCTGCAAGTGTTTTTAAAACCACGTTCTCTTTTTAAAAATTGTCATTGTTACTGTTAATTCGTGCGCTGACTCCCCGTTCCACCGCAGCGATTTATGCTGTTTGTTGTGGAGGGAGAACAGTGCGCTTTCACTTCCTGGTGGTGCCATTAGCGGGCGGCCATCTTAGCAAGGTGACACTCCAGTCTTTCCTCGAGCCCTGACAACTTAAGACCACAGCGCCGACGCGCACGATCAAATTGGAACCTGATCATTGCCGCGCTAGCGCTCTGGGTGAAAACATTGTAACTATTGCTGCAAGTGTTTTTAAAACCACGTTCTCTTTTTAAAAATTGTTATTGTTACTGTTAATTCGTGCGCTGACTCCCCGTTCCGCCGCACCGATTTATGCTGTTTGTTGTGGAGGGAGAACAGAGCGCTTTCACTTCCTGGTGGTGCCATTAGCGGTCGGCCATCTTAGCAGGGTGACACTCCAGTCTTTCCACGAGCCCAATCTACTTAAGCCCCCGGTCCCTACCGCGCAGCGGGAGAGCCATAGACGTGCCGAAGAGGTGCCTAAGAGAAGCCAGTCTGCGCCAGTCCGTGTCCATCTGCTCCCAGATCCCTAGACCCCCTGGTATTATGGTGGGTACTTTAATCACCTATGACTCCAAATCCCTGCATAAATTAAGACCAACCATCAACCCTCAATGTCTGTACTCGGTATGCCCTGTAGACAACAAGGCCAGTTGCAATGTTTGCAATTGGAAACCTCCTCCTATGCCCACAGAGAGATATTCCACCGATCGCAGTTTGAAGATTCTTCTTCTTAATTGCAGATCGATGCCTAAACATCACACAGAGCTGGCCCTGCTAATAGAAGAGCATAAGCCTGATGTTCTCTTTCTAACAGAGACTTGGCTCCAGCTGGATGCCGATCCTACGACAGTATGGGCTACCCCACAAGGTTACACCATAAAGAGATCAGATCGCAACACGGGTAGAGGAGGAGGGCTAGCTATCATCTATAGAGAAGAGTATAAATGCTGCATTACCCCCTCCACTACGCCTGTTTGTGGGAGCCTACTCTTTACATTAGAACTATCCCCTACCAACACTTTCACAGGCCTTTTGGTCTATCGACGGCCCGGAACACCGGGTCAATTTGTCGCGAACATGACTGACCTAGTCGCCAACCTAGTGCTCACTTCGGCAAATTTTACTGTGTTAGGTGACTTAAATTTGCATTTAGATGACCCGCTTGATTCAGCAGCCAACAGTCTTCGACTGAACTTTCAAGCAATCGACCTGACCCAAAAAGGATTCCTCCCTACACATACTAAAGGTCATCTTTTAGGCCATATCTATAGTAATCTCGACAGTCTAAACACCGAATCGCCTGTGCCACTGCCCTGGACTGACCACTGCTTAATACCCTTCACATGGATTACCAGAAATTCCCCTCCTACACAAGATCCTTAAAAACACTGGGGCAGGAAATGGGCCACACTTCCCTCCTCTAAATGGGAATCGGTGATTGCCGAAACTAAACCTTCGAAAGCTATAAATCCCAATATAGCCAGTACCAACTTTGATAACTGGATTATCAACTCCCTTAACCTAGTCCTCCCGAAGGAACCTCTGCATTCTATAAAAAGGCAAAAAGTAGCCCCTTGGTATACTCCCACCTTAAGGGACATGAAACAATTGTGTCATAAATTGGAAAGAGCCTGGAGACAGGACCGTTCACAGCCTAGGAAAGCAGACTTTAGAGCCGCAATCAGGCTATTTAAAAAGGAAATTAAGTCAGCTCAAGCCCAATTATATGAATCAAAAATTAACCTGGCTGCAAACGCTCCTAAGGAAATCTTTAAAATAGCTAAATCATTGGTCTCTCCCCCCTCCGAACGAATGTCACCAGATGGGGCAACATCCCGTTGCAACAATCTAGCAACATTCTTCTTTTAGAAGATCCAGACCATCTATTCTTCTTTTGCCGCTGATAGAATTGACTCGGATGTTGCCTCCATAGCAGGCCCCAATACTTTAGCCCCTTGTATACTGGACAAATTCACTCCTTTAGATTCCACCTCCTTGGATAAAATAATTCCTAAAGTCATCTCAGGATCCCCTAGTGACCCAGCACCCCCTCAATTCCTTACCGTGGTTATTGATGTTCTCCGCCCAGTCATCCTTGACGTTCTCAACTCCTCCATCACCTCGAGCACTGTCCCGACCTCGTGGAAATGTGCAATGGTCAGAGCCCTTCTAAAAAAATGTACCCTGGACCAAAATAATCTAGCTAACTTCCGTACCATCTCCTTATTACCCTCGATGAGTAAACTGCTAGAAAAGCACATTAATATCTTAGTAGATTACTTAGAATCTAACAATCTGCTGTGCACCTCCCAGATGGAATTTCGCCCCAACACGGGACTGAAACAGCCTTGCTATCAGTGACTGAAGAAGCCAGAACTGTGCTAGACCGGGGAGGGAAAGCAGCCATCATATTATTAGACCTCAGCGCCGTGTTCGACACGGTTAGCCATGCCACCCTATTACATCGACTGAAGGGCATGGGAGTGTCGGGCGAGGCCCTGGCATGGCTAACTTCCCTCCTGGACGAGCGCTTCTTCCAGGTGTTTGAGGGGGAGGTAGTATCCACCAAGCAGCCACTCAGATGTGGAGTCCCTCAGGGCTCTGCCCTGAGCCCCACACTTTTTAATGCTTACATGAGTCCTCTAGCGGAGATAGTCCATCCATTTGGCGTGCGTATTGTCACCTACACAGACGACACTCAGTTGGTGGTCTCACTGGACCACACTGAAGGGTCATCTAGCACACTGGGCCCATGTTTAGAGGCAGTGGCTAAATGGATGGAATCCTCCTGCCTCAGACTAAATGGGGATAAGACAGAAATCAGGCTACTGGGCAATCCCTCTCCTACCACTCTGGCCTCCATTTGGCCTACCTGTCTAGGTCCCCCTCCCCCTCCTAAACCTCAGATAAAGAGTCTGGGAGTTTGGCTTGACAAATCACTGGATTTCACCTTCCAGGCCACCAAAACTGCATCCACCTGTTTTGAGCTGATGAGAATGCTCCGGAAAGTGCTCCCTCTGCTCCCGTTCCAGGTGAGGAGAGTCATGGTCCAGACCCTGATACTCTCCCGTCTAGATTACGGTAATGCTCTCTACCTAGGAGCCCCAGTGGCAGCGATCAACAAACTCCAGGTCACCCAAAACTGCGCGGCCCGACTGCTCTTTAATATTCCACGCTGGCAGTCGGCCAAACATGCCTTAAAGAAGCTACACTGGCTTCCTGTGGCAGCTAGGGTACAATTCAAAGCCATGTGCCTTGTTCAAAAAGCCATTCATAGAACAGGTCCAGCCATAATCTACCCTCTAGCCACTGCCTTCTTCCCCCTCAGAGCTCTCCGCTCCAGTTCGTTGCATCTAGCCACCACGACTAAGATAAACAAAGCTCGCTGGGGCGGTCGCTCATTCTCACACAATGCTGCGAGAATATGGAATTCCCTCCCGCTTGACCTTAGAGAGAACAACAACCGAATGGCATTCAGGAGGTCTTTAAAAACGTACTTGTTCGGAAGAGCCTGTTAATCACCCCAGCTTACTGCCATGGATTTCAGTTAAAGCGCTGCGAGGCCTCCGGGTAGTCTATGCTCTATACAAATATAATTTTTCATTTCATTTCATTTCATATACATTGTATATTTGCATATAGTTACATGCAGCTATAATGTAACATGTTTAACCCAACAGGGTTTATTGTGTATAGCCAAAAGATTTTGGCAGCTCATTTTCGTAGTGTAAAATCAACTTATGTATTACACTCGGAGTGACGGCTTGCAGACAGCCGCTTTAGTTATTTTGGAACCGTACGCGGCATTTGGGCACATTTTAACTCCTTCGGCGGAATATATTTGCATATTTGAGCCAGTTGGGGCATGGGTGAAAGAAATGAGTAATGATATTTAATCTAATTGATTTCACGCTTCTTACCATATTACTTTGATTGTTAATTACACATGGAATATCGCAAGATGAAATGTTTACAGAACGTAATTGGTGACAAATCCCCTTTTGTGTTCTCCCTTCCAAGATGGCGCTTTGAGTTGCAGATACATTGTATTGGTATTTTGTACCTTGTTTATGTTTACACCAAGTATGTTGAAATTTTATTTATGCACGTTGATGAATCACGCAAAAGTATTGTGTGATCAAAACACCGCCGGGTGTCGAAACGCGTAGCGATAATTCTTGAAATAAACTGGTGATATCTTTTCCTTCTCTGAGTGCGCATTGAAATCTTCTTTGGTTGTTGGTACATATATATATATATATATTCACTGAAAAAACCATAGGTTTTACACACGTTATAGTTAGGAAGTAGCATTTGAAAAACCTATGAAATTCACTGAAAAAACCATAGGTTTGACACCAGTTATAGTTAGCTGGAAATTTTACTGACATAAAACCAATGAAATTCCACGTTATAGTTAGTTGGACTCACTATAACTTGCGCGTGTAATGCACTGCTGATGACATTACATATTACATCACTCATGACATGGTCAGTGACATCACTTATGACATCACTGATGACAGACCTCCTTTAAGTGTAATGTAACCCTTAAAACACATATTGGAAAATAGAAATTAACATTTTCAAAAAAATGGAGATACCCATACCAGTTACAACAACCAATTCAGTAATTCCACCATCTATATACTCATTCTCTCATTCACCAACAGTTCTATATAGTTACTCATACATATACTCACTCATCATATGTAGTGATACACCTATACATCCTGTTACACACCGACAATCATCCAAAAGTTACTCACACACATACTCACACATGCAAATAAACTATTGAACATCCATTTATTTGCATATAAAACTATGCACACACTACCACGTTACTTCTAAAAACACTTATACATACTTACTCTCTTAAACAATCACTTATAGAAACACATACTTATTTAAACAGAAACTCTTTCTATCTCTTAGTCTCACATATACTGACTTATATATATCAATACTCACATATACTAAATTAAAACATATCTCGTTACTGATAAAGACACTAGTGAGGCAGGCATTCATTCACTAACATACACATATACACACTCAACCACCCATACAGTCCTGCACATATGGTGTCTTCTAAAAACATACAAAGAGAGAGTTAGTCATTCATGCATCTATGTGATTAGTAATACCCCCACAAAACCATACAAACACTCATACTGATACTAAAAAACCATCTAAGAACCCAAATACCTACACATGTAGGTACTCATCAACCCATGCAGCCACTTATTCACAAAGTGAAACACTGATACATATATTTAAATATTTAAACATTACTCACTAATATATGTATTCACTAAGGTACACTTAATAAGCCAGTTATCCAATCATTTCTTTTTGAAAAAACATTCATTAAGACAATAATTTAAACATTTATTCTTCTCTCGACCTTTACATATACATATATAAAACATATTTATTTTTTAGAAAGACACACATTCACTGGATGGTGTCATAAGTGATGTCACTGACCATGTCATGAGTGATGTAATATGTAATGTCATCAGCAGTGCATTACACGCGCAAGTTATAGTGAGTCCAACTAACTATAACGTGGAATTTCATTGGTTTTATGTCAGTAAAATTTCCAGCTAACTATAACTGGTGTCAAACCTATGGTTTTTTCAGTGAATTTCATAGGTTTTTCAAATGCTACTTCCTAACTATAACGTGTGTAAAACCTATGGTTTTTTCAGTGAATTTCATAGTTTTTTTGAATGCTAGTTCCTAAGTATGTAATCACGTTCGTAACTAGATAGTGTCACCGCCTACACGTCCTGAGAAGCGCATGTAAAGTCATGTGACTTGAAAACAAGACTTCCAATTGGTTCTTAGTAGTTTCTGTTCTGGAATTTACATGAAGCACTCCACCCACTTTCCTCACAATCTTTTCTACTCTCAAGAGACAACAACATCGAGCATCTTCCGGAAAACTTTGCTGAAATGGCTGCCCTTTCGCATTCATCTTCCGAATCTGAAGGAAATGAGCGACCACCGTTAAGAAGAAAAAAGGAATCTTTCATTTGGCAATTTTTTACTTATCCTGAAGATCAAAAGAAAGTGAATGCGCCAAAAGTAACCTGCACGATATGCAATTCGGAGCTCTCAAGGGGAAATCCAAAAAGAAAATATTCCTTTTCTATACACACCATGCTGCGGCATGTTAAACAAAGGCACCCTGAGCATTATGCAAAAGCATCGACAAGAGCTCTGGCCACGCTATTACCATCAGAGGTGGCCAGCACATCTTCTGGTGGACGACCTGTATCTCCATCGAGTGCTGAGATGGACTTGAGACCATATCTTGCGAAGGTGCACATGAAATGCAACGAGTGTGGAGAAATTCTTTTGTACGGAGAGCAGAGCCTCGTTCTTATTCAACTCAAAATTGAAAGTCATAAATGCCCCAAGAAAAGATACATTTCTTTACTTCATTTTCATAGTATTACAGACTGAAAAATGTAGTAGCAACTTTAAGAAATCGAAAGCATCATACGACTTGTTTCCAAAAAAAAAAAAAAAAAAGTTCTTTTCAGAACTAACTATTTCTACCAAAACATGCTCCAAGAGCATCTTATGACATGTTTTTTTGCCGCTTCATTGTAGTGCGCGACCGGGTGCCCGCACCCTCCTATCGCGTACAGGACCTGACACTTGCATGTGAAGTCATGTGACTTCTAAACAACACTTCTAATTGGTTCTTGGTAGTTTCTATTCTGGAATTTACACGCAGCACTCCACCCACTTCCATCACTTTCTTTTCTACTCTCAAAAGAGAACAACGTCGAACATCTTCCCGAAGACTTCGCTACAATGGCTACCGTTCCGCATTTATCTTCCGAATCTGAAGGAAATGAGCGACCACCTTTGACAAGAAAAACGGAGGCCACGCTATTACCATCAGAAGTAAACAGCACATCTTCCGGAGGACGACCTGTATCTCCATCGAGTGCTGAAATGGACTTCAGACCATATCTTGCGAACGTGCACATGAAATGCACGAACTGTGGAGAACTTCTTGTATACGGAGAGCAAAGCTTTACTCTAATTAAACACACAATTGAGAGTCATAAATGCTCCAAGAAAAGTTACATTTCTTCACTTTATTTGGATAGTATGACATACTGAAAAATGTCGTAGCAACTTTAAGAAATCAAAAGCATCAAAACACTTGTTTCCCAAAAAAAAAAAAAGTTCTTTTCAGAACTAACTCTTTCCACCAAAACATGCTCCAAGAGCATATTATAAGATGTTTTTTCGCCGCTTTATTTTAGTGCGAGACCGGGTGCGCGCACCCATCTATCGCGTACAGGACCTGACACTTCCATGTGAAGTCATGTGACTTCTAAACGAAACTTCTAATTGGTTCTTGGTAGTTTCTATTCTGGAATTTACACGCAGCACTCCACCCACTTCCATCACTTTCTTTTCTACTCTCAAGAGACAACAACGTCGAACATCTTCCCGAAGACTTCGGTACAATGGCTACCGTTCCGCATTCATCTTCCGAATCTGAAGGAGATGAGCAACCACCTTTGACAAGAAAAACGGAGGCCACGCTATTACCATCAGAAGTAATCAGCACATCTCCCAGTGGACGACCTGTATCTCCATCGAGTGCTGAAATGGACTTGAAACCATGTCTGGCGAAGGTGCATATAAAATGCAACAACTGTGGAGAACTTCTTGTATACGGAGAGCAAAGCTTTACTCTAATTAAACACAAAATTGAGAGTCATAAATGCTCCAAGAAAAGTTAAATTTCTTCACTTTATTTGGATAGTATAACATACTGAAAAATGTCGTAGCAACTTTAAGAAATCAAAAGCATCATAACACTTGTTTCCCCAAAAAAAAAAAAAAAAAGTTCTTTTCAGAACTAATTCTTTGTACCAAAACAAGCTTCAAGAGCATATTAGCTGATATTTTCTCGCCGCTTTCTTATAGTGCGCGACCGGGTGCGTGCACCCACCTATCGCGTCGAGACACGCATGTGCAGTCATGTGACTTTAAAACAACACTTCCAATTGGTTCTTACTAGTTTCTATTCTGCAATTTACACGGAACACTCCACCCACTTCCCTAGAAAACCAGTTTATCGAAAAACTTTTAAAGCCTCCTCTTATGAAATATTCGACATCAATCACATAGCAGAGTACTAAATAGCACTATATACACTCCGTCCCTTAATTATAATAGACTTATTGCTATGTAAAAGCAACTTTTTTTTTCACGCGATAATGTGAAATGCTGAGCCTATTACATAATTTTATTTCACATATATGTTACTATTCTCCTTCGAGTACTAACACCGTAGAAAATACCACCAATAGCGGTGATATTTTTTACACCGAGAACGGGCGCTTTCTATCCCTTACAGCCCTTACAATTATAAAGTTTTATTTCCTAAGTCTCTAATCTCCAACTGTGCAACGTAGCTCCCCTGTGTGTCGTAATAAGGTCCATAAACAAAAACTACAGGATCAGCATTATAAACATACACAGAACCACAAAACGACAAGAGCCACCATACTGATATATATCCTTAATATAATAAACCTCTGAGAATAAATACATATTTCCGTGGCACCCCATAACACAAATGTGGCGTCCTCTGACTCTGCTCCATTACCAAACACCGTAACTCCCCGCCCCCCTCACTTTTCACTAAACTCCGCACTCCACCCCACCCGGACCCCCTATTACAAACCCCAAACCTACCCTCCCTGCCCAAACCCACCATGAACCTCAAACCGCCCCTAGAAAACTTATAAGACACAGGATTACTAAAACTCAAAGAATACGCAACAGGCAGATAATGTAAATAGTACATAAAGGCACATATTTTTTCCAAAATACTATTTAAAAACATGTTCTATTTTTTATAAATCTATCATGCATCTGACCCTCTAGAACTGCTTTCAAAACGTGAACTATAAACCTCTACTTTTCATTTTCAAACCATACACTTTCATCTGACCCTCTAGAACTGCTTTCAAAACATGAACTATAAACCTCTACTTTTCATTTTCAAACCATACACTTTCAATTACATTATTTTTTTTTCCACAATTCAGGTAATGTTACACACCTTTTCTAAAATACACCAGTCCCTATCATTTATAAGGATTTATTTTCAGTCTTCATCAGTAACACTTTCTTCACATATAATAGAAATCACTATAACTTTTTAAACGACAATGCTAACGCGGTAAAAATAACCCTTCATTTGCTTTCCTTTAAGAATGCAGACTATGTACCCCACGCATGCGTTTCTTAATCTTTGTATTTGGCAGCGAATACCGACCTTGAATCGGAAGACATGAACAAGACCGCCATTGTCACATTTAAAACTGAACGTTGCATCTGCTCACACACATATCTTTCACTAAGCTAACATTCACAAAAAAAAGAATTGATCTAAAAAAAATTGACCTTGCTTTACAACTCCCTCAAATTACTCCCTTATTTTTTAACGCATCCTCCAGTTCAAAAAAAGCTACTTTTTTAATAACCACTAAGCAATATATAAGTGACTAGACTCCTACAAAATGTATCAAGTCATTCTGCTTCTCTCCACTGCATAGCCGGCGACCTAATTCTGTGGAGTTGCTATACAACCAGCGGTGCTGCGCTGTTTCCTTTACCATCTTGGGAAATTCAAAATGGATGTCCCTCCTGCCTTCGCAAACGAGCCGGGCCACTTAGAACTATTTCAACAGAGAATGCTTCTGTACTACGGCACCTTACCACTCTCAACTTTGAATACTTCATTTCGATTATCATTTCGATATTCGTATTTCACCTGTGTGCAGCCTGTATTTCATTGCCTGAGCTGTGATTTCACGTGGGCCCTGGATTTATGTCTCTGCAATTTGGTACCTCCTGAACCGAATTACAATCACCTCATGAATCCGTTACTTGATCATGAACAGCTTTGTTACAACGGAGGGTTTATGGGCTTTGCAGCGATACAAGGAGTTCTGGGTCATTGGAATATATTCGCAGCGGCGCAAGATTTCCTAACAGAGACCTACATCGAAAACCCACTGAGCTGCCCAATGATGGTAAAAGACGCTCCAATAATGACAGATCATGAATGCTCCTTTGATCTTCTCAATTGGATGGCTGACATGTTTTCAGATGATAACAATGATTTCATGTTAGAGGCACTTGCTGCATACTTTGCCTACACAATGGACGGTTAACTCTTTCCTAACAGCGAGCTACATCGAAAACCCACCGACCTGCACTCTGATGGTAAAAGAGGCTCCGATTATAACAGATTATCAGTACTGCTTTACTCTTTTCCATTGGATAGCTGACATACTTTCAAATGATAAAACTGATTTCCTGTTACAAGCAGAAGCTACCTATTTTGCCTAAACAATGCTTCAATAACTCTCATACAAGCCATTGACGTCCTCATTTCCTATTGGTTTTCTATATTCTTCACGTTCTTTTCCATATTTTCTTTTGAAGAACAGACCTATTTGCTTTACTAACAACGGACATTATGATTTCGTGTTGTTTGACAGCTGATTCATAAAGTAATGATGTATAACCACTTGCATTTTCATATATCGTTCCTAAACTGAAAGGCCAGAGACCTTCTTCCATTTATTAAAATATAATATACTTCCTTATAAGAGTGTACAATGTTTTTTTCCAACTATATTCATTTTTCTTCAACTATAGCGTTTGTATTCCATGTACTACTGACAATACCAATTACTGTGTTTTTTGCAATTTCTGTACTCATATTACATAATGATTTGCCTTTAAAACAGTACATTTCTAAATAAACATTTCAAATATTCACGGTTTCTCTTTTAATCCATAATCTCAACTGAAATGATTTCATTTTGAAAAACTATTCATGGGTTCCACATAACCTTAACTGTAGACACTGAAGACCTTATTTATGAAGACCTTCCGCCGCCGGGGCCTCATTTTTTAAAATGGGAAAAAGTAACGCACCGGTGGCGCAAGACCTTCATAAATAAAGTCCTGAATGTTTTCTTTTCTTGAACTCACTTACTGATACTAGAACCTCCAAGCCAATTACGGCCCGTGAACTCTTTCTTAGTAGGTCGCGCACCGTAAAGACAGTTATACCACTGTTAACTTTTTTTTTTTACTGTTACTAAGCACCGACACAGTTCCGCTTCACTCAGAGTTAATCACTGCTCCCACGCTTCTACAGGCCAGACGCTATGTCGTATTTCTCTCCTTATCACCCTTTCATCTCCACAATAACAAACAGTTCTCCGCCTGCCACCAGAGAACAGACTCAGATGCAGAGGCACCAAAGAGTGAACCCATCACCAACTGCCATCTCCGGGTGTTTCCATGGTTACACCTCATTCTGCACCTTGCTGAAGGCACAGGTCAAAAGTTCATGTCTTAACCTTCTACAACAAACTAAGAAGACTATTTTCCCTCCAGAAACTCCTGCCAATACACAGCTCTGTTACATATCTTGTTTTTTCACACCCAATAGTACTTTTCGTTTAACAGAAACATTAACATGGAACGTACTGTTCAATCTCCACTTGTTACAATCAACCAATCATTTTTATTTTTTAAACCACACCCAGCCTCTTCCTTTTTCTTTATTTAGAATTTCAACTTCTAACTCCCATTCCACTTCCAGAACCGATCGGAGGACGGCTACAAATCCCTTGAAAATGAAGGTCTGGCTAATAGGACACAGTTATATTCACTGGAGTGAAAAATATGCAGTAAGCAGACGAATTTGCAACCTCAGCTTACCAAATGTACACATAACATGGATTTCCAAAAGAGGATTGAAATGTCACCAATTGATTCCATTGGTGAAAACTTTTATGCATCTCCCAGAACCAGACCTTATAATTGTGCACTGTGGTGGGAACGATCTAGGCACAATCACTGGGGTAGGTCTGGAAATGCTTCTAAAAGACACCTTTCGACAATTGATGACACTTTTTCCTCGATCTGCCTTGGTATATTCCAATATATGCCAAAGACAGAAATGGAATTGGTCCAATCAACATTGTGCACAATTTGAGAAAGCAAGGAGACATGTAAATAAATCTGTTTCTGCGTTCCTCAGAGATTATAGCATGGGTTCTATTTACCACAACAACTTGCGATACCACATGCAAGACGTCTATAGGAGAGACGGTGTTCATTTCGCGAATGAGGGAAACAGAATCTTCCTCTGCAACATCAGGCTCTGCATCGGTACTTACTTATGGAAACTAGGTCCTAACTATAACTACCTACTGGCGACCGCCAGTAGGTAATATATATATAAAGTGTGATCAAGGCACTTTTGTGCTGAAACGCGTAGCGTTACTTGGGAAATAAACGCTAACTAGCTGTACTTCTTCGAGTGCGTGTGGTGCTTATTGTGGCAGAACTTTGGAAACCATATATATATACATATATATATATATATTACCTACTGGCGATCGCCAGTAGGTAGTTATAGTTAGGATTGTTTTCCATAGGAAATCCTCAACATTCTATTTGTAATAACTTTGGCCCTGGTTGAAGAATCTTAGCGAATTTCTCAAAAAAGATGGCTCGGTCCGCTGCGCTCCTTCCCTGAAAGTTTGGGGGGGATTGGTCAAGTGGGGGCTGAGATATAAGGGGGGTCCCAAAACGTGTTTTCTGCATGTTATTTTCCATAGGACCTTTAGACTCGGCTACATGTCGAACGGCTGAATGGATTTATAAGAAATTTGGCAAAACTGTAGAGTCCGGTTCGCAGATTACGCTTTTTTTGGAATGGTGTAAATCTGTTCAGTAGTTGTTGAGAAAATTAAAGTTAAAGTCAATTATATAACTATAGGCGTGCACGCGTGCGCGCACTCAAGCGGCTGCGCGTGAGCGGATTTTTTTTTGCTGCGTGACGTCTGTTAACGTTCGATTCGAAGGAAATCAGGAAGTTTTGTCCACCATTTTGTCACTGCGAGTAAATATATTGTTCATTTCAAAGCGTTGAAACATGGAAAGGGGAGAAGTTAGAGATTGTCTTGCTGCGTAGGTTTTCTCGGGGTGTGCAGTAAGGCCCTTAAACGCGAAAAGATATAATTTTTTTCTGAAAAAAAATGCGGGGTGCACGCACCCGGTCACGCACACATATTTACAAGAGTGTGAAAATGGAGATAAATCAGAAGTTTGAGTGCTTAGATATAAGGTGGCTCTGAAAAGAGCCCTTGTGTTAATTCAGTGTTTTCTGCATTTATAAGTAAGTACCGATGCAGAGCCTGATGTTGCAGAGGAAGATTCTGTTTCCTTCATTCGTGAAATGAACACCGTCTCTCCTATAGACGTCTTGCATGTGGTATCGCAAATTGTTGTGGTAAATAGAACCCATGCTATAATCTCTGAGGAACGCAGAAACAGATTTATTTACATGTCTCCTTGCTTTCTCAAATTGTGCTCAATGTTGATTGGACCAATTCCATTTCTGTCTTTGGCATATATTGGAATATACCAAGGCAGATCGAGGAAAAAGTGTCATCAATTGTCGAAAGGTGTCTTTTAGAAGCATTTCCAGACCTACCCCAGTGATTGTGCCTAGATCGTTCCCACCACAGTGCACAATTATAAGGTCTGGTTCTGGGAGATGCATAAAAGTTTTCACCAATGGAATCAATTGGTGACATTTCAATCCTCTTTTGGCAATCCATGTTATGTGTACATTTGGTAAGCCGAGGTTGCAAATTCGTCTGCTTACTGCATATTTTTCACTCCAGTGAATATAATTGTGTCCTATTAGCCAGACCTTCATTTTCAAGGGATTTGTAGTCGTCCTCCGATCGGTTCTGGAAGTGGAATGGTAGTTAGAAGTTGAAATTCTAAATAAAGAAAAAGGAAGAGGCTGGGTGTGGTTAAAAAGATAAAAATGATTGGTTGATTGTAATAAGTGGAGATTGAAGAGTACGTTGCATGTTAATGTTTATGTTAAACGAAAAGTACTATTGGGTGTGAAAAAAAAGACATGTAACAGAGTTGTGGATTGGCAGGTGTCTCTGGAGGGAAAACAGTGTTCTTAGTTTGCTGTAGAACGTTGAGACATGAACTTTTGACCTCTGCCTTCAGCAAGGTGCAGAATGAGGTGTAACCATGGAAACAGCCGGAGATGGCAGTTGGTGATGGGTTCACTCTTTGGTGCCTCTGCATCTGAATCTGTTCTGTGGTGGCAGGCGGAGAACTGTTTGTTATTGTGGAGATGAAAGGGTGATAAGGAGAGAAATACGACATAGCGTCTGGCCTGTAGAAGCGTGGGAGCAGTGATTAACTCTGAGTGAAGTGGAACTGTGGCGGTGCTTGGTAACAGTAAAAAAAAATTTTTAACAGAGGTACAACTGTCTGTACGGTGCGCGACCTACTAAGAAAGAGTTCACGGGCCATAATTGGCTTGCAGGTTCTAGTATCAGTAAGTGAGGTGGAGAAAAGAAAACATTCAGGACTTTATTTATGAAGGCCTTGCGCCACCGGTGCGTCACTTTTTCCCATTTTAAAAAATGAGGCACCGGCGGCGGAAGGTCTTCATAAATAAGGTCCACAGTGACTACAATTAAGGTTATGTGGAACCCATGAATAGTTTTTCAATATGAAATCATTTCAGTTGAGATTATGGATTAAAAGAGAAACCTTGAATATTTGAAATGTTTATTTAGAAATGTACTGTTTTAAAGGCAAATCATTATGTAATATGAGTACAGAAATTGCAAAAAACACAGTAATTGGTATTGTCAGTAGTACATGGAATACAAATGCTATAGTTGAAGAAAAATGAATATAGTTGGAAAAAAACATTGTACACTCTTATAAGGAAGTATATCATATTTTAATAAATGGAAGAAGGTCTCTGGCCTTTCAGTTAGGGAACGATATATGAAAATGCAAGTGGTTATACATCATTACTTTATCAATCAGCTGTCTACATGCGAAGCACTATCAAGTTTGTGTTATGTCAGTGTGTGAGGGGGAAAAAAAGGCGCCAAAAGCGATAAAATGGTGAGAGGTGCATGTATGTAATCTGTTGGATGCTGCGCAAATCACTATTGAGGAGAACTACTGTATTGAGATATCTTTTGAAGGTTGCAGTATTGCATTTGAAATACAGCACAAGTAATAATGGAAATATTGTTGAAAGAACATATTTTTCTGTAAAGTATTTTAAAAACATAATTTTATAGGAAATTAAAGGAGTAGAGGCGTGTGAGGCGGAAATAAGCAGTTGAGATGCGAAATGGCGTTTACAGTTATAAAAAACTTGTTTAAAATGTACACATTAATTAGGGCACATGTAGCATATATTAGCGAGTTTTGCATCGAGTACTTTTGAAATAACCTTAGATAAGATATGCAATAGAATTGTTGAGATTAGACTGTAAAAAAATAAAGTTGAAAATCGAGTAGCTGAAGAAACAAATGTAGTCCACATAAAAGACCAAAATTTAACCAGCACGAAATCATAATGTCCACTGTTAGTAAAGGCAATAGGTCTGTTCTTCAAAAGAAAATATGGAAAAGAACGTGAAGAATATAGGGAAGCAAAAGGAAATGAGGACGTCAATGGCTTGTATAAGAGTTATTGGAGCATTGTTTAGGCAAAATAGGTAGCTTCTGCTTCTAACAGGAAATCACTTTTATCATTTGAAAGTATGTCAGCTATCCAATGGAAAAGAGTAAAGCAGTACTCATGATCTGTTAAAATCGGAGCCTCTTTTATTATCAGAGGGCAGCTCGGTGGGTTTTCGATGTAGTTCTCTGTTAGGAAAGAGTTAACCGTCCATTGTGTAGGCAAAATAGGCAACAAGTGCTTCTAACAAGAAATCACTGTTATTATCTGAAAACATGTCAGCCATCCAATTGAGAAGAGGAAAGGAGCATTCATGATCTGTCATTATTGGAGCGTCTTTTACCATCATAGGGCAGCTCGGTGGGTTTTCGATGTAGCTCTCTGTTAGGAAATCTTACGCCGCTGCGAATATATTCCAATGACCCAGAACTCCTTGTATCGCTGCAAAGGCCATAAACCCTCCGTTGTAACAAAGCTGTTCATGATCAAGTAACGGATTCATGAGGTGATTGTAATTCGCTTCAGGAGGTACCAAATTGCAGAGACATAAATCCAGGGCCCACGTGAAATCACAGCTCAGGCAATGAAATACAGGCTGCACACAGGTGAAATACGAATATCGAAATGATAATCGATATGAAGTATTCAAAGTTGAGAGTGCTAAGGTGCCGTAGTACAGAAGCATTCTCTGTCGAAATAGTTCTAAGTGGTCCGGCTCGTTTGCGAAGGCAGGAGGGACTTCCATTTTGAATTTCCCAAGATGGTAAAGGAAACGGCGCAGCACTGCCGGTTGTATAGCAACTCCACAGAATTAGGTCGCCGGCTATGCAGTGGAGAGGAGCAGAAAGACTTGATACATTTTCTAGGAGCCTAGTCACTTAAATATTGCTTAGTAGTTATCAAAAAAGTAGCCTGTTTTGAAGTGGAGGATGCGTTAAAAAATAAGGGAGTCATTTGAGCAAGTTGTAAAGCAAGGTCAATTTTTTTTTACATCAATGCTGTTTTCTGTGAATGTTAGCTAAGTGAAAGATATGTGTGTGAGCAGATGCTACGTTCAGTTTTAAATGTGACAATGGAGCTCTTGTTCATGTCTTCCGATTCAAGGTCGGTATTCGCTGCCAAATGCAAATATCAAGAAACGCATGCGTGGGGTAGATAGTCTGCATTCTTAAAGGAAAGCAAATGGAGGGTTATTTTTACCGCGTTAGCATTGTCGTTTAAAAAGTTACCGTGATTTTCATTATATGTTAAAAAAGTGTCACTGATGAAGACTGAAAATAAATCCTTATAAATAACAGGGACTGGTGTATTTTAGAAAAGGTGTGTAACATTACATGAATTGTAAAAAAATAATAATGTAATTAAAAGTGTATGGTTTGAAAATGAAATATAGAGGTTTATAGTTCACGTTTTGAAAGCGGTTCTAGAGGGTCAGATGCATGATAGATTTATAAAAAATAGAACATGTTTTTCAATAGTATTATGGAAAAAATATGTGCCTTTATGTACTATTTAGATTATCTGCCTGTTGCCTATTCTTTGAGTTTTAGTAATCCTGTGTCTTATAAGTTTTCCAGGGGCGGTTTGAGGTTCATGGTGGGCTTGGGCAGGGAGGGTAGGTTGGGGGTTTGTAATAGGGGGTCCGGGTGGGGTGGAGTGCGGAGTTTAGTGAAGAGTGAGGGGGGCAGGGGGTTAGGGTGTTTGGTAATGAAGCAGAGTCAGAGGATGCCACATTTCTGTTATGGGGTGCCACGGAAATATGTATCCATTCTCAGAGGTTTATTATATTAAGGATATATATTAACATGGTGGCTCTTGTGGTTTTGTGGTTCTGTGCATGTGTATAATGCTGGCTCTGTAGTTTTTGTCTATGGACCTCATTACGACACAGGGGAGCCACGTTGCACAGTTGGAGATCAGAGACTTAGGAAATAAAACTTTATAATTGTAAGGGCTCTAAGCGATACAAATCGCCCGTTCTTGGTGTAAAAAATATCACCGCTATTGGTGGTATTTTCTACGGTGTTAGTGTTCGAAGGAGAATAGTAACATATATGTGAAAGAAAATTCTGTAACAGGCTCAGCATTTCACATTATCGCGTGAAAACAAAAGTTGTTCTCACATAGCAATAAGTCTCTTATAATTAAGGGACGGAGTGTATATAGTGCTATTTACTACACTGCTATGTGAACGATGTCGAATGTTTCATAAGAGGAGGCTTTAAAAGTTTTTCGATAAACTGGTTTTCCAGGGAACTGGGTAGAGTGTTCCGTGTAAATTGCAGAATAGAAACTAGTAAGAACCAATTGGAAGTGTTGTTCTAAACCACATGACTTCACATGCGTGTGTCGCTGCCTCTACGCGATAGGTGGGTGCGCGCACCCGATCGCGCACTAAAAGAAAGCGGCGAGAAAATATCAGCTAATATGCTCTTGGAGCTCGTTTTGGTACAAAGAGTTAGTTCTGAAAAGAACTTTTTTTTTTTTTTTTTTTTTTTGGAAACAATTGTTATGATGCTTTTGATTTCTTAAAGTTGCTACGACATTTTTCAGTATGTCATACTATCCAAATAAAGTGAAGAAATTTAACTTTTCTTGGAGCATTTATGACTCTCAATTTTGTGTTTAATTAAAATAAAGCTTTGCTCTCCGTATACAAGAAGTTTTCCACAGTTCTTGCATTTCATGTGCACGTTCGCCAGATATGGTTTCAAGTCCATGTCAGCACTCGATGGAGATACAGGTCGTTCTGCAGAAGATGTGCTGGTCACTTCTGATGGTAATAGCGTGGCCTCCGTTTTTCTAGTCAAAGGTGGTCGCTCATTTCCTTCAGATTCGGAAAATGAATGCGGAACGGTAGCCATTGCAGCAAAGTCTTCGGGAAGATGTTCGACGTTGTTCTCTATTGAGAGTAGAAAAGAAAGTGATGGAAGTGGGTGGAGTGCTGCGTGTAAATTCCAGAATAGAAACTACCAACAACCAATTGCAAGTGTTGTTTTCAAGTCACATGACTTTACATGCGCTTCTCAGGACGTGTAGGCGGTGACACTATCTAGTTATGAACGTGATTTGGAAGTAGCGATGTTCTTTAGTGAAGTTTAAAAACGTGAAAAGAAGTGAATTCAAACACATACGGATTTCACATATTTTTAGAGCTCGATTTAAGTATACAACTATTAAATTATAAAACCTTTTATATTTTTTTAAAAAAATATTAAGGTGTGTACAATCAGTCACGCACGAACGATTAAAAAAAATTCGGCTCCATTTAATTAAAAGGTTTGTATGACAAAAAAAAAGCCTAGGCTCAGTGTCTTAACGTACTATAAGTTCTTTCATTGGTCTATGAAGAAATTCATTAGGTTTAAATTGGAAAGCTTTCATGAAATAAATAGGTGGGTGCGTGCACTCAGTTGTGCACGTAAGATTGGTATGTCGATATTTATTTCAGGTATATCTTTCATACTTAGGAACTAGCATTCAAAAAACCTATGAAATTCACTGAAAAAACCATAGGTTTTACACACGTTATAGTTAGGAAATAGCATTTCAAAAACCTATGAAATTCACTAAAAAAACCCTAGGTTTTACAAACGTTATAGTTAGGAAGTAGCATTTAAAAAACCTATGAAATTCACTGGAAAAACCATAGGTTTGACACATGTTATAGTTAGCTGGACATTTTACTCATATAAAACCAATGAAATTCCCCGTTATAGTTACTTCAGCTAACTATAACTCGCGCGCCCGCAATGCACTGCTGATGACTTCACATATTACATCACTCATGACATGGTCAGTGACATCACTCATGACATCACTAATGACATCTCAAATGACATCACTGATGACATCATCCTTGTGGAAGAGTGGCAGACCTTCACTCACCCTAATATAACCTTTATTACAGACACTCAAAAAGTAGAAAATAACAATTTCAATACAATAGCCATACCAATGCCACTTAAAACACACCTATTTAGTAATTCGAAGATCTATATACACAACCACTTATTCATCAACAGATATATACAGTCAATCATATATTATATACAGTCACTCATATATGCATTCAGTCATCATATCTTCTTATACACTGATACATCCTGATCATCCTGTTACACACTGACACTCAACCATAGAGTTATTCACACATAAGTTATATGTACTAGTTTAAAACATATGTACTTACTCAGAAATACACTATTAAAACAGTTATTCATTCACTTAGACAGTCATATATACACTCATACAGAAAAAAAACAAATAATAACCTATATGCCTTTTACCACACAAACTCACTCACCCATACAGTCTAGCATATATGCTGCCTACAACACATACAAACAGTAAGTCACTCATTCATGCATCTATGCACTACATAAGATCTCCCAACGAAGCATATTGACACTTAGACACTCAGACAATCCAACTAATAATCAAACAAATAATAACCTATATAGACATTATGTATCACTCATATAGCTACTCACCAACACATGCAGCCACTTACATAGAAACTGAGAGACAGATACAGATATGTATATATTTAAACATTACTCATTAGCCCATGTACTCATCAAGATATACTTAATCAGTCAGTAATACAATCTATTTTTCACCTAAAAAGCAGCTATTTATACACTTATATGCTCAATTCTTCTTCCATTAACCTTCAGATATACATATATAAAACATATTTATTTTCAGAACTAACCCATTCACTGGATGATGTCATCAGTGATGTCATGAGTGATGTCACTGACCATGTCATGAGTGATGTAATATGTGAAGTCATCAGCAGTGCATTGCGGGCGCGCGAGTTATAGTTAGCTGAAGTAACTATAACGGGGAATTTCATTGGTTTTATATGAGTAAAATGTCCAGCTAACTATAACATGTGTCAAACCTATGGTTTTTCCAGTGAATTTCATAGGTTTTTTAAATGCTACTTCCTAACTATAACGTGTGTAAAACCTAGGTTTTTTTTAGGGAATATATATATATATATATATATATATATTACCTACTGGCTATCGCCAGTAGGTATATATAGTTAGGATTAATTCCCTATGGGATTTTTGAAAATTCTATGTCTAATAACTTTGGCGTTTGTGGACGGAATCGGCTGAAATTTTCAGGAAAATGGCACATTTTGTTTCTGAGCAGCCCCTGAAAATTTGGTGGGGTTTCGTCAAGGGGGGGCTGAGAAAAAAGGGGGGTCCCAAAACGCGTTTTTTACATTGAGTTTTCCATAGGGCGGTTGGACTCACTTTTAGCTCGAACGGCTGAATGGATTTGCACGAAACTTGGCAAAATTGTAGGGATTGTTAGCCCGATGTGCCTTTGCTAGGTCTCAATATATGTGCTTCAGTGGATTTTGAGAAATTAACGTTTAAATCAAGATATATATCTGTAACAGCGCTCCGGGCAGCGATCCGGTCCGCTTACTTTTCGCGTTTTGGAACTTTGCGCGCAGAAAGCTGATTGGCTCTCCGGTGTCTGTCAACATTCTAAACAGTCCGGAGCGGCCGCCATCTTGTCTCTCGGTAGGATCGGAGAGAAGAAGAGGTGAAAAACGAAGGGGGAATTTAATGAAAGGGGGCAAGGTATCCCCCTCTTGACCCCCTAGGAATGTTGTTGGGGTTATTAAAGGGTCCCGTGGGGAAAAGAAAAAAAAAATGATTTTTCATGGTAGAAGCTCTTCACGGGCCGCGAACTGGGCCGCAAACTGGTAGCGAAACGGGAATTCGCCATTTTGTGCTTCGTTAATTAAATTACTAGGTATAAGGGGGTGCGGGAGACGTATCCTAATCCCCTATGTTTCCTGAGGGTGGCTGAGGAGGCTGATATATGTTGATACATCTCTTCCAGCGGCTGTGCATGAGCTTTTTTTTTTTTTGCTGCGTGACAGTCCGGAGCGGCCGCCATCTTGTCTCTCGGTAGGATCGAGAGAGAAGAAGAGGTGAAAAACGAAGGGGGGATTTAATGAAAGGGGGCAAGGTATCCCCCTCTTGACCCCCTAGGAATGTTGTTGGGGTTATTAAAGGGTCCCGTGGGGAAAAGAAAAAAAAATGATTTTTCACGGTAGAAGCGCTTCACGGGCCGCGAACTGGGCCGCAAACTGGTAGCGAAACGGGAATTCGCCATTTTGTGCTTCGTTAATTAAATTACTAGGTATAAGGGGGTGCGGGAGACGTATCCTAATCCCCTATGTTTCCTGAGGGTGGCTGAGGAGGCTGATATATGTTGATACATCTCTTCCAGCGGCTGCGCCATCTTGCCTTTTTTCCAATGCCACAATTTTGTCGTGCACGGCAGCCATTTTAGATGCCAGGCTGGTCCCAGGCTATCACCTACCCCTGCGGATGTAGTTTATGGCCCCAGCTGTAGAGAATTCAGACATGCCAACCCTCCCGATTCAGGCGTGTGACTACTGATTTCAGTGCTAGTCTCCCGCCTCCCGATTTCTGCAAGCAAAAACCCGGGGGCATATTACGAACAACTAGCGATAATTTTTGTCTCTAACTTGTTTAGAGACAAAAATTATCGCCGCACATCGGCAATTTTTATCGCAGATAAACCTTGCTATTATCGCAGAAAAGTCAGCGATATTCATGTATTATCGAGCAAATGCTCTTAGCCATGTTATCCACCTCCCATTGGATAACATGGCTAAGAACTGCTCAGGGCAGGTGTTAGATTTTGGAGATATTCGCGCTTAGCGCGAATATCTCCAAAAGTTGGTAATAGGAGAAAGCGATGTTAGGGACTGTTTCCAGTCGCTAACATCTTGGCACGCCACTTTGCATGTTATTAGTGATAAGTATCACTGACATGCAAAGCGGGGCCCAAGATGGTCGCTATCTCCTTTTAGCTGTCACTAACTGGTGTTAGCGACAGCTTGGTAATAGGGAGATAATTTTATCTCCGCTTTCATGGCTTTTAAAGCCAAAAAAGCGGAGATAAACCCCCTTGATAATATGCCCCACGATTCCTTGGGGGTTTCAGCTGACAGGGCTTGGTATTGTGTTACATGGTAATTTTTCCAGGAAACGTCAGAGGGTCGATGCAGGGGTTCTAGAAGAGGTGATAAACCATTTAAGCCTCATGAACAAGCGCATGGTCTTTTAAAGATTTGTGAAGTACTCGGGGCGGCGGTGTGTGTGTGCCCTCTTTCAGGAGCGGGCGGGGGGGCACTGCCAGCAACTTGCCAGGTCAGGTAGTGTTCAACACGTGCATCACCCTTTCTCTGCCTGCTATTGCGCTCCATGCTTCGGAAAGGTAAGAAAAAGAACGTGCATTTGAGTTTGAAATGTCCGATCCTGCAGCAGCACACTTCCAAAGCCCACACATGACAATAACCCGATTCAAGGCCCTATTCACCCGTTTTTAAAAAAATAGATAACACTCCAACAAAGTAAGATTATAAAACTTTATTAACTTTTAACTATAATGAACGGAACAAAAACTAAAAACATTTAAACATTTTTCAACTCAATAAGCAACAATGGTTAGAAGCTGTCTTTTGTGCGAATAGTCCCAAGGCAGCACAACGTGCAGAGTTCTGGACGGCACCCAGGTGATGTCGCCTGGGTGCCGCACTGGTTTTGGGATCCTACAATGCAGCACAGAAAAACAGCGTGGGGCGTCCCGGGTGGTGCGGGGGGAGGCCTCGTCAGTAGCGGTCTGTTGTGCGAATAGTCCCAAGGCAGCAGAACGCGTTGAGATGTTGATGGGACTGTGTCCAGTGTCCCATGGCTGACACAACATGTACGACAGGCACCCAGGTGATGTCCAGTAAACTGCCGCACTGGTTTTGGTATCCTACAATGCTGCTCCGAAAATTGGCGTGCGGCGGCCCGGGGAGGGGGGCGTGGGGGAGGCGGCGTGAACGGGCCTCCCCAGGTGGCGGCCATCTAGCTGAGTTGCGCCCGCTCTTGCGGCTACAGCGTCTCGCTCACCATGTTGTTGAGTTGCTCCCACTCTTGCAGTGCAGCGATAGGCGGCTGCCACATGGCTCTTAAAATGGCGGACGGCTCCTCGGTTTTGGGCCTGGTCCACTGAAATGGCCCTGGGACACCTTGGAACTCGGACGCTTGCCTGTTAGGGCTTGGGCTCCATTCTCGAAAAGCGTCCCCTCAGCCGTGAAGATTCTACAAAAGTCTTGGGGGCCCCCGACTCCCGCAGGCTTCCGGTGGGGAGCGGCTGCCATGATTGCTCGCGGAATGACCACGACGGAGCCACGAGATGGTGGTGCTCTCATGCTGACGCCAGCTTCAGTCTGAATGATCCAGAAACAAGGTGGGGCTTTCATCGTTTGGGAAAAAAAAATGTTCTAAACCAATGAAAAGTGTTATTTTTAGGTCATATGACCAAGACTTCCATCTTTAGGAAACCAAAAGTAAAATGAACCAATGAAAAGTTTTATAAACAAGTCACATGACCTGTTATGCGGCATAGGGCTACAAAAAGCGTAGAAAATCCGTTGGCACGTGAGGCGGCGTCAGTAGCGGACCGATGTGCGAATAGGCCGAAGGCAGCACAACGCGCCGAGATCCGGATGGCACCGAGGTGGTGTCCAGCAAATTGCCGCACTGGTGTGGCCATCCTACAATGCTGCGCCGAAAGACGGCGTGTCCAGCTGAGTTGCGGTCACTGTTGCGGTACAGTGACTCGAACGCGCCGAGATCCGGATGGCACCGAGGTGGTGTCCAGCAAATTGCCGCACTGGTGTGGCCATCCTACAATGCTGCACCGAAAGATGGCGTGTCCAGCTGAGTTCCGGTCACTCTTGCGGTACAGTGAGTCGAACGCGCCGAGATCTGGATGGCCCCGATGTTGTGTCCAGCAAGTTGCCGCACTGGTGTGGCCATCCTACAATGCTGCGCCGAAAGTCGGCGTGGGGTGCCCCGTTGGCTTATGAGGTGATGTCAGTAGTGGACCGATGTGTGAATAGGTCGGAACCAGCACAAGGCGCCAAGATCCGAATGGCAAGTTCTGGATGTTGAGTGCCATAGTTGAGAGTTCTGAGCAGTGCTTGTAAGACTATCTGAAGTTTATTATAAGAATCAGAGTAAGTTGAAGACTGTCTGAAGCTTATTTGCACCTGCTGCAGCTTCACTATTGCCCGAGGTGGTGTCCAGCAAATTGCCGCACTGGTGTGGCCATCCTACAATGCTGCGCCGAAAGACGGCGTGTTCAGCTGAGTTCCGGTCACTCTTGCGGTACAGTGACTCGAACGCGCCGAGATCCGGATGGCACCGAGGTCGTGTCCAGCAAGTTGCAGCACTGGTGTGGCCATCCTACAATGCTGCGCCGAAAGTCAGTGTAGGGTGCCCCGTTGGCTTATGAGGTGATGTCAGTAGTGGACCGATGTGTGAATAGGTCGGAACCAGCACAAGGCGCCAAGATCCGAATGGCAAGTCCTGGATGTTGAGTGCCTCAGTTGAGAGTTCTGAGCAGTGCTTGTAAGACTGTCTGAAGCTTATTTGCACCTGCTGCAGCTTCACTATTGCCCTGGTGTGGCCAAAGGTCGCACATGACATAGGCGGCCGGCTCCCGAGGTCCGGCGGAACTTTTTTCCTTTTCCTTTGTGCTTCTTTTCCTACAATCCGTTTCATCTGAAGACACGACCAGGTCCCTGAATGTGTGCAGGGGGACGCTATTGATTGAATGAAAATGGCGGCTTGACACAAAGCTGACTCAAGCGTTACTGTTTATGCTATACAGACAAAAATTGGTTTTCAGTTTGTACATTCTTCAGGTTTTTTTTTCCATCCAAGTCTGATTGAGAGTTTGTAGAAAAATGGCTTCAGATTTTCCACATACTACTCTTCAACATTCTTCCTAAATGTAACAATGTGAAACTCACTAGGAGAACGGCTGTTTCTGTTTCCTTTCAAAATGCTGCCAACAATATTTTCTGAATGGAAGACACCATCTTGTAGCATAAAGGGCCGAAAGGGGTTCTGGTCTGGCCGATGGTTGGTGGAGACATTTTGACTATATCTTGGACCTGCCCGGCCTCGCCCAAAATGGCGCCGGTATAAATGGGACTCGTAACTCCTTGACCGCAAATGTATATCTAGAAAATGTTATTGTAAGTGGCCCTGTCGTATTTTAATTACAAAATGTACGTCCACCGATTCCGCAACTGTTAGACACCTTTGTTCTTGCAATCTAATGGCCCGCTCGTTACGTTCTTCTACAGTGTAAATGTCTCCTCATCATATACGATTTCAGTTTGCTCCGTGGCCGGCCCACGTGGTTATAGGCCCGTATTTGTATACTGACATTTTCACAATAAAGGTTTTTAAAACAAAACACGGTAGTAGTATTTACATTGGTAAAGTTTTTACTTTTAGTCACTGTTTTCGAATCAGTAAAAGGCAAGTGAAATAAAGCAGTCCAATTACATGACGGATAAAAGGTATAATATGTAGGAACGCAGTAAAGATAAATGGTCAAGGGCAGTTGTGTTTTTCATGTCTGCAACATAAAGTGATCGATAAGAATCTGATAATCAGGCGTATCGGCGACTAAGACAGCAGGCCGAATCTCTTTTACTCAACGGCTCCGTCATGGAAGGAAGAAACGCCCTTTTTCTCGAAAAAGAAATATATTTTACTTGCAAGACAGTTGTAAATTTTCCGGGAAAGTACATTAGCCTGGAATATTATAACATATGTTTGAAAAAAAAATATTGTTCGAAAACAATAAAAAGCGTAATTTTTAGGTCATATTGTAAAGAGCTTTTCATCATTAAATTAACAAAAGTAAAATGAACCAATGAAAAGTTTTATTAACAAGTCACATGACCTGTTATGCTTACGTTACGCGCTGCGCGCCGCGCCTCGGATCACTTCCGGGTGCGCTAACGCGGCGTGTCATATAACGCATTACGCGACAACGTAGGTCAAGAATATAGTCAAAATGTCTCCACCAACCAGCGTTCGGAACACAACCCCTTTCAGCAGTCCAAAAAGTTCTGTTAAATGACAACAGAGGGGACAGGCAACAAGAACCATCAGTCAAAGACGGGAGGGCAAGTTCTTCTCTTCCGGGTCATGTTGGGGCGCTACCGGAACTGATCGAATTGGTAGTCTGCAGTGTTTCTGGATGTTTCAGACTAAAGCTGGCGTCAGCATGAGACCACTACCATCTCGTAGCTCCGTCGTGGCCATTCCACGAGCAATCATGGCAGCCGCTCCCCACCAGAAGCCTGCGGGAGTCGGAGGCCCCCAAGACTTTTGTAGAATCTTCACGGCTGAGGGGACGCTTTTCGAGAATGGGACCCAAGCCCTATCAGGGAAGCGTCCGAGTTCAAAGGTGTCCCAGGGACATTTTAGTGGACCAGGCCCAAAACCGAAGAGCCGGCCGCCATTTTGAGAGTCCTGTGGCAGCCGCCTATCGCTGCACCGCAAGAGCGGGAGCAACTCAACTACATGATGAGCGAGACGCTGTAGTCGCAAGAGCGGGCGGTAAACAGCTGAATGGCGGAAGAGGCACAGTGTAGCAAAAGCGGGCGGAATGGCAACTGAAACGGTAAAGGGGCGCCCCACTACAGCGTGTCTTCAGGTCAAACGGATTGTGGGACAAGGTTCAGAATTGAAGAGTCATCAAAAGGCAAAAAGTTCTGCCGGACCCCGGGAGCCGGCCGCCTATGTCGGGGGCGATCTCAGGCTACACCAGTGCTATAAGACTTGGGGAGGGTGTCGGAGCCAAGCGTCTTCTCCGAGTCCATGGCCATCACACCGCCCCTAAGGGGCCTCCGTCAAGCTGTTTAGGAAGGTAACATATCACATTGTTTTCTAATGCAGTCAGGTCCACAAACGACACTCACTTACTTTGAGAATAGTGAAGCTGCAGTAGGTGGAAATAAGCTTCAGACAGTGTTACAAGCACTGCTCAGAACTCTTAACTATGGCACCCAACATCCAGAACTTATGCCATTTGAGAATGGCAGTGACATCGAAGCAACTCAGGGACCAAAACCATTAACGTACTTTCACGTATGAAAATCTTACTTGGGGAGGGGGCAGGAGCGAAGCGCCCCCTCCCAGTCAGTGCCACCACACCGTATGTTGAAAATTTGAAGCCATCGTTCTACAAAGTCAACCAAACTTGGATTGAAAAATCTAGAAAAATGTACAAACTGAAAACCAGTTTTGGTCTGCATAGCATCAGTAGCAACGCTTGAGTCAGCTTTGTGTCAAGCCGCCATTTTGATTCAACAAAGCACAGGCATTGAAAAAGGCTCAAACTCAGAACTCTGAACTATGGCACCCAACATTCCGGAGGTTGCCATCCGGATCTTGGAGCCTTGTGCTGCTTTCGACCTATTCACACATCGGTCCACTACTGACATCATCTTATAAACCAACGTTATGTAAATAGTTTTTTAATAAAATGTTTTACCCTGTTTCTTTGCTGGTGTGTTGTCTATATTTTTAATATTTGCATAGGGTTTGTCGTTATTTTGTGCGGGATGGGTGATGGAGCCGAGCTGTCTTGCAGCCCTCATGGTGTGGAGCTCAGTTCATCTCACTATTTTCGTATTTCTCATGAAGGGTTGTTCCTAATATTTCTATTTTAGCGAGGTCAAAAAGAGATCCAATTAGTGGCCTACTGATTTTGCTCGATTACTTTTATTTTTTTACACGATTTTTCACTATCTGCAAAGACTAAACAGAGTATTGCGACTTTGTGCTTGTTTGTAAATAGAGAATGATCCAAAGAGAACCAATTCTAAAACAGTAAATGCTTGGACAACAATCAATCAAATGGAGAGACAAGCAGGCACGACGGATTACAACGGGGGTAAAGGCCTGCGTTAACTACCCTTCAGTATCTGCAAAGAGAGAGTACTACTAAGACAAAAGAGGGGAGGGGGGGGGGTGCAGCGTTCAAAGCACATCAGCGTGCATAAATACGAAAATGTTTTTATCTATCACGTACTTGACATTTTAAAGCTTTTCATATTTGCTATTAAAAAACCAATGAAATTCACAGAAAAAACCATAGGATATAGTGGATATATAGTTAGGAATTTGCATTTACAAAACCTTGAAAATTCAATGAAAAAACCATTGGTTTTAGGCCATATATAGTTAGGGATTTGCATTTACAAAACCTTATTTTACTCGCATAAAACCATTGAAATTCCATATATAGTTAGATGCGCTAACTATATATCGCGCACCCGCAATCCACTGCTGATGATGTCACATATTACATCATTCATGACATGGTTAGTGACATCACTGATGACATCACTGATGACATCTCAAATGACATCACTGATGACATCACTGAAAACATCTCATTTGACATGACTGATAACATCACTGATGATATCATTCATGTGATAATACGATGAACCTCTTCAGACTCTAATATAACCTTAGATACAATCAGTGTAAACAGACACTCACAGACTGTCACTCATCCATGGAGTTACTCACACACCTAGTCAGTCATGCAAAGAATCAATCACACCTCCATTTCCTCAACTATACAGTTATACAAACTTTACTTATTCAAACATATACTAACACATATTTACTCTATTATACAATCCCTGATACAAGTTCACAATGATCCATACACCCACTCACACATTCACTGGCTCTTATGCACGGTTATTTATATATGTCAACTCTCACATGTACTGTGTTTTACATATGTACTTACTTTGACATGTAGCACTGAGATATCCATTCACTCACCAATACACTCATGCACACAGTCAACCGCCCATACAGCTGTTTCCACATGCACTTTTGAAACCATACATCTAGTGAATCAACTGCTCACACATCTATGCACAGAGTCACACACCTCCCAGCCACCCACACACACACTCAGTATCCCATACAAATACTTGGGCAACCAATCAATAACCCATATAGTTACTCATATAGCTACTTATCAACACATGCAACAGTTTACAGAACAACAGACATAATGATGCACAAATTAAGACAGTTTAGTCACTAACCCATGCACTCAGTGAGACGCATTTAATCACTCACTCATACAGTCAGTCATGCACCTACTAAATCCTTCATCCAGACACTTATATATCCACTCATTCTTCAATATGTAAGAGATATTTTAACTTTACAGAAACATACAGTCACTGGATGTTGTTATCAGTGATGTCATCAGTGATGTCATTTGAGATGTCATCAGTGATGTCATCAGTGATGTCACTAACCATGTCATGAATGATGTAATATGTGACATCATCAGCAGTGGATTGCGGGTGCGCGATATATAGTTAGCGCATCTAACTATATATGGAATTTCAATGGTTTTATGCGAGTAAAATAAGGTTTTGTAAATGCAAATCCCTAACTATATATGGCCTAAAACCAATGGTTTTTTCATTGAATATATATATATATATATTACCTACTGGCGGTCGCCAGTAGGTATATATAGTTAGGATTTTTTCTCTATGGGACTTTTGAAAATTCTATGTCTAATAACTTTGGCGTTTGTGGACGGAATCGGCTGAAATTTTCAGGAAAATGGCACATTTTGTTTCTGAGCAGCCCCTGAAAATTTGGGGGGGTTTCGTCAAGGGGGGGGCGAGAAAAAATGGGGGTCCCAAAACGCGTTTTTCCCATTAATTTTTCCATAGGGCGTTTGGCCTCACTTTTAGCTCGAACGGCTGAATGGATTTGCACGAAACTTGGCAAAATTGTAGGGACTGTTAGCCTGATGTGCCTTTGCTGGGTCTCAATATATGTGCTCCAGTGGATTTTGAGAAATTAACGTTTTAAAAAACAGATATATCTGTGACAGCGTCCCGGGTAGCGATCCGGTTCGCGTACTTTTCGCGTTACCGAACTTTCCGAAGCGGCTCTCCGGTGTCTGTCAACATTCTAAACAGTCCGGAACGGCTGCCATCTTGTCTCTCGGTAGGATCGAGAGACAAGAGGAGGAGAAAAACGAAGGGGGAATTTAATGAAAGGGGGCAAGGTAGACCCCTCTTGACCCCCTAGGAATGATGTTGGAGTTATTAAAGGGTCCCGTGGGGCAAATAAAAAAAATTAGATTTTTCGCGGTAGAAGCGCTTTCCGGTTCGCGAACCGGTAGCGAAACGGGAATTCGCCATTTTGTGTTTCGTTTTAATTAAATTACAAGATGGAGGAAAAACAATGTGAGAAATGGGTATAAGGGGGTACGGGAGACGTATCCTGACCCCCTATGTTTTCTGAGGGTGGCTGAGGATGCTCATATATGTTGATACATGTCTTCCAGCGGCTGCGCGTGAGCGGATTTTTATTTTTTTGCTGCGTGACGTCTGTTAACGTTCGATTCGAAGGAAATCAGGAAGTGTTGACCGCCATTTTGTCACTGCGAGTAAATATATTGTTAAAAATAATTGTTATAAATTAATCCGTATTGATAAACATTGTCTGCGCCATCTTGCCTTTTTTCCAATGCCACACTTTTGTCGTGCAAGGCAGCCATTTTAGATGCCTTGACCAGACCCACTCTTTGCACGCCGCCGATCCTCAGCATGGCTCCCCACCCTCGCAAGCATCTTCCCCACGCACTGGTCACCCCCGCTCTCTCTCTCATGCATGGGCCATAAACCTCCCCCCATCTGCGCAGCTCTTCCCTGAGAATCACACCCTGTGCCCGCCCGACACCTCCCTTTCACCCTATTCACTACCGCACCCTCTGGGGGTACGGGAGACGTATCCTGACCCTCTATGTTTTCTGAGGGTGGCTGAGGATGCTCATCTATGTTGACACATGTCTTCCAGCGGCTGCGCGTGAACGGATTTTTAATTTCTTGCTGCGTGACGTCTGTTAACGTTCGATTCGAAGGAAATCAGGAAGTGTTGACCGCTATTTTGTCACTGCGAGTAAATATATTGTTAAAAATAATTGTTATAAATTAATCCGTATTGATAAACATTGTCTGCGCCATCTTGCCTTTTTTCCAATGCCACACTTTTGTCGTGCGCGGCAGCCATTTTAGATGCCTTGACCAGACCCACTCTCTGCACGCCGCCGATCCTCAGCATGGCTCCCCACCCTCGCAAGCATCTCCCCCACGCACTGGTCACCCCCGCTCTCTCTCTCATGCATGGGCCATAAACCTCCCCCCATCTGCGCTGCAATTCCCCGAGAATCACACCCTGTGCCCGCCCGACACCTCCCTTTCACCCTATTCACTACCGTACCCTCTGACACTCCTCTTCCTCTGTGTCTGATTGTCCAGGCCGGTCCCAGGCTATCACTTAGCCCTGCGGATGTAGTTTATGGCCGCAACTGTTATGTTATGTTAAAAAGTTTATACCGCGCACGTACACCGAGACGGTTTCTTGGCGCTCATAACAAACATAGCTAGCCAGGGCAGAAGTGTTACTCAAAGGCTGCCTTGAAAAGGTGGGTTTTCAGGGTTTTTCGGAACAACTCATATGAGGGACAATGGCGAAAGGAGAAAGGGAGGGAGTTCCAGAAGGAAGGGCTAAAAAAGAGAAGCGTAGACCACCGCGTTTTTTACGGCGGATTGATGGAATGCATAGAAGATTGTCGGCAGAAGATCGTAAATTGCGGATTGGAAAGTATTGCTTAAGCTTGGAGGAAATGAACTCAGGGGCGTGGTTATACAGGGATTTGAATAGGGTGCAACCGAGCTTGAAGGAGCACCGTTTAGCCACTGGGAGCCAATGAAGGCTCCTCAGGAGGGGGGAGACGTGCTGGTGTTTGGGTTGGTGGAACACCAGACGAGCGGCCTGGTTCTGGATCAGCTGAAGTTTTTGGAGCTGGTAGACAGGAATCCCCACATACAGGATGTTGGCAAAGTCAACCCTGGAGATGACCAAAGCCAGTATTACTAGTATGAGTGCCTCTCTGGTTAGAAATCTACAGATCTTGCGAATCCTGCGCAGCTGGAAAGAATCACCCCTCTTCAAAGGAGTTACAGTAGATCAAGGCCCCCACCCCATGAGATCCGTCACACCACACACGTTCCTACTATCTGATAACGATCCTGTTTAGTGATTGGGGAGGGGATTCTCACTGTGAGGATGTGTGGGATCGAGCCTGAAGCGGAAGATTCCAGGGATGTTTTTTTTGTACATTAAAGTCTTCACAATTATGTGTCACATTAAAAATATATAGCACTCCAACAAAGTAGTATGATTATAACACTTTAATAACTTATAAATATATACAACGCTCCAACAAAGTAAACACGTTAAAAAAAAAATTTTAAGGGGGCATGGCTTCGAGGGCGAAGATGGCGGACGCGGCTCTGTAGAGCTCCTGCCGGCCCGATCTTTATCCGTTAATTTATCCTTGCCCTACACCCTCTTCCCTCATCCCTACTAGTGCAGGAGATTGCTGGAGCCCGGCGGAGCACGGTGGTGTGGTTGCTGGAGCCCTGGACCCCTGCTGGCACGGCCATTGGACACCGGGCATACAGGGCCTACTTGCCGCGTGGTGAGCCGGGCCTCTATTTCTGTGTCCTGCCCACCGGAGGTCCTTGGCCGCCAGCTAGGCGCCATTTATTCCCGCCCGCGCCATCGGGGTGAAGTCACTGGAGCAGTGGACGAGGGGCCCGTTGGTCGCACCCAGGTGTGGTACACCGACGAATCGATTGCACGGACCTGCGTCTATCCTGAAGGGCCAGCCCGTACGGACTCGAAGGGGCTGCGGCGCTGCCGGGAGAGGACGGACTGGAGGTGCCAATCCGGCGATTCTACCATGGGCTCCTGCCTCCTGGTGCCCGCGCCCTGGTAGGGTGCCCTTCCTGTGGTTCTGGCCCATCTTCCAACGGGCTGAGAGCGGACCGGTTGTGCCCCGGAGGCCCAGGACCCTGCCCGCTGACTGTTTTCTGCGAGGTGGCCGGCAGCGTGTGTTTCTCACCGGACTACCCCGGCGGCGGCCATGACGAAAGGCAAAGGTGGTCCTCCCGCCTCAAAGGGACCTATAGACAAATTCATCGGCCCCGGGGGTAGTGCCAGGGCAGCTGGAGGGAGTCAGACCACAGGCCCGGACAATGCAGCGCTGCTGATGGCCAACACGCAGTCCCGTGATATGCTGGATGCGAAGATTGGCGCGGTGGGCGCCGATGTTATGTTATTGCGCCAGGATCTTCGCAATGCAGTCGCCCGCATCACGGAGGCGGAGACCAGGGTCACGACGGTGGAAGGCGACGTTGGCGCCCTGAAGAAGAGGGTCGCCGACTTGGAACGGACGCAGCGGGGCCTGGCGCACCGGGTGGAGGATGCCGAAGGACGGGCACGGCGGAATAATCTGCGCTTTGTCAGCTTTCCGGAGGACTGCGAGAAGGGGCCCATGGATGTATTCCTTTCCCGGTGGCTGGAGAGTTGGTTACCCCCGTACTCCCTGTCGCGCTGTTTCGTGGTGGAGCGCGCCCACCGTGCCCTGACACAAAAGCCGCCGGCTGGGGAGCAGCCTCGCCCGATCATTGCTCGGATCCTCAACTACCACGACAGGGACGTTATCCTCCGGGAGGCTCGACTCAAGGATACCCTGCTGTTCGATAACTGTAAAATCATGATCTTCCCGGACTATACTAAGCTAGTCCAGCAGCAGAGACACTCCTTCCTGGCGGCCAAGGCCAAGCTGCGGGGCCTGAAGATCCAGTACTCGCTGCTCTACCCGGCCCGCCTTCGTGTGATTTTCAACTCGAGGACCCACTTCTTTGACTCTCCAGAGGCGGTCTTCGCCTGGACCGACGAGGCGGTCCGGATTCGACCTCATGTCCAACCGGGGCTGCACTCCGGCTCCTCACGCAGTTCTTCCCAGGAGCGGAGTGACCACCCGAACAAAGGGAAGCGGCATCGCAAGTCTCGTTCGAGACGGAGGTCCCTGTCTCGTGACCCCCTCTTGGGAGACACACAGCCAGAGACGGACAACTCTGGCAGGGGGTCCTGACTGCTGTTCGCTGACATTTGGATCCTTGCTGCTCTTCTGTGGCCGTCCGCTGCAGTCGGCGGCTCGGACGTGACCCGGTGCAGTATGACCTGACTTTTTGCCTACTGCTTGGGACTGAGTGCACTAATGCTCCTTACCATGCGCTGTTTATCTTCTGCTTGTGCCTTATTCGAGGGGGGGGGGGTGTTGGGGTGAATTCTGGGGGCTGCCTCCTCCTGTTGGGGTTGGGGGGTGTGTTGGGAGTGTGCCTGGTTGGTGGTGGGGGGTTATTTGGGATCCATTGGCATGCATGCATTTCGGGGCTGTGTTCTGGGCCTGAAGTACCGCATGCCGCGACAGATACTTCATCGTTTCTTGAGGTATTGGGGTGGGGGGTCTTGGGTTGTTGGGGGGCTGGTTGGGGGGGTTTGTTCTTCTGGGGTTGTGGGTAGCGGGGCTCTGTTTTGGGGGGTGCACGTGGTCTTTCTGAACTCTGCAACAGTGGGGGCTGGGGCCTGGGCCAGGGGCCAGGGATTGTGGGGTTTGGTACGTTGTACGGATGGTTGATGTCTCACGTTTAGCGCCTTCGAGCGCTTCTATGCATGTTCTTAGCTGGAATGTCTGGGGTCTCTTGGACAAGATTAAACGGGGGGCTGTGCTTCGTTGGGCTAAGAGGGACCTGGCGGATGTGCTCCTTCTCCAAGAGACACACATGCTAGGTACAAAAGCCCTGAGCCTGCAGCGCTTTGGCTTCCACCAGGTGTTTCACGCTGGCTTTACCAGGGGCTCCAGGGGGGTGGCCATTCTTATTCACAGGCGGTTGGCGTACACGCATGAGCGTCACTGGCTCGATCCCCAGGGGTGCTTTGTGTTTGTTCAAGGGAAGATTGGCGCGGAGCCGGTGGTATTTGGCTGTGTATATGCTCCCCCCCCGTTGCAGTGGGCTTTGGCTGAACAATTGTTTGCTCTTTGGGCTGAACTCCCCCACTCTCTGGCTGTGATTGGTGGCGACTGGAACGATGTGATGGATGTGGCGTTAGACTGTCAGAGGAGGCCCGGGGTGGCGCCTGTGTCCTCCCCCACGCGGCTGGGAGCTATGGTTGACAGTCTGGGGTGGGCGGATGTGTGGAGGCACTTGCATGCAGAGCGGCGTGAATACACCTTTGTCTCGGCTGTCCATGGCTCCCTCTCGCGCCTAGATTGCGTGTTTGTTCCGAGGGCCTTCCTTGCTAGGGTGCGGGGGGCCACGATCCGGCCTCGCGGGCTCTCTGATCACTCCCCTGTGGCGGTCCAAATCGACCTACACCAGACACGCCAACCCTTCCGGTGGCGGATGTCCACGTGGCACCTACAGCGCCCTGATTACTCCCAACATCTCCGTGGGGCGATTGCCCAGTATTGGCGGGACAACCTTGCCGCGGGTGTGGACGCAGTGACTGTCTGGGAGGCCATGAAGCCCCCCTTGAGGGGTGTAGACATTGCCTGGTGCGCCTCTGCCCGCCGGTCTCGGCTGGAGGGCATTGTTGCTGCGGCGGGGCGGGTGGAGGACCTTGAGGCTCGCCACAGGGAGGTGCCTGATGATGTCGTCCTACGGCTGCTCCTGCAGGCGCAGCAGTCCTACTCGTCGGTCTTGCTAGACGAGGCCCGACAGGCATGGTTGGCCACCCGTAGCCGGGTGTATCAGTGGCGGGACAAGTCGTGCACCATGCTCCATAGGCTTTGCCAACAGACTTTGCAGCCTCTTACATTGCCGGGTCTCGCTGATGGCGCCGGAGTGGCGATCACTGACCCTGCTACTCTTGCCACGAGCTTTGCGCTTTATTATGGGCGTCAGTATGCCTCCCGGGAGGTTCTCTCCCCTGCTGCTATTGCCGATTATCTCGCCTCGGTTCCCCCTTCAGCGGTGTCAGATGAGGTGCGCGATGCCCTGGATCTTCCGCTGACGGCCGAGGAGCTGGGAGATGCACTGGGTCAACTGAACGTGGGCAAGGCACCGGGGCCTAGCGGCTTCCCCAGCGAGTTCTACAAAAAGTTCCATCTACAGCTTGGACCCCACTATCTGCGTGCCCTGGAGCAGGCGCGAGAACATGGCCGCCTCCCACCGGATTGGCGTCATGCCGAAATCGTGGTTTTCCTGAAGCCGGGCAGGCCCCCGGATCGCCATGAGTCTTATCGCCCCATCTCCCTTATCAATTTCGAAGCCAAGCTCCTGGCCAAGGCACTCGCGAACCGCTTGCTTCCACACATCTCAGCCCTTGTCCACCCTGACCAGGCCGGCTTTATGCCGCGCCGGGCTACGAGAAATAACATACGGCGTGCGCAGGCGGCGATTGAGCCAGTTGGGTCTTCGGATGATCAGGCGGCGCTACTGCTGGCCGACATCGACAGTGCCTTTGATTCGGTCAGCTGGACCTTTCTTTTTACCCTATTGCCGCTGCTGAATTTCGGCCCAGTCTTCATCTCCTATGTCCGGCTACTCTATACTGAAGTTACTGCCTCGGTGCGTGTCTCGGGGGCAACTTCGGCTCGGTTTCCGGTGACCAGGGGCACGCGTCAGGGGTGTCCGCTCTCCCCCTACCTTTTTGCGCTGGCCATGGAGCCGCTGGCCACCAGGGTACGCCAGGATGCGCTCTATCGTGGCTTTGTGTGGGGTGCGGATCACTCGGACCGCATAGCTTTATATGCGGACGACGTACTGTTTTTCATGACAGCTCTGCAGCGTACAGGTCCTCGTGTCCTGGAGCTGATGCAGGACTTTGGTCGGGCGTCGGGGCTGTTTCTGAACCCGCGCAAATCAACCTTGTGGGTGCTGGGGGGTGGCGTGGTGGACTGTCCTTGGGCTGCAGCCCTTCAAGTGGCCGTGGAGGGGGTGAAGTACCTAGGGGTTTTCCTCTCTGCTTCACCGACAGTGGCATGGAACCGGAACGTCCAACCGGTGTGGGACCGGGTCCAGATGGACATCAAGACGTGGTCACGTATGCCTCTTAACATCTACGGCCGATCGGCCATCTTTAAGATGGTCGCCTTGCCCCGTCTCCTCTACCAACTACAGAACCACCCCTTCTTGATTGATCCGCAGTGTTTCCGCAGTGTCGACTCTGTGCTGGGCCGGTTTCTGTGGGCTGGGGGTGCCTCCAGGGTGGCGCTCCGCACATGCTTCCTCTCTACATACTGTGGCGGTTTGGCGACGGCGGACATATTGTCCTACTATCAGGCCTCCCATCTTCTCGTGCTCAACGAATGGTGGTATGGGGACCGCAGCGACCCGGCCTATGCCTTGGAACATTCTCTGATGGGCGACGCTTCCCTCCACACTTTGTTGTACTCGGCCAGGCGGAGGCGCTTGCTTCCCAGGGTCACTCAGGTGGTTTTCGCTGTCTGGCGGCGGGCCCTACACCGTATGGGTTGGTGGGGTAAGCTGACGGCCGAGACCCCGCTGTGGCGCAATGGTTTGCTCCCAGAGTTGGCATCCTTGCAGGGGTTTGACGGCTGGGACGCGATCGGGATATCCTCCCTTGGGCAGGTCCTCTCAGGCACTACCCTTAAGTCCTTTCAAGACCTCAGCTCTGAATTCAACATGCCCAGGTCCCAATTCTTCCGCTACCTCCAATTTCGCCACGCTCTTACTCCTAGCTTAGTGGGCTTGGAGCAGCTCCCTGACTTCAGTCCCATTGAGGCCAAACTCTTTATGGGAGACTTGGGCGACAAGAAGGTCTCTCAGATCTACCGTTCCCTGGTCACGCACTGCTCTCCCTCGCTCTCGACATTGAAGGCCTCGTGGGAAAGGATGTTGGTTCTCTTGATGAGGATGACTGGCGCGAGGCCCTTGAATCTCCCCGTGGTGCTGCGATAGCTGTCCGCCTCCGCTTCATCCAGTTCAAGTACCTCCACCGAGCTTATTTTACTAGGGACCGTTTGTGGCGGGCGGGACTCATTGCAACCCCGGAGTGTCTGCGGTGTGGTTCTGAACGGGGCACTCTTCTCCATACTGTGTGGTCCTGTGTGAGGTTGGCTCGATTCTGGGCGGGGGTGTGGGATTGTCTGTCTGAGGTGCTGGGGTGGGATCTGCCCCGTACTCCTAGACTGGGCCTGCTTCATGTTCTGGAGGACGTTGGGGGCAATGTCTACAAGCGTCATTTGTTATTGCTGGGGCTTGTGGTGGCAAAAAGGGATCTAGCGCAGGCCTGGAAGAGCGAACGCGCCCCCCCACTTAGTGCCTGGAAGGCGGGCCTGGACTTCCTTATGGGCCTGGAACAACCTGTTTTCGAAGCGCGGGGGTGCCCCCGTAAACATTTCAAAATTTGGAAAAGGTGGGCGGACTACAGGGGTCTGACCCTCGACCCCCCCTGGACATTGACGATGCATTGCAGCTGGATCTTGATCCCGCGCCCTAGGCTACTGGCCAGCTCCACCTCTATATGTCCTCTTATACTGCTGAACTATGATCACGTGCACCGGGTTAGGGTGGGATAAGGGGTGGGTAGTTGTGGGAGGGGTTGACGGGAGTTTTTGGGATTGGGTGGGTGGGTGTAGTTAAGAATGTCTCGCTCTATAAATCTGGGTTAAATGCTATGTCCTTACTGTGTCTATTCGCATCTATCGTTGACAGTCTCCTCCTGACTGTGGAGGGCTGTACTGAACCTTGCTTGAACTCATAATAAAAACGGTTTTGAAAAAAAAAAAACATTTTAAACAAAGCAACAATGGGCTGCTGTGAGGTGGATCAGTAGCGGTCCTTTGTGCGAATAGGCCGAAGGCAGCACAATGCGCCGAGATTTGGACGGCACCCAGGTGATGTCCAGTAAGTTGTCGCACTGGTCATGGCATCCTACAATGCTGCGCCGAAAAACGGCGTGGGGCGCCCGGGGGGGGGGGGGGGGGGGGTTGAGGCGGAACGAACGGGCCTCCCCCGCCTCCCCAGCTGGAGGCTCCTCTGCTGCAGTGGGGCGCCCCTTTACCGTTTCAGTCGCCATTCTTCTGTTTACCGCCCGCTTTTGCTGCACTGTGCCTCATCCGCCATTCAGCTGAGTTGCGCCCGCTCTTGCGGCTACAGCGTCTCGCCCACCATCCAGCTGAGTTGTGCCCGCTCTTGCGGCTACAGCGGCTCGCCCGCCATCCAGCTGAATTGCGCCCACTCTTGCGGTGCAGCGATAGGCGGCTGCCACAGGACTCTTAAAATGGCGGCCGGCTCTTCGGATTTGGGCCTGGTCCACTAAAATGGCCCTGGGACACATTTGAACTCGGACATTTGCCTGCTAGGGCTTGGGCCCCATTCTCGAAAGCGTCCCCTCAGCCTTGAAGATTCTACAAAAGTCATAGGGGCCCCCGACTCCCGCAGGCTTCCGGTGGGGAGCGGCTGCCATGATTGCTCGCGGAATGGCCACGACGGAGCCACGAGATGGTGATGCTCTCATGCTGACGCCAGCTTCAGTCTGAAACATCCAGAAACACTGTAGACTACCAATTCGATCAGTTCCGGTGGAGCCCCAACGTGACCCGGTAGAGAAGAACTTGCCCTCCCCTCTTTGACTGATGGTTCTTATAGCCTGTCCCTTCTGTTGTCATTTAACAGAACTTTTTGGACTGCTGAAAGGGGTTGTGTTCCGACCGCTGGTTGGTGGAGACATTTTGACTATATTCTGGACCTGCGTTGTCGCGTAATGCGTCATATGACGTGCCGCGTTAGCGCACCTGGAAGTGCTCCGGTGCGCGAGGCACAGCTTCCCGGAAACGATCCAGAGCGCGGCGCGCAGCGCGTAACGTAAGCATAACAGGTCATGTGACTTGTTAATAAAACTTTTCATTGGTTCATTTTACTTTTGTTATTCTAATGATGAAAGGCTTGGTCATATGACCTAAAAATAACACTTTTCATTGCTTTCGAACATTTTTTTTTCCCAAATGATGAAAGCCCCACCTTTTTTTTCTCACTCTGACTTGTAAAGCAAAGGACCCAGATGCATTTATAGTTTATCACTAACAATGTTCCAGGCTAATGTATTTTCCCGGAAAATTTACAACTGTCCTGCAAGTAAAATATTCCTATTTCGAGAAAAAGGGCGTTTCTTCGTCCCATGAGGGAGCCGTTGAACAAAAGAGGCTCGGCCTGCTGTCTTAGTCGCTGATCGGCATGAATATCAGATTCTTATCGATCACTTTATGTTGCAGGAGTGGAAAACACAACAGCCCTTGACCATTTATCTTTACTGCGTTCCTGCATATTATACCTTTTACCATGTAATCGGGCTGCTTTATTTCACTTGCCTTTTACTGATTCGAAAACAGTGGCTATTATTCAAAACTTTACCAATCTAGGTACTACTACCATGTTTTGTTTTAAAAACCTTTATTGTGAAAATGTCAGTATACAAATACGGGCCTATAACCACGTGGGCCGGCCACGGAGAAAACTGGAATCGTATATGATGAGGGGACATTTACACTGTAGAAGAACGTAACGGGCGACCCATTAGGTTGCAAGAACTAAGGTGTCTAACAGTTGCGGAATCGGTGGACGTACATTTTATAATTAAAGTACGACAGGGCCAGTTACAATAAAATTATCTAGATATACATTTGCGGGCAAGTACCATGGATGACGTTAATTCGAACTTTCAATAGTACAGTAATCAATAACACATCAGAACTTAATATCAATAGGGATGTCCAAATGTTCAATCAGTACTCATCCCCGCCCGCCATGTGCTTCAAAACTGCATACGTATCTCGTGATATCAAGGTTGGGCAACCAGTACACAACAAGGAGTTTCGAGTCCCATTTATACCGGCGCCATTTTGGGCAAGGCCGGGCAGGTCCAGGATATAGTCAAAATGTCTTCACCAACCAGCGGTCGGACCAGAACCCCTTTCGGCATTCCAAAAAGGTTCCGTTAAATGACAACAGAAGAGATAGGCAACAAGAACAATCAGTCAAAAGAGGGGACGCTTTCGTGAATGGGGCCCATGCCCTAGCAGGCAAGCGTCCGAGTTCCAAGGTGTCCCAGGACCATTTTAGTGGACCAGGCCCAAATCCAAAGAGCCGGCCGCCATTTTGAGAGTCTTGTTGCTGCCGCCTTTCGCTGCACCGCAAGAGTAAGCGCAATTCAGCTGGATGGTGGGCGAGACGCTGTAGACGCAAGAGCGGGCGCAACTCAGCTGAATGGCGGATGAGGCACAGTGCCGCAAGAGCGGGCGCAATTCAGCTGAATGGCGACTGAAATGCTAAGGGGCGCCCCACTGCAGCAGAGGAGCCTCCACCTGGGGAGGCAGAAGAGGCCCGTTTGTGCCGCCTCCCCCCCCCCCCCGGGCACCCCACGCCGTCTTTCGGCGCAGCACTGTAGGATGGCCACACCAGTGAAACTTGCTGGACACCACCTCGGTGCCATCCGGATCTCGGCGCGTTGTGCTGCCTTCGGCGTACTGTAGCAGCAAGAGTGACCGCAACTCAGCTGGACACGCCGTCTTTCGGCACAGCATTGTAGGATGGCCACACCAGTGAAACTTGCTGGACACCACCTCGGTGCCATCCGGATCTCGGCGCGTTGTGCTGCCTTCGGCCTACTGTAGCAGCAAGTGCAGGCGCAACTCAAGTGGACGGCGAGTGAAACGGTAGGAGGCGCCGCACTGCAGATGAGGTGCCTCCACCTGGGGAGGCGGGAGAGGCCAGTTCCCACCGCCTCCCCCCCCCCCCCGGGCACCCCACGCCGACTTTCGGCGCAGCATTGTAGGATGGCCACACCAGTGCAACTTGCTGGACACCACCTCGGTGCCATCCGGATCTCGGCGCGTTGTGCTGCCTTCGGCCTATTTGCAAATCGGTCCGCTACTGACGCCGCCTCACAGGCCAACGGATTTTGTAGGCTTTTTATAGCCCAAAGCCGCATAACAGGTCATGTGACTTGTTTATAAAACTTTTCATTGGTTCATTTTACTTTTGGTTTCCTAATGATGGAAGGCTTGATCTTCTGACCTAAAAATAACACTTTTCATTGGATTGAAAAAAAAAATGTTCCCAAATGATGAAAGCCCCACCTTTTTATTTCTCACTCGGCAATCCAAAAAGGTTCCGTTAGATAACAACAGAGGGGACAGGTAACAAGAACCATCAGTCAAAAGAGGGGAGGGCAAGTTTTTCCCTACCGGGTCACGTTGGGGCTCCACCGGAAGTCATCGAATTGGTAGTCTACAGTGTTTCTGGATGTTTCAGACTGAAGCTGGCGTCAGCATGAGAGCATCACCATCACATCCAGGACTTATGCCATTTATGCAAGGCAGTGACATCGAAGCATCTCAGGGACCAAGTAACATACCATATCCAGAGTCCTTCCCACAACCTCTGCCTTCCTTCTTACCTAGTTATTGTTCTTTCACTCCCACTCCAGGCTTTTAGTCTGTGGATGGAAAACCACGAACCTACACTCACCTATGAAAATCTTACTATTGATGGTTTATTTTGAGCCCAAACTACAAAGGCTTGTTTGGATCGATGTTGCAGCAGGCTGCCATGTAAATAGTTATTTAATAAAACGTTTTACCCTGTTACTTTGCTGGTGTGTTGTATATATTTATAATATTTGCATAGTGTTTGTTGTTATTTTGGGTGGGGTGGGCGGTGGAGCCGAGCTGTCTTGCAGCTATCATGGTGTCGAGCTCAGTTCCTCTCACTAGTTTCGTATTTGTCATGAGGGGTTGTTCATAATGTTTCTATTTTAGCGAGGTCAAAAAGAGATCCCATTAGTGGCCTACTGATTTTGCTTGATTCCTTTTGTTTTTTTAACAATTTTTCACTATCTGCAAAGACTAAACAGAGTATTGCGACTCTGTGCTTGTTTGTAAATAGAGAATGAACCAAAGAGAACCAATTCCAAAACAATAAATGCTAGGATAACAATCAATCAAATGGAGAGGGAAGCAGGCACGACGGATTACAACGGGGGCAAAGGCCAGTGTTACCTACCCTTCACTATCTGCAAAGAGAGAATACTCCTAAAAGAAAAGAGGAGGGGGGGGCAGCGTTCAAAGCACATCAGCGTGCATTAATACGATAATGTTTTTACCTACCAAGTACTTGACATTTTACAGCTTTTGATATTTGCTATTAAAAAACCATTGAAATTCACTGAAAAAACCATATATACCATATATAGTTAGGAATTAGCATTTACAAAACCTTGAAAATTCACTGAAAAAACCATAGGTTTTAGACCATATATATTTAGGGATTAGCATTTACAAAACCTTATTTTACTCGCACAAAACCATTGAATTTTGCATATATAGTTAGTTGCTGCTGTAAAGCGATGGGTGTGTGCTTGAATTGCGCGTGCCGTGCGGGGCGATAGCTTTCTGGGGCGTTTGACGTAGACGCGATGTGTGGCGTCTTAAGTGCACCATGCCGTGATGGTGGAGTGCGTATTGTGCATGACAGGACCCATCAGGGGCGATGGCGGGAGCGGACACACACGTTTGCCTCCCGCTGCAAGGACACAAAACCGCAGAGCACACCCTCACCTTCCGCGCCCTTCAGCGCAAACGTGCAAACGATTGACGGATTCTGAGCGCCCACACAGACGGAACTTCTACGCATTCATCTGCGGGTGCCGAGGTGCTTGAGCATCGCTGGGGCGCTATTAAAAAAATCACGGACTGTTGGTGACACACGCACAGCATTGCATGACCGCTGTTGGACACTGTAAGGCCAAGGGGCAAAACTGCATCCCAATGCGCTAACTGTTGGTGCTGCAGCGGCACCTATCACTGTGGCGCTTCCTCACACTGGCTGGACAAGCGGAGGCACATGTTCGGCTGCAATCGACACCTAGCGTTACCGTGTATCCACTGCTCGACTACACAGGTAAAAAAGAACATTTTAGACTTTCATTTTCATCCCCGGAAAACGTCGGGGCGGGCCGCTAGTTGGAGATAAAGGAGTGGAAGTAGAAAGGGGGATGAGTCACGAGGAGTGGAGTCAGGCGGACCAGAGTCAGACATTCAATTCCACAATAAAGAATTCAGCAACAAGTATAAATGTCATAGTAAATCTCCTAGAGATTATTTACCTGGTCACAAACAAACTACATTGCCAAACGCCTTAAGGCACCTGCTGCAGAGTTCTTTGTGTACCCAGCAAATTCCAGGATATAATAGCTGTAAAATAATGTTCGTGTTCAAATCACTTGTTGTAGAAATCTGTGTGCAATTTATTCTCATGTTTGACTCGTCATAAAATAGCACAGAGAGTTACTGTGCCTTCAGCACAGTATAGCACAAAGCCTAACCTGCAGGTCACAGTTGTGTATTTTAGGGAGGTAGCTCAATGGGTTACAGCTTTTGTTGCAGAGATCCTTGTGTTGCCTGCAGGCTACAAGTTACAATTCTTTGTGATATAGTTAAGTGTGTAATGTATGGGGGGGGAGTTCAAAGTATCGACCTGCAACATTATTGCATATGCAATATCTATCTGTTGTATGTGGTCAAGAAATTAAACATGGAGCTAAGAATAGTAAATGTATACTTCCTTATACAAACAATATAATGATAGCTAAAATTATGAATGCAATATTTTTGGAGGGTTTTGTTTCAACTGTGATATTGTGTGATACAACCCACTATAAATATTTCCTGCAATAAACATGTTTTTCATGGACTAAACATTAGTGAAAACAATGTGTTTGGAGAACACAGAAAAACACACCTTTAGAGTATATTTACCTGGGGTCGGGCTGCATAAACACCAATAAATAATTATTTTCAAAAGTTAGAAAAACTCCAGAAAAACACCATCTGAAACCACAAATAATCCTGAAAAGAGAAAGCCCTAAAATATATTCTACGTTTGAGGCCTCAGATGGACGAGTACAACACGGTGAATCACAGGGTGATAATCTTTGTGTGGCTTAGAACTATACACAGGCTGCCTAATTTAAGAAAGCAGGTTAAGAGATAGCTCCATAATGTAATAATGATCATGCTATGTAGGTAGACCCACGTGATTTAGGCAGAGTGTTGTTGTGATTGGCTGAGAGAATATTGCTTAAACCTAAACAGTGGATAGCCCTTTACAGGGTGTACGATCCTACATGGATATTTCCAGTCCCAATAGTGCTTATATTTAGTTCATTTCCCATTGCTACATCTCATGCTTCTTCAGAAACCAGTTGACTTAAACGGTAAATCAAAAATGGATTATGGTCGAAGGAATTTTGTGCTTGGCCATTTCATAAAAAACTGCAGCCTGAGGAACAGCCTGCAAAATAGAGATTAAGTAGAGGCACTAGATTGATCAATAACAGTGTGCTCCAATTTAGGGGCATATTCTCAAGGAGTTATCGCCCTGTTGGCGGCACCTTTCTGCCGCTATAGGACCTATCGCTAGGTATTGCACGCACGCTGGATTTCATATTGCCATCGCGCAGATGTTAGCAGCAGTTTTCACCACCGTTCCCAGATACTATCGCCATGTAGCAACAGCTTGTTAATACGCCTCTAACATGGCGATAGTTTTCAGGCGGCGATAAAAAAAAACGGCAATTAACCGGCGTTTGCTAAATTTATCGCAGGTCCTTGAGAATATGCCCCTTAGTGCCCTCTTCTAAGGTGACAATAAGTATTATAACACTGATATTTTACCTAAATCTGATTGGAAAGGTGTAACCTGGCAGCACATCTAGGTGTATTTCTGAAGAAACCGGGTCCATTCTACTTAAAGCCCAAAGCACAATTTAAATATTTTCTAAGTATAACCTCAATGCCACCTAGAGCCAATGGAAGGGTTGTTGTCTCTTTCTAGTGCTCATATCACTCCTGTGCTAGGGGTTAAGCTCATGTTGGTTTATGAGCTAATTACAAGTAATAAGCAGTGGACAGAGGTATTACCACATATATCAGAACTTCGATTTTTGCTGAAAATATCACATGCATGCAATGTCCTCCATGTACATTTTGGCAGGTCGATCCCAGGGTACGATATATTATAACACCTGATAAAATGTGACACCTAAGACTTCGGAGCTATTCAGGTGTGATAAATAGCGCCTACTATGAGGTTTGTCCTACAAATGCACTATAACATGCTAATTTTTGTGATTTTCAAGTCAATATCTGCGCAGCAGGTCTATCCTGACGACATTTACTGGGAGAAAAATGCCCAGAACATGCAGATTTTGGTACAGAAAGCACCATAAACAGCATGTAACGCTGCACTTGTAGGACAAAACTCATATTAGGTGTTATTTATCACACCTGATTAATTCTGAACTCTGCAATGCCAGATTCTATCAGGTGTCATAAACATCAACCCTAATCCCTTGAATAAGAGGTCAATCTAAACCAGCCCTTACTGTGCAGTTGACTTCCCAGTGCATTGTGGGATCTCTTGGAAACAAAGGGCCCGATTCACAGAACTAACTTAAGACAAAATCCTAGACTTACTACTTTTGGTATCACAGAATGCACTTACTACTTTTGGTATTCACAGAATGCACTTACTACTTTTGGTATTCACAGAATGGATTTACGACTACTAACTTTACCTCCGCACTCGGAGATTCCGGCCCGGAGGCGGAGCTTCCAATTAGGAGGCGGAGCTTCCGATTAGGAGGCAGAGCTTCCGACCATTAGGCGGAGCTTCAGGCCCAGAGGCGGAGCTTCCGGCCTGGAGGTGGAGATTTCGGCCATGGCTAGATCTCCGCCAATGGCCAGAAACCCCACCTCCGAGCCTTAATTGACATTTAGGTCTCGCCGACAGACAGATTTTAGCTGGCTGGTATTGAAGAGCTGTTGTGGACAATACTAATATTCACTGTAGGTTTTGAATCAGCTCACTGCCTTTCTTATCTCTCTTGTTTGCTTAATTCTTATTCAATGTATTTCAAAAAGCTTTATTCGACGGTGAGTCATAAAAGCACGTACAATACACACATCTATCACAATACACAATAAATAATACATAAACAATACAAAGAATAAAAAAGTATTAAATTCCATTTGATTGCTGTCGGATAGGAAAAGCCGGCTAAAATTCATATATGATCCAATTAAAATTAATTCACAAGATAAAAACAGCATTAATAGCAATGAGCATCTTAATTAGCTAGAAGCAAGTGGCAATAAAGTGCGTGTGCGAATGATCCAGGCCCACCTTAAAAATTTGGCTACATCAATAGCTATGTGGGGTGAGCAATCGGATCCTAATATCCTTAAGGCTTCTATATGCCTTAAAATGCCCAAAGTAGAGCAAATAGGTCTCAACCATTTGCGTCGTGGGGCAGCATATAGGGGACATACAAAAAATAAATGGGCTACAGTCTCTACCATGTCTAGACAATTATGACATTTTTCATCTAAAGAGGGCGCCCATTTATGAGTAAAAGCTTTAACTGGTAAGGTACCTACCCTATATTGAAAATACAATTTTCGATCTATGGGGCTCTCAATTATATCCCAGTATGCTTCGCAGGACAGCCAAGATTTATAATCTGAAAAACGGCCTGTCAGGTTAGTATTCATACCGGACCGATGGGATGATGTCAAGACTATTTCCCAGTATTTTTCTTTCAGATGTTTTTTGGTGGGGAAGGTTCCTGTGTCTGGTTCATCCCGTAGTTGGCTTAAATCCAGCTTTATCAAAAGAAACGTGAGTTCTTTTAGCCACTGTATTTTATGGAAGCGATCTTCCGCGATCACATCCTTCAAACCCTGGACGTAATGGGTGAGTTCAGGGGTGGTCCAGATTCACCTCCAATACAAGAGTGGCCGTAGCCTCGCTATGTCTACCACATTTTTCCTGCCTAGGTCTAATAAAAGCGGAACAATAGGTGTGCTTTGGGGAACGCCAACTAAACTAAGTAGGAATTTATTCTCCGCTTTTGCAAGATGACTCAAATTGTTAAATCCCCATAGCTCTGCTCTATAAAGGGCGGAGCTTATCACTTTGATATTATATATCTCCAAAGCTGGAGTAATTAGCTTTGTGAAAGAGGATTTATGTTTGGAGGATAAAATACCTATAAGCTGGTGGAATTTCAAAATGGCCATATCCGTGTGGCTTTTCCATCCCATGTTACTCTGTAGCAAAATACCTAAGTAGGTGAAAGCCTCCACCTGCTCTAAGGGAGTATCGTTCAGGAGGATTCTACCTTTAAAGGGTTTATACTGGTTCAGGGACATATGTATTGCTTTCCTCTTGTTATCCCTTTACTGAGCCATAGCTTCTTTACCATTCTTTTGTTTGGGTTAATGCATCCTTCTACTGCTTGCATTCTGAGAACCTTTATTTTTATTTTTATTTCAGTGCTCTATGAAAGTGCATGTGTTTTCCTGCCCTCTCCCTCCTGTGCTGCTTCCTCATTCAAATCCTTGCACACCTTATGCAAGAATAGATTTATTTTTGACATCACCACTGGTCACCAGTTACACACATGAAGTCACTATAGGAACAGTTGCCCTCTCGCCAATATCCTAGGCATTAACCCTGCCTGGAGAGACTCCAGGTCAGAGAACATGGTGCCTAAACCATACTCTACTCACTTACGAACCCACAGTTGCCAAGATACAGGAAGATATACCGTCTTATTTGGCACTTAATGATGATGGGTCGATCTCGGTCCCCTTGGTTTGGGATGCACTGTAGGCAGTTCTTAGAGGCTGATTCCTGGCTGGACTGAATATGGATAGGAGAGTCAAACTGAAACAATTAGAGATACAGGTCAGGGAATTGGAGGGAGTCCATCATCACACAGGTGCAATTAAAAAAATAAATATGTAATGGTACAAACTGGAATCTGCGAAACATTGGTGCTTTATAGATCGAGCGATTGCAGGCATGCACTTATGGAAAGTTCCCTGGCTCCCGAGAGAAGTAGGCCGGTGGGAGTTTATATTTTGCCAAAACTCGGGGCTGCCATGTGGGCTTTTGACAAAGTTCAGAAAACCCATGGCCTCTCTGCTCCAGTGTCGCCCCAATTCGCACCCGCCTCCATGGTCATTTATTAACTAAATATTTACAGGAGAACATCATTCCTGTGGGGCTACAGATTAAGATAGAACTAGCCTCTTTGTGGACGTCCCCAAATTTAAAGAGGATTTTAGTTTTGTTGCGAACAACTGCTCCCGGCACTGGATGGTGCTGGGAGTAGAAACCGCAGCAGAACAAGTCTAGGTTCTGACGAGGGAGATTGCTGCCCTTAAAGTTGAAATTGCCGGCGATAACACTCTTACCAATGCCAAAGACGCACTTGCTAGTCTGGAGGCCGCATTGAAGGATTTCGAAGTAACTACATAGACTAAGAAACTGGAGAAGCTGGCACACGACGTGTGCCTTTTTGATAAAGAGCACGTGTATCCATATCTGCACGTGGACTATTACAGACATGGACAATCAGGGCGGCTTCACCAACCGAAACAGAGGAGACTACAGAGGACGCCAAAATTTCATAACATTTTCGGATTCTTCATATAACTCTGGGAGTGAGTCCGAACAACGTGGTCGCAGTTCAGCCTACAATTACCAGGATTTTGGGTACCCAGCTCAACAACCTTTTTCAGGCCAGGGCCAATGGAGACCGCCCAGAGGCCGCAGCAACAACTGGTCCAGAGGGCCCCCGCCTGGTCTGCAACCGAGCAACATGAAATGGGACAGGGGACGGGGTCGCGGCCAGAAACAGTTCACTTTTTGACCAGAAAGTCATGGAGAAATATCAACCAGACGGAAGGGGTACCAATGGAGACCCACCCAGTGGTAAATATATCTACACACACCTTAAAGGATGAAGAGATAAAAGTCCTAAGCAGGGGCCTATCCTATGTTCCCACTGCACCCCCAAACAAATTTGCTTTGAAAATAGAACTCTATAGCTTCTTCAGGAAAATCCACTTAAGTTGTTACTTCAAGAATTCTACAACTCAGCAGAGAGCCTCTGAAACTGGACTGCGAGTACCCTCTACATTCTTTCCACCGACCAATGCAATGAGTAGCAAGAATCTAGCATATGAAAATGTGGTTTCTCGTGATGTGGACAAGATTTTGGGCGGACATAAGTATACGAAATACAATATCAGCAATGCCGAAAAGACCGCTCTAATTGCCCTTAAAGACAACAAGGAAGTGGTGATTAAGCCAGTGGACAAGGGCGGGGCCATTGTGGTGCAGGATGTAGAAACATACAAAACTGAAATCTACAGACAACTGACCGATGGATTCAGTTATAAGAAACTACCTTTGAACCCTTCCAAGACCCTGGCACTAGAGATACTTCAAGTCACCCAAAGAGGGAGAGACCAAGGCTTCATTCAGATCAGGAATTCCAATTTCTAAATCAGAGGCATCCCAGACTTCCCCCGATCTATACTCTACCCAAGATCCACAAATGCGTGACCAATCCAATAAGCCGGCCGATTACATCTGGCTGTGGATCTATGATAGAGCCTCTCTGTAAGTATATTGACCACTTCCTTAAGCCCATTGCCGAAAACACCAAGGCGTGTCTGTGGGACACTATGCAGACGATAAATATAGAGGATGCATGCCCTTTTGACCCTACAAACCAACTTCTAGTAACATTGGACATTGTGTCCCTGTACACAAGTATTCCGCAACTCTGCGTATTAGAGGTTGCAGAGAGGGCACTCAATCAAAGTACGGCACCAGTACCAGTCCCTACTGATTTCATGATTGATCTTCTCAGAATTGCCATGATGAAAAACTTTTTCGTTTTCCAAAATGATTTCTTCCTGCAGATGAAGGGTGTTGCAATGGGGGCTTCATTCGCCCCAGATTTGGCAATTATATATATATGGATGACTACGAAAGGAAGTATATATTCAGTGACCAGAACCCATTCGGCAACAACGTAGATTTATGGGTCCGCTATATAGAGGACGTCCTTTTGATTTGGACTGGAACTACATCGAATCTAACAAGTTTTTATACCTGGCTGAATGATCAGGACCCGGACATCCAATTTACCCTACAATAAAACGTCAAACGCATTGACTTTCTGGATGTAACCTTTTTCAATGAAAATGGTGCACTACAAACAACTCTGTTTAGGAAACCAGCAGAACGAAACTCTCTCTTGCAATATACGACAGCCACCACCCTAGGGGATTGAGGGACAATCTGCACCTTTGGACAGTTCTTGCGGGTGCGCAGGAATTGTTCTATGAAGTCAAACTACATGACGGAGTCTGAGGAATTAACGGACCACCTCTTCGAACGGGGGTTACCTGGCGAGATTGATCAAGCAGGCACGTAAACGGGCATGGTATAGCCCAAGGGAAAATATGCTACAATCAAGGGACAGAAGCGACTCTACTTGCGAGAGGATGATTTGTGTGATCACCTTCTCTACTAAGAGTAATGCCATCAAAAAGATTGTAAATAAATATTGGGGCCTCATATCAGATGACATTGGGCAGAATGTGCTTCCCCTTCACTCATACAGAAGAGCGAAGAACATTAGAGATCAGGTAGTCCACTCCTTCCTGGACCCACCCGAACCAGCCACTGTGCTATCTATGTGGAACGTTCCGCCCATACTAGGACACCACAGATGTGGATCGTGCAAAGCTTGCGCAACAACGATACAATGCAAAGAGTTTACACATAACCAACGCAAAATTGCTCTGAAATCTTATACAAATTGCAATACCACGAATGGTATATATGTGATCCAATGCCCGTGCAACTTGTTGTATGTAGGCAAGACTCAGCAAAAAGTCAAAGCAAGAATCTTACAACACGGTAGCCAGATTCATTGTGAAGTAGCAGGCACCCCATTGATAGAACATTGTAAGAAATTAGGTCACACCCCGGACACCCTGAAATGGACTGTCCTTGAGAAAGTGTCTCTGGGACCTAGAGGTGGTGACATAAACATGATCCTGAACATTCGAGAATCAAAATGGATGTCGTTTTCCGGGTCCATTAATAATGGACTTAATGAATTGGACAGCAGCCACGCCCAACTAGCTGCATTATCTAGATAATCACACGGATCTTATACACACATTAAGTTCTTGTTCTCCCATCACTCAGACTCTAATTACTGTGATCAACATCTATATGCCCAGGATGTCAGACATTTGTACCCTCGTGCCAGAGAGGCATTTGCCTACACCTGGGCATTAAACTCAATTATTGTGTTCCAGGGTTTTTTTAAGGTTTTTATTAGAATTCTTATAATAACATAGGTTTTTGTGCCACCTTATGCATCATAACTTATATAGACATTGGACGCCTCACCCTCATGTTGGAGAGGTGTGTGCCCTTCCTACTAACGTATTGAATTTAATATGTATGCTATTCTAACTGCAATACCATGTGAGGTGGCGCCTTCATCCTCATGTTGGAGAGATGCGCGCCACAATACCATAACAACTGATTGTCCACAAAGTTGTGCACGTTGTCTTTCTTTCTGGTGTCATTCTGGTACGGCCCGCTTAGTCTTTCTACTATGGTTACACACACGCATCACGCGTTAGTAAACGTGAACGCGCGCAGCGTGCGTCTTTATGAACATCGTGGCCCCACAGTAACACTTTGCAGATTAATTCAGCACATCATCGAACCCCTCCATTGATCGAAGGTGGCCTCCCTTACAGGTATTTGTTTCCTGATCGTAGAGAATAGACCGGCACAGTGTGGTAGCCCTCTCCGTACTTTCATTGCTCCATGCCTCTTTGTTGTTTCAGGCATCACGAACCACGGCTGCGGCTTTAACTGATGCCCCTACCTCGTCCGTGACTACACGGCCATTACTTTAATTATATGTGAGTACAGATGGTCATGTCAAATCCGTACATATAGTAGCAATCCGTAGTCGGTTAATAATGCTGCTTCCTCCTGTGTTTTAACTATTTTGTAGAGTACTACTGACCCACGAGGCAGCCCGGACCTCACGGTTACATGAAGTGGACCATTTTGATCCCGATTTTGTACTACTAGTCGTAAGTGCATTCATGGCTAACTTCTGGCATATTAATTCATAGATCCTCTATAATCGAATATCCTTGAGCTTACAATGGCCCCCTATTTGCAATGTTTTACAGATCCTTTCGTTTTCCGCCACTTTGGATCCAGACGGTCCAACATAATGTAGTATTTTCCACGGTAATAGCCTTTGACTTGTCCCTTAATACAATTCACCCTGCTGTTTTTAAATATTTACTATTACTAATTTCCATTGTTCTAGGTTTCCCGGGCCCCTTTTCACTCCCCCTACACCACCACTGTCTCGATGAAGACCCCGCTTTAAGGTTTCATCGATACCTACCACAACGTTTGGGGTCGAAACGTTGGCTACTGTCCTTCCCCCTACCAGCCTGCGCCATCCAAATTGTTGACATTTATTGCAGCGCATTTAGCATGGTTTGGTCTAAATGTTTATAGAGCATTGTTTATTCTTCTAGCAGTTGGCTCTATGTTGAAGCCAAGAAGGAATCATCGTCGTGAAGCTAATGAACATTCTCTTTATTTATACTTGTGAGAATTCTGCACATATTTCGTCTTTACATGCACTTTATCCCTCTCACTCCCTGGGGCACCACTATCCCTCGATTGGAAATGTGATGTTTACTCAATAGATTGCTAAACACAGTGTGATTAAATCACAGTGTGTTTATTCTATACATTCTCCTGTCTATTTGTGTATTAATGTAAATGTATATATGAACTTCTCTTGTTTTTATACAAACACTGCTTGCTGGGACCCTTCTCTTTTTGTACCGTATTGCACCCAGGTCCCAGTGACTGTTATGGGTATACCCTTCTACTGTAACACACCAGTGTCGCCCCTGACACCCTTCATTAGCAATCCAGATTTCTCCCCTCCCTCTGAGGGGAATAGCTATTGTTGGACTTGGCCCTTTGGGGCTAAAGTTCCTTAAACTTTTTGCCTTCCTCCTAGACCTTTTTCTGACATTGTGTTTCCAACTTAGATGCTTTGGGCACCTTGCCACTGATGATCAGTGTCAAAGTGCAACAGCTCCCTAAATGAAGTGTTATGGTAATTGGTTGTCAATAATTGGTATGTTTGTCTTAGTAGTAAAGTCCCTAGTAAAGTGCACTCTCTGTGCCAAGGCTGGTAATGCATATGCTACAAGTGGGCCTGCAGCACTAATTGTGCCACCCACACAAGTAGCCCTAAAAAGAGATCTCAGGCATGCCTCTGCAGTGCCTGCATGCAGTTTGTTAACTGCCTTGTTGTCCTGACAAGTGCACCCACTTGCCAAGCCTAACCCTTCCCTTTTGATGCACATCCGACACCCCTATAGTAGGCCCAAGGTGCCCCCCTGTGCAGGGTGCAGTGTATGTGAAAGGTAGGACATGTACTGAGTTATGTACCATGTTCTGACAGTGAAATACTGCCAAATTCATTTTTCACTGTTGCAAGGCCATCTTGCCTATAGGACAGAATGGGGAATGCTGTGTCACATGTTTCCAGCATATCTTCCATAGGCATAAGATGGAGGGATGGAGTTTAGTGTGCCTGAATTCAGAATTTAATAACACATCTTTTTGTGAAGATGGTTTTTAAATTGTGTGTTTAGAAACCACGCTTTTAGAAGTGACTGGTGAGTGCTTCTGCTTAATTGTGTATTGACTGCCTGGGTTTGGATGTGACAGGGTCTGGGAAGTATCCTGCTGCCAGAGAGGAGTAGGTGAGACATCAACAGGATGGCCTGCATTTGGTGTGGTGGGAGGAGTAGCCCCTTTGATGCAAAGAGGACTGTGCTGCTAACACAAAAGATTGGTTTCACCTCCTGCGGAGTGTCTGAGGCCCAGACCCTGACTAGCAAAGAAAGAAGGTGTGCACTGGCAGGAAGACAACGAGGTCTAGTTTGGAGCGGTCTCCGAGCCCCCTGTACACAAAGACTTCAAAGGAATTTAGGAGTATGAATGTGATTGCTGAAACCACTGAACTCAAGACTGAACTCAAGCCTGAAAAGGGATTTAGACTACTTTATGATCAAGAGGAACCTCTGCCAAAGAAGAACAGCTGAAGAGACTGAAGAGAAGTACTGGCCTTGCTGTGTGTGCTGGGGCTGGCCTCCAGTTTGCTGATTTGACTAAGGAGAGGACAAGGGACTTCGCTGTGTGCTGTGTCCCCCTGCTTAAAAGGACCTTACTGTGTGCTGTGTCTTGAAGTAACTTGTCTCCAAGGGCCCGAGAGGAGCTGGCTCTATGTTGTGGAAACTCACGAACATTAAAGTTTCCAAGTGTGTCTTAGCAACGCTGTGTGCATGTGCTTTTTGTAGCCTGAGACCTTCATGAGAATTGCCCTGTGCTCTTGTGCCCCAGAGAAGTCTTGCTCTTTACTTCGATCGACAGCATGACCCGAAGTGCTGTGATCGTTATAGCCATCGGCCCAGACCATCGTCCCAGGGGGGAGCCGTGAGAAATCACCTCCGCCAGCCCAAGCCTGCCTTTGCCAGGGAGAGACCTGTAAACCTTCACCATCGTGGGTCCAAGGTCCTTAGCCCAAGATCAACGGAGTCGCTCCTGGAGCCGATCAGCTGCTAGGCCGTCGCCCGGTAGCCCGACTCTCACTGCGAGGAGCAGCCGCTGCCAACCCAAAGCCGCACAGCGTGACACCCAAGCCAAGAGGAGAAGCGAGAGAGACTGCACCCGCCCAGGTAATGCTCAGCGAGCGTGTGTGTGTCGCTTCCTGGGGCAGAGTACGTGCTACGAGGGACCGCTTTTGGCATTTCCCATCTTTGCAGCGCGAGCCTCCGCTCGACAGTATCGCAGCCCGTACTCGCCGAGGAGTGGCAGTACCAGGATCGGATGAAGAGCTGCACTTTGTTTTCTTCGGAACAGTATTGGGGGCATATATTGGCAGTCGCTGACCGCTAGTCAGCAAAGAGTGGCATAGACACCTTCACTAGCACCGCGATCGGTGACAAACTGCATTATTACTTGCTTTTACGATCCGCATTTGTACTTTCACTATAAACTGCATTATTACTTGCTTTTACGATCCGCATTAGTACTTGCATTATTACTTGCTTTACGAACTGCAATAGTACTTGCGTTAGGGACAGTCTTATTTTCTACATTACGAACTGCATAGCATTGCATTAAAAGTGCACTAGATCATCGTGAACTGCTCATTAGTACCGCAAGATCCTACAAGTGATTGTTGGGCTAATAACTAGCACAGTGAAATATTACGAATACGCTGGATATTTTTATTGTTTGGTCTCATCGTATTTCTTCTTGATAAAGATGCCACTAATTTCCTAAATCAGTGTGGTGTCCATTTGTGGTGTTATCATTGTGTTACAGGGAGTGTGGGTGCAAATACTTTACACATTGCCTTGGAGATAAACCTGGCTGCTCGTGCCAAGCTACCGGAAGGTGAACACGGGTTATCTAAGAGTGAGTCCCTCCTTTCCCTGACTAGAAGCAAGGTTATCTAGTTTGACTAAGGTACCTATCTCAGTCAACTAGAGACCCCCAGTTCTAACAGCTATCTTAAGTGGCGAGAGGCCAACTGCAAAACAATGGGGGACTTCTTTGATGAAAATGGAATTATGGACTACCCCCAACTTGTTTTAGGCTTTAGAATCACCAGGGAGGCCTACTGAGAGTACATAGCATTAAGGCATTGGGTGACTCAACCACACATGCAACCTAACGCAGGCCGACACCTTACTAAATTCGAACTCTGGTTCATAACCCGCACCTCGGACAAACACTTGCTATCGGACAGATACTCATTTCTGAACAAACTCAAGGGGAGCAGGAAATCCCCAGCACAGGCAAATGGTAAACAGAGATATAATACGAGTTTTCCCTCAAAGAATGGCAGGTCATTATCCACAGAGCAAGGGCATCCTCCTGTAGAACGGCAGGAAAGGAGATGTTTTTAAAAATTGTGCATTACTTGTATTACACCCCAGCCAGAACGGCGAGATGGAAACCTGGTGGGAAGGATCGGTGCTGGCGCAACTGTGGGCAACAGGGCACACTTACACACATCCTTTGGTAGTGTCAGAAAATATAGAAGTACTGGGATATAGTCTTGCACAATATCGACCTCTTACATCAAACGGAAATCCCGAGAATGCCTAGCTTCATCTTACTGGACCTCCCTAACCCTCTCATGTATCCTCTTGAGTCAGACTGGGGGAAAGCAATCACTTTAGCACTAGGAGCGGCCAAACAGACATTGCTGGCACGCTGGGGACAGCAGAGATCCCAACCAAGATGGACTGGTTACACAAGATCTGTGAACTGGTGGACATGGAAAAGATCACAGCTGGCCTCTCCCGCACACTACCACGATTCGACAACATGTGGGGCTCTATCATTGCCTTTCTCTCAATGGAATTCCTGGAACTTACATGCCCATGATACCTTTGGGTACTCCGGCTCACTACTGCAAACATACCACCCATAGATCAGCCCCAGGCAAGCAGAAGCACTTAGAGCTAGGGAATCCCCGGTTCATCTGGACACAGAGCACACCCAGACATCCTTACCCTCTACTTTTCTCTACTACAGTTCCTTATTCTTTTTTTCACTATAAAACTTACTAGATATGTTTCCCCACCGGCCAGTGGATGTAGGTGTTGGTAGTTGTAAATGCATATATCCGTACAAAATCAATAAAAAATAACTTAAACCATAAATCCTCGCAAACCTGCGCTCTTTGTGTTGCTTACCCCTCCCAACTGTAGCTCATTTGTTGCTTTCCTGCCCATTCTGGGATTGCCTGTTTTTTAAAACTTTTAAACGTTTACACCCCATGTAGCTCTTTTGTGCTTCCCCTGCTCCTACCTTTCATGAGTACTTTTTAATCCACCTTACACCAAACCCACTCCATCATTGGTCTCCTACTCTGCTAATTTATTTTTAGATGCATTTTTGGAGGCCTATTCAGATGCAATTAGCTGTTGAGCTGCGGCTTTCCAATCAAATTGCACTTTTGCATAAATGCCTTATTTTGTTTAGATTTACCTCTTCAAGGTGGGCATCTGCCATCTTGGAACAGTAAATGTACTCGAAAACAAAATGACCTCCGTCCAGTGACACAAATGTTCGCATGTAAGGAGATGCACGTGCTTGCATGCCTCGTTGTTCTATTTTTTTTTTACCCATGCTGTCTCACATTGAAAAGAAAGTATTCTTGTTGCTGATAGGGAACAGCATTGGCAAAAAGCAGTGGCAAAGCTAAGAGGTCGATACGCCGTTTAAATGCGAGATCTATTGGCTATGCCATTGCTTCGTTTATGCTGCAGTAAAAGATCTGTTTAATTCCTAGATGCTGGACTAAGAAATAAAAAATAATAATTTCTGGTAAACAAAGGGAAAGCGGAACTGTTTCACAATTCATAGGTACTCACATCATCACCCTCTGAGGGTTGAAACAGCCATTTTGAAATTGGAACCTTTGATCTTTTATCTCTAGGCATGAACTCAACCTTTGTTGCCAACTTTCGATGTTTCCCAGTCCTGTAAATAGGAAATGTTAACATTACCAAATAAGTGGAACTGCGTTTATCATTCTTGGAAGGATTAACAGCCACGTCCGTCTATGATCCTCGAGTGGCCCATAGTTCAGGGCAACCTGTGAATTAGGTCAGGAGCTTGACAAAGATTTTATAGAAAAGGTTATGCTGACGTTTACAATGGTGGTAATTCCCATGGACGTCATTTGGGGTTAGTCAGGGGTCGCAGCTGCGACCTCTAGCTTGCTCCCTGCTACTCCTGCCACTTCCTTAGCGACCTCTGGCTTCAGAGGCGGCAAAACGCAGCTGCGACCCCTGACTAATCCCAAATTACTTTCTACCACATCGTAAGGCATAGCTGGAATTATGCATATCACAACCCATCGGTCACTTAATCTGTCACTTATTTGGTCCACTAGGCTTCTCTGCCAACCTTTCAAAACGAAAATACTGTAATTAGAAGGCACCTTTGGCCAGGTCGAGTCGCCTGGCAACGAGCGGTTTCTTAGCACACCATCTCACACATTTTGGCTATTACTCCCCCCTAAGCTCACTCACGCGTTTGCAGCGACACCCTTGACTCCTGGTTTCGTGACTGCCTGAGGTGTTAGGTTTTCTTGATCAATGAAGCGTGGTACGGCCTGGCCAAAGTCACCTCTGCACTCTTTATCACGGTTTTCAAAAGTCTAATTTTCTGGAACTGCTAGCGTTTTAAAAAACATATAAACCTCCAAGCTCATGTCGCCCACAACAACATAATGCCGTTCCAGTTATCAAATACAGTGTGCAAGTATTTACTCGTATGAAACACTCCTCGGTAAACGTCTTTCCAAGAAATAATGAAAAGGTTGTTTCTAAAGGATTTCGAGAAACGCTGTTGATGTTAAATCACGATATGAATGTGTGATATTCTGTACAAAGTGGATTGATTGCCGAGGACTTCAAATGTTTCCGAGCTCCAACTCTTACAATGCGGGACCAGTTCCACAGTTTAAACAGTTGGCAAAATATGTTAAACATCTTGGGGCATATGTGCAAAAGCATTTTTGCAGTGGAAAAATGGCCCATTCGCACAATTGGGCCGCTACCAACTGCAAAAATCCTTATTCATATGTGCAAAACACAAATTGCGAATCGCAATTTGTGTATAGCGATTCGGTATTTGGAAGAGGCGTGTTTAGGGCGTCCTTTCCCAAACCAAATCGCAGTGGTATGTATAAATATTTTATGACCTAAATACAATCTCAAAATGATAATTTTTTTACCTACACCTCACAGGTGGATATAATCATTAGCAAATGGGAAGGGGTCCCTGAAGGGCCCCTTCCCCTTTGTGAATGTTCAAACAAATACTTTTTTAAGAGCAGGCACTTGTGATGGTGCGGGATAACCAGTCCAGTTAATCATACTCACCTGGGCCCATAACATTTATACTTTGAACCAGTAATACAACTTTAACTTCCTGCCTATCAGAATTTTATTCACCTTAGGACTTATACCTGTACACCACGACTTACCAAATCCTTGTCACTTGTGCGCTAAGTCCTAAATTTAAGGATCAAGGAGTTAGAATAATAGGTAGCGATTTGACATTTTACCTTCTTGGAAATAACCACAGACTCGGGAGAAGTTTTAAACACTTTATCTACGCAATATTTTATGAGTCAAGGGCCACAATAGTGTGGTCAGATATTTTGCAAGCAAGAAAATAACTATTAAAACATAAATCTTGGAGGATTTTAAGAAGATGCCTTTAAACATTGGTACCTGGGAAGGGTGAAAAAGGGAAATGGCACAAGGATATACCACATGAATTATATTTGCCTAGAATGGTGCGATGACCAACCCTGGGCACGGGCTGGGACAAGAGAAGGGCTCCCGACTAATCAGGTGCCAACAGGACAGGACAGGTGAAGAACAGGACAGGCAACCTCCGCTAAGTGCAACACCAGCGTCACACCCCTCTCTACGGCTATTCTCGAACCTCGACTTTTCATCAGCAAACTCCCGATTCTTCTGTCAGAGTGCTCGACCAGCACTCTGCTCTCGATTCTCCTTCGTCATACGTTGGGTCAGTGACAGGTTTGTAACAAGTCGAACAATCTAACTGACTAAGCCTACCTTAGTTATACCATTTCAGTGTGTGTACCACCCCCTTAATGTTGCAGATTCTATGTGTTACCTTCATTTGATTGGTCAGAATGACGAGGTGAGGTCATCACACCATACTAAGATGAGATCATTTACGTTCTACATAGTTGATCAATGTTCCCCCCCATAATTTACTTTCCCATGCTTTGTTTCAAATCATATACATTGTATTTATAACAGTTCATATTTCTTCCTCTTGTGGGGTCAGACAGTCAGTTTCCCAGGAACATCTCTGGTAAGACTGGTTTTAACAGCTATTCAATGCCATGGATTCCAAGACTCTTTGTGCTTGATTGTGCATGCCCAAGAATTTTCAAAATGGAGTTTGTAGCACCCTTCTGGCCCAAATACGATCTATCAGCAAAGTTAAAGAATGACACATTAAAACACAAAAATAAATGAATGCACTGTATACCACTTATTTCTACTCTATCCCCATTACTTTAATTTAATTAAAGCATTAATGATTAAGCAGAACACACACATTTTAGTTCGAGCAGGAGCATGTGCATTAGTATGTGAAGCATGAAGCGGCCATCTTGGCACTAGTGCGCAGCTGCAAGAAATTCCCACCAAAAGGTAAAGATACGTCACACCACGTAGACGTGGCAGACTCATGCGCAGCAAGGTTCCCGCGTTTTTGGCGGCCATTTTAAGACACCCGGGTACTATTAGTAAAAACACATACGCAAGCTTTTCCTACTTACTAGAAATGTGTTTGTGCAGTTTTAGTATTTCACAAAACATGTTGGTTCATTCGTTACATGTTATTTTGAGAGGATTGAATCCGAGGACGTTTCTGTACGTGTGAAACCTTGTTCCATCACTTGTACCACTGCCTTCTCTTAAAAAAATTACGCTTAAATGTTTCATTTTATTTTTTGAAAGTCATCCTGTTTTCCTTCAAGGGCTGCATTTAAAAAAAAAAGAAGACTGTTTTCTTCAAAAGTAATCACTGACATGGTGGACTGAGGACCCAAGCAGCCCAAACATCCCTATGATGGCTGCAATTCCTAATAGGTCGCAAATTGCAACCTATAACATTAATATTCATGAGGAAAGTCTATTGCAACCCCATTACGAATCATTATTTGCAAGTTGTATGTTTTTGTACATTAAGAACTGTGAAAGAGTAGCAACTTGGAAATCGCAATCACTAAAATGTATACAAATGGTCCACAGATTCTTATGGAAGTTTAGTGATTTAGGACCAGATGTAGGTAAATCTGATTTACCGACTCTTAAAAACCGACTCATACCTACTCGGTATTTAAGAGTCAGTAAATTGGAAGGAGGCAGATGTAGGTAAAAAATTACCGATTCTGTAAGAGTCTGTATTTACCGAATCGGTAAATACCGATTCTGTATTTCCCATTGATTCCTATGGGCCTTGAAGCCCATAGGAACCAATGGGAAATACAGATTCGGTATTTACCGATTCGGTAAATACCGAATCCTGCAAGGGTGCAGGGGGTGTCACTTTGACACCCTCTAGCACCCCAATTCCGGATTTGTGTGCCATGTGGCACACAGACATGCGCTAAGGGCATGTCTGTGTGTCACATTGCACAGGTGTGCATGCACAGATGTGCATGCACACCTGAATTCGGTATTTTACGGTAAAATACAGATTCTTAAGGGCCTGTGGCACTCTTAGGAGTGCCACCTACATGTGGATATTCCGAATCGGAAATTATACGGATTCGGTATTTTAACGATTCTGTAAATTTAGTGATTCAGTAAATTTACAGAATCGGTAAAATATAGGCCCCCTACATCTGGAAACCCTAATACCGGTCGGTAACGGCCAAATTCGGCCGTTACCGACCGGTATTAGGGCTCCTACATTTGGCCCTTAGGCTTGTGAAGTAGAATGTGGGAACCTATTCAATAAATACTGCTCAAGTAATATTTATTGAAAATGAACGTTAAAAGATGGGCTTCCAGCACACTTGTTCTTTGGTACATTGGAGTTGAAGAGGCATTTTCCATCATTTACATGTGTATAGGCACTTGCAAATGAGAGAAGGCCAAGCCCTTCAAACAGCTGTTGCATTATTTCTCTAGTGTTTACATCTTGTCACGATTAGACCCTGCCTTTGCAGGTCACCCGAAAGTCCCTAGTCATTGGCTGAATCGGAGGAGCAAAAACAAGGTGAAAGTGGGTGGACCTCCCACCACACATGCCCATGAACGTTGATTCACCAAAATACCAGGGGAAGCGAAAGTGACATCACTTGTCCTTTGACCTAGAGAGGACATCACAGGAAGTGGCATCACATGATCTTTGACCCAATGACATCAGTTGAACTTTGACATGTGGACAATGTGTCCTGGGCCAGTGCTTGTCCTGGACCAATGCATTTTAATGCATGTCCTGGACCAATGCATTTTAATGTAGTTTGGCTGTGTGGCACCCAAATATTATAAACTAACTGTAGTCTGCCAAAAATAAGGTGTTCTAAATATCATTTACCAACGTATCCGTGGAATTAACATAAAATCTACACCTACTGGGATGATATTTCTGTAAACAATATTTAGGGCATACTATTTATGGCTGACATTCAGCCAATTCTGGCCAACTGTGAAAATGTACAATGCCCCATGCATGTGGATTTAGTGGGGAGGTATGCCCATCATTTCGACCACACATTGCACATTTCAACACACTAAGGACTTGACATATATATATATGTATTTATGTATTTATATGGTATTTCTATAGTGTGGACCTAGCCAGAAAAGCAGCGGAGCCAGACAGCTTGCCCAGATTTAAAAAGCAAATGTCATATACAATGACCTATCTTTATATAATGCAATTAAATGATCTGACCTATGCTCCAATGTTCACAAACTTCACAGTGCAACACCCTAAGCAAGATATATAAGTTCATAACTATCTGATGTGGTTAGTTGTTATTGCGGCCATAAAAGAAAAAGCCTAGATCCAGTCCAGTCCAGTGCACAAATATTTGAAAGATGGTCATAGTTAAAAAAGTCATGTTAACAGTGGTACATCATGCCCTGTCATAAAACTTGCACAACACAACTATTCACCTTAAGGTAAAATGGTTGGGGCCTTATATTGAGCCTAAAACGGTAGCTACACTGCTTTAATGATCAACTATATGACATTTTGTCTAGGTGAGACCTTACTCTGCCTTATGCTCATGACATCAATTGTTTTGTTTGGGGGTGGATTCTCTGCCGGTGCATACTGTATTGTTATGTATATTGTTTATTTTATTGTAAGTGTGTTGCTCCTTTAAATATATTGTTTGTACTAATTTGTACTGATTGTGGCATGGAGCGTGTGTTCCATGTTGGTTGTCCTTCAGGAGATGCAGTTGCACTGGGTGTCCTGGTATGGAGGTTGCATGCCTCGCGCTCACCTGTTATCTTTCTTGATTAAATTCCTAAATTACTTTCTGTTAGTCCGACCATTATTACAATTGGCGACAAGGGAGAACCTTTAAAGAAGCTGTCATTTGGATGTACAAGACGCATTTTTAAAAAAAAAAAAGAGTAAAAGGATTGCAAAAATTGGTATAATACCAGAAATACAAGGAACATCGGAATTAATATGTGGCGTGCTTGAGATTATATGGATTATCAGAATTAGACAACTCGCGGTAAGATTAACTTAAAGAAATCTTAATTTTAATGTTGTTGGAGTTCATAGAGCAGAACAACTCCGGTCGCATCTTTTGATTTGCGGGAGTGTTCCAACATGAGCGTGAAGTTGTTTGTGTGAGCACAACAGTAGAAAGGCATTGGGGGAGGAAACGTCAGCGCACAGGGTCACGCAACGTGACCTTGCATAGGTGCCATATTGGAAAATTATTTTAATGAGGACGAGATCAGGATTGTTACTGACAGCTCAAGGAAATAGCGGAGCTTAGTAGCGTTTCCTGCAACGGTGGAATAATGCGGATTAAAGTTAAAAGGAGTATTGAAAAGGGAATAATATATTGGAAAGAGGTGAGAGAGTAGGGGACAACTCTACGTTAATTATTAATTTGAATTTTATCAAATTTGCCGGTAATTGTATTTCATCAAATGGGATTGAATATTGAATGGTGCTATAGAAGTGCTTAACATTTATTACTACTATTATTTTGTATATGGAAAGAGGAGATTCAGCAACAGAGACAGTCATGGCACAACAACATTTTACTATTAGTAACTCACAGGCTTTTTGGACAACTGGGTATCAAACCAGTATTAAATGGGTGGAGTGGAAGGAGTACTACCTGATCAAAAGAAGAGAATATTATTACACTCATTAGGTCCGGTGGGATTAAAAACACCCTCACGTATGCCTAAGATCACTGGTGGAAATGAAAATGTATTTGAAGCAGCATTAAAGGATTTGGATATATATTTTGCGCCAAAAGTATGTTTTGGTGTAATAAGACACACATTTTTCCAAAGGAAACAAAGAAAAGATGAATTGGTAGATGATTGGCTTGCCGAACTTAAAAAACTGGCAATAGACTGCAAGTTTGAGAACTTACATGATGATCTCATTTGTGATCAACTAGTTATGCACAGTAATAATTTGTCTATCCAAGATCGGTTGTGGGTAAATGGTGATGCACCATTGAAAGATGTTTTAGCTATAATGAGGAAAGCCGAAATGTCAGGCAGGTGCGCTTCAGTGGCCAAAGAGTCAGAGAAAGATTCCGGAGGAGTGTTCAAACTACAGACCCAGAATAGGAATCAAAACCAACAAATGACTGGACGTTGGAGGAATCAACCACAGAAAAGTGTGGGAATTGAAAGGAAATTGGATGAAAGAAAATGTTATCGCTGTGATAGCAGGGAACATTTAGCTTTCAGCGAGAACTGTCCGGCGTTAAAAAAAAAAATGTGGCATATGTGGTCTAGTAGGGCACTTTAGCAAAATGTGCCATAGGAGGAATACTGTTAAATATGTGTGTAACGTTGATGATGGAATGGAGGGAGGTGTTGATAATGATGAATATTGTGTTAAAAGTATACATGGGAACTATCTTTTAAATGTGACAGATGATTCGGTAAAAGGGAAACCAATATGTGAAATATCCCTTGGTGGTGTTGTGGTAGATGTGTATGCTGATTCAGGGTCACCATACACTATGGTCAACGAAGGGGTATGGAAAGAAAAATGTGTGGGGAAAATTGGGCAGCATTTATCTCCTACAGATGTGAATCCGGTAAGTTTCACAGGAGAAAAGATCAGTATGCTTGGATTCAGGTGGCTTACCTTTTTATTCAAAGGAAGGTCTTCAAGGGGTAAATTGTATATATCAAAAGATGGTCCATCAATTCTTGGATGGTTTGATCAGAAACATTTAAACATCATCCTGGACCCTAACAGTGAAGAGAAGGTGCTTATAATGGATTAGAGTAGCAAATTAGGTGATGTTTTAGTTAATAAATTTCCAACTGTTTTCGTGAAGAATTTAGGGACACTCAAAGGATTTGAACATAGAATTGTGTTGAGAGATACCGAGACCGATACCTATATTAATAAGGGATGAAGTACAAAAAGAGTTACAAGGACTTTTGGCTAAAAGGGGAAATTGAAGAGGTGGAGAGTTCAGAGTGGATTAGTCCGGTGATGGTCGCACGCAAAAGCAATGGCAAAATTTGTTTGTTCATTGATTTGAGCCACCTTAACAACAACATTGTGGTTGAGAGGTTTCCCCTACCTAAAATCAATGAAATGGTTTCTTCATTAAGGGGGGCAAGTTGGTTCTCTACCATAGACTTGTCTGCAGCTTATCATCAAGTCATACTCTCACCTCAATCTAAGAAACTCACAACATTCATTACACCCTTTGGCTGTTATCAGTTTAAACGTATGCCTTTTGGTTTGGCATCGGCCGCCGCTGTTTTTCAGCGACTGATGCACAGATTGTTTGGTGAGGTGAAGGGTGTGAGTTTTTTTCAAGACGACACCCTAGTTGCAGGCAACAATAGAGAGGAACACAATCATATTCTGGATGAGGCATTAGGTATACTACAAAGAGCGGGTTTGAGTGTAGAACTCAGTAAATGTAAGTTTGCACAAAGGAATGTATCGTATCTTGGACACATTGAAAGTCAGGAGGGAGTAAAACTTAAACCTACACTGGTAAATACTATCGTGGGTTCTGCTGCCCCAACCAATAAGGATGAAGTCAGATTTTTTTTGGGAATGACTAATATTGTGCAAAATATATACCAAATTTTTCAAGTAAAGTCAAATTTACAATATACGTTCGCTTTAAAAAAAAAATGCAAAGTTTGAATGGTCGTATGAATGTGAAAGAGAATTTTCAGAGATAAAGTTATATTTAAAGAATGTGTGTGCTTTGGGAAGTTTTGATCCAAACTTGGGTTGTTTGCTAACTACTGATGCAAGCGACAAAGGACTGTGCGCAGTTCTTTCACAGAAAATGGACAATGGTAATGAAAGAATAATTATATTTGCTTCAAGAGCCCGTTCCCCAACAGAAGGTAAATATCATATCATTGAAAGGGAGGCTCTAGCCTGTGCATGGGCGTTAGAACATTTTAGAGCTTTTGTTTGGGGGAAGTCAGTCACTATCCGAACAGATCATTGACCTTTGGTGAAAATCTTAACTAGTGAAGGTAGTGAGGTTCCGTAACGGTTCCGTGACGACTTGAACCCGTGTTTTCAAGTTTGTCGGAAATACATAAAATTAGTATCGGCGAACCGCAAATGATCCATCTAGTATATCCTAGTGTTTTCGCTACGCTACGAGCAAGAGCACTCCTCCCACTGACACATTTCTGATATACACACGGCATCCATCTTAGATTATGGCCGCCATTTTGTGGTTCCTTGCCCTCACATATGCAATAGCCTCTGATCATTTCATTCACTTTGATTAAGGACACGTAGCCTTAGCCGGAGATTCACCTCTTACATGACACGTGCATCTTAAACCAGATCACGCTGAAGCTGCATGACTCGACAAAGGCTGCCTCCTCTACCCGAGGCCAGCCCACCTGAACTGGTTTTCCTGTCCATTGTACCTGATCATGATTAGGCGGCCGAAGCCGGTAGCCTTGCCCATTTACAACCTACAAACATCTCTTATCCCGCTTTTCTATCTTCTGCACCTGGCTCTGCTCCTTTCCTTCTGGGCCTTTATTAGGGGGAGGTAACGAACTTTATGATGAGGCGGTCCGGCTCTTGAATGCAATATTGACAAGGGATTGTGATGGACTGGTGGGAACCCCTCTTCGCGATGTTTGGTATCAGATATTATCGACAGTTCCTGTGTAACGCCAAATATTTATTGTTTAGAGACACAAAAGGTTTGGGAATGTACCGACATGTGAAATATTTGCCTGGAGCACAATTTTTGGTATATAAGGAGCAACCCTCAATGTACAAATCGAACAGGCTCCTGGGTACTGACCGTGTGTAGTATCTATGACTTCTGTGTCCCTGCAGTAATAAACCTTTGGTCTTTGACGCCACCATCGAGAAGCCCGTGTTTCTGTTCATTTGTGCACCAAGGCAGGTGGGACTCCGGGGTCTTTGGGTGTTGTACCCTGACACCTCTGGACGGAACCAAAAAGTCCAGAACTCCAATTGGCGCCCAACGTGGGGCGACGTCATTCGGTACCGGTCCAAAAGCCTGAAGAGTTCGAGAAGCTTCGTGTGAAGATTCCTGAGGGAGGCGCCCCACTTCATCGATCCCGGCATATCGCAAAAGTGGCCCTGAAGTTCTCTTCCACGAGGGTTCCCGTTCAAGACGGCTACAGTGGGCCGTTGCCTTGACCGTCGCCCTGTCTTGGACCCGAAGTGGTGCAGTCCTTAGTACGGCGAAACGTGACGGGTTTCTCCTTGGTGACGTCTTCAGTGACTCAGTTAAGTATTTAGTGATAGCTAGTTGGTTACTTTTGTGAGGATTGTTAAAAATCCTTGATCGGTTCTTGGTTTGGTTTGGTTTTGTAAGATTATCTTTGGTTGTTCTAATTACGATAATCTACTTGGTTCAGTTTTGGGTATCGATACATCAGTTCGTTTTTGGTAGGCCTAAGTTCTTGGTTCAAGTGCACAAAATTGTTCCGTGTTTGTTTGTCTTGTGTTCCGGACTGAAAATGGTAAGTCGGAAAATGTTGTCTTGTTTTAGTTGCAACAGTGACTCACAATTAGAGGACTCTTGTCTGGTTCCTCCGATTGGGACTCCCCTTTATGATTTATACTGTAAGTATGGTGTGGGTCCTATAACTTATAATGAGATATGGGTTCGTTATTGTAAGAAGGATGGTGTCCTTAGTTGGCCACTGCATGGTAGTTTTGAACAAGAGATTCTCGACAACTTAGAAGCGAAATTGTTTAGGAAGAAAGCCCGGCCGGCAATGTTTGACTCTTTTCGTTACTGGCGAAAAGAATCCAAACAGAGAGAAATGAAAAGGTTGAAGAAAGAGCAAAAAGAGCAAGAAGAGTTAACTCTAGAGCAAGCGACTAAACAGTTGCAGGCTGACGAGTGTGAGAAAGCCATAGATGTAGCCATTAGAGAGCATAACTTAGCGATTGACAAATGCTATCCTGCCTTGCCATCGAAAATGGCTAAGATACTGGAGGATTCTGAAAACGATCCTCTGCTATCTTATCTGTTACGGTCGCCTCCACCGTACGCACAAGGTGCTACGGCTCCACTGATCCCGAATGTTCAATTGCCGGTTGCTGGACAACCTGGTGTCCTTGTTCCTCAGAATCAAGTTCCTATACCTCCTGTGGTGAATGTAAATGTTCCTACAGCTCCTCCTCTTCCCGCACTGCCCGCTCCTATACCTACCACTGTACCTATTGGTCCTCAAACTATTTTCCTCGATACTCCTACTGTTTCGTCATCTATTCCTACCTCTACTGCATTCTCTATGTCTGCGAGTGTACTAACTCCACTTTCTGTTCGTCGAAGAATCACTGATTCTGTTACTAATATGCTTTCGCCTATATATAAAACCTTGATTAAGACTCCTACTCCTGACTCTGTTCAGAGACGGAGTCAGCTTCCAAGTACTGAGGAACGGGGAGTTTTAGACTCCACGGCTCTCAGATGGATTACAAAAGTTAGAAGATATAGTACGAGAGATGTGTTAGAGACATTTATGCAATGGGGAGAGCCAACGCAGCGATACGTCTTTGACGAGATGTGCTCGTTGTTGCGTGAGGAAATAGAAGAAGACGATGTTGAATCAGACTTGGAAGATTTAATTAAAGTGCAGAAAGAGTTTGCTGCTGGAATGATAGTGGGCGATAATATAAAGGAAGCGATGGAACTCATTTTGAGTTTTAGGATTGATCCATCTCTTCGTTCACCGAGAGATTTAGAGAAAGGTAAAGTGAAGCTAAGTCGCCAATATCCTATGAGGGAGGTTCCTCCAATTTGGCGCGAAGCCGTGCAAGCTAATGCGGTTGCAGGTATTGCAGCTGCTCCAGCACAGTTCCAAAGAGTATGGATACATATTCCATGGAAGCGAGCAGAAGTGTTAGCAGTGAAACAGGCCTTGCCAGATCCGCGTAAGAATCCAGCCGGATATTACAAAGAATTGACACAGACAGTTGAGGCTTGTATAATGAACTTAGCCGATATTGATATGTTGTTTGGTAATGTAGTTCCACAACCAGTGTGGGCTAAAATTCGTAGAGAAGATCATCAGGCTGCTTTAGGTGGTGATTGGGCAGCTATCACTGCAGCAGATGCTCAGCAAACGGGTGGTGCGAAACCCGAACCCCTAATTGCTAATCTTCCTGGCAGAATAATAGATTTAATGAAGACTCTAATGCCAGCATTGCGTGTTAATTGGGATAAATTATCCGCATGCAAGCAGAAGAAAGACGAAAGTGTCTCTGACTTCTTCACGAGGTTCGAAGAGACTTTTGTGGATCATAGTGGTCAGGACATGAGCACTGAAGGAGGACAGAGATTGTTTGTCGATAAATTTGTGCATAATTTGTTACCTGAATTATGCAATAAATTGAAAGACTCAGAAAGTGCGTGGGCTGTATCTACGACAGCGCAGATACTTGCGACTGCACAGTACTACGAAAATAGGGATAAAGAGGAAAAAGAGAAATCAGAGAAGAAAACGAAAGATTTAAAAACTAAAGTTCTTTTACAGCAGGCGTATCCGCCTCGCACGAATCAGACTAATACGCAGCAAAACTCATATCAGAGGACAGATTATAGTACATCAAGGCCTCAATACCAGTGGAATCAGTGTGCGTACTGTAAGAAAGAGGGTCACTATAAAAATGATTGTCAGATCTTAGCGCAAAATAATGCGGCAGCAGCTCAGAGAGGTCGTGGTGGTTTTGCACAGAATTCTAGAGGACGAGGACGAGGTGCTATGCCTCCGCAAACGAATGATCGTCCCTCTAATCACTTTGATCAACGAAATGTACAGTCAGCTCAACAGAATAGATCTCAGCAATATCTTGTTGAGGATTATTGTGAAGTTGAAGAGGGATTTCAACAAAATGGGTACTAGGACAGCCATGGACAGAGAGAGGGAGTAGTATCAGTTCCAGTGGATCAGAGTGGGCCTTATGTCGCAGTAGCAACATCAGGTGTAGTCGAACCGTTTCTGTTGGATACTGGTGCCGCGAAAAGTTCTATAATTCATGCGAAACTCCCTGGCGCACCTTTGTCTGGCTCAACAAATGTTTCCGTAGGTTTTTCAGGCGCCCCTGTGTACAACCCGATATCTGGTCCTTTGTCTATTTCTGTTGGACCGTGTCAATTGAAAGCACCCTTGATTTTGACGACAGGTTGTAATGAAAATCTGCTTGGTTTAGATTTGTTAAAACGACTATATGCGACATTGTACTGTTCTCCGGAAGGAGTACAGCTTACTTTGGGTAAAAGAATCACCTCTCCGATGTACTTGTCAATGGACGCACTCCCGCCGGAGCTACGTTCACTCCCAGATTCTCTTTGGGCGACTGGTCCCAATGATGTAGGTCTACTAGAGATTCCACCGTATGTAGTAACTTTGAAAGCGAATGTGAAATTTCCAAGAATTCCTCAATATAAAATATCGAATGAAGGTGAGCGTGCACTCTTATTGATTGTGCAAGATTTAATTAAAAAAGGTGTGGTTGAAGAAACGCGAGGAAATGTTTGTAATAGTCCTGTATTACCGATTTTGAAACGAACTGATCCTACAAAGCCTCCAGTTTATAGGTTTGTCATAGACCTTAGAGAAGTTAATAAGATTGTAATTCCGCAGTTTCCTGTAGTGCCAGACATTACTGCCTTGTTAACATTGATTCCTGCCACAGCTACGTGGTTTTCAGTTATAGACCTCAAGAATGCATTTTTCAGCGTTCCGATAGCTGAAGAAAGTAGGGATATTTTCGGCTTCTGTCTAGGAGGTCGAAGCTTCAGATTTAAACGCGCTCCACAAGGCTACTGTGAAAGTCCATCCATTTACAGTCAAGCATTAAAAAGTCAGCTAGATTCTTTTGTCCTTCCTCCAGGCTCCGCCCTAGTACAGTACGTAGACGATCTTTTGGTGGCTGCCAATGACAAGGAAACTTGCAAAGCAGCTACGATTTCACTATTGCATCATTTGTCTAATTTAAATCATAAGGTGTCACCTTCCAAAATGCAATACTGCTGCCAAGAAGTAACCTACCTAGGTCACCTCTTATCAAAGGAGGGAAGGAAGTTGACCCCAGAAAGAATAAAAGCAATTACGCAGATGAGTGTTCCACGCACACAGAGGGAAGTACGTGCCTTTTTAGGTATTACCTCTTACTGTAGGCAATGGATCCCAAATTTTTCACTTTTAGCGAAGCCATTGGTAGCTTTGACTGGGAAAAATGTTCCGAGTCCGGTACCATGGTCTGATGAATGTCAAGAGAGTTTTACTGAATTACGAAAAGCTTTGTGTTCAGCTCCTGTATTGGGCACACCTGATTACAGTAAGCCATTCACGCTCTACGTTCACGAAAGAGAAGGTTGCGCGTTGAGTGTCCTGACACAGAAGTTTGGTGATAAACAACGCCCTTGTGCGTATTTCTCATCAACATTAGATCCGGTAGCTAGAGCATTGCCTAGTTGTTTGAGGGCTACAGCGGCAGCTGCAGCTTCCATTCGACAATCTGCTGGTTTGGTGATGAACAATATGCTAGTGGTCATGGTTCCTCATGCAGTGGACACACTCATGAACCGAACGAAGACACAACACCTTACTAGTGCGAGATTATCTGGTTACGAGCTGACGTTATTAGCGAGTCATATTCAGATCAAAAGATGCAATGTATTGAATCCAGCAACATTGTTGCCGACTGATCAAGAGTCGAGTGATTCTGAGCCACATGACTGTTATTTCAAAACGGAGGAAGAGACAAAAGGTCGTATCGACTTGAGGGATACTCCCCTATCCGACCCGGATGGTACGCTGTATGTGGACGGGTCATGTTTTAAATTGGAGAATGGTGACGTGACTGCTGCCTACGCGGTAACGACTTTGAAGACGATTGTGGAGACTGCAAGAGTGAGTCAGAATTCTGCCCAAGCTGCAGAGTTAATAGCTCTTACGAGAGCGTGTGTTTTAGCTGAGGGAAAGAGAGTGAATGTGTTTACAGATAGTCAGTACGCATTTGGCGTGGCCCATAGTTTTGGCCGGTTGTGGAGAGAAAGGGGTTTCATTACGTCCCATGGGACTAAGATTCAACATGGTCAGCTAGTTAACGACTTGTTAGAATCTCTAACCTTACCGACTGAAGTTGCAATTGTGAAGTGCAGTGCTCATAAAGCAATCACGGATGATGTTGGTCGGGGAAATGCCTTTGCTGATGAAACCGCTAAACAGACAGCTAGAGACATGATGAGTAGAATGTATGTTGCTACGTCTGCAAGATGGATTGCTGAGTCTGGAATGTGTGAAGACACAGTGGAAAGTGTGAAAGAGATTCAGAAAGAAGCGACTGAGGAAGAGAAACGCGTATGGAGAGAAAGTACGGGCAAATTGGACTCGAATGGATGTTGGATCGATTTGACAGAACAGCAGCGTTGGATGTTGCCTGATGCGTATGTGCTTGCAGTAGTGACGATGGCGCATGGAGTGGCGCACATAAGTTCTAAAGGGATATGCAAGATGTTAGCTCCGGTTTGGAAAAATGAGGGAATCAGTAAGTGTGCAGAGAGAGTGGTGAAAAATTGTATGGTGTGCTTGATGCATAATCCTGGCAAGGGAACTCCAACTCCAGCTGGTCATTTTGCTCCTCCTTCCTGTCCCTTTGAAGTAATACAGTTAGACTTCATTCACATGGAACGCTGCAACAATTTAAAATACGTCCTGGTGGTAGTTTGTGCTTTTTCCAGGTGGATAGAAGCATACCCACTAAAGGACAACACTGCTTTATCAACTGCCAAAATTCTTCTCAAAGAATTTTTCCCTAGGTACGGAATGCCACGGATTGTATGGTCAGATAACGGAAGTGAGTTTATAGGGAAAGTTATGCAGAGTGTGTGTGCTGGTCTAGGATTGAAACAAAAATTTCATAGTGCGAACCATCCCCAGTCAGCTGGTCTAGTGGAGGGTTACAATGGCACCCTCAAGCTTAAAATAGCCAAAATACAAGCATCCACAGGTTTGGCTTGGCCAGACGCACTTCCTTTGGCCTTGTTATCAACGAGAGCAACAGTGCATTCTAGAATAGGGCTTTCTCCATATGAGATTGTATTTGGCCGCCCGGCAAATGTCTGGGGTGTGCCAAGGCCTAAACAATTCTGCTCCATTGAATATCCTATGTTGATAGACTACCTTTACGACTTGACTGCTAAATTAAGTCTTATTCATCAACAGGTTTTTGATGCTTTGCCAAAGCCTCCGGAGAGTCCAGGGCATCAACTGAAACCGGGTGACTTCATAGTGGTCCGGAACTTCGCGAGGACAAAGAATCTTCAGCCTCGCTACATCGGCCCCTTCCAGATCCTGCTGGCAACGAGGACAGCTGTACGTGTTGCTGGCCGGAAGAACTGGATCCACGCTTCTCACGTAAAGCGTGTTCCACTGCCGCTGCCCTACGACGACTGGGTGAAGAAGGGAATTGGTGCCTCCGAATCTGAAATAACTCCAAAATTTGTCCCTTTCAGCGATGCCGATTTGATTTCTGACACTTTGAAACTTGACTCTCCTCCTGAAAAGACTGTTTTGAACATTGAACATTTGTCTTCAGCATCAAAAGAAACTTTGCCATCTGCGAACGTAAACTCTGCAACAGCTGCTAGTGATACACTATTTTCCGATCAAACAGTACCAGCAAAGAAAAGATACAACCTCAGGAGCCATAAAACGAACTAATAAAGCAGGCAACTGCATATTGTGATTTTGATATTTATATACATTGGACTTTTTGCTTTTCAGCCAGGAAGTTTGCTATTGTTTATTGTTTTTAATAAATTGCCTTGCCGTCTGGGTAGCCGTAGGGTCGTGGCTGTGTGCCTAGTTTGAATTTGCAGGGGTCTGACACAAGGTCGATCTTTCTGTTAGTACTGGGAACTCCCAGGGCTGACAGAGGCATTTTCATCTACGTACACATCATCAGTGGTCGCGAGCGGATTGTAGAAGATGGAACTTCCTGCGCTGCAACGAGAAAATGTGATTTATGTTCGCAGAAACAGACTAAATAGAATTCTTCACAGCAAATGTTTCTTGATGCAATGTGCCATTACATTTTTGATTGTTTTAGCAACATTGGTGGGTGGAATTGTCTTTAGCATAAATTTGATTTTTGTGCCAGTCTCTACAGTGCCTCCCCTTGATCCAGCTATTTCTACTGTTTCTTCTATACATTCTTTTCACTCGTTTCCTGAACATGAGCAAGCTCGACGCTCAGAATTCATTAATAATACTTTTGTACAGCTCTTGCACCAACACCAACTGGTAGTTAACACTACAGACTGCTGGGTGTGTGGCTTGATACCTCACACTATGGATAAAGGTATTCCCTATTTGGTTTTACCTTACAGCTATAATGGATCATTTCAGGCCTTCCAAACCATCTTTGCTTATGCCCTTGAAACCTATCCTCCACGTCCACCACGTTCCACTAAATATAACTCTGCCAACAAAGCTTTAGTCCAGGGAATTATTGACATGATCAAGGACGTCAATAATACTCCATCTTACCCTAGAGACGAATTGCGAGTATATTTAAGTTGGAATACTTCAGAGTATCGCCTTAGTTTAGGAGAAAGCAAGCGTAAAAGCTCAACTCCAATCTGGGTCGTACCTCACCGAGGTCAGGTCTGTTTGCAAGGTAATGGGAGAAATCCGAGAGCTCAGCTAGGGAGGAGTGAGTGCGTAGAAACTTATGTGTTTCCGGCTAACTCTTCCCCTGCCTTCCTTACTGCTAGGGGTACCTACTTCATCTGTCGAGACAGAGCTTATACATGGTTGCCTGCTGACTTTTTAGGTTCATGTTATATTGCTCGATTGTTGCCTCCGACATACACTGCTTCAACGGATTACCACAGAACAAGAGTAGCTAGAGGTGTTTTCAGCAGGGAAGATACCGCTGGTCAGGAAGCTGGAGACTTCTTCAAAGGCTTCCTTCCGTTCTGGGGGCCAATGGCCAATAGTAGAAACATACGCCAGCTAACACGGGTAGTTGAATCTACTATTACCGAAACTGCTGGTGCCCTTAGCAATCTGACAGCTGAGCTTCAGGCGGATAGACTCATGACATTGCAGAACCGTATGGTTCTAGATGTTATACTTGCAGATCGAGGTGGGGTATGCAGAATGATCCAATCGAGCTGCTGTGTCTTTATTCCTAATAATGCTCCAACAGTTTATGAGGCGATCTCTAAGTTGCACAAGATTTCAGACTCCATACATGTAGACAAGGGAAACTGGTCCTTCATGGAGTGGGTTTGGACTCTGATCTCAGCGTGGGGATGGAAGGTTCTAATGGTCATTGGTGTCATCTTAGTATTCCTATTCTCATGTTGTCTGATTATCCAGTGTGGTCCTGCTCTGTGTAGTCTTTGTGCTGCAACTTGTCTCAGAAAACCACCTGCGTTTGGAGAAAAGACACGAGAAAGGATGATGATACAACAACATGTCACTGACCTGATGAACATAGAACTAGATTCAGACATAGATTGAGTAATTGCCTATGTAAGGGCAAAAGGAGGGTCTGAGGTTCCGTAACGGTTCCGTGACGACTTGAACCCGTGTTTTCAAGTTTGTCGGAAATACATAAAATTAGTATCGGCGAACCGCAAATGATCCATCTAGTATATCCTAGTGTTTTCGCTACGCTACGAGCAAGAGCACTCCTCCCACTGACACATTTCTGATATACACACGGCATCCATCTTAGATTATGGCCGCCATTTTGTGGTTCCTTGCCCTCACATATGCAATAGCCTCTGATCATTTCATTCACTTTGATTAAGGACACGTAGCCTTAGCCGGAGATTCACCTCTTACATGACACGTGCATCTTAAACCAGATCACGCTGAAGCTGCATGACTCGACAAAGGCTGCCTCCTCTACCCGAGGCCAGCCCACCTGAACTGGTTTTCCTGTCCATTGTACCTGATCATGATTAGGCGGCCGAAGCCGGTAGCCTTGCCCATTTACAACCTACAAACATCTCTTATCCCGCTTTTCTATCTTCTGCACCTGGCTCTGCTCCTTTCCTTCTGGGCCTTTATTAGGGGGAGGTAACGAACTTTATGATGAGGCGGTCCGGCTCTTGAATGCAATATTGACAAGGGATTGTGATGGACTGGTGGGAACCCCTCTTCGCGATGTTTGGTATCAGATATTATCGACAGTTCCTGTGTAACGCCAAATATTTATTGTTTAGAGACACAAAAGGTTTGGGAATGTACCGACATGTGAAATATTTGCCTGGAGCACAATTTTTGGTATATAAGGAGCAACCCTCAATGTACAAATCGAACAGGCTCCTGGGTACTGACCGTGTGTAGTATCTATGACTTCTGTGTCCCTGCAGTAATAAACCTTTGGTCTTTGACGCCACCATCGAGAAGCCCGTGTTTCTGTTCATTTGTGCACCAAGGCAGGTGGGACTCCGGGGTCTTTGGGTGTTGTACCCTGACACCTCTGGACGGAACCAAAAAGTCCAGAACTCCAATAGTGTAGGAGCATCGGCTTGATTAGTTAGGATATCTATGAGAATGAGATTATTTACATACCTGGCAAGGACAATGTGATGGGAGACTATTTGTCTAGACTACCTGTGCCTCTAGAGGAATGTGTTGATGATCCATGGGGAAGTTTCAGTATAGCCTTGGTCCAAGACTCTGGTTCACCAGTCATTACGAAGGTTGAATGGATGGAAGAGCAATCTAAAGATGGAACTCTACAGGCAGTTTGTAACCATATTTGTAATGTGTGGCCAAGGAAGCATTTTATCAGTGGAGAGTTAAAATCGATTTAAGATGTAAGGACTGAATTGTCTTTTGATAGAGATTTATTATTGAGAGGAGAGAGAATAATTCCTCCTTAGAATTTGCAAAGGAAAGTATTGCAGTTGTGTCATGAGGGACATTTTGGAGTTGTCAGAACCAAGCTTGCAGTCAAGGGTATTTTTTGGTGGCCAGGATTAGATGCAGATGTGGAGAAATTTGTGAGAGAGTGTTTTGTGCGTTCTTCTGCAGATAAATCACTAAAGACATTGAGACCTCCAATGAGTGAAGAACGTAAGTTCGACCATCATTACACGCATGTCTTTGTTTTTAAAATATTGAATTACTTAACACTGAAAATATTGAAATCTGTGACTATGTCTTTTTAGCTCCTTAGCTCCTGGCAATACTTTGCTTTGGGTCTTGTGCTGTTTGCTGTGACTACTAGTTAGTTTTATCCTGCGCTGTCATTATTCTTTTATTTTGCGCCGTATTTAATTAAACATTTTATTTTTCAGACTCGATCTGACTCGCCTCTGTCCTCGGTCCGCCACGGCTTCTGCCGATTGTGTGGAGGGACGGGGAGGCTTTAATCGCACTTCCGTTTTTTGTCAAATTGCCAACCGGAAGTGCAGTTAGCATTCCAGCTCTCCATTACCAGCCTTTCATTCCTACAAAAGCGGGGCTGGGCAGCGGATGTACGCAGTGGCACGCCGCCGGTGTGCTGAAGGCGCGCCAAAGACAAGCCTGTCTGTGCCCATCTGCGCCAGACCTCTGACAGCTGCTTGGACCCCTGCTCGTTTTTTTTTTTATTTATTTCATTTTTTAATTTTTTTATTAGTTGTTACTAATATGTCTCTGATCAAATATTCTATCCAGGAGCTGAAAGATCTCAAACCTAAAAAGTTAGCCTGACTTGGAGCTGGTTTAACTAGTGGGGTACATACAACTGCTGGTCTTAACCTACCAGTTCTTCCCTGTGAAGCTCAAGTTTCTTGTACATCTACGCATATTAAAACATCTAGACCGCTAAAAGCATTATACTTTTATGCACGTTCCATCTCCAAACATGCTGTGGAAGTATGGAGTCTTATTGACTCTGAATCACCAGACATGTGTTTTATAACGGAAAACTGGTTACATGAGAATGCCTCTTCAGCTGTGGCCATTGCATTTCCTCCACAATATAACATAATAAGAGTGGATATGGAAAAAAGTAGGGGAGGTGGCCTACTCATAGCCACAACTCAGGAAGTAAATATCACCTCCCTTGAATCCATAAGCACAAACATAATGGAACTATGTGTTTTTAGGATGGAAGGTCTGTTGGGTGGAACACGGAGAGGAGCATTAGTGTACAGACCTCCAGGTCCCAAAAATGGCTTTCCTTATAAGTTATTGGAGCTTATTGCTCCACATGTATTAGCCTCCGACTCTTTCCTTCTGCTAGGTGATTTTAATTATCATGCAGAGTTATTACATGACCCTGACACCGATCAGTTAATCACGAGTCTCAGTACCTTGGAACTAGCCCAGTTGGTAAATGGGCCTACGCATATTGCGGGCCATACGCTTGACCTATTGTTAACAAATTCTACTGTGGTCAAGTTTGAGTCTCAGCTACCTTTACTCTGGACGGACCATTTTTTATTAAAATTTGCAATTCTAGATCCTACTATCAATGCGGGCCCCTGTAGGAATGTGGTCTGGAAACGATCTTGGCGTAAAGTCACCCTACCTCTATTTATTACTACTTCCAGGTCAGCTCTACCCAATACAATCGATAGCATTGATCAATGTGTGATTTCTTTAGATAGAACTATAACAAAAGCTTTGGATAAAATTGCTCCTCTCACTAAACTCACAATTAAAGCCCGAGCCGCTCCATGATTTATTGAACAACTAAAGTTAGTGAAGCTCTCCTGCAAGACTGTGGAGCGAAAATGGAGGAAAGCTAAAGACCCAATTGATCGTAAATCATATAAAGATGTTCACCATAAGTATATGGAAAACATAAGACAAACAAGAAAATAATTTCTCCTTAGCCGTATTGAGAGGGTAGCAAATTCTAATAAGGAGCTATATCAAATTCTGAAGGAATACTCTACCCCGCCTGTTCAGACACAATCTTCTATCTCTCAGGACTGGGTAGACTCTCTCTCAAAATTATTTGATGATAAGATCATGGCTATCCACAATTCTTTCCCTGCACAAGATTTTAATAATGACATGGGAAATCATTCTGTAACTATTCTTGATCCCCTCACATTTTGAAAGAATTTACTCAATGTGGCTCGGATGAAGTGATTAAAGCATTTATAAAAGTAAAATCTGGTTCTCCTATAGACCCTATGCCACCGAGAGATTTTCCTATTGTAGCTCCAGCTCTCTTGGACAGTCTCACGGATTTATTCAACAAATCACTGTCGGAATCAGAATCAACCAACATATGGAAAACTGCCAGAGTTAGGCCTATACTAAAAACATCTACTGCAGACCCAAAACCTTTTTCCAGCTAGCGTCCTATATCTTTGCTCCCTCATTTCAGTAAGATGCTTGAGTCCCTAGTTAACAAACAGCTTGTGTCCCATCTGGAGAGCTGTGGATTGCTTGACCCTTCTCAATCTGGCTTAAGGTCAGCCCACAGTACCGAAATAGCTTTGCTGGAGGTATCTGATAACATCAGGCTTGCAATAGACAGGGGACAGTCATCTATCCTGTGCTGCTAGATTTATCTGCAGCGTTTGACACCATCTCCCATAGCATTCTTGAACATCGGCTTTGGGAGATTGGTGTCAGAGGTAAGGCTTTACATTGGCTCAAAAACTATCTAACAGATAGAACTATGATAGTACAGGTAGGAAAGACCAGCTCCTGTAGTAGACCAGTAAGGATGGGAGTACCACACGGCTCTATCTTGGGTCCCACACTCTTCAATCTTTATGTGACCCCTCTGGCCAAAGTGATCAGGTCATATGGTTTTGATGTCGTGTCATACGCTGCCAACACTCAGATCCTGGTCACTTTTGGTCCAGACCCATCGGAAACCAAGTCCCGGTTTAAAGACTGCATGTCCCAAATTGATAAGTGGATGTGCACAAACCATTTACTGCTGAATGGAGGAAAAACTGAGATAATGCTGTATGGCAAGGCTCATGAGCATTGATCTCCCGATTGGTGGCCTTCAAGCCTTGGCCCTTGTCCTATTCCTACTCAGTCAGTGCTTAATCTGGGCTTTCAAATGGATAATAAGCTGTCAATGAAAGACATTGTTAATAAGACAGTTGGCTCCTGCTTTGGTGTTATGCGTAGCCTGCGTAAGGTTTTTAAGTGGATTCCGACTGAGGCAAGAAAACCTCTAGTCCAGGGACTTATTATTAGTCGTATGGACTATGGGAATGCTCTGCTAGCTTCTACCAATGAAAGCCTTCTTTCTAGGATGCAGGTTCTGCAGAATACAGCTGCAAGGTTGGTACCTAATCTCCCACCAAGATCTCCTTCGGCACCTAGTTTGAAGCTTTTACACTGGCTGCCTGTAAGAAAACGTATACACTTTAAGATTCTTTGCTTGACGCATAAAAATATGTATGTAAAAGGTCCTGATTTTTGGGCCAAAGAGTTAAGCTGGTATCAACCAGGTAGGACCTTGAGATCCTGCAACCAAGCACTCCTCTCATCTCCCAGAATTCGTACCACTATGTGTGGAGGGAAATCTTTCTCGTTCCTTGCTCTGTCCTTTTGGAACAAACTGCCTTTATCTCTTCGCACCGCTAGTGATCACACCTGTTTTCGTAAGAACTTAAAGACATGGCTGTTTGACATCTAATGCACCATATCAAGTCCATCTCTGAGTCATCCACCAGCGCCATGAGACTTTCGAGTGATATGTGCGCTTAATAAATACTCTATGATTTGATTTGATTTTGAGCCTTAAAATTCCGTTTTGAAAGACATACACTGTATAAGGCCCATGCACACAAGTCATACTGCGCATTTAAAATTATTGCACAATTAAATTAAAAGTACAAGCACATTAGGCCTCAAGTGACCTTCCCTTGGAGGGCCGGACCCTTATTTTAGAACTATTTAAACATATTTATAAGTCCTGAATAACCCTCAGTTTTAAAACTAGAATAATGTAATGCTTAAGAACAGGACAACAGACTGGGTACACTGCACAATGCAGTTTTGGTAATTCAGCATCATGCACTAATGCACCATGTTTAATGCCCTAAACACAATTTATAATGCCAATATGTATTTAGTAATGTATTCTCCCACAAAGTATTGTGCAGATACAAAGTCCACCTAATAACTGCAAAAATAAACGCTACATTTCAATCCCTCTGCCTTCCTGCTTGGTTTAAAAGTAGCCTGGAAGTAATTTTAATTATGCTGGATAATCTGAGTAATTTCAGTAATCCCGCATTACTCTTTGAAGTGGAATTACCGATAATACGATAATAAAGCAATTACGCCTGCTCTCATAGATTAAGAGTAATTTGGAGGAAAACATCCTACCGCAAAAGTACCTGCATGCAACATCTTGTGCTGCTGTTCGTGTACTGTTGCATTTAGCACTATTTTCTTAGTGAGATCTTTTGAGCTAAGAAACTAAAGTTAAATGCCGGGAGTTAATTAGGGAAAAATCCTACCACAGGTGTGCATTTAGCAAGCACGAGCGGGTTCTCTTGCTGCTATTCGTGTTTTGTGGCATTTAGCACAATTTCTTAGAGCATAATGCAACTACACGTCCATTTTGGATGCGTTGTGGCATTTTCGAACTAAGAAAATAGTGTTAAATGCATAATTACTCTTTTTGTGGATTTCCACGTAATCGTATTAAATTTCTGCGAAATGTTGCATTCTTATTCTACACAGAATCGTACAAGTTACAGCCTCCATTATTTATAAGCATGCCAAGGGCAAGCTCGCGCTCTTTTTCATGTATCTGCAAGGCAACCTGCTTCGGAGTGGGATCCCTTCCACTCCCTGAAGGACTTCTCAAAGTTCCTGAAAAAGAAAGGAGCATGTTTACAGAAAGAACCACATTGTGAGCTTTCTTGGTAGGAGCTGGGACAAAACGTGCCAGCCGGCACACAGCGGCTGTAGAGTTTGTGTGGATACAAATATCAGAATTCATCATGGCTTTTAAAGAGCATTGCTTTTTTTTTGCTCCAGGAACTATCTCTCTATTACAGAGGTCACACGCACAGGGCTATGGGAGTAAAGGGAAAGCCAGTGCGGCTGCTTCACCAAACAATATCAACCACAGCCCACCAGCCTTTCATGTGGGATATTTCATATTGCACTGAATGCGGCTACATTGACTGCTTTATGTGCCCTGTGAGTGAACATTCTGTCTGCTTGTTTACTTAGTTGGGTCCATATTTTTTAAAATGAATTAATCAGGGTCACCGTTTTCAATGCAGTGGCAGTCCACCGATGGCTAATGCATTGGGGACATAGGGGCATATTACCTACAAACAGCGATATTTATCGCTAAGCAGGGTTAGCGGCAACATTTTTATCGCCGCGTTTCACCGATTTTTATCGCTGAGATATCTTGCTATTAACAAGGTGTATCTCAAAAGCGATAAAAATCAGGCGAAATGCGTGAATATCGCTGACAGTACAGCGATATTCACGCATTAGCGTGAAACAGCTCTTAGCCATGTTATCCACCTCCCATTGGATAACATGGCTAAGACCTGGTATTAGCAGGGGTTAGCTCTTGGAGATATTCGTGCTTAGCGCGAATATGTCCATCGCTTCGCCTTTGTAGGTAATAGGCGATAGCGATGTTAGCGACTGTTTTCAGGCGCTAACATCTTGGCACGCCCACTTTGCATGTCATTAGCGATAATTATCGCTGACATGCAAAGCGGGCCCCAAAATGCTCGCTATCGCCTACAAGCTGTCGCTAACTGGTGTTAGCAACAGCTTGGTAATTGGGCGATAACATTTTTGCTGCTTTACCGGGAAAAAGTCCAGCTAAAGCGGCTAAAAGGCCCTCGGTAATATGCCCCACAGTCTTCAGTTTAAAACACATGTGGTTTATGATGTAACTGCTGAGTTGTCTACATTTAAAAGTTTGAGATCCCATACCAATCTGCCAGTGTTATTCTATCTAAAAAAAAAAGCACTAGCAAACCCAATAAGTCTGGCTAAATATGTTCTTTTCTAAACATATGAAATAGGTATTACAAGTGTAAACGTAAAACAAAGTAAACACAGTAGTGCGCAAAGGTAGTGTGTAATTATTTGCAAATAAATAAGTTTAGAAAAAACGATTGCAAAAATTACTTTAAAAAAATGTAATAAAAATAAAAATAAAACAGTGACTGTCCTTGAAATTTTTTAGGCAGATCTGCACATGTGCACAAGCAAAATGCTGCCACTCACAACAAAGCGAGACAATCAATGTCTCAAGTGGGCTGACCAATGGACACAAGCTGTATGCATTGGTGTGTGAAAAAGAATGTGAATGAGTCTTGAACAGACCTCTGCATGCAGAGGGCTGACCGAAAGCCCATGTATGTATATTTATACATGTATGAATTGTTATTATGATTTTTCTGTAAAATGTGGGCCTTGTGAAAAAGTTAGCCGTTTTTGTGTAGTCTTCATCCAATACCACTAGCCTACAATGGGGAGGGCTTCAAAGGACCCTCTGATGCTCACACCAGAGGGTTTCCTTTCTTTATTTTAGTGTTCGGCTGCTGTCGAGAGCTTACCCAGCAGTCAGATTATTTTTTTGTTTTTCATCTGAAATGACAATCATTGCACATGGTGCGCTGCCGCCATTTCACTCAAAGTGAAAGTGAAATGTGCTGATCAATACTCAGGGGGAGTACTCATCCCCAGAGCACCGATTGTTACAGGAGAGGTATCTCTAGAAAGAGGACAATAGTCTCTATCCATTGATATCTGTCCCTGGTGGATCCCTGCTTGGGTATTGTAGGAGTAAGGCGAGCCTAAGCAGGGATCCATCCACTAGCTGTAGATTGTGTAGGGGAGCAGCCCCTCTGAGCATGGGTATCTATCCCCACTCTGGGCCACATGATTTTTTCTGCTTCTCCTGGGATGGATGGGGAATTTACCCCCTATCAGACTGAAAGCCCACTAGATACAAGGGAGTGCATTTATACACAATTTAATTTAAGAGGAGTGCCACCCGGGCACAGACCCATGCTCACCCCCCATCCCGGTGGCCAAATAGACTTTCTGTCCATCCCGCCCTGGAGTAGATGGGGGTCTTCACCCCAAATCTGCCTCTCAAGGGGGCAGAAACCCCACTATATATCAGGGACTGCAATTATGCAGTATTGTTCAGAGTGAAGGAGTGGCCCCACTGGCCATGGGCTCATGTTCCTCATGTCCCGTGATCCATTAGACTTCCAGACCTCTTGGGGGTTGATGGGTGTACTTCACCGCATTCTGCCCCACTGTGGGGAGACAGAAAGGCCACTAGACACCAGAGACTACATTTATATAATATTTCCTTTTTGCTTTGAGGGGGAGTGGCTACTCTGGGCATGGGCCCGTACTCCCCCCAACCCCAGGGCACTTCAGACTTTCTGCGGTGGATAATTAAAGAGAAGTATACAAGAGACAGCTTTCTACATAAGGGAGTCAGCAAAACAGGGCACAGGGCAGGTATTTTTTTTGGGGGGGGTGAATCACATATGGGAGAGTGCTGGAGAAGCATGTACTATCATGGAGTGCTTAAGCAAGAAAAAAAGTGGTTTATTAAAAGTGAGCAGGATAGGGATAGAAGTCAGTCAATCAGAGAGATGGCAAAGAGGCTATGCTAGAGTGTAGGGACAAACACAAAAGGGAGAAGCTGGGACAAGGAAAGCCATAAAATAAGAAGGAAGCAAATGTGAGTGACAATAAAGCCAACCAATGGTAAGCAATAGTCAGGCTGTAAGCCACTGTAAGTTCTTGTCAAATCCTCAGTAGGTATTTAACAACCAGACAGCTTGCTCTGTCTAGTATGCTCGACTTACAAAGTATCTCAGTGACCAATGCATTGGTACAGATAAGGGATATCCTAGTAAATGGGGATGGAAGAAGGGAAGAACTTATCACCACCTTCTAATGGTATTTCTTTAAAAATGGCAGTTACCTGTCTGCGATCAAGGGCAACAGGAGAAAACGCCTACCCCAAACGAATGGGTAACAACAAATGTGATAGTAAATATATTATGACTTACTTAATTGGCCACGATCGGCTGGTATTTTTTAAATAGTTTTCAAAGTTCGACCCTTGCTGTAGAGATCTTTGAGTACCCAGTAACTACCAAGGTAAAATAGCCGTACGATAAATTTGGTGTTGATACACTTGCTGGAGACATCTGTGCACGGTCTAGTTACAGAATTGACATCCTAAAACCAAACACGGGGTTCAATTTGTATTTTATGGAGGCAGCTGAGTGGGTTACTTCTTTGTCGCAGATCCCTGTCTACCTGCAGGTCACAAGTTACAGTCCAATTAATGTAGCTTAGAAATTTTTGAACCAGCATCTACCAGCTGTAGCCAAACTGCAAGCATGAGTTTTACTAAGTCTATCCTTACTTTAAAGCTGCTAAAAATGGTTACTTTGAGTAGTTATAAACACATATTCGTATATGCAATAAAAGTTGTTAATAGCATAAGTAATCATATAAATGCATGTGACACTCTTACAGTACATAGGTAATTCTTACATACAAAGCTTGAAAAAGTCAAAAACGTGCTTTCAAATCGTAGTTTAGCTCTTGAGTTCTTGTAAACTGTTAATCCAGGAGTCTTTGTTCTCTCCATGGTATTGACATCAAGGTGTTAAACTCCAGTTAGGCCATAACAAAGGCTGAGCCTCCAGCTTCCGGTCAAAGGAGTCAAGATAGACCTTTAAAAGAAGTCCTTATTTTGGCCCAGCTGGAAATGCAACTAAAAGAACACAATGCACACAAAGTGTGAGTGCTGCTGAAAGTGTCCCTGTTTCGCAAAGTGCATCAGGACACATATAGCAAATTTAACTTGTGCCACCATGGATCCAGGATCTGACTCAATGACAGCTGCAGGATTAGGAAGGAGGCTGGTTGCCCTCTTTTCCAGCCCTTTGTAGGTTGTTGTTGTTTTTATTGCTTTATTTCGGCAACTTGTGTCATTAAAGCTTTGTAAAATGTTTAACATGAAATGTACAAAAGAGCAGAATTGACTAGAAATACATAGTGAGGTAGACAATGTAAACAGTTAATTTGAAAGGATGCTCAGATACCCCATTATGAATGGTACAGTTGTCGAAAATTACAATGTAAGTTTTTTTATAAAGAGATCATAAGTGGAAAGAGATATGAATATTTGTGCATAAAACATTTTAAAAACCATTTAAAAATATGAGCTCAACATCCTGCCTTGTGCAGTCGCCATAAGAAGCATGATGTGATACCCCGAAAAACATGTAGACTAATAACTATTTAAAACCATATTTCTGGTGCTGGGTAGACTAATATAAAGTGTCAGTGCATAAGATGTGATCTTATTGGGGGTCAGACAATAATTGTGTGCTACGGAGATTACTTCACTGCATCACTGTCTCATGCCCAGAGAAGTTAAGCCTCTCTTTTCGCAGCTTTTTGCCTATTTAATCAGGCATGGCCAAAAAATGTGGCCACGCCGCACACAAAGAGTGCTCTTGAGTCAGACCTCAGAATACGCAGAGCTGCCCGATGATCCAGTGTGCCCAATTGGGGGCAGATAGGTTTTAGCCATTTGGACCTTGGTGCTTTGTATGCTGGGCAAACAAACATGACATGGGCAACACACTCTAATGGGACTCTGCCACAAGGATAGTCTGCTGGTGTCTGTTCCAAGGGGTGCCACTTTGCAGTTAAAGCTCGGAGAGGAAGTGTGCCAAACCTAAAATGCATGTACAGCTTCCTGTCCCTAGGTACCTGGATTAAATCTAGGTAAGGCTCAAGGCCTCTAGTCTGCTTGCGCTAAAGGAATTCTTCCGTCAGTCTGCCCACTTTGGTCGGGCTAATTTCCTGGCTGGCAACACTGTCCCAGTGTGACCGTTTGATTTCCTCTGTACTTAGTGCGTCTTGTCTGTCCCAGTGTCCCTGAAAACCCAGTACTGTCAAAGATTTCCTGATGTCCGAGAGCCATTTGATTCTACAGTCGACATCTAGGTGGATGACCTGAGTAAGTGCTTCGGCATATATAGAAAGTTCTGGGGTCTGCCTAATGCGAGCCCAAAAGAGCAATGGACGTAATTTTGCTGTGTCTCTAAATGACCATCTGCCCAAGTTGAGTTTTAAGGGATTAAGAGGTGTGCAGCAGGGGAGCATCACCAAATTCCTCAGGAACTTATGTTCACATCTGGAAATGTATTCACCATTGTCAAACCCCCACAGCTCGGCTCCATAAAGAGCTGTGCTAACTTCCTTGGGAAAGTAAAATGTGAGCACCGGAGCAGCTGGTCTACTTTGTGAGAAATTATGCTCTTTTCCTAGTGCTCCGGTCACACGTTTATGACCCAAAAAGCATCTTGGCAAGGTGGGACTTCCAAGACATTAGGTCAGAGAGTCTGACACCAAGATAATCAAAGGTCCTGACTATCCCCAAATATGCCCCGTCGAGTGTAAGATGGTTCCTGAATGATTTATGGGGGTTAAATGTCATAAACTTTGTTTCTGTGGCATTGATGATCAGTCCCCGAGAGTCACAAAAGGATTGGAATCTGTTGAGCAATCTTTGTAGTCCTGCTGGGGTCTTTGACACCAGCAGGGTGTCATCAGCGAACAAGAGTATCGGTACTTTGTCACCTGCCAGGGGTGGTGTGACTGCCGGATCTTCTTTGAGAAAGCTAACCACCACATTCATGTAGAGAGAGAACAGGGTGGGTGCATGACACAACCCTGGGGGACCGCTCTGTCAGCTGACTTTCCCCACCTCACCTGGGCGTAGGTACCCTCATGGAGCCAGATCAGTAGGTTGAGGATGGGCGGGGGAATGCCCATGTCTCAGCACTAGCCACAGATTATTCCTGGCGATGAGATCAAAGGCAGTCTTTAGACCGATGAATGTGAGATAAAGACTGCCCTTGCAGATTATCACTGTCTTCCAGTATATTAGGAGCAGCCTAAAGCCCTAATCAATCGTTCCTCTGCAGGCCCTGAAGCCAGCTTGATACTGGGAGAGAATATCTTTGTCTTCTACCCATTGTTGGATTCTTTACAGCAGGACTCTACCAAAGACCTTCTGCATTACATCTATCAAACTAATTGGTCTGTAGTTTGAGGGGTCTTCTCTTGGTCCCTTCTTGAAAATAGGGTACCACCTCGGCACCTTTCCAGGATCCCGGTATTGGGGTTCCACTGGCAATAGAATTAGCAAGAAGAAGAATATAATTTGCCCAATTTGTAACATCTGCCATGAAGAGGTCTACCGCAGGCCATCCTGCCCAGCTACTTTGGCGGGGACAATTTTCCTTATAGCAGTTTCAATTTCAACCAGGCCAAAAAGATAACCGTTAATATCAGCACTAGGAGGGTCGAGAGGAGTATAAAGCTCCTGAAGTATTCTAGTCTCCGGTGTGGAATTTAGCTTCTCGAAGTGGTCGTACCAAGCATAGCTTGGAATATGATTTGAAAGTGGGCAGTCAGCCTTCCTGTTGCCCTGAGAGACTAAGGTCCAAAATAGATTATTATTCTTGGCTAGACTTGCTTCTTTAAGTTCCTGCCAATGTGACTCATCCCATGTGATCTTGACTTGGGGGAGAGCTGCTCTATAGCTCTTGATGTCCATCCTGATCAGAGTACAGTTCTTATCTCTAATTGCTTTGGCTAGGAGCTGCCGTTTTTGCCTAGAATCTTTCGTATACCAAGGGTTGGGCCCTTTGGTGGGCACGCTGGGCTTATTGCTCTTACTCGGGGCTAGAAAGTAAGCACCTACTAGGTCCACTGTGCAAGAGTGGATGTTTAGAACATCTGTCAGCCGCCATGGGTCGGAGACTACAGCCTGGAGTGCTGACGTTCTAGAGGCTAAAACTTGCCGGATTCCAGCGATTTTGGTTTCCTGGAGTGCAATCTTGCGCCACCTCAGAAATCTTTTACAATTGGAATGGGCGATTTCTTTAGTTATTGCTAAAGTTTGCACACTCTCAGAATGGCAAGGAACTGGCCAAAGTGGTTTCATATGAAGACAAAGGGGATTATGATCACTTTCAGTAGTGGTGCCAACGTTGATCTCTATGAGGTCTCCCCAAAGCCTTACATCAAGTGGGATATAGTCAATCCGCAAGGGGCAGCTGACTCTGTTGTAGGTGTTAGCATACTGACTATCTGATGGTGTTCTCCCATTTACTCCCCTCAGACCAAATTCTGCCGTAAGAGCATTGAGTTGGAGTACTAGCTGAATCCATCTTTTGACAGGAGGTAAGCTGAGCCGGGAACGGCACATTTATTGTCATCCATCTCGACCCCCATCAGGTCCTCTATATCCAGGGGTTCAAAGGTACAGTTGAATTCTCTTGCTACCGCGACACTAGAGTGAGACGGGCAACTAGTCTAGGCTTCTTCTAAGGCTGTAACTATAGGCGAGGGTCTGTCCCTTTTGGTCCCCCTTATTTATTTATTTATTTATTTATTTATTTATTTATTTATTTAGAGGTTTTATATAGCGCTGGCTGGACCCAGGGGTATCAGAGTGCTTTACATTTTTGAGACAAGAAGGTCAGTAAGACATGGGTCATACATAGCATAAATGAGTATAAACAGCATATAAGTCTCCGCCAGACATATTTCAAAATGATAAATATGGGAAATAAGAACACCGAAATGTGGGAGATGTGATAATCAATAATAACCAGGCATACATTGAAAAGAGAGCCAGAAAATTGCAAAGGAGGATTGGGAGGTTGGTGGTCAGATTGGGTTAGTAAGGACGAGAGCAGGAGGGGCAGAAATGAGGGCAGACGGAGGACAAGGGAAGGGGGGGAGGGTGCAGGGAGGAGTGAAGGTGGTAAACGGAGGTGGAAGTGACGAGGAGGAAGGGCGAAGTAAGGCTGAAAAGAAGGGAGGGCGGATGTATCTGAGGTCGGACAGATGTGGCCAGTGGAAGATAGCAGATATGGATTATAGTCCCCAATATTTATTGAGGAGATGTAGTTTGAGTTCTTTTTTGAAGCAAGGGTGGGAAGGGTTGCAACGAAGGTCAGTTGGAAGGGCATTCCAAATGCATGGAGCGTTGCCGGAAAAGGACCGAGACTGGGTGGTTTTCTTTTTTTGAAGGGGGGGGGGATAAGAAGGAAGGTGTTTGTGCTTCTCAAGGAACGGGAGCAACCGGCTTTTTTGAGTTTGTTAGCGAGGTAGGTCAGTGTATTCTGATGGAGAATTTTGTGTGTAATGCAGGCTGTTTTGTACGTGGATCTACCTTCAATGGGGACCCATTTAAGGATTTTAAGGGTAGGGGAGATGTGGTTGAATCGCTTGCAGTCTGAGGTAAGCCTAGCTGCAAGGTACAGCACAGATTTGAGCGGTTCGAGGTGGATCTTGGGAATTCCGGTGAGGATGGCATTGCCGTAGTCGATGCGAGAAAGAACAAGGGATTGGACTGCTAGTTTGAAATCATCGATAGGGATGAAGGGCTCGATTTTCTTAAGGTGGCGGAGAGTGAAGAGGGCTCCTTTGGCAGAATTATTGATATGTGTCTTGAGGGTTAGGAGGTCGTCAAGTGAGATACCTGGGGCATATTATCAAGGGGGTTTATCTCCACCTTTTTGGCTTTAAAAGCCAAGAAAGCGGAGATAAAATTATCTCCCTATTACCTAGCTGTCGCTAACACCAGTTAGAGACAGCTAGTAGGAGATAGCGACCATCTTGGGCCCCACTTTGCATGTCAGTGATATTTATCACTAATGACATGCAAAGTGGGCGTGCCAAGATGTTAGCGACTGAAAACAGTAGCTAACATCGCTATCTCCTATTACCAACATTTGGAGATATTCACGCTAAGCGCGAATATCTCCAAAAGCTAACACCTGCCCTGAGCAGTTCTTAGCCATGTTATCCAATGGGAGGTGGATAACATGGCTAAAAGCATTAGCTCGGTAATGCATGAATATCGCTGACTTTTCAGCGATATTCATGCATTGCGGCGATTTTATCGCATTTGCGATAAACCTTGGTAATACCAAGGTTTATTTGCAGTAAAAATCGCCGCAGCTCAGCTGTAAATTGTTGTCTCTAACCAAGCAATAGCGAGAATTATTGCTATTGCTTGGTAATATGCCCCCTAGTGATTTGACTGAGGAGGACAAAGATAAGGAGCAGTTGAGGGCATTAAGGTCAGAGATCCAATTCTGAATAGGGAGCTGGTTGTTTTTAGGGGAAAAAAGAATTATTTCAGTTTTTTTAGGGTTGAGTTTGAGGTGGTTAGTGTGGAACTAGGCTTGAATCTTGATGAGAGTGTTGTTGAGGTGAAGGATGTCAGCATGGGTTTTAATCTTATAATAGAGTTGGGTGTCATTGGCATAGAGATCATAGTTGATCCCGGCTTGTTTAAGAATGATTGTGAGGGGTATTATGAAAAGGTTAAAGAGAGAGGGAAAGAGGATGGATCCTTGCGGAACTCCTAAGGAGATGGAGGTAGGGTTAGATAGGCAATTTTGGATTTTGATTTGTTGAGAACGGTGTTGTAGGTATGAGACGAACCATTTGTGTGTCATACCATTTAGGCCGAACCGATCTCTAACAACATTGAGTAGAGTAGAGTGGTTAACAGTATCAAACGCTGCAGAGAGATCAAGGAGGATAAGAAGGCTAGATTCACCATTGTCGAGTGAGTGGTGTATGTCATCAACAATGTTTAGCATGGCGGTTTCAGTGCTGCATCTTTTCCTAAAGCCAGATTGGAAGGGGTCTAGTAATTTAAAGTGTTCAATGTGTCTCTCTAGTTGGAGAAGAACACATTTTTCCAGGGCTTTAGAAAGAAGGGGAAGGTTGGAGATGGGACGAAGGTTATTGAGGTTGTTTGGATCTGCCAAAGGATTTTTGATAATGGGGGTGATTTCGCCTAGTTGCAATGAGTTGGGGACAGAACCGGTGGCAAGGGAGCTGTTGATAATAGAGGTCCAGGTAGGGGTGATGATATGTTTGAGGTTTTGGACAAGTTTGGAGGGAAGAGGGTCTTTGGTGTGGGAGGAAGGCTTGAGTTTGGAAATTATGTTAAAGACGTCTCTTTCCGTGACTGGCTGGAAGTTAAGCCAAGCGGCATTATTTTTAGTAAGGGAGTTAGGATGATTGGAGTCCAGGAAATTGGGGGGCAAGGAGGGGTAAGGGAGATCAGAGTTATGATGGGCCGTAGAGGATGTAGGGGGAGTTCTGATGGAGGGTGGGATATTAAGAGAGGTGTTCGGATTGGTGGTAGGGATCGCAGTAGAGAGGAAGGATTGCTCAATTAGTTTAATTTTGTCTGAAGAAAAGAGAGCTATTTCTTCACATCTAGTCTTCGAGACCAGTGGGACAGGGGGAGCGGAAGCAGTTTGATTACGCACAATGTTGAATAGTTCTCTTGGCCTATTCTAAGCTCGATCTAGTTGTGATCTGAGGAAGAAAGTTCTTTGTCTAAAGATGTGTTTTTTGTAGGACGATCTAGCAAGTCTTGAGCTGGCCAGGTTAGAAGAGGGGTGCTGTCTCCATAATCTTTCAGTCTGTCTGAGTCTACGTCTTTCAATGTTTAGGTCTGTGTTAAACCATGATTTGGAAGGGATATTTCTTTGTTTTTTGAGTTTGAGTGGTGCTAGAAGGTCAAGGGTAGCAGTGACAGCTTTGTTATATTGTTTGGTTAGTTCATTCGTGTTTTGGGAAGGAGGGATAGCGAGAAGCTGAGCCTGAAGTTTGGATTCAAGTAAGTCGGGAGGGATATGACTGAGATTTCTGATCAGTTTCATGGGTTTAATAGTTTTGGATGGAGGGGTGGAGGCAGAGTTGTTTATGGAGAACAGGATAAGGTGATGGTCGGACCAGTCAATGGTAATGATGTTAGATAGGAGGGCTAGATCTTTGCTGGTAATGATAGCATCGAGGGTGGCTCCTTTGGAATGGGTTGGTGACTGACAGATTTGTTTGAGGTCATTAATTTCGAGAAGGTCATACAGGAGGGAGATTGAGGGACCTTTAGTATCATTCTAATGGAGATTAAAGTCTCCCAGGAAGATGTTTTTAGATTTGGAAATTGACGATTGCGTAAGAAGGTTAGATAGCTTGTCGATGAATGGGTAGTGATTTCCAGGCGGATTATATATATTGTGAAGGCGGATAGGGGGGGGAATCCTGTATTTTGAGTTCGGCTACAAGGTATTCAAAGGAGGCATATTCGGCGTTATTGATAAGGGAGAGCTGTAGTTCGTCTTTGAAGATGATAGCTACACCACCGCCTTTTCGGATGGGTCTATCTTTCCTAATGATGGAGTAGCCCCGGGGTGAGAGTAGGTCAAGAATGCTAGTGGAGTGTTCATTAAGCCAGGATTCTGTAAGGAACGCGATGTTGATGGATTCGCTAAGGATGGTTTCAGAGATTTCTATGGCATGTCGGGCAGCGGAGCGGCAGTTAACAAGCATGCAGGTGAGGGGTTTGGGAGTGGGTTTGGGAGATGGGAGGGTATGAATGGAGGTCAGATGAGGAGGGGGGCTAGGTGAGACAGGTTAAGGGAGAGTCTAGGGTCCCCCACCCCCCCAGGTCCCCTGATATTAAGTCTCAGGATATCCGGGATCGAATTTGGATGCAGGGTGATACGGCAACCCAAGGCAAGGCTCACCTAAATGATCAAACCCCCTGACAGACATCCTATCCCCATGGCGGTTGCTGGAGAATGGATGCACATATGTCCTGATTTATACAAAGGAACCAGACTCCAGGTCTCCTGGAAGATGCATATGTCAAAGACCTCCATTAGTTTGTTCCAATGAGGGATTGCCAATTTACTTTTTAGCCCTGAGACGTTCCAGGATAGTAATTTCAGTTGATGGCATGGAGCAGGTCCTGGTGTAACACTCCTACTTGAAGTATATTGCCTTTGCAGGGCCAAGGCATTAGGCAATACTTGGGTATCTGGAGGTGTTATGGCTTCCACTTCCCAAGCCCTCCGGGTAGTGATTGAAAAGTCACTTAGGGTCTTATCCCCCCAAGTCTGTCTTTTAATGGCTCAGGGTCAGTACATAAGGGTGAGATGGTATGTTGGATAGACTTGGTGTTTCGGGGAGTAGAATGTAGTCAGTGGATAGCCTCTAATGAGGTTCCTATGTCTAATGGAGTCGATGATTGCATGATGGGTTGCTTGCCCCGTATGCCCAGCAGGGATCACCTGAACTGTATGGAAGAGGTTTCAGGGGAGAAGGTGCGGTATTTTAAAGCAAGAAGATTATCAGCCAAATCGGCGCTGCTCATAGTGAGCTCAATGCGGTCGAGCTGTTGGGACAGGGATGTACATCTGCGAGCCCTGGTGATGTCATCACGTATCACTGATTGACAGCCATCCAGTGGATAGCTTTGTTGGTCAAAGAGAGTTCATTTTCAGGACTACTCTTAGGGCCAAACTTAGGGATGTTGACCATAAACATTTTCAGAGGATGAGATAGATAGGGGGTATCCGGATGGTTTGTCTGATGTTGGGTCTTGGATAGAGGATGCTGTGCCTGAGAAGAAAAGGGAGAGGCGAGATTGGTGCAAGTTGCAGAAGATTGAGAGGTAACTGTACCATAAAGATTTCTAGGGGCCCTAGTTTTGATATTGCTTGGATGATTGGCTATAGGGTAAAGTGGGGTGTACCTGTGGAAAGGAGTGGCAAGGGGTAGTGGTGGTGTGTCAAGAGCAAGGGTAGCCCTCTTCTCAATGGGTGCAGTGTGTGTCACATAAAGTTGTTGGTTGTGTTCTGTTGGGCTATTGCACACTGCTGGCTGGGCAGCTCCTTGTATAGTTTTGATTTAGCCAAGGTAGTTAGATCCACAATCATGGATTTCAGGGACCCTATATCAAGTATGAGCGTGTTAATAAGCTGGGATGTTTCCTGCGGTTCTACGTTGCAGAAATTATTGGGTCCTGCACTATGTGTGAGAGGTGACTGAGGCAATACCTCGCTTAGCTCGTTGGACATGCCAACTAGTGGTAAAAAACCTGTTGTACAGGTAACTGCAGTTCCCAAATGGAAGTCCGTGATGTTGGTGCTAGGAGAAGAGATGGGTAGATGGAGGGTTGTCGTGGGATCTGCTTGCGTTTCTGATGGCGCATCTTTGTTAGGTGTAAGAGCTTCCCTTCAAGGAGGTTTCTGGAGCATAGCTGGGATGGTATTTCGGCATGGGGTGTTCGTTGTTCTGGGCTGACGCTGTGGGTGAGGATTGGCCCCAAGGTATTGGGCGTAGTTGGTTCAGCCTCTAGGATGCCTTCACACTCGCTAATAAGAGTGTCTATGCGATCCAACACGCAGTTGCTATCTGCGTTTTTGAGTGATTCCTTGCATTCTTCACCTTGTGGGCCCGACCATTACCACTACCTCCTCCTCTAACACACTCCATTGTTTTCTTTTTATACATGTCTGTGTAAGTGTGACACAATTATTGGTATCAGAGGAGGAAGAAAAATAACATTAGATGACAAGTTAGCTAATGCTCAAGGAGCTTACTGGAAAATAAAAACAGACGAATAATAGGGCTAGAAGGCTAATGGATTATTTGTTCAGGAGCCCGTCTTATGAGTTGCAGTCAGTAAATGGTGTCCGATCCTCTGGCTGTAAGCTTTCTCTGTGTGATTTTGAAAGTTCCCACAGTACCTTAATAAACAGGAGATAATTCACGGCGGCGATCAAAAGCCAGATGAAAAGGAGGTGGCCCTGCCCTGCCTCTTCCTGGTAATGATGGGCATGGACGGGCATGCCCCTGGCCCGGGCACGGCCCGTGCTGCGGTGAGCATTTGGCGCATTTCAGGCACAGTGGCGGAAGGCTCCTCCCTCCTGCAGATGCAAGGTACCCTGGGGTTGCGAGTCCCCGCTGCTGGTGGTGCTGGTGGCAAGGTAACAGCCCTTTGTAGGATGCATGCAGCCTGAGAGAGCGAGTCGGTGAGATGATTTGATGTGCATGTACCAGACAGGCATCATCTTAAAGAGAGTGTCATCAGTCAACTCCAGGTTTATAGTACTGTGCTGTGACACACCTGGCCCTGCTTCCAAGCAGGAGAACTGAAGGAAAGTGAATGAGTTAGCTTCAGAAACAAAAAGCAAAACTTTTTACAACCTTTGAACTGTAAAAGGGCAAGTGAGTTTAGGTAGCAGAGCGTTCGTCCTGGCCCTTTTGACAGGTTTATCCCCAAACCTTTTGCCTTTTGACTCCTATTTTTTCTGACCCTGATTTTGTTGGCTATAGGATTCTGGGCACTTTACCACTGCTGATCTGTTCTAAACTGCATATGCTGTCGGTATAAATTATATTTATTTATAAAGTTTTATATAGCGCGAACTTGACCCAAGAGGGTATCGGAGCGCATTTAGGATTGTTGTGTTACAAGTTACAACAGATACAAGAGCATAGTAAGGTACAATACACATAAACAATGTTTCAATATTTCGTAGGAGGGAGGGGAGGAAGGAGTAATAGTGGGGAGACGAGGAGGAACAATGCCCAATGTCCGGCTGGGTAGGTGACGGTCAAGGGGGAAACCAAGGCCAATCTCCTCATTAGCTGTCAAGCAGCTCCACCAGTCATCAGTCATGTTGCACAGGTCTCAGCGTACAGGAAAAAACAGTTTTTAGTTTATTTTATTTGTGAAGGTTATATAGCGCTATCTAGACCCAGAGGTATCAGAGCGCATAAGGGGAACGTTACATTAGAAGGTTCATCAAAAGGATTATAAAGCGCTGGCTAGATCCGTAGGTATCAGAGCGCTATAACAGAGGAATGTTGTGTTACAAATTACATCAGTTATAATAGCGTAGTAAGGTACAGTAAACAAACAGCGAGGTTGAGACAATTTATAGGAAAGGAGGAGAGGAAGGAGCCATAGCAGAGAGACGAGGAAGAACTGTGTCCAATGTCCGGTGAGACAAATAGAAGGGAAAGGGGAGAGGTGGAGTGAGAAGGGAGAGGATGAGGGATAAAGGGAAAGTCAGTCCAAAAACTGAGTGGGTAGGTGACAGCCAGGGAGATAATCCAAAGGGGGGAGGGCGAGACAGGGAGAAGGGGAGATAACTGTGTCCAGTGTCTGGCTGGGGAGATGACGGTCAGGCGATGAACCAAGGCCGATGTCCTCAATTAGGTGAACAGAGCAGCTCCACCGGGCGTTGGACAAAATGCTCGAACTCCGCTGTCCGGGTAGGGGTCAGGTGTACTCAGGGGAATGTCTGAATAGTGCGGGTGGGGGGGGCCATGGTCTTAAAAACATTTCAGACGTCCTCTTGAGGTCAGGCACAATCCTGGTAGGGTTTTGTAAGTAAAAGATCAGCAAGGGGGGGAAAAAGTCACCACTGTCGGCCATGTTGGGGTCAGGCATACTGGAACGCTTTTCCACACCATGAGTGTGCCGAGAATGACAGAGGTTAAAAGGGAATGAAGGGCCAAACTCCTAATAGTTCTAAAAAAGGACACAGGGTCTCAGCAATGCCCCCCACATACGTGACCGTGTCTCAGTAGTAAGTACAGTTTGTCTCTCGATTAGGAGCCACGATTTACAAATGTAACACCAGTCAATATACAGCAAGTAGGCATGTAGGCATACCGTGTTTCCAATCTTCTCGTTACCCACTCCTATTGTGGCGGATTCTACAGTGGCGCCGGACTGGATATCGGCGTGCTCGCAGTTCTCTCCGCTCTCTCCACTGAACGCTGTGTGCTGCGGATGCGGGTGTTATTGTTATTTTCAAGCCCTCACCTCTTATTAGTTGATGTTGAATGGCGTACTTGGCGCTCCTTTTCATGCAGCAGCTGCTGGGCAGTAGCTCACCACGGGGCACCGCACCGAGTCTGCACACCAGTCTGCACCCCGATGAAAACCTCCCAGCTCTTTCATAGGAGTAGCTCAGAGGAATCTGGAGTGAGGATCACACGGTTATAACGAGACCTCAGATATACTTTGTGCACAGACTCTGCAGTGGGGGAGACTGCGGGTCCCTCTCTAAGTATTTCATGGGGGGCTGGGTGTACGCTTTCCCCGCTCACGCTGAGAGGGGGGGAAGGGAGGCTCCGTGGTTGTGGGACCCAGCGTGAACACCCCCGATTTGGGGGTTTCATGATTGGCATATTTGATTTACTGGTAAGTCCCTAGTAAAGTGCACTGAGTGTGCCAGGGCCTGTACATAAAATGCTACTAGTGGGCTTGCAGCACTGGTTTTGCCACCTACATGAGTAGCTCTGTAATTGTATCTCAGACCTACCACTGTAGTGTCTGCGTGCACAGTTTTAAAATGCCATGTTGCCCTTGCAAGTGCACCCACTTGTCAAGCCCCGACATTCCCTTTTCTTACATGTGAGGCACTCCTATGGTAGGCCCAAGGTACCCCCATTGCAGGGTGCAGTGAATGTGAAAGGTAGGGCATGTACTGGTGTGTGTGACATGTCCTGATAATGAAATACCGGTTATTTCATTTTTCACTATTGAACAGCTATCTGTCCCATGGGCTAACATGGAAGTTGCTTTGTAAGATCTTACAAGTTTTTTTTTTTCATTTTAAATCTTTATTTCGACCATACGGTCATAAAAGAAACATGTACAATACATTCACATGAAATATGACACAATCATAAACCATCAAACGTAATTTTAAAATCAAAACCAGACAATACCGGTGTTTGTTTAAAAAAAGATGTAGGAATTCTGCACTCTACCCAACAGATTTTAAAAGAGGACTACGCGTGTGCCACACATTCATAAAAAATTTGGAGAGTGCAAATACAATAGGGCCGGAGGTATCACTTTTCAAGATCCTGTACATTGGTCCATATTCTCTTCCACCCAGATTTTTAATCAAAGGCAGTAGCCAGTATCTTCTTGCTGCCCTGTATGCTGGGCAAAAGAAGATCACGTGCAAGTCATTCTCCTCTTTGTCGGCACAAACAGGACAGAATTTGGTGGTCGGGGTTTTAGACCATGTGCTACAAAAGGACCGTAGTGGGAGTGTGCTGTATCTCCACTGGAGGAATAGCTTCCTAGAAAATATGGGAAAGACAGGGTCCAAAGTTTTCTCGAATGCATACAGATCCTTGGTTTGCAAGAATATAGAGGATAGGGACCCCTCCGTCTGGGTAGCTATAAGCCTTACCCTTTTATGCTCGTGATACAGCTTCGCCAATTGTGTCTTGGAAATTCTAGGTGCTGTATGTGCTGGTTCAGTCCACAGTTCGGGGAGCCCCATATCAATGCAAACTGACTGAATGTTTTGGACCCAGGGGATACTGAGCACCTTTGGATGTTTCAATAGTTCAACTAATTCCGCCCTGTAGTCGGCGAGATTATCGCTGCTCCATAGCCTGCGCCAGAAGGCGATGGGTCTTAACGTTATCTCGTCGGCTAGAGGTCGTATCCCTAAGTCAAGCCTAAGTGGGAGAAGGGGTGTGCTGGGAGGGAGTGCGGTAATTTGCCTTAAAAATCTATTTTCTGTATGTGACAAATTCCGACAGGGGGTGTGCCCCCACAGTTCAGCCCCGTATAATATAGCTCCCCTAGCCTGCGCTTTATATATCTGGATTAGGGCCCCCAGAGGACGGTAGGTTGCTCCAGTCATCATTCGGGAAATTCCCCCAGTAGTTTGAACTAGCTTAAGGTTTGCCCTGGTTTGATGGTTCTCCCAGGTCATGTTTTCAGATAGTGTCACCCCGAGGTATTCGAATGTGTCCACACGTTCCAGACTTACTGGACCCAATAGGGGGTTTGGGCGCTGCCTGGGTTTTGGGTTCAATACCATATATTTCGTTTTTGAGGCATTGATTTCTAACCCTCTATCCTGGCAGAAGGTCACAAACGCATCCAGTATCTTTTGAATGCCCATGGGTGTTTTGGATACCAATAGTGTATCGTCCGCAAACATAATTGCGGGTACACTATTGCCATTCAATTTGGGGGCATCTGTGTGGTCGGTGGCATTTAGATGAGCGATTACCCCGTTAACGAAGAGGCAAAACAGGGTCGGCGCCAGCACACAACCCTGTCTCACCCCTCTGCCCACGGGGAATCTGTCTGTTAGCTCTCCCGCCCTCCCACATCTCACCTGGGCGTAATTATTGTGATGCAACCTCTGCAGAGTCAGTAGGATATCTGGTGGAACGCCCGTCTCTGCTAGAATGGCCCAAAGCTTTCCCCTCGGCACAAGGTCGAAGGCGGCTTTTAAGTCCACGAAAATCGTGTACAGACTACCGCCCTCGAACCTGGCTGTCCTCCAGTAAATCAGGTTTAATCTGAAAACTTGGTCCACAGTTGATATCCCTTTCCTGAAACCTGCTTGGTATGGGCTGAGGGCTCCCACCTCCTCAATCCATTCCTGTAGCCTGTTCAGGAGGACCCTTCCAAACAACTTCTGCGCTACATCTATGAGACTAATTGGTCTGTAATTGGCTGGGAGCAGGGGAGATCCCTTTTTAAAAATCGGGACCACCTCAGCCCCCAGCCAAGTACTTGGGATTTCCATCCCACTTAGGACACCATTGAAAAGGGTTACGAGGTAAGGCGCCCAGACGGTGGGCTCCTGCTTATACAGATCTCCCGGCAGGCCATCCAGCCCTGGCGCCTTCCCCGCAGCCAAGCCTGAAATTGCAGCTATTACCTCACTCAAAGTTATTTGGTCCGCCTGCAAGCCCTGGGTCACTGTTTCAATTCTCACAGGAATTTCTCCAGGTTCGGCGCTATATAGCGACTCGAAGTGGGCCTGCCACACTCCCGGCGCTATGTTAGGCTCCACTGCCGAACGAAGACTCCCCGATCCCCCGTTCACTATTCTCCAAAACAGTCGTTGGTCTTGAACTGCTAGGGCCTTTGTGAGCGCTTCCCACTGACTTTCCTCCCATTCTATCCTAGCTTGTATGAGAAGCTTCTTGTAAGCTTGTCTACACTGCTTGAGGTGGTCCCCTCCCATGCCCTCCTTAATAACTCCAAGCAGTTCTGTTTTAGCTTGTCTGCAGGCTTTGTTGTACCATTGTGTTTTACCTATGGGCCTCGCTTTTGACTTTTGTGTTTTACATGTCAGATGGGGTACCACCGCTTTTATGAGTGTTTTATGGACGTCGGACAATTTACACCTTATGTCCGTTTGGTTAGCCACACTATCGAGGGCCCCAGCCATTTCTAGGATTGGGGTGATCTCTTTATAAAGCTGAGGGATTTTATCCTTGTTTGTGACCATCTGCTCCCACTTGATTCTTCTCCTGGTGTTATCTATAAGGAGAGAGCGATGATTCCCTACCTCTTGAGTCACTAGACCTTGCGGTGCTGGGTGGGTGAGATCTAACTCGAGTGCGTTATGGTCACTATCCCCCCTGACGGTAACCCTGAAATCCTGTATTAATGGCCACCTCGACAGTTGGACCAAAATGTAGTCTAGGTGTGACTCCCTTCCTAGACGGTTATAGGTGGTTTTGCCTGGCGTGTCCGAGATAGTGCGCCCATTACACGCTCTAAGACCATACCTTAGCGTGAGAGCCATAATTTGTAATGCTAGCGGGGTCCAGGCTTTCGGTGGTGTCACATCAGCCCCTGGTACAGCCCACCTCTCCTCTTCTTCTGATAAAAAACCTTCCTGGAGCCCGGGAAGTGGCTCATAGTGGGAGTTAAAGTCTCCACCCACCACGTAGAAGGAATCAATTGGCAGTTCAGATAAGAAGTTTGATAGTTCATTAAAAGCCGGTGATTCTTTTGCCTTTCCCATGGGCCTGGAATAGATATTGACCAGAAGGAGGGTGATTTTGTTTGGCCATGTCAGTGTAACCGCGAGGATATCATCGGAGCCGCATGGGAGCCTTGTAGCCACACAGCCCAAATGTGCAGCTACCCATGTCGTGAGACCCCCTGAAGGTCGACCTTTGCCTTCCCACCTGGCTGGGATACAAAAGGATGCATACCCTGGGTACTCACAGTCCTCTCTGGCCCAGGTTTCCTGGAACATACATACGTCGCCAGTTTCGATGTAATTTCCCCATGTGGGGTCTGCCAGCTTATTGGTTAGTCCCGCAATGTTCCAGGAGATTATCCTCAAGTGTGCTGTGGTTGGGGGTATTACGGCGAGGGGAAAATGTGACTCCAGGGCTCCAGAGTCCCCCATTTCGTTGGGGGGGGAAAGTACAGCTATTCGCTCTTCAGTAGCTTCTCCATCAGTGGCAAAATTAAATAGCTCAGTTTGGCCATGTTCTAGAGTGAATGAGTCATTTCGTGGGCCAGGGATTGCAACGGGGGACCTTATCTGGGGGTCCGAAGGGCCAAGGAGGTCAGGTTCCCCTGGTGTAGGACTATTGGTGGTCAGTCAGTCGACCCCATCCAGCCCATTAAGACAATTAAAGCGATTGAAGTCGCAAAAGGGTGTATCCGGTGGTTGGTAGTATGGGCGATGGATTGAGCCTTTATGGTTGCGTCTATAGTCCACCCTTGTCCATTTGTCATAAGTTTGAGGCTGGTACCTAGGAATAGGAGGAAAGAAAAAGGATACAGGGAGGGTTTGTATCGTGGAATCAAGGGACCGGTGCATTCCTTCACAGATGTGTCGAACCGTGCCTGGGTCTTTAAAGGTTACCATGATGCAATCCCCTACTATGGTTTTCCTGGTTTTCCCCAGCCATGGTACCCTCCTCACCATAATGATTTCATTGTTAAAGTGAGAAGGCAGGGGTCGGTTCCAGTTTAACCATTTAATTACCTTCTTCTTGAGGGATTGATAGTCCTCATGTTCTCCTGATCTTAGATGGGGGGCGCCTGCTAAGATCACCATTAATCTATTTGCCTCCGGTGGGAGGTCTGGTCTCCGTGGTCTAGGAGTTGGACAGCCTGGTGTTGGTGGAAGATCGGTGACCTGATCTTGGTTTGTTCCAGTGGGCTCCGTTTGTGAGCTATGTGAAGCTGATACCGCTGAATGGATAGGTCTGTTGCCTGGCTTGTTGTGCTGTGCTTGGAGTTGCACAGACATAAGAGGTTGCAGGGGGGCTGCTGGTGACTTGCTTTTAGGTGGGGCTTTGCTGGCATTCGCTGCAGTGTCTGTTGGAGTGGTTCCCCCACCCCGGGACTGGGATCCCGCTGGTTTTGCCTGTTTACTTACTAGGGAGTTAAGGGTGGTAAGAGAGGTCTCTAGTAAGGTAAGCCTGATATCAATTTTTTTGAGACTATCACTGATAGGCTGCAGGAGGGAGCGGAGTAAAAATTCGATACTCCCCTTTGCAAGGAGAGGGTGGTTAGTATTCGGTGTATTAGCCTCTGACTCTTTGGAGATGGGGATTGTGCTGGGCTTTAAGAGCTTGGGTGGTGGGGCTAACTCCGTATTCTTGGTCAATATAATAGAGTTAGTCTTACTCTTACCAAAGTCCAGATGTGCTGTTTTAGATTTCCCCCTTCCCCCCGCTGATTTCCGTGCCCGTTTACTGGGTGGGGGCCTATGTATCTCAGCCATAACTTTTAATTTGGGCTTATTTCTATTTGCCAGTAGTACTGGTTGGATTTGGGTTATCAGATCCACGGGAGTGTGGGAGATCTCTAAATGTGCTGACTCTATGATTTTTTCAGATGGTAACCCCTGTCGTGGCATCTTCCCTTAATAAAGCGGGGAAGTCCTCCATTGTAGATATATCTAAGCTAAGGGATAGCGCACCTACTTCCTGGGTAGTGGGGTGGGGGGTAATATCTGGCAATGGCCTGTTTTTCATAGCTTCAATGGAGCGCCTACGCTCCACCCTGCGTTGTTCGAGTGAGCCTTCCGGGTCAGAGTCAATTTTGTTAGCTTTAAAATAATTGTCCAGTGTCCCAGAGCAGGAGGCTCCCTCCCTGGCGGGGGTTTCCCGTGGGGGGGGCGTATGCATATCCTGATTTCGGGTGCAGGAAAAGATCAAGAGGGGGGGCCCAGCCCAGCCTCCTCCGGCCTCTGACGGCCTAGGACGGTCCCGCCCTTGTCCCGGGCTTCTCCCGGTCGCTCCCGCTCGCTCCCGCGAAGCGGTGTTCCTGCAGGTCTTATATTGGTGGAACTATGTGATAGGCGGGGGGGCGTGGCCAGCGGGGAGAGCAGCCCAGGTGTTGCTAGTTGGGCGCGCAGGGGCTCCTGGTCGCTGGAGTCCCCTGCTAGCTCGCAGCCCCGCTGGTTCTCTTACCTGCCCCCGCGTTCCTCCCAGGCTCCTCCAGGCAGTCCACAGGCAGGATACGACGCGCTGCGGGACCCGCGAAGCGGGTCCGGCGAGTCGTGGGCTTCAGTGCAGGTCCGCTGGGCAGCTGAAACGATGCGCTCCTCCTCCTACTACAAGGTACGCGAAAAGGGTGTCCCACAGGCACAGGGACGACGGCGACTTTTCACTTCGTTGGCGGGGGGGCGTGGCCAGCGGGGAGAGCAGCCCAGGTGTTGCTAGTTGGGCGCGCAGGGGCTCCTGGTCGCTGGAGTCCCCTGCTAGCTCGCAGCCCCGCTGGTTCTCTTACCTGCCCCCGCGTTCCTCCCAGGCTCCTCCAGGCAGTCCACAGGCAGGATACGACGCGCTGCGGGACCCGCGAAGCGGGTCCGGCGAGTCGTGGGCTTCAGTGCAGGTCCGCTGGGCAGCTGAAACGATGCGCTCCTCCTCCTACTACAAGGTACGCGAAAAGGGTGTCCCACAGGCACAGGGACGACGGCGACTTTTCACTTCGTTGGCGGGGGGGCGTGGCCAGCGGGGAGAGCAGCCCAGGTGTTGCTAGTTGGGCGCGCAGGGGCTCCTGGTCGCTGGAGTCCCCTGCTAGCTCGCAGCCCCGCTGGTTCTCTTACCTGCCCCCGCGTTCCTCCCAGGCTCCTCCAGGCAGTCCACAGGCAGGATACGACGCGCTGCGGGACCCGCGAAGCGGGTCCGGCGAGTCGTGGGCTTCAGTGCAGGTCCGCTGGGCAGCTGAAACGATGCGCTCCTCCTCCTACTACAAGGTACGCGAAAAGGGTGTCCCACAGGCACAGGGACGACGGCGACTTTTCACTTCGTTGGCGGGGGGGCGTGGCCAGCGGGGAGAGCAGCCCAGGTGTTGCTAGTTGGGCGCGCAGGGGCTCCTGGTCGCTGGAGTCCCCTGCTAGCTCGCAGCCCCGCTGGTTCTCTTACCTGCCCCCGCGTTCCTCCCAGGCTCCTCCAGGCAGTCCACAGGCAGGATACGACGCGCTGCGGGACCCGCGAAGCGGGTCCGGCGAGTCGTGGGCTTCAGTGCAGGTCCGCTGGGCAGCTGAAACGATGCGCTCCTCCTCCTACTACAAGGTACGCGAAAAGGGTGTCCCACAGGCACAGGGACGACGGCGACTTTTCACTTCGTTGGCGGGGGGGCGTGGCCAGCGGGGAGAGCAGCCCAGGTGTTGCTAGTTGGGCGCGCAGGGGCTCCTGGTCGCTGGAGTCCCCTGCTAGCTCGCAGCCCCGCTGGTTCTCTTACCTGCCCCCGCGTTCCTCCCAGGCTCCTCCAGGCAGTCCACAGGCAGGATACGACGCGCTGCGGGACCCGCGAAGCGGGTCCGGCGAGTCGTGGGCTTCAGTGCAGGTCCGCTGGGCAGCTGAAACGATGCGCTCCTCCTCCTACTACAAGGTACGCGAAAAGGGTGTCTTACAAGTATAACTTTCCACGGGGACAGGATGAAGACATGGAGTTGAGGCTCACTGAACTCAGAAGTTATGAACACACCTTTTAATGAAGGTGGTTTTTAAACTGTGTGTTTGAAAATGCCACTTTCAGAAAGTGGGCATTTTCTCACTTTACCATCTTGTGTGCCTCTGACTCTTTGTGTATTCAGCGTCTGGTGTTGAAGTGACTGGAGCTGGAGATGTGCATTCACTCTACACAGTCACTTGTGGGGCTGGCGTGGGCCCTGCCTTACCTGGGTGGCTCATCACTGGGCTAAATAGAGCTGGTCTTCACTTAGAGTGGTGGGAGTAGTTTTGCTTGCGCCTGAGTACGGTGTCTCCTTTTCACAATGCTCCCCTGTGGTCATTCTGCACCAGGGAGGACAGGACTGGTTTGGAATGGGTTCAGAGACCCTTGTTACAAAGAGAACAATGACAAAATGGGGAATAAGTAGTGGACCTTAAACCCAGGACTTTAGATTACTTCAAGGGACAAGAGGACCCTGCCAAGAAGAAGAGCAGAATGACTGTGTGAGGAGCACTGCCTTTTCTGCGTGTGGGCTGGGTTTGCCTGCAGTTGCTGTTTCTGTCTGTGGTGGATGTACCCTGCTGTGGTGTCCTGTTTGTGAAGAATCTCCAAGAGCTTGTGTGTGCTGGCTTCATGTTGGAAATCTCAGGGATACAAAAGACTTCAGTAAAGATCCTTGGTGGATCTGAATGTAACCTACCTGGAACGAGGGCTGAGAACTGTGCCGCTAGTGTGTGTGGGGTGTGATGGCCTGCTGTTGCTGCACCAGGTTGGAGCAAGCGAAGGACTGGATGGATCTTCACCTCTTTGTAAAGGAAAGTGCATGCTGAGGGCTTTATTCTTTGCTTTCTCAAAGGCAAGAGAGCACTGGATTTCTCTTCCCCAACGGAGAAAATGCTAAAGGAACAAATCACAACCAGCCCGCGCTGAGCGCTGCTGTGCCGAAGTGGGTTGAATTTTAAAAACAGAAGCGTTGGCTCCATGCCAAAGACTCCCTCATGGGGACCAGTCTGCAGGGAAGCTTGGCTGGAGCGGTGACAGGATGCAGTGGCAACGGGGATTCCGAAGCGAGTAAACGTGTGGGATCATAAGCCTTTGTTAATGCCCAAAGATACCTGGTTCTGTGGGGAAAATGCCTTACTGGCATGAGTGGCAGCACAAAGAAAAATCCCATCACTGCTGTCTGGCAACCTACAGGAAAATCGGACATCAACGCAGCCACCCACCCAAGCCAGCTGGCAGCGCAGAGAGGAATACGCGGTGCAGTGCATTGACCGTGTGATGGGGGAGGAGCCGAGCCCTCATCGCCCCAGTCTCACAGGTGGGGCGCGCCGACACCTGGCTGACCGTTCATTGGTGCCTCCTGTCACTGAGAGCAATGAGGAGCTGTTGCGGCAGGTGAGAGTCCACTGAGGGCGGATGTGAGGCCCAGACCAAGCGGCTGCATTGTGTCTAAAGCAGCTGCAACACATTTGCGGGCAGCTGCAATTGGGGGCCATTTTGCCTGCAAGAGACCCAGCAAGATCTCCTCACCGACGGCGGCAGGGCATGTCCACCCCCCCCATCCCAATCTCGTCCTGGAGGAATTTTCCTTTTCTTTGTCAATTGCGTTGGAACGCAGATGCACAGCACAGATACGGGAAGCTGCCTTTCCAGTCCAGAGGGGCCAGGATTAAAATACACATGGGTGCTTCCTCAGCACCAGGGACATTACTGTAATTCCTGTGGTAGGTGTGCATGTGTCCCTGCCACCAGAGTTTTAGGAAGCCTACTGCATAATACCTATAAGGAGCAGTGGAGTAAGGTGCCCTATCACCTGAAGATGAGGTGGTAGTAATATGTCTAGGGTGATTCCTGTACAGCGAAATGTGGTCATTTATGGATGTTATCCCTAATCCAACAGACTGCATGTGATATGTTAATGTCATAAAGTACCTGGATGATGTGGTGTGCATTGTGATGGTGCTTTTCACAATGTTTGATAACGTTTACCACCTATAAGTACTGCGTTAGTTCCACTAAATATTTATGACATTGCCTAGCTGGCAAAAGTGATTTATGATCAATGTGATAGAACTACAATTGCCTAGTTGGCAAAGTGATTATTGATTTATGTCAGTGTGGGCTAATGTATTTGTCATATACTGGAAAGTGATTTATGTAATATCGTGACTATTATCTAGTTGGCAAGGTGATTATGGATTTATGTGAATGTGGTCTAATGTGTTTTATGCATAATACAAAGGATATTTTCATATAACCTTGTGTGGAGTCTCTTTTGTGGTGTGTCTAGTGTGTTACTGGTGAGTGTGTGTGTTGCGCAAACACTTTACACACATTGCCTCTGGGATAAGTCTGACTGCTCTGCCAAGCTAACAAGGGAGTGAGCAGGAGTTATCTTAGGTATGTTACTCTCATACCCTGACTAGAGTGGTGGGTTTTGCCTGGTTTAGGTGCATACCCTAGCCAACCAGAAACCCAATTTCTAACACAGAGCAAACCCTAAAACTCAGCGGGGAATAGACCCTGGTTGCTGCACTCACGATATCCTAAGCTTGCACCAATGTCCCCAAAGGGCTTGGGTCGCCTACACGGAAGACACAACCCGCTGGGCCTAATAGCTGGCTCACCACAGATTAGAAAGTGCTTTCTTCAGTGCAACCAGGTCTACTTGAGCCCATCAACCTGTTAACTTTCCTTTTCACAGGTACCATACTACAAGATGGCAGATTAAGGGCAATAGTAATTTTTCCTGGAGAAAATTTGGGAAATCACATTAAAGTTCATAACAAGGCATATGGTGGGTCTGTTAGCCAGTGCGCAGCTCTAGCGAAATGCTAATTAAGCTTGTGTTACACAAAATTCACAACATTTCTGATTACCCGATTATGCATCATTTTTTACTCTGTAGAGACTGGTTTGAGCATAAAATTTCTCAGTCTCCTGCCAGTAACTTCCATTATTTTATTAAGTGTGGTATGCCCTCAGGTGAACATTTCATACGAGTCACTGAAAAACCACACTTTGCCTAATTCTGCAAACGTTTTGTGAAATATCATGAACAAATATAGTCAATTTCATGCACCTTGATCAATGAATATCAGGGGGAAAGTGTAGAGGAAACTATTTGGGTGATAGTTCTCTGAATTTGAAACTTCTGCAAAGATGAAAGTTGAGTCAGACATCAATAGCCACTGAATGTGTCATTACTTTCTCTGGAAAAGGCATCACAGAGTCTGAGGCAACTGTAAAGGGTCCTGCATGTAATGTGGTTTTAGAGGACTTTAAAGTAAAATAGAAACATGAGTCATTTTGCTGAATGACTACATATGGCCCCACTGCTCACAAAAGAGAAAGTTCCCCATGCACTATATTCAGCTAAACATCCTTTACCACGCGGATTTTACTACGCGTGGCCTTTATAACGCATCCATTACAACACAAGTCGTTACCACGACTTGCGCTGGAGGGTGCTAAAGGATTAAAAATAGTAAATTTACTATCCCAACACCTTCCCTAGGGTCCACGGTGACTGGTGTTAGAATAGTAAATTATACTATTTGAAATCCGCGCCCCCAACGCAAGTCGTGGTAATGACTCGCGTTGTAAGGGATGCGGTGTAAAGGGATGCGTTGTGACGGTACGCGTTGTACCGTCATACATCCCTATATTCACAAAGATGTTCACCTGGGTCCAGGTTTGTCCCCAGGTACCTTCATTTAAGTAAGTGCAGAGTCGCTGCTGTGCATAAGGGGTTTTGCCCATTCTAATACCAAAGCAGACAGGAGAAAAACATCTAGCTCATGTGGTGCAATGTTTACAAGAGATTGGCTTAGGAGGTGCCGCTCTTAACTGGCTAATGTCTTTCCTATCAGGCAGATCCTTCCAAGTCATATCACCTCCTTATGGCTCCCAGGTGCAGTTCACACATCACAGGGTTCCGCAGGGCTTGGCTCTGAGCCCAACATTATTTAATATCTACATCCCTAGCAGGAGTTGCAAAAAGTAGGGGCCTTTCCCTGGTCTCATACACTGATGACACTCAGCTTGTAATCTCTCTATCTAACAACTCTGACCAACACATAACCAAGTTCCGAACTCACATGATCCCCATGGCAGATTGGATGGCAGCCAACTGCCTTCAGTTGAATACAAGCAAATCCAAGACTCGTCTTCTGGGACGAGACATGCATCTTTGGAGTGATGAATGGTGGTCTGGCGCGTTGGGAGTTCCCCATACCCTAAGGAAACTGTAAAAAACGCGTGCGTTTGCTTTGACTGTGCACTTACCTTTTAGGCACAGACAAAATCTGTGGCTGGCAGCTGCTTTGAACTCCTACGAGAACTGAAGCCACTGTTTGGGTTTTTGATGCTCCAACGTGCCAGACCATTATCCAATCTTCTATCCTTTCTTGAAGGAATTATTGTAATTCTCTCTATCTGGGTACTAATAAGGTGGGCATCAATCACCTTCAGAGGGTGCAGAACACTGCGGCATGGAACCTCTTCATTCTCCCAAAATCCTGCCCTTACTCCAAATTCATTCATAAGTTGCACTGGCTTCCGGTAGAAAGGAGAATTCACTTCAAATTCTTGTGTATCTCTCATAGAATTTTCTATGCACAAGCCCCTCCTGCTCAAACTAATCTCCTTACCCTGTATGTAGAGGAACGTGACATCCACTCCTCTTATCAACATCTGTTACGTGTTCCTCATGTTAGAAGCGCATGGGCTGGAGGTTGGTCGGTCCGGGCTTTAGCTTCCTCTCTCTGGAATGCTCTCCCATGCACTATCAGGAGCATACAGAATCATGGGGTTTTCAGGATGGCAGTTAAGACTTGGCTCTTCCCTGAATAATCCTCTGTTCTGCCCCCTTCTTCGGTCTGGTAATTTATGGATCTAGCGCTGGAACGTCCCATTGATGATGCAGCCATGCGCTATAAAAATCTGCTAACATAGCATAATATGTCAAAGGGCTTTCTATCTGGCACACAGAAAGCACAAAGAGTCGCAGGTGTACCCACTAAATATCAAAAACACAATTTCAATGGGAATCAATATCGAAAATAAAATGTCGACAGGTAAGTCTAGATTTTCTATACCTAACTTCACATATATGTATTTACATCTTCAAGGAATATCTCAAGGTACATAGATCTGGATTAATAAATAGTTAAGCTAGACTTCCCACTTTTCGATGTTTTGTCCCTTGATTTTTTAGCCTCAATATTTTAGTATTACAATCTTGTTTGTGTCGATATTTAATAGTACAACCTTGCAGGTGCGTCTTCTGTATATCGAAACCACAATATCGACGGGACACAATATCAAGGACAGAATACTGAAAATATAATATCGACAAGTATGTAAATCTAGATTTTCTATACCTAACTCCACATATATGTATCGACGCGTACATAAATCTTTTTCAAGATACATAGATGTGGAGTTAGGAATAGTAAGTACCATACTTTCCTATATCACTTACCTTTCAATATTCTGTCCTCAATATTGTTGGTGTCCACAATCCACATTAAGGGGCTTATTAGGATTGCGGATTTTCCGCATCGTCTGGGCCGGCGGAAGCCACCGCCGGCCCGGAGGATGCGGAAAATCCGCAGCAGACCCACCAAAGACCCACCGCCACATTAGGATGGCTGGTGGGTCCTGGTTTCCGTCCGCAGCTTTTCCGCCGCGGCTGGCTTACAACCGCGGCGGAAAGCACTAATATGGTGACGGTGTCTTTCAGACACCATCAGCCAGATTAGGATGGGCTCAGATACATACTTTTCCGCTGCGGCTTTTCTGCCGTGGAAAAGCATTTGTAACTTCACTGCGGGGGCTCGTTGCAGGCCCACTTGGTGAAAGGGGGTGGGGGGTGCACATGGGGGTGTGGTACCCCCCTGCATTTGTATGCAGAAAGCGGCAGGCACCGCGCGGTGCCTGCCACTTTCCACATACAAATGCAATGCGTGCATTTTTAACATTGCTGCGGGTGCAGCTTGAAGCCGCACCCGCCGCAATGTTAAAAATAGAGGATGTGACCGCCAGGGTGGCGGTCACATCCTAATTGCACAGGCGGGAACTCCGCATGCCATGCGGAGGTTCCCTCCTACTCTGGGGTCGTGGACGGACGCAAGTCCGTCCGCGATCCTAATGGGCTCCTTAGTCGTGTAACCAGAACTGCATAACTAATTGCAATTGCCTCATCATAGGGGCTCGCACTCTTCGTCCCTTATTTCATGTTATCCCAATGGTAAACTCACACACTTATTTACCTCAAGGATGGACAAAGGTTTTAGAGTTACAGCTAAACAGAGTTGATGCAATTCCTAGAAAAAAGTTTGATGTTTTAAGAGGGAGATTGGAGGCTGAGAGCCTGGTGGGAGGTTGTCCAGATCTGTGAAGAATAACTAATTTCTAACTCATGCTACCCTGCCTTCTTTACTCACTCATATTACTTGGCACAAGAGTCTGGCCATTATAGGTTCCACAAATGACAAGTGTTACTATAAATAATATCTGTTTTGCTAGCCTCGAATATAAAAAGTGCCTGACTTGTCGTTCTAGTGTGTGCTCATCACAGAAAGCTTCATTTGCATGATTTAAACCATTCCCTTGCCCCCTCATGCATGTTCTTTGTGTTCCGAATTGCCAATGAAAATACACAAGTACAGAATGAGACATATACTTGCATTGCAACACCTTTCTGTAGTTCCAAGGACCTCAAAAACCTTAGGTCAGTTCAGGCCCGGTTCTAGAGGGTGGGATGGGTGGGCCAGACCCACCCAAACATGAGCCTTGACCCTGGCAGTGACGACACGAAGGCCAGTAGTAAATGGCCACTTTCATTTAAAACGTTCCTCTGAAAGTTATTTTTCTTCCTGTTCTGGGAGTTGGTGATTGGGACTGGACTCTCTCTCACAGGCACCCCCAATCACTCATCTTCTTTTAGAAAGGTGGGTTGAATCCCTGCCCACTTGTGCAGGTAAAATAGTGGCTTGGCGAAGGGACAAATTGTCTCTTTCACCTTGGGTAACCTTAACCATTCTGTTGTGTGGATGATTCCTTTTCCATTCCACCCTGGAGAAAAAAAATGTTTCTCTGGATTCACCTTTCCTGGCCCCTGCAGGTGCTTATCAGATCAGGCATTGAGGAGGAACTGAGCAGGTGAGAGAATGTCTGGCTATTTGTCTTTTCTTTTTAGAATCATCAGGGAAGGCTCAGCAAGACACATACTTCATGTATGCTTTATTTTAACAGTGATTATCATGATCAAGGCGGGCTCTGCCATGGATGTAGGACAACAATAATAATGTCCAGATAACTGGTGATTAATGATCCTGCCAATTTTTTATCTGTTGGTAGTTTTGAAATGCAGATAAAATGTATTTTATGTAGATAGCTCAGTGGGTTACTGCCTTTGTCACAGAGATTCTTGTGTTACCTGGAGTTCAGAAGTAACAATCCTATTATAGGACAGTGACCTATGAAATGTCACCAAAGAGCTGCATGCAAACCTCAATGATATAGTTAGAACGTAGCTTTTTATGTGTGTGTTGTAATATAGTTAGAACATTTCCAGAGTCTTTCATTATTCTAATGTTGCTAAAAAGAGTTTGTTTGGTCAGATATAAATTTTAATCAGTAAAGCCAACCCCTAACCCCTTGGGTATGCTTTAAATCCTGAATTTGTGCTTCTCCAGATCAAACCCTCTTAAAATACACTTCCCACCAGTGTGGATGATGTGACTCCTACACCTTTTAGTCCTCTGGCTTATGTGACATTCCATGTAGACTGATTTACATACTTGCATGATTGATTTTCTCTCTATAATGTGTGCATGATGTTAAGTACTGTGACAGCCTACACTGATGTAAGTAGCGCTATACAACAAATGCAATGCATATGAGAGAGGGGCTACGGAGGGATGAGGGGCACTGGAGGAGGGTGGCCATGATGGGAATCTGAGGAGGAGGTCTACAGGTGAGGGCTATGTAGAGATGAAGGGCGGTAGTGGAAGGTGGTAGTGAGGGAATCCGAGGAGGAAGTCAATAGGGGGGGCTACGGAGAGATGATGGGCGGTGGAGGGGGTTGGCAGTGATGGAATCCGAGGAGAACGTCATGGGGTGGAGGGGGGACTGGCAGGGATTGAGTCAGAGGAGGAGGTCATGAGGGGGAGGGGCTACAGAGAGATGAGGGGCACTGGAGGGGGATGGCAGTGAGGGAATCCGAGAAGGAGGTCAATAGGGGGGCTATGGAGAGATGAGGGGCACTGGAGGATGTTGGCAATGAGGGAATCTGAGGAGAACGTCATGGGGTGGAGGGGGGAGCTACAGAAAGATGAGAGGCGCTGGTGGAGGGTTGCAGTGAGGGAATCCGAGAAGGAGGTCCTGAGGGGGTGGGGGTTTGGAGAGGTGAGGGGCACTGGAGGTGGGTGGCAGTGAGGGAATCAGAGGTGGCGGTTGTGAGGGGCTACGGAGACATGTTGGGAACTGCAGGAGAGTGACAGTGAGGGAATCCGAGGAGGAGGTCAATAGGGAGAGGGTCTACATAGAGATGAGGGGCCCTAGGGGTCAGTCGCAGTGAGGGAGTCCGAGAAGTAGGTCAATGGGGGGGTACAGAGATGAGGGGCAATGGAGGAGGGTGGTAGTGAGGGAAGAAGGAGGTCAATAGGGGGAGGGGCTACAGAGAGATGAGGGATACTGGTGGAGGTTGGCAGTGAGTAATCCAAGAAGGAGGTCAATGTGGGGTGGAGGCTTCAGAGCTTTATTGCTTTTATTGTATTGCCTGTATTTTCATTGTTGTGTCTGTGACTGCTGTTCTCTGTCTTCCTCCGTGACCGTTTTTCTTCCCTCTGTTCCCTTCGCTGTCCCCGTGCTCTCTCTGCCCTGTCTTTCCTTCTGTGCCCCTCGCTGCCCCTGTGTCTCTGCCCTGTTTTCCCTTCTGTTCCCCTCGCTGCCCCCGTGCCTCTCTGCCCATTCTGCCTTCTGTTCTAAGCTGCCCCTGTATTTTTGTGTTTTGTATTTTTCCTCTGTGCCACTCGTTTTTCCGGTATTTCTATGCCCTTTTGCCTCCTGTGCCACTCGTTTTTCCCTCGTTTTTGTGCCTTTTGCCTTCTGTTCCACTCGTTTTTTGTGCCCGTCTGCCTTCTGTGCCACTCGTTTTTTCTCTCGTTTTTGTGCCCCTTTTGCCTTCTGTTCCACTCATTTTTTGTGCCCTTCTGCCCTCTGTTCCACTCGTTTTTTGTGCTCTTCTGCCCTCTCTGCCATTCATTTTTCCCTCGTTTTTGTGCCCATTTTACCTTCTGTTCCACTTGTTTTTTGTGCCCTTCTGCCCTCTGTTCCACTCGTTTTTATGCCCTTCAGCCCTCTGTGCCACTCGTTTTTCCCTTGTTTTTGTGCCCCTTTTGCCTTCTGTTCCACTCGTTTTTTGTGCCCTTCTGCCCTCTGTTCCACTCGTTTCTTTGTGCCCTTCTGCCCTCTGTGCCACTCCTTTTTCCCTCGTTTCTGTGCCCCTTTTGCCTTCGGTTCCACTTGTTTTTTGTGCCCTATTGCCTTCTGTGCCACTCTTTTTTCCCTCAATTTTGTGCCCCATTTTCCTTCTGTACATTGTCCCTCACCGCCTCGCCGCTGTGTCCCCTGCAGCCCCGCCCCCCTGACGGCCCACTGCCCATTCGCTGCCCGCCTCCCACCTCCCAGCTGCTGCTCCCTCCACCTCCCCATATATGTTAGCCTCTGCGCGGCCGCGCAGCTGGTGAGCCTAAGGCAAGCCCGTCTGTGCCTGTCCGTGCCTGGACCGCGCCCAGCACCACAACCCCTGGCCCCTACGCCCACCACAATGACCGCTGCCACTACGATGCCGGCACTTTGCACGCTCTCAACTCCGGAAGGAGCCACACCTTCTTCAAGGCTGCCCCAAAACGACCACACGGCCCCGTCACCTGCCGGAACTACAGCTACACCAGCCTCAGAGGCGACAAACCACCCGCCAAGAAAGACCCCAACCACCTCTGATGCATACTACTGAACACCCGCTCCACATGCAAGCATGCCGTTGAGCTCTGGGACCTGCTCGACAAACCATCCCTGGATGTCCCCTTCCTGACAGAGACCTGGTTTAACGACTCTTCTGCACCCAACATTGCCATAGCCATCCCAGACGGCTACAAGATCACCCGCAAAGACGCACCACCGGAGTCGGATGAGAAATCGCCATCATCCACAAGAACAGCATCAGGGTCTCGACTAGCATCGACGACGTGCTCAGCACCACTGAACACATGCATTTCCAGATCCACACAGACCCTAACTCCACCCTCAGAGGCACCCTCGTCTACCGACCCCCGCACCCCACCCCCAGTTCAGCGACTCCATCGCCAACTTGATCAGCCCTGACCTCCACTGACTACATCCTCCTCGGAGACCTGAACTTTCACCTTGAGAACAACAACGACAACAACTCCACAACCCTGACCGATAACCTCGCCAACCTCAGACTGAAGCAACTCGTCACAACGCCCACACACTCCGCCGGCCACATGCTCCACCCGGTCTTCTCCTCAAGCCTGCATGTCTCCGTAAGCCACACCACCCTGGACCGACCACCGCTGTATCCACTTTGCCTTCCAGAAGCCCACCACACACCACCGCGCCCAATAGATCCCCCGCCGCTGCTGGAGCAAAATCACCGAAGACCAACTATACGCAAACCTCGCTCTCAGCGCACCCACCAAACCCTCCAACAGCGACGACGATGCCCACAGCCTCAGACGCTGGATCGAGGACTGCGCCAACACCCTCACCCGCTGAAGAAACCCCCCACAGAGACCCCAGCAAGAGGGCCAGCAAGTTCACCCCAGAACTCCTAGCCGCCAAGCAAGCCTGCTGGAAACTAGAGAAGAAATGGCACAATGAACAAACTCCGGAAAGCCACGCAGCACACAAGGACGCCATCTGCAACCCTCACCACCTCATCAGGGCAGCCAAGAGGACCTCCTTCAAAGACCTCCTCGAACAACAACGCACACAATAGCAAGGAGCTCTTCAACATTGTGAAGGAACTCTCCAACCCCAGCTCCAACACCAACAACATCCCGCTGTCTCAAGCCCTGTGCGACTCCCTCGCCACCTTTATCCACTGCAAGATAGCAGACATCCATGACAGCTTCAACACCCAGACAGCCCCAACAGTCAGCAACACAAAAGGCCCTCCGCACACCAATGACCACGACCCCCTGCCAACCTGGGACGGCGTGCGCATCAATGACACCATCAAGACCATGCGCACAATCCACTCCGGCTCTCCGCCAGACCCAATCCCGCACCACATCTTCAACAGAGCAAGAAGCTCCTCCGCACCCCACCTGCGCAACTTCATCAATCTCTCCCTTGAGACCGCGACCTTCCCAGAGATCTGGCAACAAGCTGAGATCAATGCCCTATTCAAAAAACCTATCGCTTCTCGGCCTTTTGGCTAAGATCAAGTGTAGTATCAAAAAACCTAAGGCAGACCAAAGAGACCTCAAGAACTTCCAGCCCATCTCTCTGCTCCCATACCCGTCCAAGGTCATTGAGAAAACTGTCAACAGACAGCTAACCAGATACCTCGAAGAAAACAGAATCCTGGACCCTTCGCAGTCAGGGTTCCACAGCAACCACAGCAAACCGATGACATCAGGACCCTGCTGGACAACGGCAAGACCGCAGCACTTATCCTCCTAGACCTCTTTGCCGCCTTCGACACCGTCTGCCACCGCACACTACACTCACGCCTCCACACCACAGGGATCTGAGTCAAGGCTCTGGATTGGACCACCTCCTTCCTCTCCGGCTGAACCCAGAGTGTCCACCTCACCCCATTCCATTTCAAAGCCTCCAAGATCATTTGCGGTGTACCCCAGGGATCCTCCCTCAGCCCGACGCTGTTCAACATTTACATGGCTCTACCCGCACACGTAGCCCGACAGCACGACCTCAACATAATCTTCTACGCCGACGACACTCAGCTGATCCTCTCCCTCACTAAGGACCTCATCACCGCCAAAGCCAAACTCCATGAAGGAATGAAGGCCGTCGCCGACTGGATGAAGACCAGCTGTCTGAAGCTGCACTCAGACAAGACGGAGGTCCTCATCCTCGGCTACAACCATTCTGCCTGGGATGACTCCTGGTGGCCGATGGCACTGGGGACAGACCCGACACCCACCGACCATGCACGCAACCTGGGAATCATCCTCGACTCAACGCTCTCAATGACCAAGCAAGTCAACACCGTCTCCTCCTCCTGCTTCAACACCCTCCGCATGCTCTACAAGATACAAGAAAGACAGTCACCCCGGCCCTTGTCAGCAGCAGACTCGACTACGGAAGCACCCTCTACGCTGGAGCCCTGACCAAGCTCATCAAATGACTACAACGCATCCAAAACGCCTCGTCACGACTGATCCTCACGCCACAGCCACATCACCCCCCACCTGAGAACCTGCACTGGCTCCCTGTCAACAAGAGGATATCCTTCAAGCTCCTCACCCACACACACAAGGCACTCCACAAGACCGGCCCAGCCTACCTCAACAGACAGCTCTCCTTCTACAACCCCAATCACCAGCTATGCTTCACCAACCTCTCACTCGCCACCATCCCGCGCATTCGAAGAACAACCACCGGTGGGAGATCCTTCTCCCACCTCGCCACCAAGACATGGAACACCCACCCACTGAGCCTACGACAGACCCAATACCTACTGACCTTCAGGAGAATACTCAAGACCTGGCTGTTTGATCAGTAGTGCCAACCCCCATCCCCCCCCCCCCCCTCAGCGCCTTGAGACCCTTGCGGGTATGTAGCGCGCTTTACAAATGATTGATTGATTGATTGTGGGGCCCTGGGGGAGAGTAGCAGTCAGAGGAATCCAAGAGGAGGTCATGAGAGAGAGCTCGAGCAGTGTCACTTGCCTGATACTCCCACATCAGAAACTTCCTCTTCCCATCAAAGGGACATTACATGGAAAAAACACTTTTTTGAGAGTGATAACATTTAGAAGTAGATATGGAAAGAAAATGATGTGTTTTACTGGGCCCTTGTAAGACGAAGCAGTCCTGGCTTGACATATAAGTGACAAATCGGGCCCGCAGTGGCCCACCCAATGACCCAAATGCATCCTTGGACATCCAAATAAAAAATCATGGAGCCAGGCCAGAGTCAGTTATTAAATAGTCATATTAATGATTAATGGTCATGTTAATGATTAATGCAGTGGTAGATGGGTTTTTTATTTCTGTGAACATATGGGACATGGTGCTGCATTAATGATGCACACCATTCTGACACTATGCAAACGCTTCCTTGCATAAAGAAGGTGTTTTTCTTCTCTAGAGTTTCCTCTTTCCTTTTGTCTTGCAATAATGCGTAATTCAAGAAGCGAACTTCAAGAAAAAATGAGGAAATGCACGCGGTGGTATGAAAACATCGTTAGTTCTGTAGTTTCCTGTCAGGACCATTGCCGCAACTTAAAGCTAAGGCAACAAGTCGCAAACGGGAGGGGAACAACAACGGAAAGAAAGAGAGAGAGAGAAAGAGTGGGAGAAAGGCGTAGAGAGGGAGGTGGGAGAGAGAGAGAACCACAGAGGGACAGTAAAAGGGTGACCAGGCGACAGGGAGATGGAGAGAGAAAGAGAGAGGGAGGGAGAACGCGAGTGGGTGAGAGTGAGAGATGGAGAGAGAGAGCGAGAGAGAGAGGGTCGGAGGGAAGAAGAGAAGAAGGGAGACAGGTGGCGGGCAAGGATCAAGAGCTACACAGCTGGATGGATGGATGGCTGGCTGGATGGATGGATGGATGGCTGGATCAATGGATGGAGGAGAGAGACAGCCCATCATTAAAGCGGAAAAGAAAGCAAAATATGTAGTACATTTTACAAAGTATAGTACATTTTTTATGTAAATATTAGATTAAAAACTAATTTGAGGAAAATATGGGGCAATGTGAGAGGCACGAGAAATTCCTGAAAACAATGAATTGATCTAAGTTTGGGATCCGCTGCTTTACCCCTTCATCAGGATTTAGAAAAGGGGGTGGTGATGAACAGAGTGTCTGAATTAAGCAGACCACTCTTACCCAGTCCAAAGATCGGGGCTTGATCCATCACCGTTATTTATCTCACTGCACCATCCCAGCTCAGAACCTGGCTATATGCAAATCAGTCTGTCCCTGGCCCAGTGCATCATGGGAACAGGGCAGACTAAACTACCAAGCCAATTCTTCACCAGAAAGGAGACAAGCTACCGGGGACCGGTTTCTGGCATTTCAGCCGTCTTCGGCCCGGCTTGCTTGAATCCTGATGGTGCAGTGAGAAAGGGACTCATGTCTGAGTATACCCTGCCACACCTATAGTGGCCAAAAACGGTTTAGAAAAGGGGGTGGTGGTCTGCTTAATTCAGACACTCTGTTCATCACCACCCCCTTTTCTGAATCATTACCCCTTCATCAGAACACCCACGATGGCTCCTATTTCATTCTCAAAAGGAAAATGTCTGTGTTCCCCAAACCTTAAGGGTTTTGCAAATGACTTGCAGCGACGCCTTGACAGGATTATCATTCCTTAGAAACCGCTCTTCCGTAAGCGGAGGCTTACTATGGGTCCCGCCCAAGTGTTTGGATAGCAAAATATACAAACCCCCTTGGATATTTACTGCTAACTTTTAACGTACACAACCTGTGTGCCTCGAAAATATAGGAAATGTGCTCAAGTATCAAGGGAATAATTTGTGAGAAGCAATGTGATTTAAATTGATGGGGTCTCATCACTATACCAATACCGTATAGGCAAAGGAGTTTATAAATGTGATGAAATAGCATAAAATAAACTAAAAGTGGAGAATAACGAAAATATTGGCAAAAGTGGCACGGGACTGGCATACTCCTGTTGTATCTTGACGGCAGAGCGTCACTGTAATTCGAAGTTGACATAAAACCACCCTTCAGACCATGCCAGTCTGTTCACTCAGTACCAAAGAGACTCAATGAATTCTTTTAAACATTTTTAAAGAAACACTACTCAGTAACAGCACTCGAATAAACAACGTGGGTAGACTACACTGCCTTTAGCACAGTGACCGAGGCATCCTTTTCAAGGAGGCTGATACAGAAATAAACTATTGCTACAATGACATCAGTGTGTCAGTCTGTCAGGGACTCTTATGATGTTGATGGGGAAGCTGCTGAGGTCCCCAAAGCATTGCTGTTGACTGTTGTGAGTATGACGTCACCCTTGCTCAGACCACTGAGGCAGGTCTTGATTTCACTGTAGCTGGTAACTCTTTCAATATGGTCTGTAAAACCACCAGACCTTTTATACAGAAAATGTATTGTCTTCAAGTTCTATTGCTATTCTTAGAACCTATAGGCTTCTGGTAAAAACACACCCCACCTGCAGGAGCACAGACATTGCAGTCAATATTATTTAGTACACGTCCATACTTATGTATGCCCCAGAGTACACATATAAGATCTAGTTCAGGGCATGGGCACATAATGCATACAGTAAGGAGTATATTTGGGGCATGGATTTACAAGTTAAGGGTAGATAATGAATACATACTCTTGCAGTCTTTTTGCTAGCGATGGAGAACACATAGCACCATGCAATAAAAGGCCTGATCAGTGTCTCATCTAAGGAGAGTGCATCTAAAAACTATAACTAGAGGCATGCCGAAAAGGAGTAAGCAGACATTTTAGGACACCTAAAAACAAGGCACATCTTTTTTTGCGATAATTAAATCCACGACCCTTAGGAAGAGCACCCCTCAACAGTCCCAACCTAGACTGGTGTTACATGTAAATTATTTTTTTATAGTTTATGATGACACAAGGTCCACTGTGGTCAACTTTTTTTTAAAGCATCCACATTTTTGTGATTTCGGTCAGAACCTCTTTCAGAAGGCAGGTAGGGCTACAAGGTTCAACTGTGATGGTTGAGGCCTTTTACTCCTGATGTCCTGCAGCCTGACCTACTATGGGTAGCGAGTAACGGGCCAAGTACCCCTTCTGCACTTCACTCTCAGTGGTAGCTGTGGTCAAGCAGTCAAGTCTCCCTCGTGTGGGATGACAATCAATTGGTGGGTGTGCCAAAACCCACAGAAAATATATAACAGGTCGATCGAAGCTCCACCTAAAAAGGGCGTTGTTCAGTGAACTCATCATTGCTCAATCAATCTGAAGCACGGATTGCAGGAGTTACCTGGAGAAGAGGGTGATCGTCCAAGCAGATGAAAATCGCCAACACTGATTTGTTCCAACCAGATTCATGATGTTACTATTATTAGTACTATCATTTTGCACAGAGGATATTTTTAATTTATTTAAAATTGATTTTAAAATGACTTTTTTCTAATATTTGTAATCAATGTCATTTATTTTCCTTGACCTATAAACTTTGGTACATTACTTTATAACCATTATTTTCAATGGGAATATTATTTTCCCTTTGTTTAAAAATTTTCATTAATTTTGAATATTTATTGGTGTCATGTGTGTTTTTCTATGGCTGTTAGTCCCTTTAACCAGTTTACTTCCGTTTCGTTTTTCTTTTCCTGGTAAATGTTTATTATTTGTTCTAAAATGTTTGGGACCTTTATTTCTTCGAGCAGTGTTGTGATATTGGGATTTTTGCACACCATCTACACAAACAACGTGTTTAATCGCTCAAGACAAGCTATCAAAGGACCATTAAAGTTTCCCGCTTTGACGCCTACTTACCTGTGTGGACTGGACTGACTGCCCAAGGGATCTGTGTGTCACAGCCTCTGCCTGGAGCTCCCAACTGCTCCTTTCTGGCATCCACCCCTGAAATTACCATCTTTATTCTCGTTCATGAGGCTGAAATGCTGTAGTTGTCCCACCTAGAAAAACAAATAACTACTTCTGGAATGACTGAATGAATCTCAGCCACTGGTAATTCCATCCGTTTCTTACCAATCATGCCACCTCAGTCTGGAACCAGCCATAAGCAGATCACCTTTGGCCACGCCTCACTAGGACCATGAACGAACAGGTGTCTTCTGTGGAACATAAGTAACCTCAGGCATTGTTGGGTCTCATCATTGAGATGCAGCTTGAGTCCGATGGCACAGCGAGCACGAGGAGCACGAGACCCCCGTCCGTTGCCCTTGGGGCATCAAATTCAAACAAAAGCTATACAGCAGACCTGTTGTGACCGTCCATGCTGGACTGTTCCAACCGGAGCAGGGCCAAGTCTGATTTTCACATCGCTGGTTTTTGTCTGGAACGCAAATGGACAAAAAAGTGATGGACTGGAATTCAGCCCTATGTTGTTACCAGTGGCTAACATTACTTCAAGCATTTAACCCATCTGTTGTGTTTGTCTTAAGATGAAGTAAAGAAAAGACATTCTAAAATCAGCCTGGATGAACTCGAATAGATGTAAAAACAGCAGAAGGTGTCGTCAGACGTCATTGTTAGGCCCCAGGAACGGAGCGGGATGCAACAATAAACCGGAAAGACCTTGTTTCACCAAAGTAAACGTTTTGAAGAATTCCAGGGCGTGTATGCGACTTTGTTTACAGCTAGGTTGTTTGAAGATGGTCCTTAAAAAACACAACATGCAATCAGTCTAGACCCGCTGGTACATTTTCACACGGCACGGCGCGGAAGTGAGAGCAATGTGACAGATCGCTCAAGAAGACAAACATTTCAGTAAGAAGAAAGAGGTTTGTGTTTATGCCATTCATTGACTTCCTACATTGAACACGAAAGCATCTCTGCTCATTTTCCGTGGGACGGCACTAGCAGAAAGTCTGGCTTGTGTCCTTTGAAGTTTGCACAAAGTGTGTGAGTACATATATATATAAATATATATATATATATATATATATATATATATATATATATATATATATATATATATATATATATATATGGATTATATATATGTATTATATATATATATATATATATATATATATATATATATATATATATATATATATATATATATATATATATCAAGATTCCGCACCTTTTCCGAAGATCAAGTGAAGAGACCACAGCAGGGGAACCATCAGAAACAGCTTTATTTCAACGCATAGGCAAGTGTTAGTCCCACAACACCCGCATTAGGCGAATGCATTTCGGCGTATTGTCTGCCTTCCTCAGCGCCAGGGGTGTGAATAAATCAGGAAGGTTCGTGTTTCTCAGATGAAGTATCTGGCCCTTCCCGATAGGTTTAACAGTGTCCCGCTCCTTAAAGGTGTATCCTAACGCATACAGCCCTGGTAGGTCGTAATTGGATCGACGCCTACCAGTCCCAGCATGCAATGTTCATGTTTGTGTCTGGAAGGTGTTGCGTGGGGCGGATACACATATTAGCTGTGGAAAACCTTCCTTGTCCCATGTTCATGGAACACGCTGTCTCCTTCTGTCCCCAACCGCTTCACCCTGCTGTCACCGGGAGCGCTGTAGACGGGGACTCGGCTGTAGATCAACCGTGCCCAATGTGAGGTCGAACGGCCCCAACACCGCCGCACCTCGTCCCAGAACACACAGGGGGACTCTGGTAATTCCGGTAACCCGGATAGTATCCTCCACCGAAGCAGAATCCAGATGTCCAGAGCCTACTTAGCGAAGCGGGGGCCTCTTGGCGCGTTACTGGAACCCGCGCTGAAATATCAAGATTCCGCACATTTTCCGAAGATCAAGTGAAGAGACCACAGCAGGGGAACCATCGGAAACAGCTTTATTCCAACGCATAGGCAAGTGTTAGTCCCACAACACCCGCATTAGGCAAATGCATTTCGGCGTATTGTCTGCCTTCCTCAGCGCCAGGGGTGTGAATAAATCAGGAAGGTTTGTGTTTCTCAGATGAAGTATCTGGCCCTTCCCGATAGGTTGAACAGTGTCCCGCTCCTTAAAGGTGTATCCTAATGCATACAGCCCTGGTAGGTCGTAAGTGGATTGACGCCTACCAGTCCCAGCATGCAATGTTCATGTTTGTGTCTGGAAGGTGTTGCGTGGGGCGGATACACATATTAGCTGTGGAAAACCTTCCTTGTCCCATGTTCATGGAACACGCTGTCTCCTTCTGTCCCCAACCGCTTCACCCTGCTGTCACCGGGAGCGCTGTAGACGGGGACTCGGCTGTAGATCAACCGTGCCCAATGTGAGGTCGAATGGCCCCAACACCGCCGCACCTCGTCCCAGAACACTCAGGGGGACTCTGGTAATTCCGGTAACCCGGATAGTATCCTCCACCGAAGCAGAATCCAGATGTCCAGAGCCTACTTAGCGAAGCGGGGGCTTCTTGGCGCGTTACTGGAACCCGCGCTGAAATATCAAGTTCCGCACCTTTTCCGAAGATCAAGTGAAGAGACCACAGCAGGGGAACCATCGGAAACAGCTTTATTCCAACGCATAGGCAAGTGTTAGTCCCACAACACCTGCATTAGGCGAATGCATTTCGGCGTATTGTCTGCCTTCCTCAGCGCCAGGGGTGTGAATAAATCGGAAGGTTCGTGTTTCTCAGATGAAGTATCTGGCCCTTCCCGATAGGTTGAACAGTGTCCCGCTCCTTAAAGGTGTATCCTAACGCATACAGCCCTGGTAGGTCGTAAGTGGATCGACGCCTACCAGTCCCAGCATGCAATGTTCATGTTTGTGTCTGGAAGGTGTTGCGTGGGGCGGATACACATATTAGCTGTGGAAAACCTTCCTTGTCCCATGTTCATGGAACACGCTGTCTCCTTCTGTCCCCAACCGCTTCACCCTGCTGTCACCGGGAGCGCTGTAGACGGGGACTCGGCTGTAGATCAACCGTGCCCAATGTGAGGTCGAATGGCCCCAACACCGCCGCACCTTGTCCCAGAACACACAGGGGGACTCTGGTAATTCCGGTAACCCGGATAGTATCCTCCACCGAAGCAGAATCCAGATGTCCAGAGCCTACTTAGCGAAGCGGGGGCCTCTTGGCGCGTTACTGGAACCCGTGCTGAAATATCAAGATTCCGCACCTTTTCCGAAGATCAAGTGAAGAGACCACAGCAGGGGAACCATCGGAAACAGCTTTATTCCAACGCATAGGCAAGTGTTAGTCCCACAACACCCGCATTAGGCGAATGCATTTCGGCGTATTGTCTGCCTTCCTCAGCGCCAGGGGTGTGAATAAATTAGGAAGGTTCGTGTTTCTCAGATGAAGTATCTGGCCCTTCCCGATAGGTTGAACATTGTCCTGCTCCTTTAATATATATATATGGCACAAGTCCTAAAACAAGAAGTGGGGGGACTTACCTGGTTATGCAGTATGCAAGTGACATCACAATGCGTGACATCACAACGCGTGACATCACGCAACTTGACATCACAGCGCATGACATTACACGTGGAATCACAAAAATTGACATCATAGGAAGTGGCATAAAAAAAACACGATTTTATTATGTACGTGTGATGTTAATTTCTCGGAAACTCTGCTTTGGGATGAGTAGCTATATCCAAGAAAAAATTGTGGTACTTGAATTATTTCAACGCCACCTCAGGGTAGTGAGCGCTATATAATTACATTTATTTTGTGTAAATACTGGGAGAGACCAACACATCTGACATTCTTACAGTGCATAAATATCTAGTAAACAGAGCCTGAACAAAGTGAAAAGCTGCCTCTCCTAAGTATGTGTGAAGTGGTAACCTCTGTTTCCCCTCTGCTGCAGATGCTTCTAGGTGTGAGGCTCCTGACTTCTCCCAGCCATGAGACTCAAACAAAAGGAGGCATGATGACCCTTCAAATTCGGCCTTTGTTATGGGCCAGTAGGAGTCTAAAATAAGAAAGCCCTGTACCCGCCAGCACGTTATTGCTTGTTGTAGATGGAAAGCAGACAACATGCAGGCACTGCTGAAAGTTGAGCACATTATCTAGTGGGGCCCATCTTCTTGGCAGGGTGGTCGGCGTTCACCCTGTGGAAATAGTGGGTGGATGCCATCCACCCACTTGTACCACCGACTCGTGCCCTGTGTATATATATATTCACTGATGAACCATAGGTTCATCCAGACACTTATACATCCACTCATTCTTCAATATGTAAGACATATTTTAACTTTACAGAAACACACAGTCACTGGATGTTGTCATCAGTGATGTCATCAGTGATGTCATTTGAGATGTCATCAGTGATGTCATCAGTGATGTCACTGACCATGTCATGAATGATGTAATATGTGACATCATTAGCAGTGGATTGCGGGTGCGCGATATATAGTTAGTGCAACTAACTATATATGCGAAATTCAATGGTTTTGTGCGAGTAAAATAAGGTTTTGTAAATGCTAATCCCTAACTATATATGGTCTATAACCTATGGTTTTTTCAGTGAATTTTTATGGTTTTGTAAATGCTAATTCCTAACTATATATGGTCTATAACCTATGGTTTTTTCAGTGAATTTCAATGGTTTTTTAATAGCAAATATCAAAAGCTGTAAAAAGTATTCTTATTCTAATTCAAAAATATATTTTATATTTTTGTAATATATATATATTTTATTTTTATTTTTATTTTTTGTTTCGCTGCCGGTCCGCGAACCGGGCAGCTTCCCGTTAGCTTCATTTTATTCCGCGACCCGGTCCGTGAACCGGTAAACGTTCCGTTAGCGCAACTACCGCGTTAGAAAGCAACATCGTGACGCTTCGCGTAAGCGCGACGTATCACGTTACCGCGTAATGCGTCTTATGACGCACCGCGTTAGCGCACCCGGAAGCGCTCCGGAACACGAACCGAGGCGCGAAGCGCAGCGCCCCAGAAGCAATCCGGGGCGCGGCGCGGAGCGCGTAACGTAAGCATAACAGGTCATGTGACTTGTTTATAAAACTTTTCATTGGTTCATTTTACTTTTGGTTTCCTAATGATGGAAGGCTTGGTCATATGACCTAAAAATAACACTTTTCATTGGTTTAGAACATTTTTTTTTCCCAAATGATGAAAGCCCCACCTTTTTTCCTCACTCTGACTTTCATTTTTATGAGAGAAAGACCTTTTTTTGAATACCATAGAAATGGCTTCATTGATTGCTGCAGCTGGTGGACCCCCACCACCACCACAACCTCCTATGAAGAGAGGACCACCTCCTCAGGTCATCCTAGAACAAGAGGAGGAAGAAGAGGAAGAGGAGCAAGGGACAGGGAGGTTTTTACCTGAAGAGCCAAGGAGGTCCCATGCTAAAGAAAATTTTATTTGGCAATTTTTTTCATTTCCCCCACATCAAAAAAAGGTAAATGCCCGGTATGTTACCTGCCTGATTTGTAAAAATCAACTGTCCAGAGGAACAGAGAAGAAGTACAGTTATGGTAATTATACCATGCATCGCCATATGGAAAGGTGGCACCCAATAAATTACAGTGCTGCTCAAGTACGAGATCTAGTGGATAACCCCCGACCTGTGGCCAGTACATCCACCAATGAAGAGGCAGTGACGGGACCAGAGGCGAGGGAGATGGTCCCAAATATTCAAATGAAATTCGGCAACGTGAAGCATGTATGCATTTTTTGTGGACAACTTATTTGCTTCAGAGAGAGCAGCATAAATGTAATTAATAAAGCAATTGACAATCACAAATGTACAAAACGCCCCAGAAAATAAATTATCTTTTTTTTTGTTGCTCCTGTTATATATATGTTAAATATAAAACCGTTCAAAAAATACAAAAAAAAATAAAAATGTTCAGAAAAATAATAAAAAAATATAAAACAACAAAAATAATTTTAAAAAAAGTTCTTTTCAGAACTACCTCCCCTTTATAGGAATTTGCTAGAATGTTTAGCACTCTGACAACCTCTATTTCTTTTGGTTCGCTTCCCGGTTCGCGCGCCGGTACGCGAACCGGTAGC